>NC_041729.1:54008392-54652526 GCF_004115215.2 Ornithorhynchus anatinus
GAGACGGACGGACGAGAACAGTGGCAATAAATAGAGTCAAGGGGAAGAACATCTCATTAAAACAATAGCAAATAAATAGAATCAGGGTGATATACATCTCATTAAACAAAATAAATCGGGTGATGAAGATATATGCAGTTGAGCGGACGAGTACGGTGCTGAGGGGATGGGATGGGAGAGGGGGAGGAGCAGAGGGAAAAGGGGGAGAAGAGGGTTTAGCTGTGGAGAGGTGAAGGGGTAGGTAGAGGGAGCAGAGGGGAAAGGGGAGCTCAGTCTGGGAATATTGGGATTTGTTAAGCTCTTACTATGTGCAGAGCACTGTTCTAAGCACTGGGGTAGATACAGGTAATCAGGTTGTCCCACGTGAGGCTCACAGTCTTAATCCCCATTTTACAGATGAAGTAACTGAGGCACAGAGAAGTTAAGTGACTCGCCCACAGTCACACAGCTGACAAGTGGCAGAGCTAGAAATGGCCTGCCCAAGGTTACTTGAAAAATCCCCACCCCGGACAGGAACAGAGGGCAGAGCGAGGCCTCACCTCTCCCTCGGCCTCTTATCGACATCACAATGTTCATTTCATTCGGTTGTATTTAGTGAGCGCTTACTATGTGCAGAGCACTGTACTAAGCACTCAGCACTGTACTAAGAACAACATGTGGTTCTGCAAGTGTGTGCCCGTATGCCTCTGGGTTTTAGGAATAGAGGGAACGCAAACAAAAAAGGGTGAGAGAAAAAGAGAAGTAGTGAGAGTGTTGAAAGGGAAAGGGAAAGAAGAAAAGGAAACTCAGAGACGAGGAAAAAGAAGAGGAGAACATGCATTTATGGAACAAGAAGAGGATTGGGTGATTCCGTTCATCTTTAATAAATGTGGTCCCACTGGAAAATGGAGCATTCAGCCATCATACTAACTGGGAGGAGTGTGCTGAGAGCAAGCCAGTGAGAATAAAGGAGGTGAAATGCCTGCCCGTAATTGAAAACAAATGTATGGAGAGTTATGGGCACTGACTGAAGTCTTCTGTGCCATATTTGCAAGGATTATGCGCGTTTAAAAAACTTAGTTTATCGTTCTCAGTGAATTCGCTTTGGTGACCTCATTCTGCCTTGTGGCCTCTTGATGGATCAAAGATCAAGTAGTTGCGTGAACCACTGATGAGCATTAGCAGGAGCTAATATTTTACTTGGGTTAGGTTTGTCCATCTATTTATCGGGATAATCAAGGCAGATTTCTTGGTCCAGGTGGTAGCTAAAAAGATGGATGTTCAAGGAACTTAACTTGTAGTTCTCAATTGCTGGTTTAATGATAATATATATTATGCGTTGACTATGTGCCAAGCAGTGTAGTGAGCACTGGGGTAGTACAATCCCTGTTTCATATGGGGCTCAGAGTTCAGGTTGGCGAGAGCCTGGTTTTTAATCCTCATTTTACATATGAAGAAACTGAGGCACAGAGAAGTGAAGTGACTTGCCCAAGGACACACAGCAGACAAGTGACAGAGCCAGATTTAGAACTCAGTCCCCTGACACCCAGGCGCGTGCTTTTTCTATTAGGCTCTTTCAATTAGAGAATCAGCATGGCCTAGTGGATAGAGCCTGAGCCTGGAAGTTAGAATGACCTGAGTTCTTGTCCCTGTTCTGCCACTTGTCTGCTGTGTGACCTTGGGCAAGTCACTTCACTTATCTGTGCCTCAAGTATCTCATCTGTAAAAAAGTGAGGATTAAGACAGTGAACGCTGTGTGGGACATGGACTGTGTCCAACCTAATTAGCTTGTATCTACCCCAGCGCTTAGAACAGTGCCTAGCACATAGGAAGTGCTTAATAAATACCATAAAAAAATTAAGCTGTGCTGTTGCTGCTTGTTGTGCTTTCAGTGGCTTTGAGGCTAAGTGGGTTCTTAGATGAGAGAGAGGATTACATTTCCACCATAGACTGGTGGGGGATCCTCACCTTTGGATGAGTTGCTTCTCTCTGAGGTCACTCCCACAATCACCTTGTGGTAAATGTCACAGAGTCGTGAGCATCAGGTGGGACAGGGCCTGAGTTTGACCTGCTTATCTTGAATCAATCCCAGAGTTTTGCACAGCATTTGGCACATAGTAAGCATTTGACAGCGTGGCTCAGTGGAGAGAGCCCGGGCTTGGGAGTCAGAGGTCATGGGTTCGAATCCTGGCTCTGCCACTTGTCAGCTGTGGGACTGTGGGCAAGTCACTTCACTTCTCTGTGCCTCAGTTACCTCATCGGTCAAATGGGGATGAAGACTGTGAGCCTCACGTGGGACAACCTGATTACCCTGTATCTCCCCCAGTGCTTAGAACAGTGCTCTGCACATAGTAAGCGCTTAACAAATACCAACATTATTATTATTATTATTTAACAAATACCATGATTATCATTATTATTATTTTTCTTGGGCTTGACGCCCCATCTAGAGATCATGTGAAGGACCTCCCTGCCTCCTTTCAGGTAAACCTCTAGGAAGTATATCGACATGCAAACTTTTCACTGTGGGCACAGAGGTGAGGCTCGGGAAGGGCAAACTTCAAGAGAGCTAATAGGTCAAAAAGTCACCATTTAGGGCTTTTCCCCCCACCAACTGGAAGCTCTCATGTTTTGTCAGAAACTTGAATCAGTCAGTACTATTTATTGAGTGCTTACTATGTGAGGACCATTGGACTAAGCTCTTGGAAGTGGACAATACAACAGAGAGGTTAGTCCAACTCAAAATTCTGAGGAGCAGCCCGGCCTAGTGGGTAGAGCTTTGGTCTGGGAATCAGAAGGACCTGGATTCTCACTCACGCTCTGCTACTTGTCTGCTCTGTGACTTAGGGCAAGTCACTTAAATTCTCGGTGCCTCAGTTACCTCGTCTATAAAATGGGGATTAAGACTGTGACCCTTTATGAGACAGGGACTGTGTCCATCCTGATTTGCTTGTATCTGCCCCAGTGCTTAGTATAGTGTCCGGCATAGAGTAGGTAATTAACAAATACCAATTAAAAAGAAACAAAAGAATCCTGTGGAGGTGATCACCCCCATTGCCCCTGGGAAGTGTACCCCTTTAGGGTACTCAGCAATATAACAGTGGAGACAGCATGGCCTAGTGGAAAGAGCATAGGCCTGGGAGTCAGAGGGCCTGGGTTCCAATCCTAGCTCTGCCACATGCCTGCTGTTTGACCTTGGGTAAATCACTTAACTTCTCTGTGCCTCAGTTCCTCAACTATAAATTGGGGATTCAATTACTGTTCTCCTTCTTACTTGCACTGTGAACCTCATGTGGGACGGGGACTGTGTCCAATCTGATTAACTTGTAACTACCACAGTGCTTGACACATAGTAAGCACTTAAAAACTGTAATGATAATAATATTGATAAGATGATGAAGATGATAAGAATAATGTCACCTGTTTTGGGTTGATTTTCCCAGAACAAAGACCATAAATAGATGAGTGGCAAACCCAGACCGGCTTCTGCTGATACCCAAAAAAGAAGCCATGGAAGCAAAGAAATAAAGTCCTTTAATGTGAAAGAATCAGACGGAGGGTGCCTAGAGTCGGAAGAGTTGAAATCATTTTGTCTGTGCCTCACCTAAAGTAGAAAACAAACATGACCCAGTAAGATCAGAGGTCCAGGCCCAGTTTAGTTCCAGTTTGGTGGCATTTAGACAATTCTCCAAATCAGCCTTCATCAAGCTGACGTCTCTGATAAATAGAGTGGGCTCCAATGTATTATGCCTCGGCCAGCAGTAAATGTTGACAACCGAACCTGACCAGAAAAAATATTAGAACAGACCACCGTGTCCCCACCCTCCAAATGCCTAAATTCCATCATTCCGCTGATTTCTAATTACCCGAGCTTCCCATAATCTCTCTTTCCATGATCCGCTGCGGTTTTGCATTTTCACTCACCTTGTCTTTCTGAAAGACTGCACTGTCAGACAACACACATTACGCATGCTAAACAAAACAAAAGCTGGACCCATCATGCTGGTGTTTTAATCTCCCCGGAGGCACGTTTCCATTTCCATCCGAATCACTTGGGTGGCTCAAATCTTTCTTCCCTCATGCCTGGCCCAGTCAGAATCAGCCCAAACGGTCTGCTGCCTCCCAAGCTTTCTGGGGTTGGACAGGATCCCCCCCCCCGCAACACCCCAGCTCCAGAACCCCCAAACTACTGTTTGCTCCAGGCTACAGTCCTGTAAGATTTCAAACCGTCTCCCTCCATTAGAGCGGTCCCCATAGGTCTACTTCCTTGACCTGGGCTGATTAAAAATTATAATAATAAGGGTAGTGATACTAGCAATAATGGGCTGGTTATTATTAGTATCAATAATAATAATGGTATTTGTTAAATGCTTACTGTGTGTCAAGCACTGTACTAAGTGGTGGAGTAGATCCAAGACGATCAGATCTGACCCAATCCCTGTCCCACCTGGGACTCATAATCTAAGTAAGAGAGAGTGGGATTGAATCCCCGTTTACAGATGAGGAAACTGAGGCATAGAGAAATTAAATGAACTCTCCAACGTCACACAGCCGGGATCAGAACCCAGATCCTTTTACTCCCAGGTTCCCGGTCTTTCCGAAAAGTCGTACCAGCAAATCCTTTGCCCTGAGCTTCTCCTCCCAACGCTAATCAGCAGTGTGGCTCCTTGGTGCAGAGGTGAATAGCAGGAGAAAACAGATCCAGAGGTGCTACAGACACAGGGGCTTAGAGAAGCAGTGTGGGCCAATGGAAAACTCGTGGGCCAAAGACCTGGGTTCTAATCCCAGCTCTGCCACTTGCCTGCTGTGTGACTCTGGCCAAATCACTTAATTTCTCTGTGCCTCAATTTCCTCATCTGTAAAATGAGGATTCAATGCCTGTTCTCCCTCCTACTTTGACAGTGAGCCCCATTTGGGGCAGGGACTGTGTCCCACATGATTATCTTGGAGCTATTCCAGCACTTAGTACAGTGCTTGACACACAGTGTTTAACAAATGTGATTATTATTAATATTTAGACTATTATTACTTCCATAATTTTTTTATTATTTTTAACCAATTCAGGTCAAGGAAGCAGAACTACATGGACTGCTCTATTCCACTGCTTAGAACAGTGCTCGATAGATGATAAATGTTTAACGAATGCCACGATTATTAGAAGGTTGCTGGTTCACCAGTCTGCTCTCTGGCTGAGAGGAAAAAATCAAAGCAAATCAAAATACAGCTCCAGCATTAGGAGAATAGAAAGCTGCAGGAGTGCTTAGCCATTGTCTTCAGAGACACAAAAGTCTTTCGGAAGAGAATGTTGGCCTATTGTTCCTCGTTCCCAGAGGAGCTGACCCAGAAGGAAATGGTGCAGAATTACAGCAAGAGGACCTCACTGGGCGTGAGGAATTTCTTGTCTAGAAAAAGCTCCTGAGGGAAATTGTGTAGGCTCCATTCTTAAAGATCTTTGTTCATGGACCAAGGGCTCCTCCCCCAATGACTCTCTGGTTCTATCAACTCTGATGCATTGTACTCTCCCAAGTGCTTAGTACAGTGACCTGCACACAGTAAGCACTCAATAAATCCCACTGACTGATTGAATGGCTCCTTCCTCACTCTGTCCCTCCATTTCCCTTTCCCTGGAAAGAGGATAATGATAATGGTAATGATAGTGGTAATGATAGTAGTATTTGCTAAGTGCTTAAGTGTGCCAAGCACTGCACTGAGCGCTGGAGTAGATACAAGATCATCAGGTCAGGCATAGTCCCTGTCCCAAATGAGGTTCTCGGTCTAAGTAGAAGGAAGAATGGGCATTGAATCCACATTGTACAGATGAGGAAACTGAGGCACAGAGAAGTTAAGTGACTGGCTCAAGATCGCACAACATAGAATTACGACTTCCCCGTGGGCATCCCGACAGCAGTGGTCACAGCGGCAGTTATTTGTGCATTCATTCATTCATTCATCCATCCCTGCCATCCTTAGAGAAGCAGTGTGGCTCAGAGGAAAGAGCACAGGCTTGGGAGTCAGAAGTCATGAGTTCGAATCCAGGCTCTGCCACTTGTCAGCTGTGTGATTGTGAGCAAGTCACTTAACTTCTCTGTGCCTCAGTTACCTCATCGGTCAAATGGGGATGAAGACTGTGAGCCTCACGTGGGACAACCTGATTACCCTGTATCTACCCCAGCCCTTAGAACAGTGCTTGGTATATAATAAGCACTTAACAAATACCAACATTAGTATTATTATTATTATTTCCTGCCCCGAGACATGGTGCATTCATTCGTTCATCCATCGAATCGTATTTAATTATGCGTTTACTGTGTGCCAAGTACTGTACTAAGCACTTGGGAGAGTATAGCAATAAAGAGACACAGTCCCTTCCCACAATGAGCTTACCCTCGTAACCTTAACTCTCTGACCCAGCAAGGAACTTTGGTGTGGATGCCCATGGATTGGATGGATGATTTGCTGGCATGCAGGTTGTGTGTGTGTATAATAATGTTGGTATTTGTTAAGCGCTTACTATGTGCCGAGCACTGTTCTGAGCGCTGGGATAGACACAGGGGAATCAGGTTGTTCCACGTGGGGCTCACAGTCTTAATCCCCATTTTAGAGTTGAGGTAACTGAGGCACCGAGAAGTTAAGTGACTTGCCCAAAGTCACACAGCTGACAAGTGGCCGAGCCGGGATTCGTGTGTACCCACACGGAGTGGCAAACAGAAAGGTGACTCCACTACCTGAGATACCTGACGATGACCCCTTCTAATAGTACCTCACTCTCAACTCTCCTACCTCCAATCCTTGGCTCGTAACCATCAATCAATCTATCAATACAACTGAAGTGTTTATTCTGTACAGCCGACTGAACTAAGTATTTGAATAATAGAATCATTAGACAAAATTCTCACACACAAGCTGCTTACAATCTAGCTGGGGAGACAGAGCCTAAAAAAATTACTGATTAGAGGTAGACAGAGAAACAACAGAGTTGGAATGTACATACCTAAGGGCTTTGGGGAGCGGGTTTGATCCCCAAGTATTCAGGCAACATGAAAGTTCAGGAGCGGCACTTGTGGGGGAAATTGGATAGGAGATGATAGTGGAAAGTCCTGGTTTCTAATTCTGGCTCCGCCACATGCCAGTAGTGTGACCTTGGGCGAGACACTTAACTTCTCTGGGCCTCGGTTACCCGAGGGGATGAAGGGGATTAAGACTAGGAGCCCCATTTGGGACAGGGAGGTTAATCCAACCTGATTAACTTCCATCTACTCCAGCTCTTAGAAAGGTGCTTGGCACATAATAAGTGCTTAACACGCACCATTATTATTATTGTTATTAGATTGGAGGGGGGCATATATTAAGTGCTTAACAAATACCATAAAAAAAATTGGGGGAGCACTTCTGATGTGTAAAGGATTGTACAAAGGGCTGACAAGAATAAACGAATACTGATTCAGACATGATCCCTGGCTCATCCTAACCTGAAGAGAAGAACTAGTGCAGGGAAAGCACCTAGCTAAATTCAGCAATTTGAAAGGAACCACCATGAAAATAACTGTTAATCATTCATTAATTCATTTATTCAATCGTACAACACAGGGCAGCAATAAACAGACATATTCCATGCCCACAATGAGCTAACAGTCTAGAGAAGGGGAGACAGACATCAGTACAAATAAATTACAAATAGTACATAAGTGCTGTGGGGCTGGTGTGGGGGATGAATAAAGGGAGCAAGTCAGGGAAGCACAGAAGGAAGTGGGAGAAAGGAAGGTGGGGGGGGGGGGCTTAGTCAGGGAAGGCTTCTTGGAGGAAATGCTCCTTCAATAATAATAATAATGTTGGTATTTGTTAAGCATTTAGTATGTGCAGAGCACTGTTCTAAGTGCTGGGCTAGATACAGGGTAATCGGGTTGTTCCACGTGAGGCTCACAGTTAATCCCCATTTTACAGATGAGGTAACTGAGGCACAGAGAAGTTGTGACTTGCCCACAGTCACACAGCTGACAAGTGGCAGAGCTGGGATTCGAACCCATGACCTCTGACCCCCAAGCCCGGGCTCTTTCCACTGAGACTTTTTTTTAATGGTATTTATTAAGCACTTACTGTCTGCCAGGCACTGTACTAAAAGCTGGGATAGATAAAAGTTAATCAAGTTGAACACACTCCATGTCCCATATGGGTTTCACAGTCTTAATCTCCATTTTACATATGAGGTAACTAAGGCATAGATAAATGAGTTCATTCAATCATTCAATCAATACTATTTATTGAGCACTTACTATGTGCAGAGCACTGTACTAAGCGCTTGGCATGTACAATTTGGCAACAGATAGAGACAATCCCTGCCCAATGACAGGCTCACAGTCTAACCGGGGGAGACAGGCAGCAGAGCAAAACAGAGCAAAACAAAAACAAGACAACATTATCACGATAAATAGAATCAAGGGGATGTACACCTCATAAACAAAATAAATAGGGTAATAAAAACATATACAAATGAGCACAGTGCTGAGGGAAGTAGGAGGAGCAGAGGGCAGAGAGTGAGCAGAGGGAAAAGGGGGTAGCTCAGTCTGGGAAGGGTTCTTGGAGGAGGTGAGCTCTCAGTAGGGAGAAGGCAGAATTGACTTGCCCAAGGTTATATAGCAAACAAGGAGCAGGGCCGGGATTAGAACCGAGGTCCTTCTTATGCCCAGGTCCATGCTCTATCCACCAGGCCATACGGCTTCTGCAGTTTAGTTAATGTAGTCAAAGAGGAAAGAAAAACCTGAGCAGCACCTACTAAGAGCCAAACCAACAGGTCCTAAGAGCGAACCAAACTGCTAACGTCCTTTAGACACATTCCACAATCCCGTGACCAACTTGGCAAGCAGAAGCGAGAGAAGCAGAACAGCTGAGTCAGCTGAATGGACACTGTTGCCTGGATGTGTGCCCAGAAGAGGAAGAATCATATTAATATGTACAATAATCATGATTTAACTTTTAATAACTAAAACTGTTGCGATAGCTCAGCGTGTTAGGCCTCCCTTTTCAACTCTTAGTACAAGCCAGGGTACATAGTAGGTGCTTAACAAATGCCATGTAAAAAAAAATAAACTAAATGACAAATGATATAATAGCCGTGGATGAGAAATAAAATATTGTGAATGATATAGTGATGAAAAGATTGGAAAAAAATCTTAGAAAATTGAATACCATACCAAACGAACCCTATCCCTCTAGACGTGAGCTCATTGTGGGACGGGAACGTGCGTGCCAACTCAATTATATTGTTGTATTCTCCTCTCACAAGTGTTTAGTACATTGCTCCACATGCAGTAAGTGATCAATGATTGGTTGATTATCACTAAAGTATCACAGATATTACAACCAAAGTAAAATAGTATATCACCCAGATTCAGTAGACAAAGTCTCACACAGTGTGTCACCTAGATTCCATAGGTAAAGCCCTATCTTGGGAAGGACGTAAGGAAGAGACAGTTTATGTCCTGCTGGTTTGGTTTGGACAAATAGGGCCATTTTTCCCTCCTCAGAGATATACTGTGCTCTTCCTTGAGGCAAGTATTACTTAGTATAAACTGAGATTACTGGTGTCATTTGGCTGGATGCATTTGACAGCTGACAGATAAATTACGTGAATTGTTTCTGGGTGGTCATGGGTCTTTGGTTGATAGTAATAATTGTGGTATATGCTAAGCACTTACTATGTGCCAGGCACTATACTAAATGGTGGGATGAATACAAGCAAATCGGGTTGGATGCAGTCCCAGTCCTACATGGGACTCACAGTCTTAATCTGCATTTTACAAAGGAGGGAACTGAGGCACAGAGAAGCTAAGCTAAGACACACAGCAGGCAAGTGGCAGAGCTAGGATTAGAACGCAGGTCCTTCTGATTCCCAGGCCCGTGCACCATCCACTAGGCCACTCTGCTCATCTAATGCCTCCTGCATGTTATTCCCAGCAGTATCCAAGAACTGCAGGAAGGAGAAAGCATGCTCCGTTTAGTGGCACCGGAGGGCAGTTTCTGCTCAAGGCAGGGATGAGAATGTTAATGGCAGATTGAGTAGTTGGGTGTCCACCGCATTGCAGACTGAATGGGGGTCTCTCCTTAGCCCAGGACCCCCGGGTTTCAGCTCTGGGAGTCCCTGTATTCATCCAGCCCGGTCATCAGATAAAAAAGAGGACGACATAGGCGGGGAATCAGAGAAGAGAATGAGGCATTTATTCAATCATATTTATAAAGCGCTGTGTGCAGAACACTGTCTTTAGTGCTTGAGAGAGTACAATACAACAACAAACAGACACATTCCTTGCCCACAACAAGCACAAAGTCTAGGTGGGGAGACAGATATCAATACAAATAAACAAAATTATAAATATGTACATAAGTGTTGTGGGACTGAGAAGGAGGAAGAGTAAAGGAAGCAAATCAGGGAGAAGCAGAAGGGAGTGGGAGATGAGGAAAGGTGGAGCTTCGTCTGGCAAGGCCTCTTGGAGGAGATGTGCAGAGTGAGTCGATTAGCTCGAGAGGAACCGAACTGGGAGATCAACCAGGAGGTTCAGTATGAGTCAAGCCAGGATACGGCACCAGCGCTGTGGACATTTGGGTGCGGAGAAAGAAACAGATTCTGGAAATGTTGTGGAGGAAAAACTGACAGGATTTGATGTCAGAATAAACGTGGGTGGGCAAAAGAGAGGGAGGAGTCAAGGAATATGCCAACACTGCAAACTTAAGAGGCAGGAAAGATGGTGGTGTTAACTGTGATGGAAAAGTTAGGTGGAAGAAAGTTTTAGGAGGAAGAAGGAAAGTTCACTTTTGAGCCTACTGACCCGAGACAATGGGAAGACATCCAAGTAAAGATATCCTGGAGGCAAAAAGAAATGCAAGATTACAGAGGAGAGTGATCACAGCTAGCAATATAGATTTGGAAGTTGCCTGCATGGAGGAGGTTGGTGAAGCCATAAGAGTAGATGAGCTTCCCAAGAGAGGGAGTGTCAATTTTCTATGGCATTTGTTAAGCACTTGCTATGTGTCAAGCAAATATTCCAAACACTGGGTAGATGCAAATTCATTAGGTTGGACACCGTCCCTGTCCCACACAGGGCTCATAGTCTAAGTAGGAGAGAGACTAGGTACTGAATCCCCATTTTATGACTGAGGAAACTGAGTCACAGTCAAGTTAAGTGACTTGCCCAAGGTCACAAAGCAGATTAGTGGTGGTGAGATTAGAGGAGAAGGAGGAGGAGGAAGAGAAAGAAGAGAAGAAGGAGGAGAAGGGGAAGGGAAGATGAGGAGGGGAAGGGAAAAGGAGAAGAAGGAAGGGAGGAGGAGGAGAAGAAACTATTGGGAAAATGAAAGAAGGTAATCACAGATCCATAGTAACCTCCAGATGAAATCTTTAATACTCAGCCTTGAAGTTTCAGACTGGTGCCAAGGGACCTGAAATTGGAACTTGGGCTACTCAGGTCAATTGGAGAACTGTTTTCATCCCTCTGAATGGGAGTGGGTCACAAATCCTGGCTCCTCCACTCATCTGTTCTGTGACCTTGGGCAAGTCACTTCACTTCTCTGTGCCTCAGTTATCTCAACTGTAAAATGGGGATTAAGACTGGGAGCTCCATGTGGGACATAGACTGTGCCCAGCCTGATTAGCTTGTATCTACCCCAGGGCTTAGTACAGTGCGTACATAGTAAGGGCTTAACAAATAGAATTTTTTTAAAAGTGGTCAGGACTATGGCAGTTCACCTCTGGATTGTAAAACTCCTCATGGGCAGGGAACCCATCTACCAACTCTGTTATACTGTACTCTCCCAAGTGCTTAGTATAGTGCTCTGTACATAGTAAGCACTCATTGAGTATGATTGATTGATTGATTCTCCCTAAATTCTTCTCTGAAGCTGCCCCACTAGGAAGGGTTCACTCAACAGGCTAGAGTCTAAGGCATGAGCCATGAATCGATTAATCCCCTAATGATATTTAGCGATTTGAGAGATTTGACTGTGTTTTCTCTAATTTCAGCTAAACACTGGAGCTTCCTGGGATACTCAGTCAGTCAGTTGTATTTCTTGAGTGCTTAGGGAGTGCAGAGAGTAGACCAGAACAATAAACAGACACATTTCCTGCCCACAGTGAACTTACAGTCTAGAAGGGGAGACAGACATTAATAGAAATAAATTACAGATACGGACGTAAGTGCTGTGAGACTCGGAGGGGTCCCTCTCAAACTCCCATTCGGTGAAGAAATGTGGCTTAGTGAAAAGGGTCTGGAAGTCTGGCGACCCAGGTTCTCATCCAGGCCCTGCCTCTGGCTCTCTGTGTGACCTTGGACAAGCCACTTCACTTATCTCCTGTTCCCTTCAATTCCTAGGAAGTCAGGAATCGACTCTCAAATGACAAACAGCCTCTCCCGGTGTGTGCCTTTGATTTGTTCCAAAAAGAAAAGTCAATACAAATTGCTTTATGGGCATTATCCGTGATACCAATTTACCTCTCAGGAGAGGACTAAAAACATGTTAAAACACCCAAATTAGTTCAGTACAAATTTGCAGTCAAACAGAAGCCTAGGCACCTGTCTTTGATATTTTTTCATCTGAAACCTGCTGTGAAGCACGACCCGGTGGACTTGTGGAATAGAGAGGTCTGCTTGTTCTTGAAAAATCACTGAACTTTGTCTATTGTGGTGAGAACGCTCTAAAGTTCAAAGATCGTCTTTGCTCTGGAAGCACAATGTTCTAAATCCCCAAAAAGCTCTTCAGAGGAAAGTTTCCAAGATCATGACTGATCCTCCCCACAGAGAGCCCAAAAGGAAAGCAGGAAGAAACTACACGCTCCAAAGGCAAACCCCGGAATTGTCATGGATCACAAAAAATAAGACAAGAAGCAATTGAACTGCTCCCTGAACTCTCATTTCAGTAAAGCTGTGTGGCCTAGTGAATACAGCATGGGCCTGGGAGTCAGAAGGATCTGAGTTCATTTATTCATTCATGTATTCATTCATTCAATTGTATTTATTGAGGAAAATGGGGATGAAGACTGTGAGCCTCACGTGGGACAATCTGATTACCCTATATAATGTTGGTATTTGTTAAGCGCTTCTTATGTGCAGAGCCCTGTTCTAAGCACTGGGGGTGATACAGGGTGATCAGGTTGTCCCACGTGGGGCTCACAGTTTTAATCCCCATTTTACAGATGATGGAACTGAGGCACAGAGAAGTTAAGTGACTTGCCCACAGTCACACAGCTGACAAGTGGCAGAGCCAGGATTCAAACCCATGACCTCTGACTCCCAAGCCCAGGCTCTTTCCACTGAGCCATGCTGCTTGCTATATCTACCCCAGCGCTTAGGACAGTGCTCTGCACATAGTAAGCGCTTAACAAATAACATTATTAATCCTGCTTCTGCCACTTGTCTGCTGGGCGACCTCAGGCAAGTCACTTCACTTCTCTGTGCCTCAGTTACCTCACCTGTAAAATGGGGATTAAGAATGGGAGCCCCACGTGGGACAGGGACTGTACCCAACCCTATTTGTTTGTATCCACCCCAGAGCTTAGTACAGTGCCTGGCACTTTTCCCACTAAGGAAGGTGTTACCTGGGTAGCCTGGTAGTTGTTGGTTAAACCTGGTTCATGTAGATTGGTATTTCACAATTTGTAACCGGCAGAAAGCCACTTACTGGAAAGATTTAGAAACTCTAAAGTAACTGCTCTCCTGGGAATCCCATTTGGAGCAAGGACTTTGTCCAACCAGATTAACTTGTATCCAACCCAGCTCTTACTTCAGTGCTTCATACATAGTTAGCACTTAACAAATGCCATTTTTTAAAAAAACTCACAAGACTGAGGGTACAGCTTAAAATCTGATGAATCCTAGTAGGCTACAGGAGGTCAACTCAGGGTACAGCATCAGAATATCAACTCTGAAGGACAGACATAATTAACTTGAATTAAATATGGGAACACTGAGATCAGGAAAAGAGCAGAAAAGGGGACGTATATAGATTTGTGGGAGGAGTTGAGAAAAATTCTGCTCGATTTGCAAGGGGTTTTGATAATGGGTGGGATTTATTAATAAAAGGGGGATTTTTGCTGTATCGAGTGTTCACCTGGCAGATTATGCCATAACAGATGAGACTTGTAGAGGGTCTAGATGATAATTATTCTAATGTCTGCCTACCCCTCTAGATTTTAAGCTCACTGTGAGCAGGTAACGGTATCTACCTTCTCTGTTAAACTGTCCTCTCCCAAGCCCTTGCTACGGTGCTCTGTGCACAGTAAATGCTCAATAAATACCAATGATTGACTGACTGATTGATTGGACATAACCAGAATCTCTGTGGGTGGTCTCTTGTTAACCTCCAAGGAATTCGGGCCAGCGAACAAGGTGGGAGTAGCAATGGAGGCCATTGTGATTTGGGGTTATTGAGGCTTCTTTGCAAAGGGTCAAAGAATGACCAGATTCTGGAATGGGTGGAAAATCTGGGAAAGGAAAAAAGTATCCTCAGTAGACCAAGCTTCCCAGACATGTACACAAGATCTGATCTGACCACCCTCCGCACATAAGTGGACAAAGCACAAGAGTCCAGAAAGAAACAGAGAATGCAGAAAAATCTGCTCAAAGAGACAAAGCTGGGGAACTCCATCGAATCTCTTAGTCATCCGTTCTTAGCAAAAATCGTTTTGCTTCTTTCTTTCTGCTTCTCTGGAATTTGAGCAAACAAGGAGCTACCTCTGGGAAATAAAAAGGCTCAGTGAGCATTCAACCAGAAGACCGTTGTTTTCACTCTGTGATGTGGTTCGGTCTGAGCCTTCAGGCACTCTTCTTTAAAGTCCTCTAGACTGAAAGTACATTGTGGGCAAAGAATGTGTCTACCAACTCTGTTGTATCGTACTCTCCCAAGCGTCCACCTCAAGCCTCAAGCTTAACATGTCCAAAACTGAACTCCTTATCTTCCCACCTAAACCCTGTTCTTCCCCTGACTTTCCCATACCTGTAGACCACCATCCTCCCTATCTCACAAGCCCTTAATCTTGGCGTTATCCTTGATTTATCTCTCATTCAACCCACATATTCAATCCATCGCTAAATCCTGTTGGTCCCTCCTGCACAACATTGCTAAAATCCTCCCTTTCCTCTCCATCCAAACCGCTACCATTTTAGTACAATTATTCATCCTAATCCACCTGGATTACTGCATCAGCCTCCTTGATGACCTCCTAGCCTCCTGTTTTTCCCCACTGCAGTCTATACTTCACTCTGCTGTCTGGATTATTTTTCTACAAAACTGTTCAGGATGTGTCATCCTGCTCCTCAAAAAGCTCCAGTGGTTGCCCATCCACCTCTGCATCAAACAAAAACTCCTCACCACTGCCTTCAAAGCACTCATTCACCTTGCTCCCTCCAACTTCACCTTGCTACTCTCTTTCTACAACCCAGCCTGCACACTTTGCTCCCCTAGTACTAACCTTCTCACTGTGCCTCCATTTCGCCTGTCTCGCTCCTGACCTCTGACCCACATCCTGCCTCTGGCCTGGAATGCCCTTCCTCCTCAAATCCGACAGACAATTACTCCCCTGCTCTTCAAAACCGTATTGAAGACACATCTCCAAGTGGCTTCCCAGACTAGGCCCCCACTATCCTCTTCTCCCACTCCCCTTCGTGTGACCGTGACTTGTTCCCTTTCTTCTTCCCCCATCCCAACCCCCCAGCACTTATGTACATATCTGTAGTTTATTAATTTGTATTGATATCTGTCTCCCCCAATCTAGACTGTAAACTTGTTGTGGGAAGGGAATGTGTCTGTTTATTGTCGTATTGTACTTTCCCAAGAATTTAGTGGTGGAGCTGGGATTGGAACCCAGGCCCCCTGACTTCCAGACCTGTACTCTTTCCATTAGGCCACACTACCTCTCTGTTTCCACAATAATAATGGTAGTATTAATTAAGAGCTTACTCTGTGCTAAGCACTGAAGTAGATAAAAGATAAACAGTAGGCACTCAATAATTTCCACTAATTGACTGATATTAGGAAACATGTCAAGGAAGATAACCATCAGATGGTTTTTACTGACATGTCACTGCCACGATCAGAGATAGAAGCCTCTCCTGGATGACTATTAGTTTGACCAAGTAATATTAGGGTTTGTGATTTAAGGGGAAAACTGGATGAGGTTTCACTTAAAAGTAGCTAATTCCAATAAATGTGACTTAGTGTTTCATCAAAACTGAAATCACTAGTTTGTCTCTTAGTGAAGACACCCAATACTGTTAATTACCCTAACCTATGGAGGGGAAGGAATGGCTTTAACTAATTCCAATAAATGTGACTTAGTGTTTCATCAAAACTGAAATCACTAGTTTGTCTCTCAGTGAAGACACCCAATACTGTTAATTGCCCTAACCTACGGAGGGGAAGGAATGGCTTCTCATCCAACACAGTAAACCTGACACATAAATGACACCAGTAGGCAGGACACTGTTATCTTTTTTTTACCCCATGATTTTCCCTGAAAGGTGACCTGTAATATCAAAGACTAAAGCCTCCATTTATCCTGGGAACAGGGTAGGTTTTTCTTGACAGAGGATATATTGATTTTCTGATGACCTAAATCCTAATTTGTAAGATTCATTATCTGTGGTAAAGCCTCCCGCAAGTAACTAAATCAGGAGTCAGGTCTACTCTGGGAGACTGTACCCAGTAGCCAAACCTCAGTTTCCCAAGGCCTGGGGTCTTCTCTGGTCACCGCCCCTCCCACACCCTCTTCTTCAGTCAAGTAATTCTCATTCTCAGGAGGCGGGACCTAGGACAGTGACAGGGGTGGGATGGAAAAATAATAAAGAGAGAAAGATTGTGAGAGCATTTTGGAGCATCAACAATAAAACTGCAATAGTAAATCACCTGAGAATCTAGTCAGATGATATAGAACTGACTGAAAACTATTCCATTTACCTTAATAATAATGATATTTGTTAAGCACTTACAAGCATTGTTCTAAGCAATGGGATAGATACAAGATAATCGGGTTGGACACAGTCCCTGTCCTACATAGGGCTCACATTCTTAATTCCCATTTTATAGTTGAGGGAACTGAAGCCTAGAGAAGTTTAGTGACTGGCCCATGGTCACACAGCAGACAGGTGGCGGAGCCAGGATTAGAACCCAGCTTCTTCTGACTCCCAGATCCACGTTTTATCCACTAAGTCACATAATGCTCTCAGGAAAGTCCTAGTAAAGATCTGGTCTAAGGCACCCAGACCTGGCATCAATGCTTAATTACTGATGAAAGAGATGCTGGGTCTTTCTTGATCACTCCGGAGGTGCCAGGGCTTTGTTGCACAGAAACACCTCACTCCACAGGTGCCAGAGCTTTGAACTGCCAAGTCCAAAGGTGCTGGGCCTGGGCCCTGGATTGACCCATTGCCAACTAAGTCCTCTCTGAAAAATTGCAGCATATACTTGACCTCTGATGTAGGATTGTGGGTTCTGAGAATAGATCAAATGATATTGTAAAATTAGAAGGAATTTGGGGAAACTCATGTCTGTCATGTATTTCCCTTTTTTAACCTTTAATCTCTAAATTAACTTTCAACTTGACATCATTCCAATAAGAAGCCCTCTGGCTTCTCAAGAGGCCACAGGACCATTAGATATGAATACACATCTTGACAAAATTCAGGAAGAGGTTCCTCTAAGCTGAGGATGGCTTAGGCAACTCAAGCCAGAAGATGGGGGGATGTCCTAGATGACCTCTGTACATTGACATCACTGTATGACATCACAGAAATGGAGTCAGACCTAAAAGATTGTGCCTTCTCCAGCTACCCCTAGAGAAGAAAAAAAGTCTAGTGGACTGGGAGACAAGAAACCTGGGTTCTAACTCTGGCTCTCTGGCTCTGCCAGTTGTTACTGAATGACCTAGGGAAAGTCACTCCACTTCCCTGTGCCTCAGTTTCCTCATCTGTAACATGGGGAGTCAATACCCGTCCTCCCTCCTACTTAGTTTTTAATCTCAACCTGGCCCTTTTCCCTTGTAATTGAGCTTTTCCTTTCTGCCTGCCTGCTTGTTACTCCAGAACTCTGAAAAATCACACAGGGATTTTAATTAATGGGTCATGTCTCTATCCTGCTGCACATTTGTTCAGTTGTTCAATTCAAAACCCAGGTATCCTTCAAGAAGGAGAGCAAAGAAAAAAGGTATTTAAAGATGTCAGACAGTAGCATGTCAAAAGCTGTCCTTGTTAAACTCCAAAAAAGCTTAAATCTTCTAAATGAATTTTGCTGATGGATCATTTTTTCATTAATTTTTTCCAGCCCATAAAAAAATCATTTGCCTTCCCAAAAGAGGGCCTGAGGCATATTTTCAGCTGTGATGTGTGAACAATTCCGTAGTAAACTCTACTTTTTAATGTAAAAAAGAAAAACTCAATTAGTTTGAACTTAAACTCCCCCTGGACTGTAAGCTTCTAATAGGTAGGGAAAATATCTACCAACTCTATTACACTGTTTTCTCCCAAGAGCTTAGCACAGTTCTCTATACAACAGGAAGGGCCCAGTATATACCATTGATTGATTGCTTTAGTTTAAGTATGAAATGGTCCTCCATTTCTGTTTGCCATGTTCTTTTTTTTTATGGTATTTGTTAAGGGCTTACTATGTGCCAAGCACTGAACTAAGCTCTGGGACAGGTACAAGTTACACAGTCTGTGTCCCACATTGGGCTTACAATCTTAATCCCCATTTTACAGATGAACTTAGCTCATTGTGGACAGGGAATGTGTCTATCAACTCTGTTATATTGTTATATTGTGTTATCGCAAGTGCTTAGTACAGTGCTCTGTACATAGTAAGTGCTCAATAAATATAATTAATTGGTTGATCATTATTATTATTATCGTATTTGTTCAGCACTTTCTTTGTGCCAAGCACTCTTCCAAGCACTGGGGTAGATACAAAACAATCAGGTTGGACACAGTCCTGTCCCACATGGGGCTCACAGTCTTAATCCTCATTTCACAGATGAAGTAACTGAAGCCCAGAGAAGTTAAGTGACTTGCCCAGGTTCACACAACAGATAAGTGATGGAACCAGGATTAGAACTCATCTCCTCTGACTTCCAAGCCCATGCTCTATCCACTAGTCCATGCCGCTTCCCATATAACTGAGGCACAGAGAAGTTGAATGACTTGCCCAAAGCCATACAGTGGACAAGGTTGTATGTAGCATTGAAGCTATCCATTTCTAGTCAGTGAAAAGATACTCTCTCAGAATGGACTGGACCTTCTGTGAAGACCCCAGGAGGGGATGTCTCAGACTCCTGGCTCGGTCTAGGGATCAGCATTGCTCTGAGGCCAGAGCTTCAGTACTCAATTTTTCCGGAGATTGGAGGGGGGGTCCCGACAATTATGTCATTTTACCATTTAAACTAGTAATGATGCCAAATGTTTGACAATAATATTGTCATTTATTTCCAGTGATGAATTAGTCAATCAGTGCAGAACACTATACCAAACATTTGGGAGAGTGCAATATAGCAGAGATAATGTAATATTGTCATTTATTTCCAGTGATCAATTAACCAGTGCAGAACACTGTACTAAGGGTTTGGGAGAGTACAATTTAACAGAGAAGGTAGGCACATTCCAGTCAATCAGTTGTAATTATTGAGTACTTACTGTGTGCAGAGGACAGTATCTGGGAAAGGTTTGGGGGGGGGGCGGTTGTTAAGTACTTACTGCATGCCTGGTACTGTAGAAAACACCGGGGTAGATACTAATTACTAGATATTAGTAGATCAGTGTGGACTCTGTCCCTGTTCCACATAGGGCTAACAGTCTTAATCCCCATTTTACAGGTGCAGTTACCGAGGCACAAAGAAGTGTCTTGCCCAAGCTCTCAAAGCAGACATGTGACACAGTTCTGAGTCCAGGTCCTTCTGACTCTAAAGCCCATTGTCTACCCACTAGGCCATGCTGCTTCTAACGAAACTGAACATTAAAACAGACACATTCCCTGCCCACAATGAGCTTCCAGTCTAGAGGGGGAGGCAGACATAAATAGAAATCAATAAATTACGGAGATCTACCCATATGTCGTGGGGCTGAGGCGAGAGAGGAATGGTGAATAAAGGAGCCAATCAAGGTGAAGCAGAAGGGTGTGGGAAAAGAGGAAATGAGGGCCTAGTCATGGAAGGCCTCTTGAAGGAGATGTGCCTTCAATAAGGCTTTGAAGATGGGGAAAGTGATTGTCGGATTTGAGGAGGGAGGGTGTCCCAACCAAACTATATCTTCCTGAAGCACATTCGGCAGATACTGTTATGAGCAGAGAATATGTCTGCTGTTGTATTATACTCTCCCAAGAGCTCAGGACAGTGCTCAGCACTTAGTAAGTGCTCAATAAATACCACTGATTGACCTCTCCCCTGCCTCATCTTGTAACTCTGCATCAGTAAAAATCTCCTCACAGTGGGTATCTACCTCTGTGTTCTCTGTACCTCTGTTCTCCAACTCACTCTCTCTGTTCCTCCCCAGTCAGTTTTCTAACTGTACCTCATTCTTAACTCTCCCACCTTACTCATGCTATTCCCCTGGTGCTTTTTTATGGCATTTGTTAAGTGCTTACTAAGCACCAGGCACTGGTGAGATTGTCTCAAATCGACCCCAGTTCTGTACAGCATTTGGCACATAGTGAGCACTTACCAAATACCACCATTAGGATTAACCTCTTTGGATTCTGATATAGTGGATGGAGCACAGGCCTGGGAGTCAGAAGGTCATGAGTTCTAATGCTGGCTCCACCGTCTGTCTGCTAGGTGATCTTGTATGAGTCACTTCACTTCTCTGTGCCTCAGTTACCTCCTCTGTCAAATGGGGATTGAGACTGTGAGCCCCACGTGGGATGGGGACTGTATCCAACCGGATTTGCTTGTATCTACCCCAGCGCTTAATACAATACCTGGCACATAGTAAGCACTCACCAAATGCCATAATTATTATGATTTTCTTAGGAAAGCTCCCTGGCATCTTGGGACTGGGAGCAATCCCAGATTTATTTTTTTCTCGATTTTTCTTTTTGTGACCCCTACGACCTTTACCACACAAAGCATTTTATTGGGATTATAAATGTGCCAAGAAACTCAAGAAGCCAAGAACCTGTGCTATATCAGGCCCATTCTGCGATGAGATTTTCCTCACAGCCTGTTCCACCCTAAAGCCAGGGAGTTGAAGCTTTCTAATAAAAATAATTAGGTTTTACTGTGGTCTTCGTGCCGGCCATCCCCCTGTCCCCTACCCCCCAGGCAGAGGTTCTAGAGCACTCCACTCTCTCCTCGCCCAGTGCGCCTAATAAAAATAATAACAATAATAACAGTAGTAATAATTAGGTTGGACACGGTCCTTCTCCCACATAGGGCTCACACTGTCTAAGTAGGAGGGAGAACCAGTATCAAGTCCCCATTCTACAGATGAGGAAACTGAGGCCCAGATAATAATTATGATTACTACTATTGTTATTATTGTGGCATTTGTTAAGTGCTTACTATGTGCCAAGCATGGTACTAAGCCCTGGGATAGGTACAAGATAATCAGGTCCCAAATGGAGCTTACAATCTAGGCAGGAGGGAGAACAAGTATTGAATATTTTGCTGTTGAGGGAACCGAGGCTCAGAGAAGTTAAATGACTTGTCTGCGTCACACAGCAGGTAAGTGGTAGAGCCCGGGTTAGAAGCCAAGTCCTCTGCCTCCCAGGCCCAGACCTTTTCCACTAGGCCATGCTGCTTCTGTAGGAAACTCTCCCAGCAGCGCACATATCTGCACACATATATACTCTCATGGGCACCTACCCACATACCTCCTCTAGACTATAAGCTCGCTGTGGGCAGGGAATTGTGTCTGCTTATTGTTATATCGTACTCGCCCAAGCACTCTGCACGGTGTTCTGCACACAGTAAGCACTCAGTAAATGCGACTGAATGAATATGCCCCCTCTTTTCCAAAGCAACTCAGCCCCCTGTAGAAAAACCTACGGACACATCAATTCCAGAAATTACCTCTCAGTACAGAAAAGTTCACTTCTCTGAGAGCCCCAGACATGTGTCAGTAAAGTCCAGGTGTTGTGATGCAAGGTCAAAGAAGAGTGGAGCAGGAAACTGCCTCTCAGGACCCAAATGGGGGTGGCACTTAATTTTAATTATGGCACTTCTTAAGAGCTTATTATGTGGCAAATACTGTTCTCAGTGCTCCGTTAGATACAAGTTACTCAGGTTGGACACAGTCCCTATCCCACATGGGGCTCACGGTCTTACTCCCTATTTTTCAGATGAGGTAACTGAGGCTCAGAGAAGTGAAGTGACTCGCTCAAGGACACAGCAGACATCTGGCAGAGCCAGGATTAGAACCCGGATCCTTCTGACTCCCACGCCTGTGCTTTACCCACCACAGGAAACACCTTAGTAAACATGATTCTCTCTCAGGAAAGCTTTGAAACCCCTCCAAAGACATCATCGCCTGCTAGCGTAGCTCCTGGCTGGGCCTGGTGTACAATCGGATTTAGATCTTCCGTTCCAGAGGGCACGCGTTTAACTTACATAAATGGCCACTGCCATTCGAAATATAGCAGCCTTAAAACATTTTAAGGAGAGCATAAGTACTGTCTCTGTCAAAGCTGCATCCCAGCCAAAGCCAAAGGAAAATTGCAGTAGATAAAACAGGACTGGGTCCAGAAGTGAAGGCAGAGGATGCGCTCATAAGGCAAAACAATACCAGACACAACGAATGACAAATGTGATAGCATAACAAAAGACAACCTTGGTGTATACATACCGAGGACAGGACTGAGGGTCTCATTTTGGCCTTTTTGGTCACGCAAGCAACCAGGGATGAATTTCCACCATCACCACAATGAGGAACAGCTACATAGTATAGAGAGGCATTCAGTAATGTGTAAAATACACAGCCAAATTCAGCAATACGTAATAATGTACCCGAGGAGTCAATGAGCCTTTGCACCTTCATAAAATACCCAGGCCAGGAGGATTACGACAGCAGCCATTGAAAGCATAACACCCGCTCAGACTTCTAGGGCTTTTTTCTCCTGAATTCTCTCGCCTTTTTTACATATAACCTGAAAGTGCCTTTTGAGAGGCAGGGCAAAGAAGCAACGGTACTACCCTGACTCCAGAAAGACTTTCAGCATGTTTCTTATTATAATAATAATTGCAGTACTCATTAAGCACTTACTGTGTGCCAAACACTGTGCTAAGCACTTGGGGTAGAAGAGAAGTCGTGTGGCTTAGTGGGTGGAGCATGGGCCTGGGAGTCAGAAGAACCTGGGTTCTAATTCCGGCTCCATCACATGTCTGTTGTGTGACCTTGGGCAAATCACTTCACTTCTCTGGGCCTCAGTGACCTCATCTGTAAAATGAGGATTAAGAGGGTGAGCCCCTTGTGGGACAGGGAATGTAACCAACCTTGTAACTTGTATCGACCCCAACACTTAGAATAGTGCTCGGCACATAGCGCTTAACAAGTACTATAATTATTATTATCATTATTATCAGAAGATAATCAGGTCCCACATGGGGCCTACAGTCTAAATAGGAGGGAGAACAGGTATTGAATCCCCCCTGTGCAGACGAGGGAACTGAGGCACAGAGAAGTTAAGTGACTTGCCCGAGGTCACACGGCAGATAGGTGGCAGAGCCGGAATTAGAACTCAGGTTATCCAACTCCGAAATTCATTAAAGCCCCACACTCTACTGAATGTATCTGTGCAGAAGAAATGACTATTCACTGAGCGCTTACTGTGTGCAGAGCACTATATTAAGCCTCGGGAGAGTACAATATAACAATATAATAGACTGATTACCTGCCCACAATGAATTTACAGTCTATAGGAAAGCTGATGTTTTCTAATCAGCAGAAAAAGTTAGGAAAGAACTCTGCTGTTTAAATGTCAAACCTTGGCTCAATCCATCTGCAGGAACCCCCGTGTCCTCTCTGTAATGGGGGACGTATGATTTACTTTTTAATTGCTTGCTCCAAAATTCAAATGACGATATCTTTCCTAGGCAAATGACTCAGACAGGCAGTCGCCTTGCAAGCAGCTATTTCAAGAAAGCAGGCTCAAAAGTTTTCTATGCGTTCCCAGCCCAGGCCAGGTAATCACAGGAGTTTCTGAGGGGTAAGCCCAGGGCTGGGATTTGGTAGCCCCACCCCACCAGCACTGTGATTCCTCTAGACCATAAGCTCATCGTGGGCAGGGACTGTGTCTACCAACTCTGTTATAATGTACTCTCCCAAGTGCTTAGAACAGCGCTCTGCATACAGTAAGCACTCAATAAATATGATTGATTGCTTGCATTACCGCCATAAGAAATCCCGTCATGGATGGCTTTGTCATTTTCCACGCTTCATCCCCACATCTCAGCTACCACCACCATCTCCCAAACCCAGCCCCTGCTTGCTGCAGGTGCCCTCCCCGTCACCTGCCATTGCCCCTGCCGATAATAATCATCCTCATATTTAAGCACTTACTATGTACCAAGAACTCCGTATGCACTGGGGTAGATCAATCAATCGCTGGAATTTATTGACTGATTGATTGATTTGTAGTATTCGTTAAGCATTTACTAGCTGCCAAGCACTCCATTTACACTGGGGTAGATCAATCAATCAATGGAATTTACTTATTTATGGTATTTGTTAAGCATTTGCTATGTGCCAAACACTCTATAAACACTGGGATTAATCACTCAATGAATGGAATTTATTTATCTATTTATTTGTGGTATTTGTTAGCCATTCACTAAGTGCCAAGCACTGCATAGGCGCTGGGCTAAATCAATCAATCAATGAAATTTATTTATTTATGGTATTTATTAAGCACTAACTCTGTGCTAAGCACTCTATATACACTGGGGTTGATCAATCAGCAGAATTTATTTATTTATTTGTGGCATTTGCTAGGCACTTGCTATATGCCAAACACTCCACGCACACTTGGGTAGGTCAGTTAATCAATTGAATTTTTTAAAATTATTTATGGTATTTGTTAAACACTTAATATGTGCCAAACGTTCCATTTGCACCGGCTTAAATCAATCAATGGAATTTATTTATTCATTTGTTTTTGGTATCTGTTAAAGCGCTTACTACGTGCCAGGAATCATTCTAAGGGCTGGGGTAGATAACAAGCTACTCAGGTTGGACATGGTCTATATCACTTTATTATTATTAATCCAATAGAGTTGGTAGGTACATTCTTTGCCCAAAAGGAGCTTAAAATTTAGAGGGAGGGCTACTATGTGCCAAGCACTGTACTAAGCACTGGGGTAAATACAAGATCATCAGGATGGACACGTCCCTATCCCCTATGGTGTTCACAAGTCTAAAGGGCATGGAGAAAAGGTATTTCATCTCTATGTTATAGATGAGGACACTGAGGCATAGAGAAATTAAACTACTTGCCCGAGGTAATGCAGAAGTCAAGTGGCAGAGCTGGAATTAGAACCCAGGTCCTCTGACTCCCAGGCCCACTGTCTTTCCATTGGGCCCCGCGTCCTCAGACCCAAGCTCCCCAAGGAAACAGGTCCAATCCAGGCGTTTGTCCGGGAAGTGGTTCCTTGGCCAGGAAAAGATGTACAATTTTGACTGAGGCTCCTTTCCATGAAATTGCTTTGTGTTGCCAGCTGCGGAGCAAAAAACAGTGCATCTCATCACAAAGAGCAGGTAGTCGGATAAAATGATGAGCATTATTCGTGAAAGTAATTGCCACAGTGATCACTAAAGCTATAAACAATAATGAAATCCGAGGCTGTGTGTACTCCCCATGGTATAACCTTACAGCTCTGTGGGAAACACAGCAACCCAGCCCTTCATTTATAGTATTACTGTTATGCAAACATTAATAATAACAATGACGATGCATATCTATGTTTTTGAGTCCTCTCATTTCAAACGTTTTATGGTCTCTCAGAGTGACATGGGCCTATTTTGGAGCCTGGGAAGTTGTTCCAGCTGCAAAGGAGCCTGAGAAGTGTGAGGTGGATTCGGGTCTCCTTGGCCCTTCTCCATGCCAAAGTAGCCCGGGACTTTCACAAAGCCACAAACCTAGAAGGGCTTGGTAGCCAAAACAGTGTCCACAGGGTCATAGAGCCCTCCTCGCATTTTCCCTTCTAGGAACACGGGAGAAGGGGAATACCTCCCCAGAGCAAACCTCAAGAATTTCACCTCTCAGACCCCCACCAGTTACATGGCCCAGTGGATAGAATAGGGCTGGGAGCCCAAGGACCTGGGTTCTAATCCTGGCTCTACCACTTATCTGCTGAGTATACTTAGGCAAGTCGCTTCACTTCTCTGCACCTCAGTTTCCTGTAAAAATCAGTCAGTTGATCATATTTATTAAGCACTTACTGTGTGCAGAACTCTGTACTAAGCACTTGGGAGATTACGATATAACAGAGTTGGTAGATGTGTTCCCTGCTCCCAGTGAACTTACATTGTAGAGGGGGAGACAGGTGTTAATATAAAGAAATACTTTATGGATATGTGTATAAGTGCTTTGGGGCTGAGGGAGGGGTGAATAAAAGGTGCAAACCCACATGGAAGGGTGAGGCAGAAGGAAGGAGCAGAAGCAGAAATAAGAGCTTAGTCAGGGAAGGCCTCTTGGAGGAGATGTGGCTTTAATAAGGCTTTGAAGATGGGGAGAGTGTCTGTCTGATATTGAGGGAAGGTGATCCAGGCTAGAGGTGGGGTGTGGACGAGAGGTCAGTGGTGAGATAGGTAAGATCAAGGTACAGTCAGAAGGTTGACATTAAAGGAGCAAAGTGTGTGGGCTGAGTGTAGTAGGAAATCAGAGGGGTAAGGTAGGAGGATGCAAGGTGATTGAATCCTTGAAAGTCAAAATGGCAAGGAGATTCTGCTTGAGGCGGAAGTGGATGGGCAACTGATGGAGGTTCTTAGGAAGCGGGGAAACACGGACTGAAAAGCTCTGTAGAAAAATGATCTGGACAGCAGAGTGAAGTATGGACTGTATTGAGGAAGAGACAGGAGACAGGGAGGTCAACAAGGAGGCCGATGCAGTAAGCCAGGTGGAATAGAAATAACAGTGATAATAGTGGTATTTGTTATGCCCTTACGTTCTAAACGCTGGGGTAGATACAGGGGAATCGAGTTGGACACAGTCTCTGTCCCACATAAAACTCACAGTCTTAATCCCCATTTTACAGATGAGGGAATTGAAGTACAGAGAATGAAGTGACTTGCCCAAGGTCACACAGTAGACAAATGGCAGAACTGGATTAGAACTCAGGTCCTTCTGACTCCTACACCTGTGTTCTATCTACTAGGCCAGTACTTAACTAGTACAAAACCCGCTCTTGACCCCACTTCCCCCTCCAGTTATCACCCTATCTCCCTACTATCCTTCCTTTCCAAAATCCTAGAACGAGTCGTCTACAATCGATGCTTAGAATTCCTTAACTCCCATTCTCTCCTAGACCCCCTCCAATCTGGCTTCCGTCCCCTCCACTCTACCGAGACTGCTCTCTCTAAGGTCTCCCGTGACCTCCTTCTTGCCAAATCCAATGGCTCCTACTCCATTCTGATCCTCCTTGACCTCTCTGCTGCCTTTGACACTGTCGACCATCCCCTCCTCCTCCATACCTTATCTCACCTTGGCTTCACGGACTCCGTCCTCTCCCGGTTCTCCTCTTACCTCTCTGGCCGGTCATTCTCGGTCTCCTTCGCCGGAGCCTCCTCCTCCTCCCCTCCTTTAACTGTTGGAGTTCCTCAAGGGTCAGTTCTTGGCCCTCTTCTGTTCTCCATTTACACTCACTCCCTCGGTGAACTCATCCGCTCTCACGGCTTTGACTACCATCTCTACGCAGATGACACGCAGATCTACATCTCCGCCCCTGTCCTCTCCCCCTCCCTTCGGGCTCGCATCTCCTCCCGCCTCCGGGACGTCTCCACCTGCATGTCGGCCCGCCACCTAAAACTCAACATGAGCGAGACTGAGCTCCTCTTCTTCCCTCCCAAACCCGGTCCTCTCCCAGACATCTCTATCACCGTGGATGGCACGACCGTCCTTCCCGTCTCTCGGGCCTGCGATCTCGGTGTCATCCTTGACTCGTCTCTCTCGTTCACCCCACACATCCTATCCGTTACCGAGACCTGCCGGTTTCTCCTCTACAATATCGCCAAGATCCGCCCTTTCCTCTCCACCCAAATGGCTACCTTACTGCTACGGGGTCTCGTTATATCCCGGCTAGACTACTGTGTCGGCCTTCTCTCTGACCTCCCTTCCTCCTCTCTCGCCCCGCTCCAGTCTATTCTTCACTCCGCTGCCCGGCTCATCTTCCCGCAGAAACGATCTGGGCATGTCACTCCCCTTCTTAAACAACTCCAGTGGTTGCCTATCGACCTCCGCTCCGAACAAAAACTCCTCACTCTAGGCTTCGAGGCTCTCCATCACCTTGCCCCTTCCTACCTCTCCTCCCTTCTCTCTTTCTACCGCCCACCCCACACGCTCCACTCCTCCGCCGCCCACCTCCTCACCGTCCCTCGGTCTCGCCCATCCCGCCGTCGACCCCCGGGCCACGTCCTCCCGCGGTCCCGGAACGCCCTCCCTCCTCACCTCCGCCAAACTGATTCTCTTCCCCTCTTCAAAACCCTACTTAAAACTCACCTCCTCCAAGACGCCTTCCCAGACTGAGCTCCTCTTCTCCCTCTACTCCCTCTGCCACCCCCCCTTTACCTCTCCGCAGCTAAACCCTCTTTTTCCCCTTTTCCCTCTGCTCCTCCCCCTCTCCCTTCCCATCCCCACGGCACTGTACTCGTCCGCTCGACTGTATATATTTTCGTTACCCTATTTATTTTGTTAATGAATTGTACATCGCCTCGATTCTATTTAGTTGCCATTGTTTTTACGAGATGTTCTTCCCCTCGACTCTATTTATTGCCATCGTTCTCGTCTGTCCGTCTCCCCCGATTAGACCGTAAGCCCGTCAAACGGCAGGGACTGTCTCTATCTGTTGCCGACTTGTTCATCCAAAGCGCTTAGTACAGTGCTCTGCACATAGTAAGCGCTCAATAAATACTATTGAATGAATACTTGGATTAACATGATAGCAGTTCAGATGGAAAGGAAATAACAGATTTTAGCCAATGTGGGTGTAGATGGAGAATAGAAGGGGACCCAGTACTAAGCCTTGAGGGACATCCACAGCTTGGGGTTGGGAGGCAGAGGAGGAACCTGTGAAAGAGACTTAGATCGAGTTGCGAGAGAGATGGGTGGAGAACTAGGAGAGGACAGAGACAGCGAAGACAAGGTTAGATCATTTTTCCTGGAAAAGGGGTTAGTCGACAGTGTCGAAAGCAGCTGAGAGGTCAAGGAGGATTTGGATGGATTAGAGGCCATTGGAATTGGCAAGAATTAGCATCATTGGTGACCTTTGAGAGTTTTTATGGAGTGAAGGGTCAGAAGCCAGATTGGAAGGGTTCAAGGAGAGAATTAGAAAAGAAGTAGAGACAGTGAGTATAGACAACTCGCTCAAGGAGTTTAGAGAGGAAAGGTAAGAGGGAGAGGGGGTGACAACTGTAGGGATTGTAGAGTCAAGGTAGATTTTTTTTTTAGGATGGGGAGACATGAGCATGTTGGAAAGCAGTGGGGAAAAAGTTGGTACAATGTAATCAGACCAGACCCAACCCCTGTCTCAAAGAGCTCATAGTCTGAGTTGGAGGGAGACCGAGTATTTCATCCCCTTTTAATATGAAAAGCAACATGGCCTAGTGGCTAGAGCCCAGGCTCGGGAGTCAGAAGGTCGTGAGTTCTAACCCCGGCTCCGCTACTCATCTGCTGTGTGACCTTGGGCAAGTCACTTCGCTTCTCTGGGCCTCAGTTATTTCATCTGTATAATGGGGATTGAGACTGTGAGCCCCACATGGGACAGGGACCGTGTCCAGCCCGATTTGCTTGTGTCTACCCCAGCACTTAGTACAGTGCCTGGCACATAGTAAGTGCTTAACAAACGTCATCATTGTTATTATTTATTGAGCGTTTACTATGCACAGAGCATGGTACTGATCTCTTGGGAGAGTACAGTAGAGCAGGATTAGCAGACATGTTCCCTGCCTGTATCGATTTTATGGTCTTGAAGGGATGTCTAGAGGGAATTGATCATCTCCCCTGGAGGAAATCAGAAAAGAGACTTCCCAGCCCAAGCCACTGGGAAAATGCTACAAGCCTGGAGGTGGGGATGTGTCATTCTATGGGATTAGAAGATTCCCTGAGGTTCCTATCAGTCCTGGAATGGGGCTCCGGGATGTGTGGAGGGGCCCTGGCTGTGTGTTAAAATTCTTTCCCAGAGGAAATCAAATGGGGGTGGGGGAGCCATCTTGGATCCATGTCACGCAAAGCCTCTCTGAATCCTGTCTTGGGTCAGTTTCCATAAGGAACTGGGAAGGAACAGAATCAAAAATCTATAATGGGATATGGGTCTAATGGATGTTCCTCAGGAGAGCCGAGTAAGGTATAGCTGGCCAGTAAGAGAAGTTCTCTGTGAGGTTAACACACATGCTGTGGAGCCAGGGAGGCAGGTAATTGAGTAGATAGTTTCTTCCAAAAGACAGAATTACAAATGAGGACCGAAGAGTAACAGCTGCACTTTATAGCTGTTCAATTTGATGATTTTGCCCCATGAAGCAGTAGAGATTTTTCACTGCTTTAGTATCAGAAAAATTCATTAAAAAAAGTGTTCCTCTATTGGGGATATTGAATTGTATTGTGTAATTCCAGCAAGGCATCCAGCTGATTTGGCCCAGGGCCTCCAAATCTATTTTCTGCAAGCTTTGTGGTCATTATCAGCCACTCCACTTTGTTCCCAAAAACAGACAGAAGGAAACCAAAACCAGGGCAAAGGTTGGCTAGATAAAGTGTCCCCAAGGTCTGGGACAGGGGAGGAGAAACCAATACAGTGAGTGAATTAGGAGTGCAGGAATAACAGAAAAGTCTTGCCATGCCTGACTAACAAATTGGGCCCTACCCACTCCTGTCCTTTCTTCAACTCTCCCATTTTTGCCAGCAGTATCCCCAGAGGAAGTCTCCCGCCTTCTCCCCAAATCCACCTCCTCCAACTGTGCATCCAACCCCATCCCTCTGCACCTTATCGAAATACGTGCCCCTTCCATTCTTCCTCTCCCTAACCGCCATCTTCAACTGTTTGCTCTCCAATGGATTCTTCCCCACTGCTTCCCAAAATGTCCATGCCAATGCCAAATACCTCATTAGGGTACTATTCCTGCTACCTGCCAAACAATTATATTTACTGAGTACTTCTTGTGTGCAGAGCACTGTACTAACCATTTGGGAGAGAACAATAAAATGGAGTTGGTAAACATGATCCCTGCCCATAAAAATCTTACAGTCTAGAGGGGGAGACAGAGATAAAAATAAATTACAGCTAAGGGCAATGACAGAGTATAAGGATGTGTACTTAAGTGTTATGGGGATGAGGATGGGGTGAATATCAAGTCTTAAAGGGGCATAGATCCAAGTACGGAGTTGAAGAGGAAATGGCAAATAGAGGAAATGAGGAATTAGTTGGCAAAGGCCTCTTGAAGGAGATGTGATTTTAGGAGGCTTTTGAAGGTGAGTGGCGGGGAGGACTGTCAGACATGAAGTAGGAGGAAGTTCCAGGCCAGGAGAATAATGTGGGAAAGGAGTCAGTGGTGGGATAGATGAGACCAAAGAACAGTGAGTAGATTGGTGCTAGAGGGGCTAAGTGTGAGACCTGGGTTGTAGTAGGAAATCTTTTTCTCTTCTGCACCATATTGCTCCCTGGTCCCAGGATCACCACCCCACTTGGCTATTCCCTCTCTGAGATATGAAATTCAGGCTTAGGCTCCTGATATTTTCCCAGGTATCTTCTTAGGTTCTCCTGACTCATATTTTTGCCATATTTTACAGTAGCTTTAAAGATTAAGTGAGGTGAACAGCATGTAAAGTCCAGAAAATAGCACAAATAAGATAACTGTGGTATTTGTTAAACACTTATAGGTGTCCAGTGCTGGGATAGATACAACATCGTCAGATTGGGTACACTTCCTGTCCCACATGAGGTTTTTATAATCTAAGGGGGAGAGAGCACGCTGTACAGTGAGGAAACATAGGCACCGAGAAATTTAGTAACTTGCCAAAGGTCACACAGTGGGCAAGTGCCAGAGCTGGGATTAGGACCCAGGTCTTCTAACTCCCAGGTCTATGCTCTTTCCACCAGGCCAGGGGCATTTCAGCTAAAGACTTGGAGAAAAGAAAGAAAAGGAAATGAAAAGGAAAGGGGAAGGGAAAGAGAAAGGGAAAGGGAAAGGGAAAGGGAAAGGGAAAGGGAAAGGGAAAGGGAAAGGGAAAGGGAAAGGGAAAGGGAAAGGAAAGGAAAGGAAAGGAAAGGAAAGGAAAGGAAAGGAAAGGAAAGGAAAGGAAAGGAAAGGAAAGGAAAGGAAAGGAAAGGAAAGGAAAATAAAGAAACCTAGACAGTAGGACAGGGACTGTGTCCAACCTTTCATTCATTCATTCAATAGTATTTATTGAGCGCTTGCTATGTGCAGAGCACTGTACTAAGTGCTTGGAATGTACAAATTGGTAACAGATAGAGACAGCCCCTGCCTTTTGACGGGCTTACAGTCTAACCAGGGGAGACAGACAGACAAGAACAATAGCAATAAATAGAATCAAGGGGATGAACATCTCATTAAAACAATAGCAAATAAATAGAATCAAGGTGATGTACATCTCATTAACAAAAAAATATATACAGTTGAGTGGACGAGTACAGTGTTGAGGGGATGGGAAGGGAGGGGGGAGGAGCAGAGGCAAAGGGGGGAAAGGAGGGTTTGGCTGAGGAGAGGTGAAGGGGAGGTAGAGGGGGAGCAGAGGGAGCAGAGGCAGCAGAGGGAGAAGGGGAGCTCAGTCTGGGAAGGCCTCTTGGAGGAGGTGAGCTTTAAGTAGGGATTTGAAGAGGGGGAGAGAATTAGTTTGGCAGAGGTGGGGGGGAGGGCATTCCAGGACCACGGGAGGACGTGGCCCAGTGGTCCACGGAGGGATAGGCGAGAACGGGGGGCGGTGAGGAGGTGGGCGGCAGAGGAGCGGAGCGTGCAGGGTGGGAAGTGGAAAGAGAGAAGGGAGGAGAGGAAGGAGGGGGCAAGGTGATGGAGAGCCTTGAAGCCTAGAGTGAGAAGGTTTCGTGCGGAGGTTGATGGGCAGCCACTGGAGGGTTTTAAGAAGGGGAGTGACATGCCCAGAGCGTTTCTGCAGGAAGATGAGCCGGACAGCGGAGTGAAGAGTAGACTGGAGTGGGGAGAGAGAGAAGGAAGGGAGATCAGAGAGAAGGCTGGCACAGTAATCTAGCAGGGATATTACGAGAGCCTGTAACAGTAAGATAGCCGTTTGGGTGGAGAGGAAAGGGCTGATCAGCTTTTATCCACCCCCAGTGCTTAGAACAGTGCTAGACATGCAGTAAGTACTTAAAAAATACCATAATTATTGTTATCATTATTATTATTAAAATCAATCAATCAATTATATTTATTAAGCACTTACTGTACACAGAGCACTGTACTAAACACTTGAGAAAGTACAATGTAGCAATTGTATTGTTGCATTACACTCCCTGCCAGGGAGCTTACAGTCCAGAGGGGGAGACAGACATTACAAGAACTTATGGCTATGTATATAAGTGTCGTGGGGATGAGGGAATAAAGGGCACAAATCCAAGTGCCCAGGTGATGAAGAAGGGAGAGGAAGTAGAAGAATGAAGGATTAGTCAAGGAAGGTTCTTAGAGGAGATGTGATTTTTAGTAAGACTGAGGTGAGGAGAGAGCGATGGTGGTCTGTCATATAGGAAGAGGGAGGAAGTTCCAGACCAGAGGAAGGAGGTGGGCAAGAGGTCAACGGGGAGTTAGATGGGATCGAGGTACAATGAGTAGGTTGGCTTTGAAGGAGCAAAGCACGTGGGCTGGGATGTAGTAATTAATCAGGGAAGTAAGGTAGACAGGGGTGAGCTCATTGAGTGATTGAGATGGTATGGAATTTCTGTTTGATGCAGAAGTGAATGGGCAACCACTGAGGTTTGAATAATGGTCTTCAAGTAAATGAACGGCTAGTATTCCACAGGCAACCACTGAGATTTGAATAACAGTCTTCAAGTATATGAAGGGCTAGTATTCCACAGTTACTGAACAGACCTTCTGTCTCCCCTAAGTGTGTGCCTTTCAATTACAGTGAGGATTTGGAGGGTAAGAAAACTGTCTTTTTCTTACCTTCCAAATCCTATAAGATTTGGATAAGACGTTGGAACATGCTACCAGAAAAGGCCATCAAGCCCCACCCTGTGAACTATTTTCTAAATGGAACTGAATCTCTCCAGCAGTCACACCAGGACATCAGCCCAGAACTGTTGTCTTAGGTGACGTAGGGGTGCGGAGGCTGAGGAATGGACCGAATGACCTCTCACAATCTCTTCCAGCCCTGTGCTTCTTTGACAAGTGAAAAGATGAAGTGTTTAGCAGAATCAGGAGCAATGCACACCATGAAAAATAAATGGAGGCTGTGGGCAGGAGTGGAGGGACATGAATATATTTATGAATTTGACGGAACTTGGATAAATGAAACTCTTTCAAGGACAGAACAATGTCCCACTTACCAAGCCAACTTTTATGAGAAATCCTGTGCTTCCTACCGGGCATATAACGAGGGCACATAAACATCAACTGTCAAAGGAGGAATTATATAGTTTGGCATGCGAGTGTTTTCTTCGCCCATTAAACCGTAATCCCCTTTTACCAATTTGTATACCTTTTAAAAATTTATAACTTGCCCTGGACCTTGCAATAAGTAAATCCATTGGACATAGGCATTTTTTCCTCTCTCATTTTCCAGCGGGGAGTGTGAGACGAAAGGTTATCAGGACACTATCACAGAGAAAACTTTGAGCTTTGGAACACATCTTCAAGGACAGAGGTGCTTTAAAGAAACAGTGTAATGGGGGGGGCGGGTGACCATTTTCCAGTGGGGATTGTGAGATGAAAGGTTAGCAGGACAGGATCACAGGATAACTTCTAGCTTTGGAACATGTCTTCAAGGACAGAGGTGTTTTAAAGAAACAGTGTAATGGGTGCGGGGGGGATCTTCTTCTGCCCACCCTTGGGAACTTACTTCCCCCTTTAATTAGTTCATCCCTCTCTGAATAATTCAGACCATTTTCATTCCCAGTTCATTTTATCTTTCAAAATCTGAGATACAAGTCAGCCTTCCTTAACAATCCACCAAGAACATAGCCTGGGAAAATACACTCAGTGTCTGTCAGAAGCACGATCCACAAATCCACAGAGACACCTACTCCTGTGCTATTCAGATCCTCCCTAGTCCTACCAATGCCTCCTCCCCACACCTCCTCTTCTTCTCTCCTCCTCACACATTACCCTTCTCTCACCCAATAAAGGAGAAAGACTGAAATGTTAAGGGTAAGAGCAAAGTGGATTGATGTATCTTTCTATTTTCTTCTGGTCCAATTCCCCCCCCCCCATTTTTTTCTCATTCCATCTCATTTGTTTATTTCCCTCCTGATCCATCAATCAATCAGTCACATATATTGAGCGCTTACTGTGCGCAGAGCACTGTACTAAAGGGAAAGTACAGTATAACTGAGTTGGTAGGCAAGTTCCCTGCCCAAAAGGAGCTTGCAGTAAGAGGGGGAGACAGACATGAATATAAATAAATCCCTCTAGGCTGCAAACTCGTTAAGGGCAGGGAACATGTCTACCCACTGTTATAGTGTACGCTCCCAAAGGAGTAGTAGAGTGCTCTGCACACAGTAAGCACTCAATAAATACCATTGGTTGAGTCAATTATGCATAGGTACATAATTTTCCCCTTGATTCTATTTATTGCCATTGCTCTTGTCTGTCCGTTCTCCCCGATTAGACTGTAAGCCCGTCAAAGGGCAGGGACTGTCTCTATCTGTTACCGATTTGTACATTCCAAGTGCTTAGTACAGTGCTCTGCACATAGTAAGAGCTCAATAAATACTATTGAATGAATGAATATATTCTGTGGGGCTGAGGGAGGGGTGAATAAAGGGTGCAAAGGTGATGCAGAAGGAAGTGGGAGAAGATGAAGTGAGGGCCTAGTTGGGGACGTCCATGAAACTACAGATCCGTAGACTAAAATCAATCAATGATGTTTAATCAATGGAGCATGGGCTTGGGAGTCAGTAGGATCTGGGTTCTAATCCCAGCTCGGCCACTTTGCTGTGTGACCTTGGCCATGTCACTTAACTGCTCTGTGCCTCAGTTGCCTCATCTATAAAATGGGGATTAAGACTATGAGTTTGATCAGGTTGTAATCTACCCCAGCACTTAATACAGTGCCTGGCCCATAGGGATGGAGGGTTGGTCTGTTCCGTCTGTGCCAAAGAAAGAATTGAGGTCAACAGCTGCCTTAATCAGGCCAAAATTCCCCACTTCTACATGAATGATAAGATTAGGAAGCAGTGTGGTCCAGCAGAAAGAGCACAGGCCAGGGAGTCACAGGACCTGGGTGCTAACACCAGCTCTCCCACTTGCCCGCTGTATGACCTTGGGCAAATCACTTCAATTCTCTGTGCCTCAATTCTCTCAACTGCAAAATGAGGATTCAATAGCTTTTCTCCCTCGTACTGGGACCGTGAGCACTATGCGTGACCTGATTGTCTTGCATCTATCCCAGCACTTAGTACAGTGCTTGGCGCAAGGTAAGTGCTTAATTCCATTATTATTATTATGTAAGCTCCTACTGTCCAGACTGTAAGCTTATTGTGAGCAGGGAATGTTTCTGTTATATTGCGTGGCTCAGTGAGTGGCTCAGTGGAAAGAGCCTGGGCTTGGGAGCCAGATGTCATGGGTTCGAATCCCAGCTCTGCCAATCGTCAGCTATGTCACCATGGGCAACTCCCTTAACTTCTCTGTGCCTCAGTTACCTCATCTGTAAAATGGGGATTAACTGTGAGCCTCACATGGGACAACCTGATTACCCTGTATCTTCCCCAGTGCTTAGAACAGTGCTCTGCACAGAGTAAGCGCTTAACAAATACCAACATTATAATTATTATTATTACGATGTTGTACTCTCCCAAGGCTTAGTATAGTGCTTTGCCCATATTGAGCGCTCAGTAAATGTGATTGATTGATTCATTCATTCATTAGTGAAGAATCAGTTTCCCATCCAACTCACCAACTACTGGGAACCCTTTTCAGTGGCATTTGCTAAGCGCTTACTATGTCCCAATCACCATTCTAAGCACTGGGGTAGGTACCAGTCAATTAGATTGGCCACAATCCCTGTCCCACATGGCTCACAGTCTAAGTAGGAGGGAAAACACAAGAACGAGGCACAGAGGAAGTGAAATGACTTGCCCAAGGTCACACAGCAAACAATTGGCAGAGCTGGCACTAGAACCCAGGTCCTCTCACTCCAGTCCCATGCGCTAGGCCCCGCTGCTTCATCCTTCACAAAGCAGGGTCCCCGGGAGGAGCTCAGGGAAAGATTGATGCCGAGGACATTGCTGATGTAGTGCTGACTGTCCCTTAACCGGTCACACGGGCGCTCCGATCAACGGGGTCAAATTCTTCTCTTCTTAAATCACGACTCAGTTTAAGATGATTTACTAAAAGCTTTCCCACCCCAGCCTGCTCCCTGCAGAGAGCTGAGCTTCTGGCTGCAACCTAAGCCTTGAGGGCAAGACTTCCTCCCTTGAGCACTTTATAATGCAGAGGCGACTCGCATTTATCAGCCTCGTGTCAATATTAGAGTGTCAACAGTGTCTCAATTGCTGAGTGTGCCTCTGGGGGAGAATTAATTACATCAGCTTAACGCTCTGTGAGTGTTCTGGCTAATGAGGCAGACTGAGAAAGTCTCCCAGAGGGTTCTTCTACACCCAACAGTCGCAAAGTAAGCGCTCAATAAATACTATTGAATGAATGAATGAACGGTGCCTCTCCAGGAGAAGCAGCGTGGCCCAGTGATTAGAGCAGGGGTCTGGGAGGCAGAAGGACCTGAGTTCTAAGCCAGGCTCCACCACGTGTCTGCTGTGTGTCCCTGGACAAGTCATTTTGCTTCTCTCTACCTCAATTTCCTCATCTTAAAATGGGAACTGAGACTGTGGGCCCCAAGTGAGAAGCAGCATGGCCTAGTGGCAAGAGCCCGGGCTTGGGAGTTAGAGGATGTGGGTTCTAATTCCAGCTCTGCCACTTGTCTGCTGTGTGACCTTGGGCAAGTCACTTAACTTCTCTGTGCCTCAGTTACCTCATCTGTAAAATGAGGATTAACTGTGAGCCTCACGTGGGACAACGTGATGACCCTGCATCTACCCCAGTGCTTAGAACAGTGCTCTGCACATAGTTAATGCTTAACAAATACCAACATTATTAACTTCTCTAGACCTCAGTGACCTCATCTGTAAAATATGCGATGAAAACTGTGAGTCCCAAAGTGGGACAACCTGATTACCTTGTATCTACCCCAGTGCTTAGAACAGTGCTTGGCACATGGTAAGCACTTAATAAATAGAGAAGCAACGTGGCTCAGTGGAAAGACCCCGGGCTTGGGAGTCAGAGGTCATGGGTTTTAATTCCGGCTCAGCCACTTTATCAGCTGTGTGACTTTGGGCAAGTCACTTAACTTCTCTGGGCCTCAGTTACCCCATCTGTAAAATGGGGATTAAGACTGTGAGCCCCACGTGGGACAACCTGATTACCTTGTATCAACCCCAGTGCTTAGAATAGTGCTTTGCACATAGTAAGCCCTTAACAAATACCATTATTATTATTAAATATGATCATTATTATTATGTGGGACAGGGACTGTGTCCAACCTGATTAGCTTGTATCTACTCCAGCACTTAGAACAGTGCCTGGCATGTAATAAGTGCTTAAAAAATGCCATTTAAAAAAAAAAAGTTCCCAGACCATGCCACCTACTTTGCATTTGGAGGTGTGACTTTTGGGCATTTGATATTCAATCCATCAATCAGTATCTATTCAGTGCTTCCTATTTGCAGAGCACTGTTCTAAGCACTTAGGAGAGTACTATGCAACAGAATTAGCAGACATATCCCTTGCCCATAATGAGTTTACAATCTAGGGGGGAGACAGACATTTATATGAATAAATAATTTATAATAAATAATTTGAAGATATGTACATTAGTGCTGTGGGTTTGAAGTGGGGTGAATATCAAATACCCAACAGTCCCAGATCCAAGTGCATAGATGATTCAGAAGGGAGAGCAAGCAGGGAAAGAGAGGGCTTAATCAGGGAAGGACTCCCCGAGAAGATGTGAGTTTAATTGTGCTTTGAAAGTGGAGAGAGTGTTGGTCTGGTGGATATGGAGGGGGAGGGAGTCCAGTGCTGCCCAGAGGGTAAACCAAATCGGACCTCTGTCTTCAGCGCGTTAGCCACAGTTCCTTTTTTTTTTTAATGGCATCTTTTAAGAATTTACTAGATACCAGTCACTGCACTAAAGACTGGGGTAGATACAAGCTTATCAGGTTACTATTATTGTTATTATAGTACTTGTTAAACACTATTTTAAACACTGGAGTAGATACAAGTTAATCAGATTGGACACAGTCCCAGTCCTACAATGGGCTCCCACTCTTAATCCCGATTTGACAGGTGAGGAAACTAAGGCCCAGAGAAGTGAAGTGACTTGATCAAGGTCACCCAGTAGACACGTAGCAGAATTGGGATTAGATCCCAGGTCCTTCTGATGCCCAGGCCCATGCTCTATCCACTAAATCATGCTGCTTCTCCCACAGCCCCTCCTGACAGCTGAGTGAGCAAAGCAGGAGGCAGAAGAAGCAGAGAAAATATCTTTAATTGGAGAAACAGAGATGGGATGGAGGAAGTGGCTTTCCTCCCACTGTTTCCTAGGATGCCCTGTTCCCCCGATTAGACTGTGAGCCCATCAATGGGCAGGGATTGTCTCTATCTGTTGCCGAATTGTACATTCCAAGTGCTCAGTACAGTGCTCTGCACATAGTAAGCGCTCAATAAATACTATTGAATGAACGAGTGAATGCGGCCCAGGAGCTGGTGATGGAGGAGTTTTGCTCGTCATCATTGTGATCGTCATGATTAAGTCAGAGGTCATGGGTTTGAATCCCGGCTTTGCCACTTGTCAGCTGTGTGACTGTGGGCAAGTCACTTTACTTCTCTGTGCCTCAGTTACCTCATCGGTAAAATGGGGATTAATACTGTGAGCTTCATGTGGGACAACTTGATTACCCTGTATCTACCCCCAGCGCTTAGAACAGTTCTCTGCACATACTAAGCGCTTAACAAATACCAACATTATTATTATTATTATTATTATTATTATTATTAATCTCCTCACCACCCTGCAAATCCCTTAGGGTTCTTGTCCTGGTTGATGGCTCAATCAGGGACCCCCTGGGGGTTCTTTGATAAATAAAAACTCTGCAGTCTATTCCAACCGTGAATTAATCAAGCCAATCCCCACAAATTAACCTTGAATCCTTCTCAAGGTCACAGTCCCTGTGTGAGTTGAGACTTGATTACAGGACCTCCCCATCCTTCAACCCCTCCCCAATTTCAGTGAGCATTACAGGACAGTGTGGACCAACGCTCAATAAATAATAATAATGTTGGTATTTGTTAAGCGCTTACTACGTGCAGCATTGTTTTAAGCGCTGGGGTAGATACAGGGGAACGAGGTTGTCCCACGTGAGGCTCACAGTCTTCATCCCCATTTTACCGATGAGGAAACTGAGGCATAGAGAAGTAAAGTGACTTGCCCACAGTCACACAGCTGACAAGTACAGCATTGCCTAGTGGATAGACCAAGGGCTTAGGAGTCAGAAAGACCTGGGGTCTATCCCAGCTTTGCCACTTTCTGCTGTGTGATCCCGGCCAAGTCGCTTAACTTCTCTGGGCCTCAGTTACTTCATCTGTAAAATGAGGATTAAAACCGGGAACCCCATGTGAGACAGGGATTGTGTCCCACCTGCTTAGCTTGTACCTACCCCAGTGCTTAGTACGGTGCCTGGCATATAGTAAGCACTTTATAAATACCATAAAAAAAACTTTCCCAGGCACTTAGTACTGTGCTCTGCACACAGTAAGTACTCAATAAATACAATTAATTGATTGATAGATTGATCGGAATGTGTCTTCCATCTCTGTTAAACTGCACTCTCCCAAACTCTTGGTATAGTGCTGTGGGGCTGAGGGAGAGATGAAAAATGAGAGTAAATCCAGGTGCAAGAGTGATGTGGAGGGAGTGGGAAAAGAGAAAATGAAGATCTAGTCAAGGAAGACCTCTTGGAGGAGACGTGCCTCCAATAAGCCTTCAGAGGTGGGGAGAATGATCATCTGTCGGATATGAAGAGGAAAGGTGTTCCAGCTCAGCAGCAGGACGTGAGTGAGAGGTCTGTGTCGAGATAGATGGCTTAGTGGAAAGAACACGGGCTTGGGAGTCAGAGGTCTTGGGTTCTAATCTCAGCTCTGACACTTATCAGCTGTGTGTCTTTGGGCGAGTCACTTAACTTCTCTGGGCCTCAGTTAGATCAGCTGTAAAACAGGGATTAAAACTATGAGGCCCACGTGGGACAACCTGATTACCTTGTATAATAATGTTGGTATTTGTTAAGCGCTTTCTATGTGCAGAGCACCGTTCTAAGCGCTGGGGTAGATACAGGGTATTCAGGTTGTCCCACGTGAGGCTCACAGTCTTCATCCCCATTTTACAGATGAAGTAACTGAGGCACAGAGAAGTTAAGTGACTTGCCCACAATCACACAGCCAAGTGGCAGAGCTGGAACTCGAACCCATGACCTCTGACTCCCAAGCCCGGGCTCTTTCCACTGAGCCACCCTGTTTCCCCAGCGCTTTAGAACAGTGCTTGGCACTTAGTAAGCACTTAACAAATACCATTACCAGCGCTTAGAACAGTGCTTCACACGTAGTAAGCCCTTAATAAATGCCATCATTATTATTATAGACCCGAACGAAGTAGGGTAAGTAGGTTGTCATTCCCATGGCAAAGTCTGCAATCAAAGCAGAGAACCCTAACCCTGACCTTTCTCCCCTCCCTGTCATCTTGAGAAATCCTAGATGAACTGTAGGAGAAAGACACAAAGGTCCCAGGAGTCCTGAGAAAACAGATAAGGACAAGCAGGAACAAGTTAAAATCACAGCTTACAGAGAGTCAGAAGGCAATTCCATTTGAGATTCAGAAATGTGTTCCGACAGAACTCGCAGTGGTAGGTAAACCCTAAGACTCCAAGGGTCAACCCTCCACCCTCAATCACAGCTGCACTCATTCTCACCTTCCTCCTGGACAAACCCAGCAATTTACACCAAGAACAAATACCAAGAAGCCTCCTCTTCTGGGCAGCAAGGATGTGATAAGAAAACATGTCAACCCAGTTTGGGTTTAGTGGGCTCTCTTTCTCAAAATCCCCTGCACCCTGAGTTTAAGCCCATGGTGTAAACTCATCACAGGTAGGGAACCTGTCTGCTAATTCTTTGTATTACACTCCCCAGGAGCTTAGTACAGTGCTCTGCGCATAGTGAGCACTCAATAAATACCACTGATTGATTGATTTGCTGTCCTTCTGGATGGTAGGTCTGGAGAATGGCCAACAGTGAAAAAGCGACAGACCATAAAGGAGGGCAGTTAGGGGTGCATGTTCCTAGAGTCGGAGATCGGAGATCGGTTGTTCTGTGTACTGAATTCCCTCCAGGCCCTCCATTAAGTGATCCTTAAATCGGGCAGGGAATTGCAGGTGCCAAGTGGGTCACTTTCCAGCCGAGCTGAAGATAACCTATCACCTCCTTCTGCCTTTCAGAGCATGTGCAAAATTCTGGATGTCTCTAAAACCAAAGTTGCCTAGGGTGAGGGTTTCAACTACTGTTTCCCCAGTCATGGAAATAACTCTGGCCAACATCTAAAAGGAATAAGGCTGGGCCCAGAAGAGAAGAAAACAGGCAGGGAGCTTTTTAATAACTGTGGTGTTTGTTAAGCGTTTATTATGGTTCAAACTTTGGGATGGGTACTACACAACCAGATTTGTCCCAGTCCCTGTCCCAACTGAGTCTGACGGTGAATGAGAACATGTAATGCCCATTTTACAGTTGAGGAAACTGAACGGTAGAGAAGCCAAGTCACACAGCAGGCAAGTGGCAGAGGGGAGACCAGAACCCAGAACCCCCTGAATCCCAGGCTCGTGATCTTGGCACTTAGACCACACCATTCTTCTGGAGGCACAAGAATGGAGGAAACCACTGGTCTCATGGAATTTATCGCATTTATGTCTAACTGAAATCTCCCAAGGGTTAAAGGATACCAGCCTTCCTAAAACACTCTTATTATGGTAATATTAATAATAACAGTAGTATTTGTTAAGCTCTTACTATGGTCCAGGAACTGTTCTAAGAGCTGTGGTAGATAGAAGATAATAATAGTAATCCCCGATTAGACTGTGAGCCCGTCATTGGGCAGGGATTGTCTCCATCTGTTGCCGAATTGTACATTCCAAGCGCTTAATACAGTGCTCTGCACATAGTAAGCGCTCAATAAATACTATTGAATGAATGAATCAGGTTGGACACAGTCCCTGTCCCACATGGGGCTCTCTATCTTAATCCCCATTTGACAGATGAGGTAACTGAGGCCCCGAGAAGTGAAGTGACTTGCCCATCTTCACACAGAAGACAAATGGCAGAGCGGGATTAGAACTCAAGTCCCTCTGATTCCCAAAATGAGGCCCTACCTGGAACCTTAAAGCTGGAAGGGATCACCTTGAAGGTCCACTTGGGTGGGAGAGGATCATACCTCATGCTAGGGAAGGCAGATTGAGATTTTCCTGAGGAACCAGCCTCTGCCCTGTGCGTTTTGTCCCGGCTCAGAGAGAAGCTGATTTAAACCAGAAAGGCTATTGACACGCAATGTGTGACTCAGGGATTAAAAGTCATTTCCTAAAATCAGATTCCGTGAGGGCTCCTGCCAACTGGTTATCCATGCAGATAAGCTGTCTAATAAAGTAGAGTGCTTCGCTAACAGCTCTTCAAATCATTTTATTGAACATTATAATGGTATCTATGGCAAGCCACAAGTCCAGCTGAGAGGGCTCTTAGGTTAATCAAAATATGAGGGAAACTCACCATCCCTTCTTATTCAGTCTCTTTGACTGGAACCAGTGACATATCATCAAAGCCGGATGTTAATACTGACCCTAAGACTTTTGATCTGGGTATGGGTAACAAATCAAAGCTAGCACTCGGCCTAGAGGTGAAGAGCCCAATAAGGCACTTCTGTTTTTATTATTTATTTAATTGCATTTATTACACACTTCTTATGTGTCAGGCACAGTTCTGAGCGCTGGGGAAGATACAGGCTAAATAGGTTGGACGTCGTCTCTGCTCCACGGTCTACGTAGGAGGGAGAACAGGCGTTGAATCCCCATTTTTCAGGTGAGGAAACTGAGACACAGAGAACTTGAGTGGCTTGCCCAAGATGACACGGAAGACAATTGGCAGAGCTGGGTTTAGAACCCAGGTCAATCACTCAATCAATGATATTTATTGAGCACTTACTGTGTGCAGAGCACTATACCAAGCACTGGGGAGAATATAATATAATGAATAACAGACTCATTCCTTGCACACAACAAGCTTACAGTCTAGCATGGGAGACAGATATTAGTAGAAATAAATAAGTTATGGATATGTATGTAAGTCCGGTGGGGTTGGAAGGGGGGATGAATAAAGGAAGCAAGACAGGGTGACACAGAAGTGGAAGAAAAGGAAAAGAGGGCTTAGTCAGGAAAAGCCTCTTGGAGGAGATTCACTCAACTGTATTATTTGAGAACTTATTGGGTTCAAAGCACTGTACTAAGTGCTTAGATGTGCCTTTAATAAGGCTTTAAAGTGGGGGAAAGTAATCGTCTGTCAATTATGAAGAGGGAGGGCGTTCCAGGCCAGGGGGAGGATGTGGGCCAGGGGTAATCGGCAAGTAGACGAGATGGCGGGACTAGGTTGGCATTAGAGAAGCAAAGTGTGCTGACTGGGTTATAGTAGGAGAGTAGCGAGGTGAGGTAGCAGGGGGCAAGGTGATTGAGTGCTTTAATGCCGATGGTGAGGAGTTTCTGCTTAATATGGAAGTAGATGGGTAACCACTGGAGGTTCTTGAGGAGTGGATTAAGGTCCTCTGACTCCCTAGCCCATGCTCTTTCCACTAAGCAACTCTGTTTCTCTACTATACGATGTAGCCTTCCATTTTTCTTCTTCTCTTTTCCCTTTCCTTCCACTGTCCTCAAGGAATCCAGCATGGCTGGAGTGACTGGAAGGATGAGAAGTTCAGAACAACAGAGAATCCCCAGGCAAAGTTGGGACCAGGCCCAGATTGAGAGAGAGAGAGAGAGAGAGCCACCCCAAAATTGGGGTCTGGGGAAGAGAGTGTGGATGGTTCAGGGTAAATCCCTGTCCCACGTGGGGCACCTCACTGCTCAAACCCCATTTTGCAGACGAGGTAAGAGGCACAGTGCTTCTGGTGAAGAAGAACTTAGAGTTGGAGGCAGCACCTCAGCTACAAAAAATAGTTACTGCCACTGAGTTGTCCAACTTGTCCTTTGGTTTGAAGATGCTGCTACCCACAACAAGACTGCATCCATTAATGCGAGCCTGTTGGAGAGAAAAATCTCTTGCACATTTTGGTCACAGCTCCTTTCTTGACTTCTGCCATTTCTGTGAGCGCTACTTAGACCCACTAGTTAAAAGGAGGGAAGTAAGCCCAATTGTCACCAGCAGGACATACACTCAAGTTGTTACCGGTAGTAGTGTTGGTTTACCCTAAACGCACTACTCTTCCGGGGGATACTCAGACCACGTGATTTCTCTGGAAGCTAACCTTGCTGATCCACAGCATCCTAGTACCACACTCCATCCCTTCAGGGCAATTCTACCACTGGCCCATTGAGTAACCTTAGGAAGTCATTTAATTTTAGCATCCACCTATCTCCCCCACTAAATTGTAAACTCCTCCAAGGCAGGGATCATGTCTACTATCCCTAATGTGTTCCAGCAAGCACTCACCCCCAAGTAAGTGCTCAACAAATACTATTATTAACAGTAATAATTACTGTGGTAGTCATTCTACACTTACCATGTGCTAACACTGTACTAAACACTGGGGTAGACACTAGATCATCAGGCCCCACATAGGCTCCCATTCTAATCGAAGGGAGCAAGGATACTGAATTCCCATTTCACAGGTGAGAGAACTGAGGCACAGAGAAGTGAGGTGATTTGCCCAAAGTGACATAGCAGGTACGTAGTAGAGTTGGGATTAGAATCCAGATCCTCTGACTTCCAAATCTGTGCTCTTTCCACCAGGCCACCCTGCCGCCCCACTATTTTTGATTGATTAGCCTCTCTGGATCTCAGGATCCTCATTTGCAAAATAAAGGTAATAATTTCTTCCTGTTCCTATATCTCAGGGATGTGGTGAGGGCAATATGAGATCATTCATTCATTCATGCATTCAATCGTATTTCTTGAATGCTTACCGTGTGCAGATCACTGTACTAAGAGCTTAATTGTTATGAAAGTGCTTGAAAAAAAAAATAAGGTCACCAAACAAAAAGCAATTGCCACTGTGTATTCTCTTGTGACCCTGAAGGTCTTCGCCCCAATTTCCCAGCTCCCTCTTCTTTGCTCAACTTCTCTCCTGTAATTGGCCCTGCCCCAGCTCATGCCTCCAGGAGAAGAAGCCTTTAACATTTTCTGTAAAACAAGTCTCCCACTGAGAAGAGTCCAGAGAAATTCTCCAGCCCAAGAAACATCTGACCCTTCTCCTCTTTCCTACGTGCGGAGTTAACCTGGCTTGCGCCGTCATAGTCCTTTGCCTCAGCAATGTGTTTGCTATTTTCAGCATCTGTCCCTATTTTCAATTCTGCTTTCTGTTCTCCCGGACTTCTCAGGACCTTTTTCTTTTTAAATGGTATTTGTTAAGTGCTTAATCGTGTTTCAGGCATTGTACTAAGCACTGGGGTAGATACAAGCTAATCAGGTTGGACACGGTCCCTGTCCTGCATAGGGCGCACAGTCTTAATCCCTATTTTACACGTGAGGGAACTAGGGAAAAGAGAAGTGAAGTGACTTGCCTAAGGTCATACAGCAGATAAGTGGAGTGGGGACTAGAACCCAAGTCTTTCTGCTTCCCAGACCCGTGCTCTATCCACTAGGCCACTCTGCTTCTCATTTAGTAAAAGCTTTTATATTAAGTGCACCTGGGGTCTTGATTTCTGTCCCCGGAGGTAATCTGTTTGCTTCCATCATCTCTTTGCAGTCTACTCCCCTACCATGCTGTTGAGTCCTCCTGGAAGCTTGCTATGGGTAAGGGTGCTAATTCTGCTAATTTTGTTGTATTGTACTCTCCCAAGCACTCTGAAATTCACCCCACACCCAACCCCACAGCACATATCTTGAAATTATGTATTACAAGTTATTCATAGCAACGCCTGTCTCCCCCTCTAGATTGTAAACTCGTTATGGGCAGGGCACGTCTGCTAATTCTGTTGTATTGTACTTTCCCAAGTGCTTAGTACAGTGCTCTGCACATAGTAAGTGCCCCTTAAATAAATACTGATTGATTTCGAAGAAGCACAGCCTTGGGAAACAGCATGGCCTAGTGGGTAGAACACGGGCCCGAGAGTCAGAAAGACTTGCTTTCTCAACCCGGCTCCGCCGCTTGTCTATTGTGAGACCTTGGGCAAGTCACTTAACTTCTCTGGGTCTCAGTTACCTCATCTGTAAAATGAGGATTAAGACTGCGAGCCCCATGTGGGACAGCGACTGTGTCCATCCTGATTAGCTTGTATCTACCCCAGTGCTTCAAACAGTGCTTGACACATAGTAAATGCAAATACCGTCATCATCATCATCACTCTGACCCATCCCTGTTTGCGATTGCCACATTTCAGCTCCTCTTCGAGCGACTGTCATCCTTTTTATCTGGGGGACAGATGTGTGCCAGTGAGCAAGATTTCACTGGTCATGAACTGATTGGTCTTCAACATTTCACTGTTGTGATCATCATCTTCATCATCATCCTCGGTGGTTTTTATTGAGCACTTAGCAAGTGCATAGTGGATAGATCACAAGCCTGGGAGTCAGAAGGTCAGGGACTTCAATCCCAGCTCTGCCATTTGTCTGCTGTGTGACCTTGGGCAAGTCACTTTACTTCTCTGTCCCTCAGTTACAGTTACTCTCAATCACTGAGAGTCATTAGTAAATTGGGGATTAAGACTGTGAGCCCCACATGGGTCAGGGACCGTGTCCAATCAGATTTGTTCGTGTCCATGCCAGAGCTCAGTACAGTGCCTGGCACATAGTAAGCGCTTAACAAATACCATAATTATTATTAATTATCATCCTGTCCCTTTGCCTGCCATTAGTAGTGGCCCAGAGGCGACGGTGGTGAAACCGCCCCCAAAAGCTGGGAGGGTCTGCGGATTCCTGAGAGAGATTAAGTCTGAAAGGCCAGCACGCAAAGGCTAAATGGGAGAAGTGGGCGATTAAGACATACTTCCTGCTTTCTGCTTGCCTAAGCAAATCTCTAACTATGATTTGAATTTGAAGAGAGAGATTGGAGAGCTGAGCTGGTGTTGACACCAGGCCAACCAGAACTGCCTCGTGAGAGCTAGGAACGTGGTCAGCCGGTCCTAGGAAGCTGAGAGTCAGATAGATTCCTAAGGGGACTTGGAAAAAAAGGCACTGTATCTTGCCAGCTGAATTCAAACAGCTGGCCCACAAATGGTGAAGATTACAGTAATAGTAATAATTGTGCTTTTGTTAAGTGCTTACTTCGTGCCAGGCACGTTACAAAACGCTGGGATGGATACAAGCAATAATAATAATAATAATAATTAGGGTACTCGTTAAGCACTTATTATACGCTGAGCACTATTCTAAGCGCTGGGGTAGGTGTAAATTAAGCAGGTTAGACACAGTCCCTGTTCCACATGGGCCTCATACTTTTATCCCTAATTTTACAGATGAGGTAAATGAGGCCCAGAAAAGTAAAGTGACTTGCCCAAGGTCTCACAGAAGACAAGTGGATTAGAACCTATGACCTTCTGACTCCCACACTCATGCTGTACCCACTATTGCCAGCAGCTAAAATAACCAAGGGTAAACCCCGCCTGTAATCCCTTTCCCATTTTTGGACCTTAATAGTCAGTCAGTCACCTGTATTTATTGAGTGCTTACTGTGTGCAGAGCACTGTACTAAGCACTTGGGAGAGTACAAAAGAATAAACAGACTAAAGTGTGCAGTTTGCACCTCATGTAAACACCATGTTAAACTTAATGCCCTTTGGCAAATCGCTTTCTGTGACGGCAGGTGAGCCAAACCGAGAGGCTCCGAGCAAAGACCTAAATGATGACATGCCTGCAGGGTGAGATGTCCTCTAAGAGCAGAAGACAGTGGAGATGTAGTGGGTAGATTAGGGCCATTACACGGAAGAAGCGCCATGCCACGGTCAACAAGCATAGTATAAAGGCTGGGGGAAATGCCCGTCGCTGCTGCTTGCTGTTACCCGAAAGGATGACAGAGACAGCCCAGGTTGGAGGGAACCTTCCGATGTGAATGTCATGCCAGTTTCAGCCTGTACTTGGCTGCTCACCGTCCTTCAAAAGGAAGGCAGAGACAGCCCGGGCCCGAGGGATCTCTTAGGCGGGAGATACCTGCGCCGGTCTGGTCCGTTAAGTACCTTAACACTGAACGGGACCAGTCGTCCCACGGTAGGAAATTCTCAATGCTCCTGGGTCGGGGACTTAATCTTATCGCCCCTCGGTTGAGGACTTAACAGAAGCAGGATCCTTTACTATTAATGTATTCTATATGTCTTCTTACTCTGATGCCGAATATCGTGGTTTATTCTGTCGATAAAGCTGAGTGATGAACCACCCCGTCCCTAATTGACTCTACTGGGACGTAACCACATTGAGCTCGCAGTCTAGAAGGGCGACAAACGTTAATATAAATAAATAAATGATGGAAATGTACATAAATGCTGTGGGACTGAGGGCGGGGGGATGAATAAAGGGAGCAAGTCAGGGAGAAGCAGAAGGGAGTGGGAAAAGAGGAAAGGAGGGCTTAGTCAGGGAAGGCTTCTTGGAGGAGATGTGCCTTCAATAAGACTAATCGCATTTATTGAGTGCTTAATGTGTGCAGAGCACAGAACTAGATCGGAGCGCAGTGAGTAAGCTGGTGCTAGAGGAGTAAAGTGTGCAGGTTGGGCTGGAGTAGGAAATCAGTGAGGGATTGAACTGATGAAGCGCTTCAAAGCCGATGCATTGGCAGATATCAATTAATAATATTTATTGAGCACGTACTGTGTGCAGAGGACTCTTCTAAGTGATTGGGAGAGTACAACAGCATTGGTAGACACATTCCATGCTCACATCGAGCTCACCCTTCTCTGTCCATTATCCCCAGATTAGCTCAGAACACTCTCTGAAGTATTGATTGGGCCACCTTCTTTCCATCCCTTTCATGTTGGGCTTTAGGTGGGGTCTCTGATTGAGGAAATCACCATAGGGTTTAGTATTTGCTGTGAACAGATAAGAATAACTGTGGTATTTGTTAAACACTTACTATGTGCCAGGCACTATTCTAAGTCCTGGGGTAGATACAAGCTAATCAGGTTGGGCACAGTCCCTGTCCCACATGGGGCTCACAGTCTCACTTGACAGATGAGGTAACTGAGGCCCAGAGAAGTGATTCATACAGCAGGTAAGTGGTGGAGCAGAAATTAGAACCCAGGTCTTCTGCCTCCCAGACCCATGCTCTATCCACGAGACTGCTCTGCTTCTCATTAAGTACCTAAAAGCCAGGTGGAAGAGTTTCTTCTTGATTTGGAGAGGAATGGGCACCAATTGGAGGCATGGTGTAATGGACAGAGCATGGACCTGAGGGTCAGAAAGTCATGGGTTCTAATCCCAGCTTTGCCACTTGTCTACTCTAAGACCTTGGGCAAATCACTTATCGTCTCTGTGACTCAGTAACCTCATCTGTAAAATGGAGGCTAAGACTGTGAGCTCTAGGCAGCACACGGACTATGTCCAACCCAATTTGCTTGTTTCCACCCCAGCGCTTAGTACAATGCCTTACAGCACTTAGTAAGCCCATCAAAGGGCAGGGACTGTCTCTATCTGTTACCAATTTGTACATTCCAAGTGCTTAGTACAGTGCTCTGCACATAGCAAGCACTCAATAAATACTATTGAATGAATGAATGAATTATTATTATTATTATTATGAGGCATAGGGAATGTGAATGAAAGGATATTTTCAAAAAACAGTCAGGCAGAAGGGTGAAGCGTGGACTGGAGAAGGGAGAGGCTGGAGGCAGGAGGTCAGTGAGGAGCCTTGAAACAGCTTTATTCATCCTAGTCCAGCTATTATCTCTTTCTGCTCTCATGCTCCATACTAGGGACCACCTTCTTCTGCAGCCTTCCTCATTCCCCTTCACTAAATCATTCCTTCATTCATTCAATTGTATTTAATGAGTTCTTACTGTGCGCAGAGCACTGTACTAAGTGCTTGGGAGAGTACAGTGCAACAATAAATAGACACATTCCCTGCCTTCCATGAGCTTACAGTCTGGAGGCCTGCTTGGTCACTCCTCCACAACCAGGGAAAGGACTTTTGCCTGAAACAAAAACCATGGCTGGAGGAGGAGCAAATTGGAGCAGTGGAATATAGACAAGTCCTGAATGAGTTATTAAATACTGTGGCCTAGTGAATAGAGCACAGCCCTGGAAGACAGAAGGACCTGGGTTCTAATCCCAGCTCTGCCTTTTGTCTCCTGTGTGACCTTGGGCAAATCACTTCACTTCTCTGTGCCTCATTTACCTCATCTGTAAAATGGGGATGAAGACCGTGAGCCCCATGTGGAACAAGGACTGTGTTCTACTTGATTAGCCCGTGTCTACCCCAGAGCTTAGAACAGTGCTTGACACATAGCGCTGAACAAATGCCATTATCATCATGGACAGAAAAGTGAGGGGTGTGAGAAAACAACCACGCCATTCCCTTTCTAGCATCTTTGGGTGTCACTGTCTGAATCAGAACCCCAGGCTGGGTGGGCAGTTGATCTGCCCAGGTAATGGGTTGACTTGTGTTTTATGTTCTTAACTGACAGGAACAGACAAGCAGCAAAGTGACTTTTAGGAACCTTTTCTGACTAAAGCAAAGGCTCTTTGGACTCAATTTCTTAAAGGAGAACAACAGTACGATAGAATACTTTCCATCTATGCGCAAATTGGAACTGCAAGTGGAACTGTTAGAGGCTGGCTGAGCAGATTTGCAGGCATTGCTGATGCAGGACATTGGTATCCAGAGGGAACGCAAAGGCTAGTTGGAAATTGCTGCGTGTCCAAAGGTCAGTCGTTCTGCATGATAGTGCCGCCTTCCCAATAATGCCATTCCTTTTTCTTTATGCGAAACAAACTCTCCTTCAGTCCTTCAATTCAGCTCTGTATTCAAGAGATAAATGCCGAAATTAAACCACCCTCACATCCTTCTTGCTCTCCTCTCCATCCTATAATTGGTGTCGTTACCGTACATTCATCGTCTTCATATCTTAGGTGACTAATAAAAATAATAGTAATAGCATTTGATAAATACTTATTATATGCCAAGCAATGTACTAAGTGCTGGGGAAGATGTAAGATTACCAGGCCGGACACAGTCACGGGGAGAGCTAGTATTTAATCTCCGTTTTACGGATGAAGAAACTGAGAAACAGATATGTTAAGTGACTTGCCCAAGGTCACACAGCAGGCAAGTGGCTGAGCTGGGATCAGAACTCGGGTCTTCTAGCTCCCAGGCACTTGCTTTTTCCTCTCGGCCATGCTGCTTATATGTCCCAACTTGACTGGGACAGTCCTAGATAATTCCAGAGGAATTTTGGAAAAATATATATAAAAAATAAAAGTTCCAGAATTAAGACTCTCCTAGCTAAACTGATCAGCCTCTTTCATATTAACCTCAGCTACTCTTGCTCCTCCAAATGCTTAGATTTTTATGTCACCCTGGGGCATACTCAATATATATTCAATTTAGGACCCACAGAATTCTAAGACATTATTATTATTACCAATAATAACGATAAGAATAATGATATTTGTTAGTACTTACTATGTACCAAGCACTGTACTAAGCACTGGGCTAAATACAAGATCGTCAGGTCCCACAAGGGGCTCCCAGTCTAAATAGGTGGGAGAACGGGTAGCAAATCCCCATTTTGCAGATGAGGGAACTGAGGCATAGAAAAGTTAAGTGATTTGCCCAAGGCCACACAGCAGGCAAGTGGCAGAACTGGGATTAGAACCCAGGTCATCTGACTCCCAGGCCCATGCTCTTTCCACTAGGCCACACTACTTATAGGATGGATACATCCGGGAATGTTGGGGGTCTCTTATCCCACACTTATCCCAACCCTTTCCCCAACCACTCTCTCAGAGAGGCCGAGAGGGAATGGGAGAGCATGTAAATTCAGGATACCGTCCCAATTTTCAACAATAATAACAACACAAACAACATGGCAAAGTGGGTAAAGCATGGGCCTGGGATATTACTACTATCCACCTTGGTTTCTCTTTGCTTACCAGCCACCAAATTTTCTCTATTATCTCAGATAAGATCCCAGTCACCAGTCCAGATCAGTGCTTCTTTTTGCTTTAAATCACTGAAAAATGCATAATTCAGCCATTATGTTCAGAAAGGAACAGCTAAAAAATGTTGGCCTACCAGAAGCCTGTGAGCTATTAAAAGATACCATTTTAGCGGCCCAGGTAAAATATGTACCAAAAAAAACCCAACTGATCGGTCACTGTGAATGTCTAACCAGCAGGGTAAAAGAGATCAGGGGAAAGAAAATGTCATTCTTCAACAAATGGAAGCTCAACTGAGTGAAACTAGGAAAGTCCATAAAAAATGGCAGGTCAGCAGGAAACAGGAAATTAGGTGGGACCAAAAGGAGTTTAAAGTGAACCTCTCAGAGGATGCCAAAACAAATATTTTCTTCAATAATAATAATAATTATCATATTTGTTAAGGGCTTACTATCTGTGAAATGCTGTTCTAAGACTGGGGTAGATACATGATAATTATGTTGGACTCAGTCCTTGTCCCACATGGGGCTCACAGTCTAAGAAGGAGGGAGTGGGTTATACTCCTCATTTCACAGATGAGGAAACTGAGGGACAGAGGAGTGAAATGACTTGCCCATGGTCACAAGCAGACAAGTGGTGGAGCAGAATTAGCACTCAGGCCCTCTGACTCCTAGGCCCGTGATCTTTTCAGTAGGCCACGCTGCTTCTCACTAGATCATGCAGCTTCAAATTTATCAAAAGCAAGAAGCCAGCTGAGAAATTAATGGAGCCACTTGACGATTGTGGGATAAAAGGTGAATCTAGAAATGAAAAGCTGAGAGCCAAAAGGCTCAATGAAATCCTCAGTTTAGCCTTTACTGAGGAAGATGTGTAGTACTGTGGCCTGATGGATAGAGCACAGGCCTAGGAGTCAGAGGATCTGAGTTCTAATCCCACTCTGCCATTTGCTTGCTCTATGATCTTGGGCAAGTCACTTCACTTCTCTGTGCCTCAGTTACCTCATCTGTAAAATGGGAATTTAGACCATGAGTCCCACATGGGACAGGGACTGTGTTCAACCTGATTTGCTTGTATCCACCCCAGCACTTAGTACAGTGCCCAGCACATAGTACGTACTTTGCAAATATCATAAAACACAATTTTTAAAAATGCTGGAGAGGCTTTATTAGGTGGATCATAAACCCTAGATCAAACTGCTGTGATCTTACAGGATCGTTTAGACCAAGGAGATAAACAAATCACTGTGACCGAATGCATCCACCCACAAGTTCTGAAGGAAGTCAGAGGAGAAGTTGCAGAACTCCTGATGAGAAGATAATAATAATAATAATGGTATTTATTAAGCACTTATTATGTGCCAAGTACTGTTCTAAGCTCTGGGGTAGATACAAGGTAATTAGGTTGTCCCACGTGGGGCTCACAGTCTTCATCCCCATTTTCCAGATGAGGGAACTGAGGCACAGAGAAATGAAGTGACTTGCCCAAAGTCACACAGCTGACAAGTGGCAGAGCCAGGTTTAGAACCCACGACTTCTGACTCACAAGACGAGGCTCTTGCCACTTGGCCATGCTGCTTTCCACTAGATCATGCTGCTTCTCACTTAAAACTTGTCCTTATCAACGGCCAGCGTAAAGGAAGATGGGTAGATTTTCAAAGTAACTCTCATCCAAAATGGGAAAATTCTTAGACCCTATCATTGAGTTTAACATCGTTGAGCACTTTGAAAAAGTACCACTTGAGGGGGAAAAACAACTTGGATTATGCAAGGGAAAAAGCATACCTCACTGACCTGCTATAGTTCTCTGGAGAGGTCAGTAAGAATATAGATAGAAGAGAAAATGGGACATAATATATTTAGATTTTTCTAAAGGCCTTTGACAAGGCTCCTCCCCCAAGGGTTTAAAAAAAAGAAACTAGGAGGGTCACTCTGTCGCGGATAGAAAACTGACTATAGGAAAAGGAAAGATAAATGACCACTTTTCAGGATGAGGAAGTGTAGAGTGGTTCCCTTCAGGATGATTGTTGGAGCCAGTTTTATTTAGAATTAATCAATCAATCAATGATATTTACTGAACACTCCCTATGTGCATTGTAATGTATTAAGTCTTCGGGAGAATCCAATACAAAAGAGTTGGTAGACATGTTCCTTGCCCACAAAGAGCTTATGGTCGAGGGGGGGATGAAGGTTACCTGCAAGCCGGTATGGGTAGTGAAATCTTCACTTTGGCAGGTGATACTAAGCGCTTCTGGGTGGCAAAATGCCACGCAGATGGGAATAAACCAAGAAAAGACCTCAAAAAGCTGAGAGAGTGGAGCTGAAAATGGCATATGACCTCCACCGTAAGTGGACAGTTCTTCACTGAGGGAAAAAAAGTGAGCCAAAATGTAATTACCTGCTGTTGGACTCTGAGCCATCAGTCACGATTTGGGAAAGAGATGTCCGAATCAACATTAACTCTCCTTTTCAATCATCTGTCCATTGAGAAGCAGCAGCCAAACATCAACAGGAAAGGGATAGAAATGACAGTAGGCATTGTTTTACCACCATTTAAAACCAGGCTACGTCCCCAGGGCACTGTATCTTAGAAAAGGCAGAAGAAAGCTGTAGATTATCAAAAGGGCAGGAAAATACAGACCTGGAAATCAGAGGATCTGGGTATTAATACCTGCTCTGCCACCTATCTGCTGTGTGACCTTGGACAAGTCACTTTACAACTCTGTAACTCCATTGCTTCATCTGTACAATGGGGATTAAGCCTGTGAGCCCTGAGTGGGACAGGGACTGTGTCCAACCCAATTATCTTGTATCTACCCTGGTGCTTAGTACGGTGCCTGGCACATAGTAAGTGCTTATCTTAAATGGGTAATAATAATGCTTTGGTTTATATAGCACTTTTATTTTCAAAATCACTTTCGCATTTATTAGTGCATCCTGGTCCTCAAAACATCCCTGCAAGGTAGAGTTCTGTGTTATGGTCACTATTTTACAATGAGGAAACAGGCACAGAGAGGTTAAGTGGCTTAGCTAGCAAGCTGGTGGCAAAGCTGGGGATAGGATCCTGTCCTCTGAGTCCTGGAGTCTTGTTCTTTCCAATACTAATGATAATAATAATAACAATAATAATCATTATGAAGTGCTTACTTTGTGCCAAGCACTGTATTAAACATGGGGTAGATAGAAGATAATCTGGCCAGATGCAGCCCCTGTCCTAGACAGAACATACAATCTAAGTAGGAGGGAGAACAGACATTGAATCCCTATTTCACAGATGAGGACACAGAATAATAATAATAATAATGTTGGTATTTGTTAAGCGCTGAACACTGTTCTAAGCGCTGGGATAGATACAGGCTAATCAGGTTGTCCCACGTGAGGCTCACAGTTAATCCCCATTTTACAGATGAGGTAACTGTGGCACAGAGAAGTTAAGTGACTTGCCCACAGTCACATAGCTGACAAGTGGCAGAGCCGGAAGTCGAACCCACGACCTCTGACTCCGAAGCCCAGGCTCTTAAAGCCACACAGCAAGCAAGTGGCAGAGCAGGGATTAGAACTCAGGTCCTCTCACTTGTTATTGGACAGGGAATGTGTCAGCTAATTCTGTTGTAGCATACCCTTCCAAGTACTTAGTACAGTGCTCTGCACATAGTAAGCACTCAATAAATATCACTGTTTGATTGATTGAGTCCGTTAAGATATAGGGGTTCTTGGAAAGCTTGGGTTCATGAGGTTTCAAGGGCTTGGTGCTAAGATAAAGGGAAGCAGCAGCATCTAGTAGATAGAGCATAGGCCTGGGAGTCAGGAGGACCTGGGTCCTAATCCTGGCTCCACCACTTGTCTGCTGTGTGACCTCAGACAAGTCACAACTTCTCTGGGCTTCAGTTCCCTCATCTGTAAAATGGGGATTGAAATTGTGAGCCCCATGTGGGATATGGACTGTGTCCAACCTGATTAACTTGTACCTACCCCAGCGCTTAGAACAGTGCCTGACACATAGTCATGCTTAACAAATACCATTTAAAGAAAACAAAGATGACCCAAACCAAGTTCAGGCCAGCAGAGCCTCCCCCCGGAGTTGAACCAGCTGCCTCTCTGGAAACCAGATTTCCACAGGATTGAGCCCACTTGCTACTCCATAGCCAGCCTTGAGGCTAACGTTCACCCTTACACTTGATTATGCATCCTTTATTCACCCCACCCTCACTCAGCTCCACAGCACGTCTAACCGTATCCGTTATTTATTGATTTCTGTTGATGTCTCTCTCCCCCTCTAGACCGTAGGCTTGCTGCGGTCAGGGAACGTGTCTATCAACTCTGTTGTGGTGAGAAGCAGCGTTGCTCAGTGGAAAGAGTCCGGGCTGGGGAGTCAGAGGTCATGGGTTCGAATCCCGGCTCTGCCACCTGTCAGCCGTGTGACTGTGGGCAAGTCACTTTACTTCTCTGTGCCTCAGTTCTCTCATCTGTAAAATGAGGATGAAGACTGTGAGCCTCATGTGGGACAACCTGATTACCCTGTATCTACCCCAGCACTTAGAACAGTGCTCTGCACATAGTAAACGCTTAACAAATACCAACATTGTTATTATTATTACTCTTCCCGTATGCTCGGCCCATAGTAAGCACTCAATAAATGCAACTGATTGATCGATTAATTCCATGGCCATGGTGCTTCTTGGAAGGCTTGAGTTCTTGAGGATCTAAGGGCTCGGTGCTAAGACCAAACCCAGTTCAGCCCAGCAGAGCTGCTCAGAACCCCCCAGGAAGACCATCATTGTACAGATGCTGACTCTCTCCGAACAGCCAGAGGCGACCAGAGTTCTTCAACTAGCAGCAATTAGACGTCCGACTGTCTTTAGACGCCTCCCTCCCAAGTTGAACCAGCTACTTGTTCTGAAAGCTCTACCCCAGCAGAAGTCTCTAGACTGTAAACTCTATGGGAAGGGAACATGTCTGCTAATTTGGTTATATCATACTCTCCCAAGGGCTTAGTACAGTGCTCTGCACATAGTAAGTGCTCACGAGAAGCAGTTTAGCTTAGTGGAAAGAGCCCGGGCTTGGGAGTCAGAGGTCGTGAGTTCTAATCCTGACTCCGCCACTTAGCTGTGTGACTTTGGGTAAGTCACTAAACTTCTCTGAACCTCATCTGTAAAATGGGGATGAAGATTGTGAGACCCAAGTGGGACAACCTAATAACCTTATATCTATCCCAGCACTTAGAACAGTGCTTGGCACATAGTAAGGACTTAACAAATACCAACATTATTATTATTATTATTAATTGATTGATTAACAAGATTGAGTCCTCTTCACACTCCACAGTTCACCCTTGCATTTAGATTTGTTTCTTTTATTAACCCCTCCCTCTGCCCCACAACACTTCTGTTCATATAAATCATTTATTTATTTCTATTAACGGTCTGTCTCCCCCTCTAGACTGTAAACTCATTGTGGGCAGGGACCGTATCTACCAAGTCTGCTCTACTGAACTCTCCCAAGTGCTCAATAAATATGATCGATTGATTGATTGACTGATTGACCCAATCTGCCACTGGAAAACAGCAACTCAATTGGTCGATGGTCAATGTGTGTCAGTGGGGAGGGGTGTGAGGGGTAAGATCTTTATTTCTGTATTGTACTTTCCAACCACTTAGTACAGTGCTCTGCACACAGTAAGCGCTCAATAAATATGATAGAATGAATTAATGAATTTCAGTTGAGCTTCAGGAGTGAAGTAGCCCTGTAACGAACATTCTCTTGGCTGCCTCGGTGGTTTCGCTTTGAACTTTGAAAACTAAATTTCATCAAAGCCGTCTTAATGCTTTTGGCCTTTTAATACTATTAGACTGCAAGCTTTTTAAAGTGTCTTTTGGTGTGGTCATTCCCCACAGACATACGGAAACAAACCAGAAAGATCTGCATTGTTAGCTGAACTAGCGAGGTTATTGGGAGAGGGGCCCAAGAGAAAGCCATAACCCCACGAATCATTTCCAAATATTTAGTCCAGAAGCACACAGAGGAGGTTAATTTCATAGTGTGGGAAAAGAAAATGGGTAGGGGGAGAGGGAAAGAGTAGCAACCAAATCCAAATTACATGGCCAATGACCCCCAACACTCAAATCCCTAGCTCCCGGAAAACAAGTTTCCACTAAAGGACAACCAAAGGGATTTGGGGTGAAGCGAAGCGGTAGGGCGCCAGCCTGGAAGCCGGAGGACCCGGGTTTGAGTCCGACCCATCCCGTTAGTCTGCCGTGTGACTGTGGGCGACTCACTTCACTTCTCGGTACCTCAGTTTCTCCGTTTGTAAAACGGGGGTAATAATACCCACCTCGTTTCCCCTGCCTCACAGGGGTGTTGTGAGGGTTTGAAATGAACTAATTAATGAGAAGCAACGTGGCTTAGTGGAAAGAGCACAGGCTTGGGAATCGCAGGACGTGGATTCTAATCTTGGCTCCTCCGCTTGTCTGCTGTTTGATCTCGACCAAGTCACTTCACTACTTTGGGCCTCATTTATCTCATCTGTAAAATGGGAATTAACACTGTGAGCCTCACGTGGGACTTGGATTGGGTCCAATCTGATTAGCTTGTATTTGGAATGTACTCTCCCAAGCACTTTGTACGGTCCTGTGCACATAGTAAGCACTCAGTGAATACTCTTGATTGATTGATTGACTAGTGCCCGCCTTGGGATTCCTTGTTTGCCTCCCTGGGTTTGCTAGAGCATTGGGCCAGGTTTCCGGAGCCCAACACAAGTTTTCTAGACTATGAGCTGGTTGTGGGCAGGGGATATGTCTGTTTGTTGTTATACTGTACTCTCCCAAGTGCCTAGTACATTGTTTTGCACACAGTAAGTGCTCAATGCATACCATTGAATGAATGAATGGACACATTAGGAAAACAGTAAGGTCTTTTTTTATTGTATTTGTTACATGCTTGCTATGTGTCAAGCACTATTCAAAGTGCTGGGGTGCGTACATGTTAATCAGTTTGGATCCAGTTCCTGTCCCTCGTGGAGCTCACAGTATAAGGAGGAGGGAGAACAGGTATTTAATCCCTATTTTACAGTTGAGGAAACTGAGACACAGATAAATCAAATGATTTGCCCAAGGTCCTACAGCAAGCAGTTGACAGAGCGGGATTAGATCTCAGGTGCTCTGTTTCCCAGGCCTGTGTTCTTTCCCCTAGGCCAACCCTGCAGTAGATTTCTGGAGAACTTATCCTTGGGCCTTGACATTTAGATTCTATTGCACTAGGCTATAGTCATCCACGATCCATTAAATTCCCTGAGTTCTCAACATCCAAGGGGGCACTTCTTCCTCAGAAAGGGCCTAGGCGGGCAAAAAAGAGGCCCTTTCAGTGAAGACAGGTTATGGTGAAGCCACTGGCCAAGAGAAGCACTGACCTGTCCTAGGACACGTTTAAAAAAAAATAAAATAGGACAAATCGTAAAATAGAACAAGTCATAAAAATAGGACATAAAAATTGGACATGTCATAAAATAGGACATGTTTAAACAACGCTTAAACAATCCACATCAGTCAGTCAATGGTTTTATCGAGCACCTACCAGGTGTAGAGTACTGTACTAAGCGTTTGGGAGAGTACAATACAATGGAATACAACAGCCACATTCCCTGCCCACAATGAGCTTACAGTCTAGAGGGTGGTCTGGGCACCTTATTACAGAGCCAGTGCCTCTCTTCTGGGAGCTTATTCTCTAGAAGAGAGAGCAAGGTCATCACGTAATGCTTCAGTCAAAGGGAGGGATGTGTAAGAAAGGAAGAGTGTGATTCGACTCTACCTGTAGCATGGTTTAGTAGAAAGAGTACAGGCTTGGGAGTAAGAGGTGGTGGGTTCTAATCCTGCCTCTGCCACTTATGAACTGTGTGACCGTGGGCAAGTCACTTAACTTCTCTATGCCTCAGTTACCTCATCTCTAAAATGGGAATTAAGACTGTGAACCCCACGAGGGACAACCTGATCACTTTGTATCTACCCCAGTGCTTAGAACAGTGCTTAACAAATAGTAAGCGCTTAACAGATGCTATCGTTATTATTAATGGCAAAGACGAGGCCCAAGTTTGGGCTATTCTTACCATTTGGCTTCTTAGGAACATTTGTAATAATAATAATAGTAACTGTGGTATTTGTTAAGCACTTACTATGAGTCAGGCGCTGTATTAAGTGCTGAGAGAAAGGAACATGATATGTGAGTCATCGCTACTGTCCACAATAAGAGTTGACATTTTTCAAGTCAGTTTCTCCTTTTGCCTTTGGACTATTGGTGATGTGCTCACTGGACCAACTTTTAATTAAGGGAATCACCGGGAGTTTTTAATTAAGCCCTGCCCAAGTAAATACTTGTACAACTTATCTAATGGGAAAAAAATGAAATATTGAAATTCCACATCGGATGGGTTTCTGACAATCTGTCCTACCTTATGTCACTGATCTCCTACACAGCGCAGACTCCTCTAGCATAGGCTTGCTCACTGTGCCCCAATCTCATCCAGCTCACCACCAACCCTTTCCTACAACCACAGCACTTAATACAGTGCCTGGCACATAGTAAGCATTTAACAAAAGCCATATTAAAAAAAAAAAACCCATCTCCAGCCTGGAACTCCCTTCCCCTCCATATACAGCAGAGTACCACTCTCTTCAAAGACGTACTATGGTCACATCTCCTCCAAGAGGCCTTCCCCAATTAAGCCTTCTTTTCCACCACTCCCTCTCCCTTCTGATGATTTATACACCTGGATCTGCACCCTTTGGGCATTTGCTATTCACCTCACCCTCAGCCCCACAGCACTTATGTACATATCTATAAATTATTTATTCCTATTAATGTCCATTTCCCCCTCTAGTCTGTAACTTCGTTAAGGGCAGGGAACATGTCTACCAACTCTATCATATGATAGTCTCCCAAGAGCTTTGTACAGTGTTTTGCAAATGGCAAAACAATAAATAAATACCACTGATTGAACTCCAGGTGACAGCCGCAGAGTTTCACACTTCATGACCAACTCTAGAGTGGCTTCAAGTTGTTCTTCAGCAAATGTAATCCTTCCACCTGACTCTAAGCCAGTTTTTGTCTCCCGGGGGGAGTCAAAAATGCCTCATTTCCATCTGGCTTCGATTCAAATATAAAGCCCTTCGGGAAACACCAAAGACTCAGAGATCTGGGAGGGAGTTCAAAGGTCATTTCCTCCATCGTCCTGTCTCCAGATAGAACAGCTCATAATCCAGACCACAGATGTAGTCCTAGTATACCTTACAGATCTATAAGGAGAAGCAGTGAGGCCTAGTGGATAGAACATGGACCTGGGAGTCTGAAGGAGCTGGGTTCTAATCTCCGCTCCGTCGCTTGTCTGCTGTGTGACCTTGGGCAAATCACAGCACTTTTCTATGCCTCAGTTACCTAGACTGTAAAATGAAGATTAAGACTGTGAGCCCCATGTGGGACATGGACTGCATCCAACCTGATTTGTTTGTATCCACCCCAGCGCTTAGTATAGTGCCTGGCATATAGTAAGTGCTTAACAAATACAAGTATAATTATTACAGAGGTGTGTCTAAATAAGGCCTAGTGGCCTGATCCAATCCAGGCACAAGAGGAAGAACGTTTCAACCTTCCCCATCAGCCGCTAATGCTGTGTATGGTCTGATCCAGGAGGTGATTCAGAGTGATTCTCCCCTTAGCCACATTGGGTGGGGCCTATCTGGTACACAGATGGGGAGTGAATAAAACACATCAGACTTGGAGAGGTACGTGAATGAAAAAGCTCAGGCATTTCATTGTCAGGAACAGTGGGTTCAAAAATTTTGCAATCCATTACCCTCTAGACTGTAAACTCGTTATGGGCAGGGAACATGACTGCTAATCCTGTTGTACTGAACTCTCCCAAGTGCTTCATACAGTGCTCTGCGCCTAGTAAATTCCATTGATTAATTTATAAAGAGAGGATTCCTTTTTTTAATGGTATTTGTTAAGCACTTAACTCTGTGCCAGGGACTGTTCTAAATGCTGGGATAGATACAAAGTAATCAGGTTGGACACAGTCCATGTCCCTCTTGGGGATCACAGTTTTCATCCCCATTTTACAGATGAGGTAACTGAGGCACAGAGAAGCGAAATGACTTACCGAAGGTCACACGGCAGACAAGTGGCGGCCCCGGATGAGAAGCCAGGTCCTTCTGATTCCCAGGCCCGGGCTCTATCCACTAGACCACGGTGCTTCTCAGAGGCTTCAGACTTGCCTCCTATAAAAACTTGGCAGTAACTGTGGTTCCTACCGAAAATTCCATTCCCCAAAACTTTCTTCCCTTTTATAACCGTAACACATTCTAGTGTCTAGAGACCTAAGAAAAAGCTGAAATAAATGAAAAAATCACTTTGTCTGGCACAATGGGAATGAGGAAGAGGCATCGGACATGCCTACACAAGGAGAATTTCACAAAAATGTGAAAATAAGTAAGAAAGTGAATAGATCCCTCCAACTTCTTCTTGGCGCAAGCACTACATTTTCCAGAGAACATAAGGAGGCTTGGTAACGATTTTTTGGGGTGGGCAAATCTGTAGTTTCCCTGGCCAAAGTTTAACCGAGCTCTCATGGACAAGGCCCTTGGAATTGAGTCCTCGGGGATTGGAATTGAATCGATTGGAAGTGATTGGCCCGGGAGTGTTCATAATTGACAGCTTCTGCTCAGAGGTGGTGGCCCTGCATCTCCTACTCCCACATCCTGTCAGTCTGCTTGGAGTCGACCAAGGGCGACAGTGGCATAAGGCTATGGAGTGGATCGGTGCCCTGAAGTGAGGGTTCCAGGAGCAGGCTTGGCTTTGGATTTAGAGCTTCCCACTTCCCTCGTGTTTCTCTGATCAGGCTCAGGCCCTGCTGAGCTTAGTTTGGCCCTAGATTTTTCCCTACAAAAAGATATAGCAGAAACAGCCGTTTCTCCTGAAAAATCTCTCCCCCAAAAGTCTGTTCGCTTCATGCGGACCTGACATGTCACCAGGTCCTCACTCAGGCACAGAGACTTAGGCAGAGCGAAATCCATCAGCTGGGCAAATAAACTAAATTTAGGGCTCACCCAACCTGAAGGTTTCAGGAGAAAAGCCAGGTAGGAGACTAAGGATTTCAGCTCAATTTCCATCACCATCAATCAGTGCCAAAAGCAGGATCCAATTGCCAATTACTGAGCCCCCGTCTCAATCAGTCAGTCAATAGTATTCACTATTAATCATAATAATAATAATAATTGTCATTTTTGTTGAGTGCTCACTGTGTGCCAGGCACTATATTAAGCTTTGGATTGGCTACAAGCAAATCGGGTTGGACACAGTCCCCGTCCCACATGAGGCTCACGGTGTCAATCCCCGTTTTACAGATGAGGTAACTGAGGCACAGAGGAAGTGAAGTGACCTATCCAAGGTCACACAGCAGACAAGTGGCGGAGCCGGGGTTATTACCCATTCATTACCTTCTGACTCCCAGGTCTGGGCTCTATCCACCACACCAAGTGGTGCTTACTGTGTACAGAGCACTGTACTAAGTGGACACTACTAAGTGTAAAATAGGGTGATAGGCATGATCTCTCTTCTCAATGAGGGGTTGGTGCTGGTTTTGATTCCAGGAAACCTCAACCAAACTCAGGTTAGCCATGCTGACATCTACTCATTTATTTATTTTAGCCACTTGAGTTGCAAATATTTTTATGTTTGTCTCGCTCGTTATTACCTAATCTCCTTGTGGGCAGGGAATGTGTCACTTCATTCGTGAAGCGGGTTGGTGTAGTGGATAGAGCACAGGCCTGAGAGTCAGAGGTTCATGGGTTCTAATCCTGACTCCACCTCTTGTCTGCAGTGTGACCTTGGACAAGAACCGCTTCACTTTTCCATGCCTCAGTTACCTCATCTGTAAAATGGGGATTGAGACTGTGAGTCCCATATAGGACAGGAACTGTGTCCAACCCGATTTACTCGTATTCACCCCAGTGCTCAATACTATGTCTAGCCCATAGTAAGCGCTTAACAAATACCATAATTATTATTATAATTCTTTATTCTGTATTTCTCGTGCATATGGCACAGTGCACCACACCAAGTGAGTACTCAATAAATGCTGCTATTTCTACTATTATTACCACCATACCCAGCAACAGCCATGATCCTATTGATTCTCTGAACTCTGACCAGCTGCTCAATCAGTCATTCCCCTCAAGACTGTAAGCTCGTTGTGGGCAGGGAATGTGTCTCTTTATTGTTATATTGTCCTCGCCCGAGCAGTTAGTACTGTGCTTTGCACACAGCAAGTGCTCAATGCATATGATTGAATGAATGAATGGATGAAGAGTATTTATGGATTTTCTCATATACACTTGACAGCACCGTACTAAGTTTCTGAAAGAGACAAATAGAATTAGTAGAGCAGCATGGTGTATGGATAGAGCATGGACTTGGGAGTCAGAAGATCGTGGGATCTCATCCCAGCTCTGCCACCTGTCTGCTCTATGACCTTGGGCAAGTCACTTCACTTCTCTGTGTCTCAGTTGCCTCATCTGTAAAGTGGGGAATGAAACTCTGAGCCCCATGTGGGACAGGGACTGTACCCAACCCGAACGCTTAGTATAGTGGTTGGCACGTAGTAAGCATTTAACACATACCACAATTACTATTATTATTACTGTAATCTAGGCGGAGAGGCAAATACTAAAATATTTAAATAAAATACGGCAGGGTTAGAGGGCAAGTATCCAACTGCTTAGGTGATACGGTAGTGCTGAAGAGGCAATAGGGGAGTTAAAAGGTGGAGAGATGGCTGATTAATCAGGGAAGCTCTCCTGGAGGTGATGCGATTTCAAGAAGAGCTTTGAAGATGAGGAAAGCAATGGTCTGCCAGTTGTGAACACCCAGAGAGTTTCTGACAAGAAGGGTGAGAACAGAGGTCGGCATAGGGTGAGGAGAAGGAACAGTGAATAGATTGGCTTGAGAGGAACGAAATGGGGCAATTCGTGGGTAGTAGGAGAAGAGAGAAGTTAAATAGGAGGGAATGAGGGCAGATGGGAATGTGCTCTGTTCGCTCCCCCCAAAGACCAGCACCTCCCTGTGGGGGTTCTATTTCCCACAGATCTGGGAATCTCTCCCTGTACAGAAAGATTTGGGAATGGGAAATTTTCCCAAGAGATGTGGAATGATGAGCTGAGCAGTCTGAGAGTTTTTAACATACTGGAGAAGAGTCTCACCTTCCCCCAACCCCCACCCTTGGGAAAACTCACAGCTCCAGGCCTTTCCCATCTCTCATTGCCCATTTCCCCACCGCAACCCCACGAGCACGTCCAGGCTGCTCTCCTCCGCAAGGCTCTGCTGTACCGGTGGAATTTACCTTGAAGATTTTAATAAAGAGGGATCTTAAAAGAACCATCTATTAATATCCCTCAAAGCAGGTTTTTTTCAGTAAGCTGGATAGAAAAATATCAAAAAGTTTATAAGCCGAAAGCCCCATATTAGCTCTCTCTCCAAATGGAATTTCAGCGAAAACACAATAATTTATGTTCCTTGGACCCAACCCTGCTATTATGAGCTCTAATCTCCGAGCCGTAAATTATCAGTGTCTGAGCATCACCTTGGGAACGCAGTCTGTTATGTGCCATGTCCTCATTGATCTGACCTCAGCTCTGATCACGGCATCACTTCGGGGAAAAAAGGATTGGGCCAGCATCTGGTGGTTTTTTGAGTCCTCCTCTAGCCCTTCGGTGCATCCAGCTAAAACGATAATAATACTTGTCGTATTTGTTAAGCGCTTAGTATGTGCCAGGCACTGTACTGAGCACTGGGATGGATACAAGCAAATCGGGTTGGGCAGGGTCCCTGTCCCACATGGGGTTCATAGTCTTTATTTTCATTTTACAGATGAAGTGACTGAGGCACAGAGAAGTTAAGTGTGACTTGCCCAGAGTGGTGGATCCAGGATTAGAATCCTGGTCCTTTTGACTCCCAGGCCTGTACCTTATCCACTGGTCCATGCTGCTTATCTATCAGATCAAACTGTCTAGTCCCTGACCTGGTCACTCCCTTCTGGACTCACACAGCAGTCCTCTGCATTTCTCCTAACCCAGCCTATTATCCATCCCCCCCAGACCCTCCCCAGAGTTTTGTCATTCCACAATTAATCAATCAATCAATCAGTGGTATTTATTGAGTGAGTACACTGCACAGAGCATGAAACTAAGGTCTTGGGACACTATGTGCCAACCACCGTACTAAGTGCTGGGGTAGATACAAGATAATCAGGGTGGGCATAGTCCCTGTCCCATTTGGGGATCACAGTCTTAATCCCCATTTTACAGCTGGGTAAATGAGGCACAGAGATATGAAGTGACTTGCCCAAAGTCACACAGCAGACAAGTGGCAGAGTCAGGTTTAGAGCCCAGGTCCTTCTAACTCCCAGGCCCGTGCTCTTTCCACTACGCCACGCTGTGTTCCACAGTCCTGCTCTCAACGAGTTTACAATCTAGCAGATAATAACTGGAGAGGGAGAAGAGGAAAGAGGGTGCTTAGTCAGGGAAGGCCCTTGGAGGAGATGTGCCTTCAGTAAGGCTTTGAAGTGGGGAAGAGTAATTGTCAGATATGAGAAGGGAGGGCAATCCAGGCCAGAAGCAGGATGTGGGTGAGAGGTTGGTGGCGGGCTAGAGATCAAGGTACAGTGAGAAGGTTAGCATTAGAGAAGCAAAGTGTGCGTACACAAACACATACATTTTCCCATCCCAAGAAGACCTCTGACCTCCCCAGATCTAATATTCTGAAATATTAGGTAAGCACTGTGGCCTTATTCGATAATCAATAATAAAGGAACCAGTAGTCAAGAACTATGCCAAAGACTAATGTCAGGAAGACTAGATATGAAGAACCTGGAAAAAGTCGTGAAATGAGCTGATGTAACGATTGCCACAAAAATACAAATTGTCAATTCTGTGGTGTTTCCAGTGACAGCGTATGGATCCGAAAGCTGGAAAGTGAAAAAACAGGATAGAAAGAACATTGATTCTTTTGAAATATGGTGCTGGAGAAGCTTTTTGTGAATACCACAGTCTGCACGAAAAACAAACAAATGGATTTTAGAGCAAATTGAGCCAAAGTGGTCTTTGGAAGCCCAAATAACTTGGCTTAGATTAGCATATTTTGGACACATAATCAGGAGAACTAATTCTCCGGAGAAGACACTGAATGCTAGGAAAAGTCCAGGGAAAACAAGAATTAGGCAGGCCAGAAGCTAGATGGTTAGAGACCGTAACAACGATAATGGAAGGGCCGTTAGAAAGGTGGTGGTTTACGGCACAGGACAGGATTCTGCAGAAAGCATATCCATGGAGTGTCTATGAATCGGAAATGACTCGACGGCACTTGATAATAGAAGTGTGGCCTTACGGAAAGAGCCCAAGCCTGGGAATCAGAGAGCCTGAGTTCTAATCCCGCCTCTACCACTTGCCTGCTGTGTGACCTTAGACAAGTCAATGAACTTCTCTGTGCCTCAATTTCCTCATTTGCAAAATGGAGAATATCTGTTCTCCTTCCTACTTAGCCTGTGGAACCCAAGTTTCTGCCCCAGCGCTTAGTAAAGTGCTAGGCACGTAGGAAGCTCTTAACAAATACCACAATCATTATTTTATTATTACTCAGTATGTATAATATGCCATGAAGACTCCTCTTACCTCATCAACTTTTTAATCTTTAAGAGACTTCAGCACCCAGCTACGGGAGACTGAAAACACCTGGGTCCTGAGAGACCTATCAAGAGAATATTCCAAACTCAACCAGCTACCATTGTGGATTGTAAACCCCTTGAGGGCAGGGATCATACCTGCCAATTCATTCAATAGTATTTATTGAGCGCTTACTATGTGCAGAGCACTGTACTAAGCGCTTGGAATGTACAATTCGGCAACAGATAGAGACAATCCCTGCCCACTGACGAGCTTACAGTCTAATCGGGGGAGACAGACAGACAGAAACAATAGCAGTAAATAGAATCAAGGGGATGTACATCTCATTCAATTGCATTATATTCTCCTAAGTGCTTAGTTCAGAGCTCTACGCTACTGAGAGAGAGCTCAATGGATACTATTGATTGGAGTGCAACTGTCTCCCACGCAACTTGGAATTCCCCAAACGCTCCCACTAAAATTTACCTCCAGCACTATGGGAGGTATGGTTAGGGGCTCTGTGCAGTCTTTTTGTAAACATTCTGAATCACAAGATTAATAAAAGATTAAAAGCTTAAAATCCCCAGACTAATGGAGAGTCTGGGACTCTGAAATGGGAGCAAAACTAATGCACTCAGACCGAGAAAATGTAAGTACAGAAGAAAGAGCTGAGAGTCACCAGAATGGCAGGATTGATCTGGGCAGTGTAATTGTACAGAGAAGCAGCTATCACAGTTTTCCCTGCATCCTAGCTCAAGAGTGCCTCCTCCAGGAAGTTTTCCTTGACTCATTCCAATTACTGTCCATGCTACCAACACGATCTAGATTCATTTCCCCATAATTTTTTGGTATTTATTAAGTGTTCATTATGTGCCGGGCACCATTCTAAGCGCTGAAGTAGATAGAAGCTAATCAGGTTGAACACGGTCCCTGTCCCACATGGGGCTCTCAGTCTTAATTCCCATTTTACAGATGAGGGAACTGAGGCGCAGAGAAGTGAAATGACTTGCCCAAGTTCACACAGCAGATGAGTGGCAGAGCTGGGGTTCAGACCCAGGTCCTTCTGACTTCCAGGTCCGTGCTCTATCCACTAGGGCACTCTGTTTCTACTTATACTAGTAGTAATTAGAGTATTGACCCATAATTTCCAGATTTGGCCCTTAACTGCTTGCATGCCTCTATTAAATAATAACGTTGGTATTTGTTAAGCGCTTACTATGTGCAGAGCACTGTTCTAAGCTCTGGAGTAGATACAGGATCATCAGGTTGTCCCACGTGAGGCTCACAGTTAATCCCCATTTTACAGATGAGGTAACTGAGGCACAGAGAAGTTAAGTGACTTGCCCACAGTCACACAGCTGACAAGTGGCAGAGATGGGATTTGAACTCATGACCTCTGACTCCCAAGCCCGGGTCCTTTCCACTGAGCCACGCTGCTTCTCAATTAAATTGTAAGCATCCTGTTGGCAGACACCTTTGTTTATAGCTCTCCCTATCTTCATATGCATCTATCTTTACACCCGGCTGCTTCCTCTTATCTGTAATGCATTTTCACGGCTGCTTCCTCTTATCTGTAATGCATTTTCACGTCGTCGTCCGTTTCCCCACTAGATTGTAAACTCCTTGGGGACCGGGATTTTGCCTAGGAACTCTACTGTACTCTCCCAAGAATTTACAACAGTACTCTGCACAGACTAAGTGCTCAATAAATATTATCAAATGATTGCCAAGAGGGTGGTCAGAGCTGCTGAGATGCTGGCAATTAATAAAAATATCACTGGGTGATTAAAAAAAAAAGAGAGGCCATGTGATAAAGAGGGGACCTGGATCCTAATCCCGGCTCTGCTATTTGTCTGCCGTGTGACCTTGGGTAAATCACTATTCTGTGCCTCAGTTTCCTCATATGTAAAATGGTGATTAAGGCTGTGAGGAAGCAGCGTGGCTCAGTGGAAGGAGCCTGGGCTTCGGAGTCAGAGGTCATGAGTTCGACTCCCGGCTCTGCCACTTGTCAGCTGTGTGACTGTGGGCAAGTCACTTGGCTTCTCTGTGCCTCAGTTACCTCATCTGTAAAATGGGGATTAACTGTGAGCCTCACGTGGGACAACCTGATTACCCTGTATCTCCCCCAGCGCTTAAAACAGTGCTGTGCACATAGTAAGCGCTTAACAAGTACCACCATTATTATTATTATTATGTGGGATAGGGACTGTGTCCAACCCGATCAACGTGTATCTACTCCAGCGCTTAGAATAACGCCTGGCGCCTAGTAAGACTTTAACAAATGCCACAATAGTTTTTGTTGTTGTTCTTCTTCTTATTATTATTATATCCAAATGGGCCCAACCACAGAAAAGTGCGGCAAAGAGAGCATTTTTCTCCCCCTGAAGTATTCTCTCTCCCCAGCATGTCAACTTTACAACTTTGTGCATCCCTGAAGTCTTTGCATCTTGCACTTCTTCAAGCAAATGGGGCCCTCTAATGGCAAACAGCAATACTTCCTTTCTCACTATCTCCCAGAAATCAGTGATATCGATCGCGCGCTTAGTGTGCGCGAAGCACTGTGCTATCCTCTTGGGAGAGGACCCAATCCCCCCTCCCCTCATGGCCCTGACCTCACTTTTCCCTGTGGGGTTCCCTTCCGCTGTAGAACGTGAGCCCCAGGATGGACAGAGACCGTGTTTAATTCCCACCTCTGGATTTTCTCTCAGTGCTTAGGACAGTGCTCCGCACACAGTAAGAGTTTAACTGACACTATTACTACTGCTACTGAATTTGTTAAATAATGCCACCCACTCTTGAGTAGAGTGGCACGATGCCATTTATTTGGGGTCTGAGTAGGTAAAATTCACTCTTCTGAACAGTTTAAAGCTCCCCAGCAGGAAATGTAAAACTCACAAGTCTATGGATATGATCTGATATCAGCTGTCTCCTCCCTCACCAATCAATCAATTAATCATTTTTTTATGGTATTTAAGTGCTTACTCTGTGCCAGGCACTGTTCTAAGCACTGGGGTAGATACAAGCTAATCAGGTTGGACACAGTCCCTGTCCCACATGGAGTTCACAGTCTCATCTCCATTTTACAGATGAGGAAGCTGAGGCCCAGGAAAGTTAAATGGCATGCCCAAGGTCATACGGCAGGCTGTGGCAGAGCCGGAATTAGAACTCAGGTCCTTCTGTATGTATCTGTGCATATCTGTATATCTATATATAGAGAAGCAGCGTGGCTCAGTGGAAAGAACCCGGGTTTGGGAGTCAGAGGACATGGGTTTGAATCCCGGCTCTGCCACCTGTCAGCTGTGTGACTGTGGGCAAGTCACTTCACTTCTCTGTGCCTCAGTTACCTCATCTGTAACAATGGGATTAAGAGTGTGAGCCTCATGTGGGACATCCTGATGACCCTGTATCTACTGCAGAGCTTAGAACAGTGTTCTGCAACATAGTAAGCGCTTAACAAATACCGACATTATTATATAGGTATATATCTATGTAGATAGATAGATATCTTTTATTTATATTAATGTTCATCTCCATGGCTCAGTGGAAAGAGCACAGGCTTTGGAGTCAGAGGTCATGGGTTCGATTCTCGGCTCTGCCGCTTGTCAGCTGTGTGACTGTGGGCAAGTCACTTAACTTCTCTGTGCCTCAGTTATCTCATCTGTAAAGTGGGGATTAACTGTGAGCCTCACGTGGGACAAACTCATTACCCTGTATCTACCCCAGCGCTTAGAACAGTGCTCTGCACATAGTAAATGCTTAACAAATAGCAATATTATTATTATTATTATTATCCCCCAAGAGTTAACGGTGCATTTTGGAAAGGAGAAAGACTCTGAAATGGGTGTCCTTTCCTGTGGGGATGTTGTTAAAGGACGTTCAGTCAGGGTCCTGTCAGTGCCTCTGACCCCTACCCCAGGGACCTCTCAACTCCAGGGAAAGGAGAATCTCACTCTTCACTGTCAACAGCTGGTCCGATGGTGAGATTCGGCATTGGGCATCCATTCTCCTGACATACAACCCGGCCTAGAGGAAAGAATGTGGGCTTGGAAGCAGCGAGAAGCTGCTCGAGAAGCAGTGTGGCCTAATAGAAAGAGCACGGGCCTAGGAGTCACATGACCTATGTTCTAATCCCGTCTGTTGTGTGACCTGGGGCGAGTCACTTGGCTTCTCTGCGCCTCAGATCCCGCATCTGCAAAATGGGGATTAATTCTGTGAGTCCCATGTGGGACTGTGTCCAACCTGATTAACTGGATGCGCTTAGTACAGTGCCTGGCAAATAGGAATCACTTAACAAATACCATAAATAAAAAAGAGGCCTGGGTTCTAATCCCAGCTCCAATCCTTGCCCGTTCTGTGACCTTGGGCAAGACACTTCACTTACCTGGGCCTCAGTCTCCTCATCTGCAAAATGGGGACTAAATATCCATTGTCCCTCCCGACTTGGACTGTGAGCCCCATTCGGGATGGGGGTTGTGTTCAATTAGAATGCATCTACCATGTAAGCACTTAACCAATGCCACTATCATTATGATTATTATTATTGTTGTTATTAGACGATTATTATGCTGCCTTCCCTCTAGCCGTGGTGGGACTTGCTTCTGGGAGGAGGCTAAGCCTTGTGCCTAGTGCAGAGTCGAGGCTCACCCCTCAGGAACCGGGCCCAGGTAACAAGGAAGCTACTTCACCCTGCCCCTGCTCCTTCCGAGAATATCAGGGACAACGGCCGTCCCAGCCTCGGGGCCTAGGGAAGAGGGCCGGCTGTCCACCTAACCCCCTCCCTTCATCCTTCATCCCCCAGGCCGCCCTGAGCCCGAGGGGATCTGTTGCCTACAGCGGCGGGGGTCTCTGTTGTTCCCCCGATTCTGAGGTAACAGCGGGCAGCTTTCCCAGATGCCCAGCTGACAACTACAGACCGACCGGGGCTTCGGCAGGGAGGCCCACGGAAGGCCCTTCCTCAGTCACTTGAGCCTCCTGAATCCTTCTGCTGGCTTTGGAGAGGGCGAAGGACACGGGGGGACTGCAGCCAGAGGGGTAGGGACGGGACCGGCGTGGGCCGAAGCAGCGTGGCCTACTGGAGAGAGCAAGGTCCTAGGAGTCAAAAGGACCCGGGTCCTAATCCCGTTTCCATCACTCGCCGGCAAGTGGTTTCACTTCTCTGTGCTTCAGACCCCTCATCTGTAAAATGGGGACTGTGACCCCCATGTGGGACAGGTACCGTGTCCAACTCAATTAGCTTGTATCTACCCCAGTGCTTAGAACAGCGTTTGATACCTAATGAGCACTTAACAAATGGCATTATTATTATTATAATCTGGGGCGTCCCGACCTCCAGGTCTCACCCGACGCTGGAACTGGGCAGCGGGGGAACAGTGAGCTGCCCGGAGAGGGAACCTGCCCCGGGGAATCCCGGGTTGAGAATCACACCAGGTCACGGTTGACGGCCGGCCGAGCCCGGGCAGGGTTGGGTGGGAAGCAGGGCCAGGTGGCAGAGGCTTGAATGGGGCAGGGCCTGGCAGGATCCCGCCATGCCAAGCAGGAGATGGAATTCCGCTGCCCTCTGCTGCACAAGACGAGGAGGAACAGGACCCCTCTCCAAGGCCCTCCTGCAGCAGAGATCTCCCCCATCCCGCTGCGGAGATCTCCCCATCCCACTGCAGAGACCTCCCCCCTCCTGCCCTACCTCCCCATCCCGGCTCGGAGCTCGTTTCTGGAAGGAGCGGACGTCTCCGCCATCCTCATCTACAGGACCGACACGGTCGGGGAAGACCAGAGGGCCTGGGAGACCCGTGGTAATAATGTTAATAATGTTGGTATTTGTTAAGCGCTTACTATGTGCAGAGCACTGTTCTAAGCGCTGGGGTAGATACAGGGTAATCGGGTTGTCTCACGTGAGGCTCACAGTCAATCCCCATTTTACAGATGAGGTAACTGAGGCACAGAGAAGTGAAGTGACTTGCCCACAGTCACACAGCTGACAAGTGGCAGAGCTGGGAGTCAAACTCATGACCTATGACTCCCAAGCCCAGGCTCTTTCCACTGAGTCTGGAGCTTCCCTTCCCCTTCAAGGGTCTTAGTGGTTAGAACAGTGTTCTGCATGTCGTAAGTGCTCAATAAATACCACAGTTTGATTAACTGATTGACAGAGACCCAGCCCCTAAAAACACACTCCCCTTGCATTGGCATGGCCTTTTGCTCTCTCTTTTTTTTTAAGGTATTTGTAAAGCATTTACTATGTGCCAGGCACTGTCCTAAGCACTAAGGTAGGTAAAGCTAATCGGGTTGGACACAGTCCACGTCCCACATGAGGCTCATGCTTTTTTTCCCCATTTTAGAGACGAGATGACTGAGGCCCAGAGAAGTGAAGTGAATTACCCAAGGTGTTGCAGCTGACAAGTGGCAGAGCCAAGATTAGAAACCGGGTCCTTCTGACTCCCAGGCCCGTGATCTATCCACCAGGCCACAGGGCTTCTTGGGCCCAGTGGATCTTAGGGCAGAGGCAGCTCATGCTTTGGAAAAGGCTCGGCCTCAAAGTCGGTTTCCCATTTGCAGCCTTCCAGAGCGGGACTCAGAGTTAGGGCCCAAGCTCCCGGATACACAGAGGCCCAGCCCCAAGCCCCATCTGGCCTGGGAAACCCCAGATCCCATGCGAGGCTCCCGTCTTTCCAGGGACCCGAGAAAGGTCAAGGACATATCCCGGTTCCACTCCCCTCATTGCTTTGCAAAGTAACACCAATAAGAGTATCAATCCTTAGGCCCTCTGCAGATCTTTGACCTTCCGATGTCCCTAAGAAAAAGTTGACCGCTTTTCTGTTCCGTGTGCTGTTTGCTCACAGTGTAACACGGTGATGTCATAGAGAAGCCAGTCAAACCTCTGTCAGTCAATCATATTTATTGAGAGCTTACTGCATGCAGAGCACTGTACTAAGCACTTGGGAGAGTACAATATAACAATAAAGAGATATATTCTGGGCTCACAGTGAGCTTACAGTCTAGAGGGGAAGACAGACATTAATATAAATAAATACATTACAGTGCTGTGGGGCTGAGAGGGGCGATGAATAAATAGAGCAAGTCAGGGTGACACAGAAGGGACTCAGAAAAGAGGAAAGGAGAGCTTAGTTGGGAAAGGCCTCTTGGAGGGGATGTGCCTTCAATAAGGCTTTGAAGGTGGGGAGAGTGATTGTCTGTTGGACGCGAGGAGGGAGGGCATTCCTGGTGAGAGGCAGGACTTGGGCGAGAGGTCGGCAGCGAGATAGATGAGATGGAGGTACAGTGCTTAGGTTGGCATTATAGGAGAGAAGTGTGTAGACTTGTAGAAGAAGAATCTGGACCTCGAGGAGAACCTGGACACTCTGGACCTTGGGGGTCTTTCCAGGGGATTCCTGCCCCGCTCCGCCCCCGACCCCCTCACAACCTCTCCTGAACAGTTCATCCTGAAGAAGAGATAGCTTTGCTCACTCCCCCCGTGAAGTCAGCCCCCTCCCTAGAGGAGACCTCAAACTCCGAGTCGCCAAACACCACCCACCCCCGTTACCGTGGACCAGCCCTTCTCCTCCTATTCCTTTGCTTCTCCTCCTCCCCTCCAGCTCCAGGACTCTTCAGCCCAACTCAACTGATCAATCAATAGCACTTACTGAGTGCTTACTATGTGCAGAGCACTGTATTAAGCACTTGGGAGAATACACAAGAACAGAGCTGGTAGTCACGTAGACACTCCTGGCCAGGTCTGCTCTGTTTCCCTTCCCCACCACCTCATCTGGATGCGCAGGATTGAACCCCGCAGGACCCGATGGGTGCAGGGAAGGAAGGGTCACTGTTCTATAACACCCACCACTTCTTCCCCACGATAGGGGGACCTGAACTACCAGAAGAGCCCATGTTGGACTCAGGGAAGAGAGGTCAGGCAGCCTGAATTTCAGGAACTCCTCCCCTCGGGGACAAATCCTGCAACCAAAATAATTTCCTGATTCATTTGTTCGTTCATTCAATTGTATTTATTGAGTGCTTACTGTGTGCGAAGCACTGTACTTGAAAGACAGACCACACTGGTTTCGCAGCCAGGAAATCATTTCTGAAGAGAAAGGGGGAATTCCGGTCCCCAGTAGGTGTCCAGAGTGAAGGATGGACATGTCTCCCCCGGCCCAAGCCTGGATGAGCCAGCTCCCTCACTGCAGTGGGAGACTTCTCCTCAGCACAGATCTCCTTAAACTTACCTCACATCACAGTCACTGGGAAGACTAATTCCCAAGGGACAATCATTTTTGTCTATATCTATAATTCATTTATTTCTATTAATATCTGTCCCCCGCCCTCTACACTGTAAGCTCATTGTGGGCAGGAAATGTGTTCATTATACTGTTAAAATTTGTACTCTCCCAAGTGGTTAGTACAGTACTCTGCATACAGTAAGCGTGCAGTAAATGTGATTCACTGACAGACTGAGATGGAGCTCACAGTTTAAGTAGGAGGGAGGACAGGTATTGAACCTCCACTTTGCAGATGAGGGAGCTGAGGCCCAAGAGAAGTTAAGGGACTTGCCAAAGGTCATACAGCAGGTTCAAGGTAAGTATTCTGATTCCCAGGCCTGGGCTCTTTCCATTAGGCCACACTGCTTCTCATTCAACAATAGACTTAGTGAGAGCTTCACCCCACAACAGTGTACAACAGGATCCAGGCAACGGAAGGGCAATAAGCCATTTCTCGGTTTATGCATCCTTCCATTGGCCCAACCCAGAAAGGAAGCATGATTGAATTTCCAGGGTCCAAGAGTGCCAGAGTTTCTCTCTCAGAGACAACTAAGCTAGACTTTAAGCTTGTGGGCAGGGAATGTGTCTGGTCTGTTGTTACACTGTACTCTCACAAGCTCTTAGTACAATATTCTGCACACAGCAAGCGCTCAATAAATACGATTGAATGAATGAATTGTGAATGAATGAACATGGATTGTGTCCAACCTGATTAACTTGTATCTTTGTATCTACCCCAGCATTTAGTAGTGCCTGGCACATAGATCACACATCCTCTCGGCAGCGGAGGTGAAATTAAGAACCAAAAGTAACTGAAACACACAAATCCTTCCCCAAAAGGCAGTGATAACGGGAAGGTACATGGCCATCTGGGAAGGAGCTTGCAAAACAATCCCCAGGCGAGAGAGCTCCAGCCAAAGCAGATCACATCTTCTACTTACTTATGGTATTTGTCAAGCACTTACTATGTGCCAAGTACTGTTCTAAGCACTGGAGTAGACAACGTATTCAGGTTTTTGGAGACAGTTCCTGTCCCATGTGGGGCTCACAGTCTTAATCCCCATTTTAAAGATAAGGTAACTGAGGCAGAGAAGTGAAGTGACTTGCCCAAGCTCACAGAGCAGACAAGTGGCAGGGCCGGAATTGGAACACATGACCTTTTGACTTCCAGCCCCACGCTCCACCCACTAGACCATGCTGCTCTACATGCCCAAGAATATAATAGAATCCATCAATCAATGGTCTTTAATGAGCATTTACTGTATGCAGAGCAGTAAGCCCTAAGGAGATTACAATACAAAAGAGTTAGGAAAAGTCACAGTACTTCTCAAGCACCCACTTGGTGCAGTGTGTCCTGAACTAGGCACTTAGCAAGTACAAAATCAAGTCCTGATGCTTTCTGTGCCCATAAGCAACTGACAAACAAAAATATTTTCAGAGTGGACAGTGATGTTCTCTTTGCAGTGGGCACTTTAATGTTGATAATGAATGAAGCTAAGGAGTATGTGTGTGTGTGTGCGTTTCTGTGTGTGTGTGTGTACACATTGGGGGGTGGGGGGGGGGGGGGACTGGAGAAGAGTGGAGAGTGGAGGGAGTGGCCTCCATTGAAGAGCAGAAATCAACTTAGAGACTGGGAACTGTCAGGACATCTGCACAGTCTGTGTTCCTTCTCACAGAACTCAGCTTGCCTTCCACCTCAGGGCTCACTCTTATTTCCCAGGAATTTAAATTAGAAGATTAAAACTAATTGCACCAAAACCCATCCCTAAAGTCATAGAATCGGTTGCAAAGCTGCCAAAAGAGCAGGAGGTAGAAAGCTAGACAGCCAGAAATGACCCACTTGTAAACTCCTCCAGAGGCCATGTGCTCTCCTGCCTCCAGACTGGACTACTGACCTGCTGACCCAGCCAGAAAAATGGAGTGGCAGCAATGGGCCCCTGTTCCAGGGGATCTTGGGGACCCAGGATTTCCAACCAGACTCCCTCATCCCACTATCTCACCAACCTCAGCCTCAGGACAAGCTCAGCCTGCTGGCCAACTTGTATTTTCTCCAGCAGAATTAAGGTGGATTCCTCTACGGAGTTGAAGAGCGAGCTGGTCAGCCGATAGGATAAAGGAATTGGAGCTGGGAAGGGTCATCTGGTCCATCCCCCTGCTGCTGGGCACGAGAAAGACTAACTCATTCAGGAAATATTTTTTTCCTTAAAAAAGGTCTCCAGAGAAGAAGAGTAGAGAAGGAGACTCCACAAACTCTATTGGTGGCCAAGAAAGCAGCATAGCCTAGTGGATAGAGCACTGCCCTGGGAGACTGAAGGACCTGGGTACTAATTCTGACCCTACCACTTTCATTCATTCATTCATTCAATACTATTTATTGAGCACTTACTATGTGGAGAGCACTGTACTAAACTCTTGGAATGTACAATTCAGCAACAGATAGAGACAATCCCTGCCCAATGACAGGCTCACAGTCTAAACGGGGGAGACGGACAGCAAAGCTAAATAGAACAAAACAAAAACAAGAGAACATCATCAAGATAAATAGAATCAAGGGGATGCACACCTCATTAACAAAATAAATAGGATAATAAATAATATATACAAATGAGCACGAGCTGAGGGGAGGGGAAGGGGGAGGAGCAGAGGGTGGGGGGAGGCAAGGGGGAGCAGTGGCAAAGGGGGGCTTAGTGTGGGAAGGCCTCTTGGAGGAGTTGAGCTCTCAATAGGGCTTTGAAGAGGGGAAGAGAGTTAGTTTGGCGAATGTGAGGAAGGAGGGCATTCCAGGACAGCGGTAGGACACGGGCCAGGGTCGACGGCGGGATAGGCGTGAACAGGGGACGGTGAGGAGGTGAGTGGCAGAGGAGCGGAGTGTACAGGGTGGGCAATAGAAAGAGAGAAGGGAGGTGAGGTAGGAGGGGGCAAGGGGATGTAGAGCTTTGAAGTTAAGAGTGAGGAGTTTTTGTTTCACGTGAAGGTTGATAGGCAACCACTGGAGGTTTTTAAGGAGGGGAATGACATGCCCAGAGCGTTTCTGTAGGAAGATGATCCAAGCAGCGGAATGAAGAATAGATTGGAGTGGGGAGAGACAGGAGGAAGGGAGATCTGAGAAGAGGCTGACACAATAACCCAGTAGGGATATTATGAGAGCCTGTACCAGCACGATAGCCGTTTGGACGGAGAGGAAAGGGCGGAACTTGGCAATACTGTGCAGGTGAGACCGGCAGGTGTTGGTGACGGATTGGGTGTGTGGGGTGAATGAGAGAGCAGAGTAGAGGATGACACCAAGGTTGCAGGCTTGTGAGACGGGAAGGATGGTCATGCTATCCACAGTGACAGGGAAGTCAGGGAGAGGACAGGGTTTGGGAGGGAAGATAAGGAACTCAGTTTTAGACATGTCTACTTGTCTGCTGAGTGACCTCGGGAAAGTCACTTCACTTTTCTATGCCTCAGTTATCTGTAAAATGGGGGTTAAGACTGTAAACCCTATGTGGGACATGTACTGTGTCTAAACTGATTAGCTTGTGTCTACCCCAGCACTTAGTACAGTGCCTGTAACATAGTAAGTGCTTAACACTATATATGTATAGTATTATATAACGTGTGTGTGTGTGTGTGTGTGTGTGTGTGTAGTTGAGCACTCACTGTATATATATATATATATATATATAGTTGAGCACTGTATATATATATATAGTTGAGCACTATATCTATCTATCTAGTTGTGCACTTACTCCCAATATGAAGTTGAGCACTTACTCTATATGTAGTTGAGCACTTACTTTCTATAGAGTGTATAGTATTATATAATATGTGTGTGTGTGTGTGTGTGTGTAGTTGAGCACTCACTGTATATATATATATATATATATATATATATATATATATATATATATATATATATGTATATATATATATATAGTTGTGCACTTACTCTCAATATGGAGTTGAGCACTTACTCTATATGTAGTTGAGCACTGACTTTCTATAGAGTTGAGCACTTTCTATATGTATATATACATAGTTTTAGATATATATAGTTGAGCATTTTCTCTCTATAGAACTATATATAACTATATATATACATATATATATACAGAGAAGCAGCGTGGCTCAGTGGAAAGAGCCCGGGCTTGGGAGTCAGAGGTCATGGGTTTGAATCCCGGCTCTGCCATTTCTCAGCTGTGTGACTGTGGGCAAGTCACTTTACTTCTCTGTGCCTCATTTACCTCATCTGTAAAAACGGGGGTTGACTGTGAGCCTCACGTGGGACAACCTAATTACCCTGTATCTACCCCAGAGCTTAGAACAATGCTCTACACATTGTAAGTGCTTAACAAATACCAACATTATTATATATAGTACATTTCTATACATACTACATATATAGAGAAAGTGCTCAACTCATGTATGTGTGTATATATATATATATGAGAAAGAGAGAGGGAGAAAGTATTCAACAAATACAATTATTAGTATTGTCCAACCAAATTCACCTTGGCTTCAAGGGAAAGAGAGTGGGCAGGCTCACTGTGGCCTGATGATACAAACCTGAGCTCTCCCAAATGGGAAAGAATGATGTGGGCCAGCCTCTCTATAAGCATTCAAGGTCATACTAGGCCAGAGAATGCAGGAGGACAGGGATAAGATAGTGTCTTTGTCCTCCCAGCTGAGGGCTCAGACTTCTTGGGGACAGGCCAAAAGGGTCACTGAGGAGATAAATCCTTGGCTGGAGCAAACTAGAGGAAATGAGCCAGTGGTGGCCCATTAGTGTCAATCAACGGTATTCACTGAGTGCTTACTGTGTGTAGAGCATTGTACCTGAGAGAATCCACTACAACAGAGTAAGTAGACCCGATCTCTACCTTCAAGGAGAAGCGGTGTGGCCAAATGGATAGGGTGTTGGCTGGGAATTGGGAGGACCTGGGTTCAAATCCCCACTCCACTTATAATAATAATGGTAGTATTTGTTAAGTGCTTACTATGTGCAAAGCACTGTTCTAAGCGCTGGGGTTGATACAAGGTAATCAGGTTTTCCCACATGGGGCTCACAGTTTTAATCCCCATTTCACAGATGAGGTAACTGAGGCACAGAGAAGTTAAATGACTTGCCCAAAGTCACACAGCTGGCAAGTGGCAGAGCCAAAATTCAAACCCATGACCTCTGACTCCCAAGCCTGGGCCCTTTACACTGAGCCACAAAGTGTTACTGTGATGAGCCCACAACAAGCAGCCTTTCTAGTGACTGTTTGTGATCCCGTGAACAACCAGGGAGAGATTTTGCAAAGGCGCTGATGGGCTTTACTTGAGGGCAGATGACTGTGGACCTGTGGGGGCAGAGCTTGGAGGGAGGAGTGGCTTTCTCTCCCTGTTCTACCTGGTAATGGGCCTGGATCAATCAATGATTGCCATTTAAAGCCCCAGCTGTGGTGCCTAAGCCAGATAAAAGGTGGTTGCTTTGAATTATTAAGGGAGGCACACCTGAGGGGGTCAAGCGGAAGCAGACAGAGGGATGTAGACAAGCAGCACTGAGGTGGGCTGATGTGTAGAGAGATGTAAGCAGTGGAGCAGCAGAAGCAGGAGAGCAGCAAGCATTGGAGCAGCAGAAGTAGAAGGTACCAGACCTTGGAAGCCGAAAGAAGCATTGGCAGAATGGGCTCCTTTGACCACAGATTGGTACTGGGCCCTTGGAGTGTATGTATGTGTCACTCCCTTGCATGCTGGTATAGCTAAGTAAAAAACTTTACACTCCCTTGGTGATCAGAGGTGTGGTTTGAACTCTACTATGTGTCACTGAGGCTTCCCTGATCCAGGAAGGTCCTGGTTGGTAAGAACTGGGGGCTTGTAACAGCTACCTTGGACACGTCATTTCTCTGGGCCTCAGTTACCACATCTGTAAAATGGGGATTAAGACTGGGAGCCTCATGTGGGAGAGGGACTGTGTCCAACCTGATTATCATATATCTATCTCAGTGTTTAGTACAGGCCCTGGCACTTAACCAATTCCATTTAAAAAATGCTCACAATCTAGGGTATAAGTCCTGGGCCCAGTCTTCATCACTGTTCTATGTAACCTCCATAAAGGCAGAGAACCTGTGAGCCCTATGTAGAAACAGCATGGCATAATAGAGCACAGGCCTGGAAGTCAGAAGATCATGAGTTCTAATTCTGGCTCCACTATGTGTCTGCTGTGTGACCTTGGGCAAGTCACTTCACTTGTCTGGGCCTCACTTACCTCATCCACAAAATAAGGAGTGAGACTGTGAGCTCCACATGGAATAGGGATAGTGTCCACCCAGGTTTCCTTGTATCTGCCCTGGTGCTTAGTACAGTGCCTGGCACATAGTGCTTAATGAATACCACTATTATTATTATGTAGGACATGGACTGTGCCCAACCTAATTAGCTTGAATCTTACCCCAGTACTTAGTCCAGTGCCTGGCACAGAGTAAGCATTTAACAAATGCCATTATAAAAAAAAAAAAGTTGGGGGACACTGGCTATGAAAAAACAAAGTCAACATAAAAATAAGATTAAAAAGTTGTAGGGTATTGTGGCTAAAAGAGCAGTTTGGGGCTTCTGGGAAAGGTCCAGAAGTTTTTTTTTTTTAGAGGAGGGAGAGGTCTACTGTTACTCCTAATGTTATGGGTGTCTTGCCTTAAAGAATGGCTGGAAATGTCACAATCACAACCTCAGACCCCAAACAGACTGAGAAGGCGAAGAAACAAAGTAGTCCCCAAGAGGCACGTTTTCCAGTGGTCGCTGTTAATGAGGCAGCTCCGGGGAGCTTTGAGATCGGAAGCTCCCTCCTATATTAGGATGCCACTATGAATATTGGACCGCTCAATCAATTGTATTTGAGTGCTTACTGTAATTAGACCACTGTACTAAGCACTTGGAACAGTACAATAGAAGAGGGTTGGTAGACACATTCCCTGCCCACAAACACTTGGCAGTCTAGACGGAATGTTCCCTTTCCAACCTGGAAGAAACAGATAAATGCTAAACACTCTATTGCAGGTTACAGAGAAGTGTGGCTTAATGGACAGAGCATCGGTCTGGGAGTCAGAAGGATGTAGGTTCTAATCCCTGCTCTGCCACATGTCTGCTGTGTGACTTTGGGCAAATCATGTAACTTTTCTGTCCTTCAGTTATCTCTCATCTATAAAATGAGGATTAAGAATGTGAGCTCCATGTGGGACAGGGACTGTTTGTGATTAAATTGTATCTACCCCAGAGCTAAGTACAGGGCTTGGCACATAAGAAGCACTCAACCATCGATTCTGGGTTCTCCTAAAGACTGACCTCATCTCTCTCAAGGACCCAAGGACAAAAGAGAGAGAGACCCAGGGAGAGGAGAGAGAGAAGAGAGGAGAAATGAGAGGGGGGAGAGAGAAGAGGAGAAATGAGAAGAGAGTGGAGAGGAGAGAGAGAGAAGGCAAAGCAGGAAGGTGTTTGAATGTGAACTCCAGCATCACTGCCTCTCCTGGAGTCAGAGATAGGCACTAAAGGATTGTGGATCTGAATTAGCTAAGTCCTAGGGCTCCCTCTGACTCTCACTGGCGAGGGGGCTCCTTCCTCTACTAAGAACCAGGAAACCCCCCAGGAATCACCCTAGATGCTCTGCCCTCAACCTTCCCGGGACGTCACTCCGACAGTCTGCCAGCCAGGGCCACAGAGTCACAAACGTTATGCAGGGAGAGCCTTGGCAGTTTCAGGGCCACCAGTGGGCTTGGTGAAACTCCTAGATCATGCTGATCGGCTGTCTGCTGAGGCAGGGCTACCAAATGTCAAAAGCCAGGAGACAGGAAGCTCGTTCTCTAAACTTTAAGCTTGTGGACAGGGCCTGTGTCAGTTTATTGTTGATTTGTACTTTACCAAATGCTTAGTATAGAGCTCTGCACACAGTAAGGGCTCGGAAAATATGATTGACTGACTTTCAGTGTCCCTGGCAGGATTTCCAGCCAGTTGGAGGTGGTCCCAGCCTGCCCAAGTTCTGGGCAATTATTTTGTATCTACCCCAGTGCTCAGTATGGTGCCTGGCACATAGTAAGCACTTAACAAATACCATCATTATTATTTGGGGTCCAGCTGAGTGGAAATACAAGTTTTGTTGATGTTGTTATTGTTTTAAAGGTATTGTTTTAAACACTTACTCTATACCAGGCACTGTACTAAGCATTGGGGTAGATACAAGGTAGTCAGATTGGACACAGTAAATTCATTGTGGGAAGGAAATGTGTCTGTTTATTGTTATATTCTACTCTCCCAAGTACTTAGTACAGTGCTCTGCACACAGTAAGCGCTTAATAAATACTATCGAATGAAGTCCCACTTAGGCCTTACAGTCTTAATCCCCATTTTAACAGATGAGGTAACTGAGGCACAAAAGTGAAGTGACTTGCACAAGGGTGGGGAGTCAGGATTAGAATCCAGGTCCTTCTCCCAGGCCCATGGTCTATCCACTAGGCCATGTGGCTTCTTTAAGTTTGTGGCCTCTTTCTCAGCTGTGAAGTTTCCCCAGCCCAATATCATCTTCCCCATCCCCACTGCCAACTGGGGCAGGGTATGGGCAGAGAAGGCAAAGTGTGGGTGAGACATGGCCACTCTGTTCTTCAACTGGGAGTTGCCGTCTCATTAATCATTCCAAGCTACCCCTAGGAGAGGCGCAAGGCACAACGTGGGCACAGCGTAGGCACTGAAAGCCAGCTGAGCCAACCCAACTATGAAGTGCCACAGTCCCATAATGAAATCACTGGGTAATCCAAGCTCGGTTCATTCGAAATATGATCTTTCCAGACCTCCTGCTTGAACCAACAGGGATTTTCTTGTTTTGTTGTTGCTTCACGAGAAGTTCTCACACACCCCTCCCCTCCCAGGAGGGCAGAAGCACTGTCGCTATATAACCAAGCTTAAAGGGGTCCAGTAACAGTTTTCCTCCTATGTGTGAGAAAACTATGTGGGAAGCTAAATGGGGGAAACTGAACATGTAAAATAATTGTGGCATTTAAAAATTGATAGTTGTTAAGCACTTACTATGTGCCAAGCACTGTTCTAAGTGTTAGGATAGAGTCCCAGTCCCAAATGGGGCTCACACTCTTAATACCCATTTTACAGATGAGGTAAATGAGGCACAGAGAAGTTAAGTGACTTGTCTAAGGTCACAGAGCAGACAAGCGGAGGAGCCAAATTAGAACCCAGGTCCTTCTGACTCCCGTGCTCTATCCTCGTTGCTTCCTAGCAGTGTGGCTTAAGTGCTTGTGCTTAAGTGCTTACCACATGTCAGACACTGTTCTAAGCTCTGGAGTAAATACAAGTTAATCAGGTCTTACATGTGACTCACAGTCTAAGTAGGAGGGAGACCACTGCGGATGAAGGAACTGCTTAGAGAAGTGACTTGCCCGAGGTCACACAGCAGGTAAATGGGGGAGCTGGCATTAGAACCCGGGTCCTCTGACTCCCAGCCCCGTGCTCTTTCCACTAGGTCATGCTGCTTTGTGGCTCAGTGCAAAGAGCCTGGGCTTCGGAGTCAGAGGTCATGAGTTCGACTCCCAGCTCTGCTACTTGTCAGCTGTGTGACTGTGGGCAAGTCACTTAACTTCTCTGTGCCTCAGTTACCTCATCTGTAAAATGGGGATTAACTGTGAGCCTCATGTGGGAAGACCTGATTACCCTGTATCTCCCCCAGTGCTTAGAACAGTGCTCTGCACATAGTAAGCGCTTAACAAATACCAACATCATTATTATTATTACCAATAGCAGACATAGAGACTTCCAGGGCTGAATCAGTTTCAGCCAAGGACAGACCAGCTGAACACGGGACAGATGGCCACTGTCCCTATAAACTAGGCAAGAACACACATTCCCTCCATTCTTTACATGGTGACATTACCAAAATAGTTTCCCAATCCACTTAAACAGCAAACAGACTCCCCCCACCCAATCATTTCCAGAGAACTGCCATCATAAACTTCCCGGACCTGGGTTTTTGGCCACAGACACTGTTTGCTTTCTGACTCAACATTCGACTGGGCAAACAAACAAACTGGTCTGGCCACTCCGGTTTTCATGCATCACTGCAGGGCACGGTAGCGGGGTGCCAAGCAGGAAAGTTCAATACGCACCACAGTATCCTCCTCCTTTCCCAGTGTTGCCCCAGATTTCAGTGAAGCTGCCCTCCACCTAACAGCTGAGGTGTCGCTTTTGGACAAATCCAATGAATGCGTCATAAGGCACAGCGACCAGAGTAATTAATTACCATATCTCTGTGTGTATATGTGCGCAGGGCCATCAGCCTTTGCAATATGACTGGGCAAACCATATGTTGAAAAGATGATTCAGAGTGTCGTCAGCGGGCAGAGCGCAAAGCCGCCAGCCTGCCTCATCAACAGCTGCTTCCTGGGAGTGTGCGTGATTTCCGCCGAGGGTTAGACTTTACCCTGTGTAGATTCTAGACGTGAGCAGTTTTTCCCCGGAAGATCCTTTCAAAAGCTCATTATGTGCAGGGAATGTGTCTAATAATTATAATAATGATGGTATTTGTTAAGCGCTTACTATGTGCAAAGCACTGTTCTAAGCGCCGGGGGGATACAAGGTGATCAGGTTGTCCCACGTGGGGCTCACAGTTTTAATCCCCATTTTACAGATGAGGGAACTGAGGCACAGAGAAGTTAAGTGACTTGCCCAAAGTCACACAGCTGGCGAGCGGCAGAGCCGGGATTAGAACCCATGACCTCTGACTCCCAAGCCCGGTCTCTTTCCACTGAACCACACTGCTTCTTGCTGTCTACCGACTCTGGGGCTCCCACTCTTAATCCCCATTTTACAGATGAGGTAACTGAGACACCACTCAGTAATTTCTGAATTTACTAACTTTTCAGTAACTGAGAAGTGACTTCTCCCAAGCACTCAGTAGAGTGATCTAGACTGTAGCTTACAGTAGTCTAGACTGTAAGCTCGTTGGGGCAGGGAATGTGTCTGTTATGCTGTTGCGTTCTACTCTCCCAAGCACTTAGTACAATGCTCTGCACACAGTAAGCACTCAATAAATACCATTGATTGATTGCTTTGCCAACAGTAAGTGTTCAAATGCAATTTTTGTTGTATTTTACTTTCCCAAGAGCTTAGTACAGTGCTCTGCACACAATAAGCACTCAATAAATATGAATGAATTAATTGAATGAATGAATGAATGGATTGCCATCTTGCCCATCAGTGATCCAGCCTATTTCTTTGGTTTCAGATGCTGTGCTTAAGCAACTATTTCAAAGCCAAAGCCCCTAGAATAGTGGCCGATAATCACACAGGTATACTACAGGTAAGTGTTTATTCATCCGTTTAATTGTATTTGAGCACTTACTGTGTGAAGCAGCATGGCTTAGTGGGTAGAGTCTGGCCCTGGGAATCAGAAAGACCATGGGTTCTAATCCTGACTCTGCCACTTGTCTGCTGTGTGACCTTGGGCAAGTCGCTTCACTTCTGTGGCCTCAAATTACCTCATCTCTAAAATGGGGATTGATCTTGTGAGCCCCATGTGGGACGGGGAATGTGTCCAACCCGATTTACTTGTATCCACCCCAGTGCTTAGTAACGGTGCCTGGCACATAGAAACCGCTTAACAAATACCATAATTATTTATGAGAAGCAGCGTGGCTTAGTGGAAAGAACACGGGCTTGAGAGTCAGAGGTCGTGGGTTTTAATCCCGTCTCCACCACTTGTCCCATGTGACTTTGGGCAAGTCACTTAACTTCTCTGTCCCTCAGTTACCTCATCTGTAAAATGGGGATTAAGACTGTGAGCCCCACGTGGGATAACTCTGTATCTACCCTAGTGCTTAGAACAGTACTTGGCACATAGTAAGTGCTTAACAAATACCGTCATCATTATTATTACTAAGCACTTGGGAGAGTACAAAATAGCAATAAATGGACACATTCCCTGCTCAGAACGATCTTATAGTCTAGAGATAACTATCCCACCTGCAACCTTTCCTCCTATGTGGAATTCTATCCCTGCTTCAAGGCCACTGACCCTCAGCTCTCTCCATCTTCTAATGCGAACCTCGCTGTACCTCGATCTCGTCTATCTCGCCACCGACCTCTCACCCATATCCTAATCTCTGACCTGGAATGCCCTCCCTCCTCATATTGGACTTAGATAACTGCTCCCTCCCACTTCAAAACCTTATTGAAGGCACATCTCCTCCAAGAAGCCTTCCCTGACTAAGCCCTCCTCTCCCAATCCCTTCTGCACCACTCTTAGTTGCTCCTTCATTCATCCTCCTTCCCAACCCCACAGCACATATGTATGTATCTGTAATTTTTTATTCTTTTATTTATATTATTGTGTGTCTCCCTAAACTATGAGCTCATTGTGGGCAGAAATGTGTCTGTTATTCTGTACTCTCTCAAGCGTTTAGTACAGTGCTTTGCACACAGTAGGCGTTCAGTAAATAAGATTGAATCAATCAATCAATCTTCAAGACCCTTCTGAAATCCCACTTGTACTTGGATCTGTGACCTTTGGGCATTTGCTCTTCACCCCACCCTCAACCCCACAGCACTTATGTACTTATCTTTAAATTATGTATTGTGAATTACTTCCTCATATTAATGGCTGTGTGCCCCACTAGACTACAAGCTCATTATGATTGGGGAATGTGTCTGTTTATTCTGCTGTACTGTACCATAGTCTGGAGGTTTTTTATGGTATTTGTTAAGCGCTTACTACGGGGCATGCCACAGTACTAAGCCCTGGCACTGGGCTCTGCTCATAAAATGCTCAATAAATACCATTGACTGATTGACCCCACCCACTGCAGGCTTTCCCAAAAGTGTTTTTTCTTTTAATATAGTATTTGCCAAGCACTGTTTTAAGTGCTAGGGGAGACCCAAGTTAATTAGGTTGGCTATAATCCTTGTCCCACATAGGGCTCACAGTGTTCCTGGGTTCATAATGTCCCAACTACTTCTTCAGCAATTTATGCACTCCACCCTCCATATGGATTTATGGAGTCTTTTTCAGCACTTGTTCTTCCATCTTTCTTTTTCCTCCAATTTGTAATTTATTCTACGTTTGTCTCCCACTTTAGATTGTACAGAAACGGCTTGGCCCGTGAATCAGTCATTGATCGAGTGCTTACTGTGTGCAGAGCATTTTATTAAGCACTTATTGAGTACAGTGTAACAGTTGGTATATCCCCTACCCACGAGTTTAGTCTAGAGAGTCTGATGGTTAGAGCACGGGCCTGGGAGTCAGAAGGATCTGGGTTCTAATCCCAGCTCTGCCCCTTGCCTGCTATATGACCTCAGGCAAGCCACAACTTCTCTGTACCTCAGTTTCTTCTGTTCTCTCTCCCTTAGGCTGGGAGCCCCATGTGGGACAGGGACTTTGTCCAACCTGATTATCTTCTGTCTACCCCATGCTTAGAACAGTGCTTGCCATATAATAAGCACTTAACACAAATGATCAGTATCATCTCCCTGAGGGAGAAGCAGCGCAGAGAGTGGATAGAGGATAACTCTGGCTCCATCACTGGTCTGATGTGCAACCTTGGGCAAGTCACTTCACCTCTCTGGGCCTCAGGTCCCTCATCTAAATTAAAATTGTGAGCCCCATGTGGGACAGGGACTGTGTCCAACCTGATTTTCTTCTATCTTTCTCAGCACTTAGAACAGTGCCTGGCACATAGTAAGTGCTTAATAAATACCACAATTAGTATTATTATAAAATGAGGATCAAGATTGTGAGCTCCATGTGGGACATGGACTGTGTCCAACCTGCTTAACTTGTATCTACCCCACCCCTTAGTATACAGTGCCTGGCAGATAGAAAGTGTTTAAATACCATTAAAAAAGAAGGCAAGAGCCATGGGTTTTACCTTTATTATACTCAGGTGTGCTTAGTTTTCTGCACAGAATAACTGTCCAATTAATAATATTGATTGAGCATGCATTAGGGTGGGCACCTTTGATGAAATGCAGAAGAACAAGGCTCAGGAAAAGTTGACCCTCCTGCTTGAGTGCTTTGAGAGAGAGGGTTTCACGTTGGGTCCTGTCCCCTGGTGGAAAAGCAGCCCTGAAGATCAGCTCCTCCTACGGCCTGTCCACCAGGAGTTACGAGCAAAGGTAAACCAAGTATGCAATTTCCAGCAGGCTCAGCTGAGTCTTCCCCTGTCCCCAACCCTGGTGATAAACCCAGCCCTGCCTGATAAGGGGAAGCGCATTGCACAGCTCTTACAGCACCCTCCAAAAAAAAAAAGAGAGAGAAGCACAGTGTCAAAATGTCTAAATGGCTAAGGAAATTCTCAGCCAGGGTTTCTGGACCAAGTCACCGGGCATCCTGGAATGAAAATAAAGGAGCGTTCCTCAGACTGACGCTGGCCACGGTGAAGCAGCCCCGTTCTGGAGACAGCTCAGCAGGCGAGGCAGCAAAGAGGTCCAAGAGATCACACCTGGGTAATAAATGCAACTTGAATCATACCCCAACCTGGAAGATATTGAGCAAGGTCACCTAACCACTTGGCCTGCTTATCATAACTGACCAATCAAAAAAAGTCCAGGTTAACAGCCAGTTTGATGCTAATGCAAATATCACTGTGCTTGTTTAAGTGGCCAGGTAGTTGGAAAGACTTGTGTTTCTAATCCTGGCTCTATGCCTGTCTGCTGTGTGACCTTGGGCAAGTCACTTCAGTTCTCTATGCCTCAGTTACCTCATCTGTTCAACAGTGCAATAGGGTAGTTCAGGCTATTAGTCCAAAGAAAATTTTAAACTATATCCAGGAATGATCTATCTATCCCTGATCTGGTTCTTAAGCTTAAATTAGCCCCTTGGCCCACTGGTCCACTTCCTTTAGCAGCTTCTCTCTTGGGCACCAGCCCTAGTAGTTCAAGAAGATTCAGCTTTTAAGTGGCAGGGCAACCCAACGTGCTGCCATCTGCCTATATTTTCTATACTTTCATTCCCGGAACATAAATGCTGTGCTATTCACAGAGCTATGGATAAGAGGTTTAGAGTCGTCTAATGGCAAAGACCCTGAAAATGGCACTGAACTTTACCTTTTAAAAAGCCATGTGGTAACTGATTTTCTGTCCAACTCCTTAATTTAGAATTGCCGAACCTCGGTTTCCATCATTTACTCAGGCAGGGAAACCATCACACAACAGGAGGCAACCGAAGTGAGCAGCGTGGCCTAGTGGAGAGAGTATGGGCCTGGGAGTCTAAAGGATCTGGGTTCTAGTCCCAGCTCTGCTACTCGTCTACTGTGACCTTGGGCAAATCACTTCACTGAGCCTCAGTTATCTGTACAATGGGAATTAAAACAGTGAGCCCCATGTGAGATGTGGATTGTGTCTGATTAGCTTGTATCTACCCCAGAGATTATTATAGTGCCTGGCACAAAGTACTTAAATACCATTTAAAAAAAAAATCACTGGTAGTCTGGTCTTTGAGGCCAGATTCAGTTTCTGTTGGGGGCCCAGTTCCCATGGAGCTCCACCACGATCCCCCCAGCTCTCCCATCCCAGTAATCAGTAAATACTTACTGAGCTCTTACTGTATGCAGAGTGGTTGGGAGTGTACAACAGAGTTAGTAAGGAGCTTATGGTCCTAGGAAAATCCCTAATCCACCTAGCACCTAATTTACTTACATAACTATATTCACACAGGCTTCTCATATGATGGGAGTAAATTTTCTAAATTCCCATTGTACAATGTGGTTCCGTGGAAAGAGCCTGGGCTTGGGAGTCAGAGGTCATGGGTTCGAATCCCAGCTCTGCCACTTGTCAGCTGTGTGACTATGGGCAAGTCACTTAACTTCTCTGTGCCTCAGTTCCCTCATCTGTAAAATGGGGATTAACACATGGGACAACCTGATTACCCTGTATCTACCTCAGCGCTTAGAACAGTGCTCTGCACATAGTAAGCGCTTAACAAATACCAACATTATTATTACATTATTATTTTCCAAAGAATAGACAGAGCTAGTAATAACTCCTAGTTTTTAAGTTTTTAAAAACTGTTCACAGTTAGCAAACTGCAATCTAATCTGTAATCTAAGATTACACTTAAGAGCCACCCAATAAATGACACAGCTGCTTTCCTTCCTTGAACTGATCATGTGATGTAAACCCACCAACTTCCAGCATCAAAGGTTCCATGTTACGGTACACGCTCAGGGTTGTAGAGGCTTCCAGTGGTGCTAGCCATCCTTAGTAGCCACACATCTACTGCTTCTAGGAACAATAATGGGATTTGGAAAGTGCTTACTATATGCCAAGCATAGTACTAAATGCTGGGGTAGATACAGGATAATCAGGTTCCACATGGGCTCAGTCTAAATAGGAGAGAGAAGAGGTACTGAATCCCCATTTTGCAGATGAGGGAACTGAAACACAGAGAAAAAAGTGGCTTGCCCAAAGTAATAATAATGATGGTATTTGTTAGGCACCTACTATGTACCAAGCACAGATCTAAGCACTGGGGTAGATACAACGTAATCAGGTTGTTCCACATGGGGCTCACAGTCTTACTTCCCATTTTATAGATGAGGTAACAGGCACAGGGGAGTTAAGTGGTTTGCCCAAAGTCACAGAGCAGACAAGCGGTCACGCAGGAGTAAGGGGTAGAACAGGGATTAGACCCAGGAAACAGACTATCTTATACACTGATTGAACCTCAGCTACGAAGCGCCTAAAGCAGAAGGCCATTTTTCCAACAGGATAGTGTTTAAGAGAAAAAGGTACTAACTCATACTAAAACCCAAAAGGCTGTCAGATTCTATGATGCGAGGTTTAAGAACCTAGACAAGGATATAAATCACAAAAGGCACCCACATTTTTAGTCTGCTTACTTTCAGGCCAGGCAACTTGTAGGTGCTCAGTGCTAATTGCCTAATGCCTAACTTATTGCCTAATTAATGGAAAATACCCTAGGAATATTCACTAGTTGCCAATGAACTAACAGGCAATGCTTTGCCCTTCTGAAGGCATACCAGGCCCCTGACATTTTGCGTAAAATACAATGGCTCTTAATTGTACCTCATTTATGTGCGTGTACACCTAACTGAAGACAGTGGGACAAGCCTTAGTCAACTTCTGAGACCAGTATTTACAGCTCAACACCCATGACACGGCCGTTAACTACAAAAAGTAAATGCTTGGTATTGTGTTTTGTTAACAGCAACTGAACAAATTGAAAATTGCTATAGTAAAATACAAACTTTGGAGTTCCGCTATGGGCCCTGAATTACACCTCTCTAGCTCTTATGATTGATGGTTCATATAGGGACAATTTCTTTAGCAGCTCTGAGGTCTCTGGGATTTTAGGAAACACATAAAACAAGATCGTAACTGGGAAAATTCTTATAAGGACAATTTCTCTGACGAGGAACAGCATAGCCTAGCGGAAAGGACCACAGGCCTAAGAGTCAGGACCTGGGTTCTAATCCCAGCTCTGCCACTTGCCAGCTGTGACCTTGGACACTTACCTTCTCTGTGGCTCCGCCTCCTCATCTGTATAATGGTGATTCAGTACCTGTTCTCCTTCCTGCTTGGATTGTGGATCAGACTTGGGTCCAACCTGATTAAGTTGCATTTACCCCAGCACACAGACCAGTGCTTGACACACTGCACATGCTCAGAACAACATTTGACACACTGTAAGCACTTAATACCCCTGACATCTTGGAATTTAGGAGGTTGATGCCTAACACTGACATATATTGATGGTTTTGAACTTTACAGTTTAAAAACCCTGTCCTTCCATACATGCCAGCCTGGTGTAGAGCATGAACCTGGGAGTCATAAGGTCATGGGTTCCAATCCCAGCTCTACCACTTGTCTTTACCCATTGTAAAATGGGGATTGAGACAGCCCCACATGGGACCAACCCAATTTGCCTGTATCCACCCCAGTGCTTAAAACAGAGTCTCACACAAAGTAAATGCTTAATACCATAATTATTATTATTATACCCAATCTATTAAGGCTGTGCTATTCACCCCCCCAAGCCAACTGTCTCCAGCAGTGACAGAACAGCATCAGAAAGGCACAGGTATAATTTAAAAATACTTATTTCTTAAGCTTGAAATAGAGCCTTGGACAAGACTCATAGGTCCTGTGCGCTACCTATAACAGGCACATTAAATGAGACCCTTTCTGATCTATTGGGAGGGGGAAGAAAAACCAAGAAAGTTCTACAGTTAGGAAACCCTCTGTTCCTTAAATATATTGGGATGATATTCCTCAAATGAACAGTTTGGGGGGGAAAAAATAAACCAACAAGATTTGGATTTCCTTTCAAAGATCAGCTTCAAAGGGCTAATTCCAGGGAGTAGAAAACTACCTGAGGCGGCCAAAAACAAAACTACAGACAATGCCTGTTAGTTTTTTAAATTATTATTTATTAGGTTTATGATTTAAGGTGTATATTACTCCAGTTGGGTAAACCACATTTAAAGAATTTAACTGCATGGCTTTAGTTTCAGCCAAATGAGTTTTCCATTAATTTTGCTCTATAAAACCTTAAATGTTATGATTTTAAATTGAATATTTCAGCCAAGCTCAGGTCGCTGCAGGTTATGATGTACTGAACCCACTCATGCCAAGTTAGCTTCCCACGGAAAAGGAACCGTCAGCTTATGGGGGTTAGAGAAGGATCAGAAGACCAAGCTACACGGAAATGAAAGGTTCTGGTTCCCCTAACTAAACTGCAAGTTTATATTCACTGTACAACTTTTCTGAAAGACAGAAAATGTCTTAAGAGCTAGCATTCATTTTGCAAACAAACCCCCCCGACCCCCAAGACAAAAATCAAAAGAATTCCACGCAAAAAGGCAATCTTCCCTACTTTATCTAAACTGGCACAAGAAAGGAAGGCTTCAGAAATGTAGGTGCTGGGCAATTTTTTCTTTCAAGAAATGATTCCCTTTCTGTTTGCTGGAGAAAGGTGCATCTCAAAAGTTTCTTTATTCTATGGTGAAAGAATGAGACTGAGAAGTGGAAGGAGAAAGAGGGAGAGGAAGAAGCTAAATTTACATGGACAAGTGGCATTTGAGATTAAATGAAATTGTAAAAGAAGTAGCCAATATTAAAGTTTTAAAAAGTTTAATGGAGCCTGACAGGCTTATAAATTGTGTTCCGGCAGACATTAAGACCTGCTTTCTCTTACCAAAGAAAATGGCACAAGTTTTATCAAAATTTGACCATTTCATGTAAAGGGAACTAAGACTAAGCTTCAGAGCACCAACTTAAAATTTTTTTTGTTTTTGTTTTTTTTTTTTCCTTCCAACTTGGAAAGAGGAGCTAGAACTAAGGCATTAACCAGGGATCGATTTAATCTATGTTCCTCTACTTCAAGCTCCCCTTAGACATTGGAGGGCCAACAAATCTGTGCAGTGCATCAGAGCAACACACTCCCATTTCAGCATTCAATTTACAAGCAATAGAAAAAAAAAACAAAGATGATCCTAGTGGCATTTTACGTATTCTGACTAGAAAGGGCGGCTGTTAAGTGTTTCACAATTCAAAGGCATTGTCCATTTCAGGTTAAATATGACAGCGTGCTAATATTCCACCTGCTTTTGTATTCCTTGTTAAAAGAAACGGCTAATAAATAAATAGATCACTTTGTTCACATCAAGAATTTCATTTTTTCCTCTAAACATTTGAGTTTTAAAATGTCAAGCCTAGATAGTAAAAACAAAGGCAAAAAATCATGAATCCAGGATTGAAGTCCTATACTTCCTACTTAGAGCATTCTGTTTGTACTCCACCAGATCAATGAACCCGAAAAGTTAATTTAACCAAAGTTTAGAGACTTCCCAATAGAGAGATTTTTAGATTTTTCAAGGATCGATAAATTGTAAACATAAGTACTGTGTGTTATAGTTAAGTTATTGGGCAGCCTAAAATTGACTTTTAGTCTTTACAACTAAAAAGGGGAAATACGTAACTGGTTAGTGGCTACTAGATTGCAAGAACGTTCTTAGTTTTTGACCTACTTTCTGTAGGGTTGCCAGTTGGTAAGCTACAGTGGGCTGGCAGGCTTACTCAAAATTCTTCATCAAAAGAATCACTACCATTAGAAGATGAAGAGAAAAAACATGCTTTAAAACATTGTGGCTATAAAGTTCTTACATTTATCAGGAAGAAAAGGCTATTCAGAAGAAACCTTGTTAGTATCTACTTCACATTTGTAGAACCTGCATGCGATTCCATCTCTCCCCAGGATGTTCCAATTGGTCCAAGCAAATTTTTGGTGCTATGTCTTGTTCATCAGCAGGCAGAATACACACCTTCACTCTCCTCTACTTAAGTGTTCACCCACCTGCACCATGGGTAGTCACTAGAAATGTCACACTGGATATACGATTGTGTACAATACCTACCCTCCACTAACACAGAACCAAAAAAAGAAAAATCTAGTCTCAAATTACAGGAACTTGCTCTAAATTTAGGTCACTTGGAGTGCAGTCCATTGGCACTGTTTTTGGTTTTTTTTTGGTTTTTTTTTCCATTTTTTGCTTTTTTTTTTTTTTAAACATTTACCACAAGGCTAATACCGGCATGTAACTAGTACATCCTATGGTTTGAAAACTGAAAATTTAACAGCCTAGGAGGTTAAATTGGGGAAAAGTTTTAATATTGCTACTTTTAGAGCACTAAAACACACAAAGTGAATCCAATAAAGATCCTTGTATTGATTCAATATTAAGTATTAATTGCATGACCATCATAGCACCTCTTTACATTATCACACAATCACCAGAATTATCAACTGCTTTTAAAACTAAAAAGGGTACAGTCCAATATTTATAACTTGCACACCGTTACTATATTGAAACTAGGTGCATGGTACAGTGCTGCGGAAATGGAAGCCTGCAGATTTGACAAAGATGCCAAGTCATGTTTTCGACAATTTCAGTCAAACTGGCAATACTGTTGAAGCAAAATACTCAACACAGCAGGAAATTAAGGACAAAAAAGCATTCTATAACCAAATAAACATCTGATATTTCCTTTCCCTTTAAGAATACAAGTAAGGTCACTTTTAGCCTTGGAACGGATACATGTTCGCCTATGATGATCTTGCTAACTACTACACAATATCTGATGTCCTCTGCTAGGATTATAGTTTAAGAAAGCCATAGTTACAAGAGGCATCTACTGGAATACCTAAAACTTCCTTTATGGCAATCATTATTGAATTCACTTGTCTTAAACAGTGAACATGGGAAGATGGCCTCATGTTTCCTTTTCAATAGTTATGTTGAGGATCAAGTGGCTTTCAAGCAGCATGGTGGGTTTGACATTTTTGCAGTTTAGATCATTCGGTTGCGTTTATGAGTTGGTGAGTCTGTGATGACATCGCCACACTGGGCTGAGGTACGCTTTCTAGTTCCACCATTGTCCAAGTGGAGTGCCATTTCTTCTGATATGAAAGTGTTCAAATCGACATCATGGAGTCCATTTCTCCTTCGACTAGCATTCGATCCACTGCTTACGTGAGTAGGAGAGCCTGGGGTACTTGAACGAACGCTTATACTAGCCATTGCACCACTAAGGCCTGGGGAAAGAAAAGAAAAAGAGGATTAAAACATGTTCAGTTATTTAGTCCTCAAAGCAAAACTCTGCATTTGGGCATGTGTACTGTGGTATGACGGTACTAGTTCACCCATGTTTCATTTTGTTTACGGTGACTGTCATGGGGAGCAGATAATAGTTTTACCCCTGCTAAAAGAAAAACACTATACAATTTCAGACCTTCACGGTATCTCTTAAATCCACCCCTTCCTCTCCAGCCAAACTGCTCCCACACTGATTATTCTCATCTCCCCTTGACTACTGAAGCAACCTTCTCGCTGACCTCGCTGCTTCCCCTTTCCACATCCAAGGCTTCACTCTGCTGCCTGGATCATTTTTCTAATAAAGCATTCTGTCCACATCACCCCATTCCTCAAAAACTCCGTAAGACACTCCACCAGCTATTCCCTTACCTGACCACAGTTATTACTATCTACTGTATCTACTATTACCCAACTCACACATTTCATTCCTCTAATGCCAACCTACTTATTGTACCTTCAATCTCCTTATCTCGTCTTGGACCCCTTTCCATTTGTCTTCACTCTGGCCTAGAATATGCTCCCACATTTATAACCAACAGACCACCATTCTTTCCATCTTCAAACCCCTAATAAAATCATATCTCCTCCAAGAAGGCTTGTCTACAACCTTTTATTTCCCCACCCTATTCAACCTTCTTTCTGCATCACTTATGTTCTTGGGTGTGCATCCCCTAACCAATTTGATACTCACCCCACCTCGAGCCCCACAGGTCTTATTATATATTCTTATATTGGGGCATTTCTGTCTCCCCTTCTAGACTGAAAGTTTCTTGAGGGTAGATGTCTCGTCTACCAACTCCATTGGAAGAGCGCTTAGACTGTAAGCTCACTGTGGGCAGGAAACGTATCTGCTTATTATTGTATTGTACTTTCCCAGGCTCTTAGTACAGTGCTCTGCACACAGCAAGTGCTCAATAAATACAAATGAATGAAAACAGTGCTCCACACAGGAAACACTCAAAAGATCACTGATTTTTTTTTTTCCAGGTATGGTTTCTCTCCCTGCTCCCTCATAGAACTGTCAGTGTGTTTTCCCTCTTCAGCCAACAGTTCCCATTCCAAAAGACGACAAGACCACTAACTCAAAGCCTCGTTCCCGGTCAAACTCCTAGCCCACAGATTTTCACTGCTACTGCCCTAGTGTGTGACTTCACATCCTGCTCCTTAATTCTGAATCCCTCAAGCAGCATCTTATATTTTTATAGTGCTCTCCTGCACATCCACTTTAAAAATGCAATGTTCAAGGAAGCAGTTAGAAGCTGGGGCCCAGCACAAAATCTCCTCATCCTCTCTGCACCATCTCCAAATGATTCTTTGGGGTTTTTTTTTTCCGCCCTGCCCAGTTTAGAGAGACTGAGAATTGACAAGTCTGAGACATACTCTAGATAAGTCAGTCACCCCCCCATCCTAGCTTGGGACTCTCAAGTCTAACTCAACCTGAAACTAAAAACTGCAAATTACTGGGGTCTCACCATGTCACTTAAGCCCGACGTGCACCGACTGCAGGAGATTCAGTAATACATCCAAAAACCACTCTGATATTTTTAAGGCCCCAGACTTCACAAGCATCTAAAGGGAACCCTACTAAAATATTCGAGCCTAGCCTACTGGCTAAAGTCTAAAAAGTCATCCTGGAAACTGGAGTGCGCCTGGGCTAAATGTGCCTTCAGTGGCTTGCTAACAACTCTGTGCAGATCGGTATTAAAACACAGAATCCCGGTGAACACTCCTGACATTAGTTACTGATGACTATTACAAATGGACTATCAAGCTTAGAAGAGTACTGCCCTACATACCGTAAGTCCTTGTGCACATACACCCACATAATCCATAATTGACTAGGCCACCACAATTCAGGCTAAAACATAAATCAATGTTTCTAATGATAACACCAAGCAAAATTTGTGCCAAAAACAAGTCTAGTAAGCTTGACTAGCTTCTACGTCTATTATCTGGCTTTACACTATAGCAAAATTAAATAATTGCCTTGGATACAGAATTGATACACAGAATTGTGTGCATGCAATTTCTAGGTTTCCTGTGGAAGTCTCCAAAAGGCATTTATCAGTTTTCAGACTTTAGCTATACAGAAGCACTAAATGAAAGGACAACTGGCTCTACACCACGAATACCACCAACCCTCAAGTTATTCAGAGGTGGACCATCAGGTTTGTGGATTTTCTAGGCCTTTTGTTTCTCTTCTCAGGTAGTTTACTCATCCACCATTTCACTATTCACTAGTGGGGAGAAAGCAGAGGAAGGAGAAAAAGCAAAATCGACTCAATCAGTAGCAGAATAATAACAATAATAATAATAATAAATGGTACTTGTTAAGCAATGTTCTAAACGATGGGATAGATGTAAGTTAATCAGGTTGTCCACAGTCCCTGTCCCTCCGTTGAGGTAACGGAGGCCCAGAGGTTAAGTGACTTACCCAAGGTCACACAGCATACAAGTGGCAGAGCCAGGACTAGAACCCAGGCCCATGCTCTATCCACTAAGCCACGCTGCTTTTCTGTACTTACTGAAGCTCATTCAGTACATTTTTTTTTGAGCAGCAAGGCGACTTATGCTTCGGTCCTTCTATGCAGTAACTGTGGTTTTCTCTAATATTCTATAATACATTTGAAAAAAGTTAACCTCTACGGGGTTGTAAGACAAGATAGTGACCATTTTGTTAGACATTTCAATACTTTATGAATTGGGGCAAACTTAATTATACCAGTTATCCAGTAATGTAACTTAAAGCCAGAATGCCCCAAGTACCCTGAACTGCTCTCCTAAGTTTACCTATTCAGAACTGCCTTACTACTGAAAATCTGATCCTTAGCATGGCTAAATTTAACCTGATCTTAAATGCCACAATGGCCAACTCAGGAACTGAAAGATGTTCAGTTTTATCAAGCTTTCACGTGTGCATGTAGAAAGTTGTTAAAAGAAATATTTCACAGAGCTCCATGGACTGATAGTGAGAAAGCAAGAAGTGACAAATTAGAAGACACGTTCGACTGTTTTGATAGGTGTCTATTACAAGCGGTGTTCTTAAATGACCAAAGCTGGGTTATTTAGTAGGGAGCAAACGTTAACGGACTCCATTTAACCCCACCCCTGGAAGACAATAATAATAATAATGTTGGTATTTGTTAAGCGCTTACTATGTGCCGAGCACTGTTCTAAGCGCTGGGGTAAACACAGGGGAATCAGGTTGTCCCACGTGGGGCTCACAGTCTTAATCCCCATTTTACAGATGAGGTAACTGAGGCACAGAGAAGTTAAGTGACTTGCCCAAAGTCACACAGCTGACAAGTGGCCGAGCCGGGATTCGAACCCATGAACTCTGACTCCAAAGCCCGTGCTCTTTCCACTGAGCCACGCTGCTTCTCTATGTCTTCTGAAGTCAGAATTACAGTTAAAAATCAAATCTACTTTTCAGTTTAAATTTGTGAACTTCAAAGTCATTTAATGAGAGTTACTTTTCTTTTAGAATTCGGGATTGTGAGCATGTTTCCTTGAGTAATATTTTCTCCAGAGGTTGACTCCCTTTCATAAGCCCCCTGTAGACTTGGACTGTATAGTGGGGGAGATGCCACTAGCTTGCCTTCACGGCCTTTTGGGCAAGAAGGGTAGCCATGGCAGGCCCTTTGCCCCTGCCCTTTTGGGAGGGAGGAGTCAGCGTGGCTCAGCGCTTGCTCTAGAGAATCTATTCATTTCCTTCTCCTACAGTGACCTGCCGCCCAAGCCCACCACTCTGAGTCACTGGCCGCTACACCATCAGCAAGCCACCGCAGCAGTGCGGAGGGAAACCAGAAGGGACACACCAGCCAGGGAAGGAGACAATTCACACGCTCTGGGGAAGGCAGCAAGAGCAGCAGTAGTAATAACAGAATTAAGCCCTTACCGTACTGTACTAGCACCGGGAAAGAATACACAGGTGGAAATTAGACTGGATCCCTGTACCTTAAGGGGTTTCCAGTTCCTATGATAGACTTGGCACACCGCTTGCAGCAACGCGTAAAGCCGTGTAGAAGACAGGGAAACACCAGCAGAGCAGCCGAATGCCGGGCCTGGGCCAGGCACTCATACTTACTGCCAAAGTGACGGGAAGCAATGACCTAGTAGAGAGTGCAAGTGCCTGGCAAACAGAAGGACCTGGGTTCTAAATCTGGCCACTTGCCTGTTGTGTGTCCTTGGCCAAGTCGTTTCACTTCTCTGTACTTCAGTTACCCTCATCTGTAAAATGGGGATTAAGACCATGAGCCCCTCAGGGGGAGATGGACTGTGTTCCACCCGATTAGCTGGTATCTACCCCAGTGCTTAGTACAGTGCCTGCCACATAGTGAGTTGCTTAAAACCAAAAAAAAGATAAATGAAACTACAGCTTAGCCTTTCACTCCCTTTTCTCCTCCACTATTTTCATTCATTCAATAGTATTTATATTATTAAATATAATATATAAATTTGTATTTATATATTAAATACCAATAGTATTTATTGGTCTGCACTTACTATGGGCAGACCACTGTACTAAGCACTTGTACTAAGCACTTGGAATGTACAATTCGGCAACAGATAGAGACGATCCCTGCCCAGTGACGGGCTCGCAGTCTAAACAGAGGCTCACATTTTCGTGGGCAACCCTGGTACACTGGCTTACCAAATTCTACATGCCACCATGGAGAACAGTATTCCAAAAAAAAAAATCAATCATGTTTATTGAGCACTGTGTACAGAACACTGTACTAAGTGCTTGGGAGAGTACAAAATAACAGAGTTGAGAGACATGTTCCCTGCCCATAATGAGGAGTTTATAGTCTGGGGGGGAGTTTACCGTCTAGAGATTGTTTGGCAATACATACATCTTCTCAAGATCATCCTTTCCTAACACTTCCATCAAAGCTTCAATAATTTAAGATAACCATAAATCTAATTCCTTTTGATGTATCTTTTCTTTCTTGAGGGTGTACCTAAGGATGGAACTAGAAGTTTGTCAGCATAGTCAGATAAAAAGGGTCATCATATTGATGACTGCCTATGGTACCAGACGATCAATTCTCTAAGGTATCCGATGACTAATATGAATTGGCCCAAAGTCTTGTCAAAATAAATTAAATTTACGCAAATCAATATCATAACTGTCAGGTTCTCCCATGTGCCCACACTATTTAGTGTTTCAAAAAAGCCAAAGGACAAGATAAAATTGCATTAACACCCATTAACACTGTAGCTCCAATCACACATTCCATAACCACTTCAGCACTCTGCTCAAATAAAAGCTCACTGAGGGCAGAGATAAGCATGGCTTAATGGAAAGAGGACTGGCTTGGGAGTCAGAGGACCTGGGTTCTAAACCCTGCTCCACCACTTGTCTGCTGGGTGACCTTGGGCAAGTCACTTAACTTCTCTGGGCCTCAGTTATCTCATCTGTAAAATGGGGATTAAGACTGTGAGCCCCACGTGGGACAACCTGTTTTATCTTGGATCTACCCCAGGGCTTAGAACAGTGCTTGGCACATAGTAAGCACTTCAATACCATCATCATCAATGACTACTAACACAACTGTACTCTCCCCAAGTGCTTAGTACAGCTTTCTGCCCAGAAGACACTCAAAAATTAGAGATGACTTTTAGAGCTAGGGAAACAAGCAGAAAGTTTACACTCAAGTTCCATGGTTGTCAATTAAAGCAGGAGGTGGAAATTCTATCCCTAAATCTCAGCCCAGCAAACCAGCCCTCAGAGGTTCACTTGCCTATCAGCTATGTGTTGCTACTAGGTGATCATGCCATTATATGCTATCGCTAGATGAGAGCATATGCCCCAGATTTCCTGGGAAAGTCCCACATATTTGAAAACTACTTTGAAGTATTGTAAAGAAGGAATTGCGACAACTGGGATCGCCAAGGTTAAATCTGACTGCTTACCTGGTTTTGAAATTCAGCTGCTTTAGCTCCCTTGTTTAATGCCTGGATTCCTATAATCAAGCTGGAATACACTATTCAGTCACGATCCCAGTCATTTCGGACCTGTGAGATGGAATGCTGAGACTGCTTTCTTTCACCCCAATTTTCACAGTTGCCAAGTGAGAAAGCTAGGGCACACAAGATCAGGGATGATCATCAACTAATACACATGGTCACCTAGAAGAGGGGCAAACAATTAACGGCCACGGGTACACTAAAGGGACTGAGAGACTTATGGCAAGTTATTCAAAGTCTTCCTTGCCCTCTGAGCGAATCCATTAGCGGGCCTGCTTCCAGTCTACCTGGTTAAGAGCCAGAGCAGTTAACGTGTTGGGGTCTTGGCTGTGGTGGGTCAGAACCACAAGGGGTGTAAATGGCCACACTTCTAAAAGCTTAGCTTTTAGACCCCGATCAAGCTTAATGACCCAGATCAAACCCATTCGTGGCCGAGCACAGCAGAGGCAGGAAAAATGGGTTCTAGTCCTAACTCTGCCCCTTGTGTGCTATGTAACCTGGGCCAAGACCCTTAACTTTCTCTGTGCTTCACATTTCTTGTCTGTAAAATAGGGATAAGACACCTGTTTTCCCTCAAGCTGTGAGCCCCATATGGGACAGGAACTGGGCGCAATCTGAATATCTTGTATATGCCCTACTTCCAGGCACACGGTAAGTAATCTATTATACTTCACCCAACTCTTATTACTTGCATGAACAAATGTGTAAGGCTGTGGCAGGCATATTTTAGGAACAGTATTTTGGAGGTTTGAATTTCTCTGGATCATGGGATCATGAGATGGTAAAATAGGTTAAAAATAATACAAAAGTTTCAAATCCTTTCTCCCTTTCAAAATCATTTCTAAAAGGCCCCTAAAATGCATTCTATGCCAGTGGCCCATTGTTCGATCTGTTACCCTGGATATGCCTCTAAAATAATTGGTCACAGATTTCAAGCGAAAAGCTGTTCATTCATTCAATTACATTTATTGAGTTCTTACTGTGTGCAGGACACTATACTAAACACTTGGGAGAGTACAATCCAAACACATTGCTGGCCCACATCGAGCTTAAAAACTGTTGTTTTGAACCCTGGTTTGCAGGTATCTGCTGAGGGGTGAGACAGAGAAGAGGAAATGGTATGGCAAGTGAGAAATAAGTCATCAATTTCTAACTATGGGTGCTTGGAGTTTAACTAGTGTGCCTTACAGGCCCCTATCAAGCTAATCTAGTAGTTTCAGTTCCTTTCTTACTCCCAATAAAAAGTACTGGTATAAGTGTGTTGCTAAGTGCATATTCCTATACTTCATCTTCCAGCATTGAAAATGGAAGGGGACACACATTCCCAGCACCATATTTAGAAGCAAACTGTATAGCCCTAAAACCAAGAATTGGCTGGAATCCCTTCCCAAGATGTAAGTATATGTACTTAGGGGGGAGAGGAGATACCAGGGGCACACACCAGGCATGAACCATTAAAAGTAATTCTGGAGCACTCATTGGTCCAACTTTCCTAAACCTCCCTCCCACCAGAGGGTTCTACCAGCACGCAGAAGTTAGACCAGCCTACAGCAAGTTTTAAGGGAACATTAAAGCACTGTGAAATTAAAGATGGATCCACATCACAACACTACAGGTGGAGAATGCTAGAAGGAACAAGGAAAAATGAATACTGGAAAAAATAACATTTCTCCATGAAATATAATTGAAAAAAGCAGTTTATTATTTTTAACTGCATCATCAATGTGGTGAGCATAAATTAGGGCACAGAAAAACCTTGAGGCAGACTATCAAGTACTTCTAAATGTGCTCATGACTAAGTTCATACTTTTATATACAGGACAGGGAATGTGTCTGTTTGTTATATTGTACTGTCCCAAGTGCTTGGTACATGGCTTTGCACACAGTAAGCGTTCATGAAATACAACTGAATGAATGAATATATAGGCCACTTATATACAGCAAGGCTCCAACCCTTGCAACCAAATTGAATTCTCTCTCCTGCACCTTCGTTTCACCCTTTTCTACCTTTTTCTTCTGTACTACCCATTCCAGTGTGCCACAGTACCTAAAGGAAGCTGTGTGGCCTGATGGTTAGAGCACAGGCCTAAGAGTCAGAGGACCCATGTTCTAATCCCTGCTCTGCCATTTGTCAGCTGTGTGACTTGAGCAAGCCACTTCACTTTTCTGTGCCTGTTCCTCATCTGTAAAGTGAGGATTAAGACCAAGCCCCATGTGGAACAGGGACTGTGGCCAACCCCAGCAACCTGGCACACAATAAGTGCATAATACCACAATTATTATTCATTATTATTGCTTCAAACAGTTCAGGCTGAGAGCTGAAGAGTCACTGGCCCCTGGATAAAATATTCTCACTGATTGTCTTAACATCTCCAGCGGGAAAGTGATCTTGTCACTTGAGGGCTGTCTACAACATAGTGGCAGCATCATTTGAAATGGCAAAAGGAATTCTATGAATGCACAGTTCTGAGGTGATGGGCTGGTCCAAACCCAAGCCCAAATGGGTTGTCTGCGGGCTCTTTAAAATTGATTTGAGGACGATAAAGTCACGGCATGGGAGCTGGGACACTGTAATCCCTGTAGCATATGGTTGGTCCAGTAAACAAAGATACTATTGCACAAGCTTGAATATTCAGCACAAGCCAACTCAGATCAAGAGGACGGAAGGCCTCTCTATACGCCAAGCCTGAATCTAACCTTGCCCCCTGCATCACCCGCTTCTCCCCACAAAAAATTAGGTAGATGGAATCCTTCCCATATACATTTCATTTGTGCCAAGCCCTGACTACAGTTAATTTCATAAACATGTGGGTGCCATTTAATAGAACTCTTCTTTCCAGTTAAGCCTCTGATCTAGATATAGGTCCAAATGGAAAAGAACCCAAAAACCCAATCAAGATAACAGTGCAACAAGCATAGGATTAGAGAGCAAATCAAAGAAACTTTACCCAAGTTAATTAACTTAAGCACTTTTTGGAAATGGTTGGTGGTGCTTAGAGGCTTTTCCTATGGTCTTTAGGGTACTACTATTGGGGATCTTCCAATTAAAAAGTTCACAAAAAAATTAGGAAGAGATGAATTCTCTGTGCACGCCTCTGAATCAAAAGCACTTCTCTGTGCCTCAGTTTCCTAAATCCTACTCCCTTCTAATAAAACTGTGGGCCCCATAAGGGACAAGGACTGTGTCCAGCCTGATCAAGTTTGAATCTACCCCAGCACTTAGGACAGTGCTTGGCACATAGTATGCACTTAAATTTAATTGGGGCAGTGGGGGAGAGGAGGAGAGAGAGAAACCATACACACACACAAAAAAAAAAACCCACAAACCCAACAACCTTGGTTCCAGGATGTCAAGACCAAGAAGCTGCAAAGAGGAATTGATTCTAATGTAAGTGCATGGCCCAGTCCCACTCACACTCTTATGTTCCTACCATCCTCTAGACTGTAAGCTCACTGTTGGGAGGGTATGTGTCTGCCAACTCTGTTTCAATGTACTATCCCAAGCTCTTAGGACAGTGGTCTGCCAAGTGCCCAATAAATACAATTGGTTGACTGATTAACTCATGTTCCTGCTGGGCATGGAGTGCAACCAACAAGTAGGCAGGCAGAGGTGCAGCACACTGCAAAACCTTCTACCACATTAGTCAGGTACAGGCAAAACTGGGACAAGAACCCAGGCCTTCTAATTGCCATACGGATGTTCTTCCCATTGGACAAAAAGAAGGGCTTGATAAGTACTAAGATATAGCCAAATTATCATTTTCCAAAACATAAAGGGGCTTTTTCTAAGAAGGGCATCCTGTGACGAGCAAGATCTTGTGGAAAAGAGACTGAAATATTTCATACTGATCTTCAGTCCAATTGGCACTTCTACATGAGGCAGCAACTCTACCCAAAAGTCAAATGAAATCCGACGGATACCCTCCACAACATTTAGTTCCAATCCTTTACCTAGGTCACTCTGGACAGGCAAGACGAAGGCATAAAAATCCAGACACATCCCTTAAAAAAAATACATCTCTATACACTTATACAAAGAAATGGCTTCTCTCAATAACTGAATACAAGTTAGTAGCTCACTGCTGACAGATGACTTCCAAAAATGCACCCCAGTTCTCGACACATAAAAAGGAAACCCTCACAGTGCAAATATTCTTTAGTATATTACTAATTGCTAACCAAAAATGGCCCAAATAAATTGGAAGCCTGAAATTCTATTGGGAATATGCAGGTTTAACATAGAGGCAGTTCTCTTAAAACATGGTGGTTTAAATTCATCAAATCCTGCCTTAAGGAAAATGTGTGCTACACTGTATCTGACACCACTTGCATGCAACACAATTTCAACACTGCACTGCATCCAGAACAGACGCACATTATAAGACCATTCCCAAGCTCTGACATCACATTCTATGCAAAATACAGTGAAAACATACACTCTAAAACTGGATTTCCCTTTTACTAAGCCAACCCCAGTTCACAAGTTCACACCAACTTCCGTTTTTCATCTTGTGGTGAACTCCATGTGGAGGCAGAAGTGTCTGCCCCAACCCACAGTAAAAATAATAATGGTATTTGTTAAGTGCTTACCAAGTTCTGTGCCAAGAGCTAATCTAAGCGCTGGGGTAGATAGAAAGTAATCAGGTTGTCCCATGTGGTGCTTACAGTCTTAATCTCCATTTTACAGATGAGGTAACTGAAGAACAGAGAAGTGAAGTGACTTGCCCAAGGCCACACAGTGGACAAGTGGCAGGGCAGGGATTAGGACCCACGTCCTCTGGCTCCCAAACCTGTGCTCTGGTCACTAAACCAGGCTGCTTCTCTAACCGATCCAGGTCAGGTTTTGACTCTGAAACCCAAAGCTGGTCCAGACCAAAACCAGACATAATGTAAGTGCGAGCCCCACCAAGTGACCCAGACTTCTCATTAGACGGTGAGCCCTTTGTGGGACGAGGGCCTGTTCGTTTTGAATCTTACCCCAGCACTTTAGTACAGTGTTTGGAATGTAGCAAGCACAAATACCAAGATCATATTTCTATTTCTGGGTTATTTGGTTTTACATAACAAACTGCCTGTTCTGGTCCCAGTGACAGCCCAAGGCATAACGGTAAAGGCCACATCTGGTTCAGCCGGAAGAAGTGCAGAGGGTTGGGGCAGAGGGTTTCAGAGACACCTCCAAATCTGATTGGATTTGGCTTTGTATCAAAATGGTCTGCTGTGTGACTTGGGGCAAGTCACTTAACTTCTCTACGCATCAGTTACCTCAACTGAAAAATGGCGAGTGCAACTGTGAGCCCCAAATGGGACAGGGACCGTGTCTAACCTGATTTGCTTGTATTGACCCTAGTGCTTAGTACAGCGCAATGACCTTACACTCTAGAGTAGGAGACAGACTAATATAAATAAATGAATTATGGAAGTGTATACAAATGCCGCAAGGCTGAGGGGTGAATATAGGGAGCAAATCTAAATGCCACATATAAAATAAAAATACCAATTCTGTTATATTGCACTCCCCCAAGCACTTGGTAAAGTGCTCTGCAAATGGTAAAAATACTCAATACATCTGATTATCCTGGGGTTACTGGGACCTACACGTGAATGGCTAATTTTGCACAGTAAAAAAACCAAACACGTAAGATCAAAGGACAAGTATCGGCCTAGCCCAAAACAGAATTTGTTCTCCTTTTCTTTGAAGGCAGCTTCATGTAAAGCTTCGTAATGGTAAAAAGATCCTGGTTGTGAGCACCATGAAAAAGCATGATATGGACCTTCCCACAGGAGAGAACTTTAAGGCAGGGCAGGTTCCATGCAGCAAACTATCACGCCATATCACGCCATGTGCTAAGAGCATGGACCATCTCAGGTTCTGCATTTCCTGCTAGAGCCCCAAGCTTCGAAGGGGGAGAAAGGAGGGTGAGTGGGTGAGCACTATATGGGTGGCGAAGGTGCAGCAGCTAGTCCCAATCCACTTCAAACACCATCTGATCTAAGCACTTATCCTTTCCCACCTCGATTACTTCATCGGGCTCCTTGCTGACCTATCCACCTCTTGTCTCTCCCCACTCCAGTCCCTACTTCACTCTGTTGCCCAGATCACTTTTCTAAAAAAAACGATTCGGCCCACGACTCCCCATTCCTCAGGAGCCTCCGGTGATTGCCCACCCACCTCCCCCCCGGCTCTAAAGCATTCTCCCCTTGCCCCCATCTTACCTCAATGACTTCCTACTACAACTCAGCGCACTTGTTTTGCTCCTCAGTGTACCTCAATCTCAGTGCCGACCGCTTGCTAATGTCCTACCTCTGGCCTGGAACTCCCGTCCTCTTCATGTCCAACAGATTGATCACACTACCCACCTCCAAAGCCTCATTAAACATGCATCTCTTCCACGAAGCCTTCCCTAAGCCCTCATTTTCCCTACTCCTCCCATCTACATCCCCCTTTACCCCTGGATTTGTACACTTTACGAACTTGATTTTCACCACACCCTTAGCCCCACAGCACTTATGTATATTTTTATAATTTTAATGTCTGTCTTCGCCCTCTAGACTGTAAGCTCCTTGCGGTGAACACACGTATTAACTCTCCTAAGCACTTACTACAGTACTCTGCCCAGAGTAAGTGCTCTATAGATACAACTGATCGACATTCCTCTCTGGGTTAAGCAGAGCACTGAGAAAGTGCTGTTGAAACTCAGCGAGTTATATGCAGTAGACACAAAAGTGCTCTAGCGAGCACAATGGAAAGACATTTTACTCTACCGTGGTGCTTTACTGAATCCCACTGAAAGAATCTCCAAAGTGGATAGAGGGTGTTCCCTCCTCATTCCACTGGAATCAAGAAAGTAGAAAGTTCCAAATTACTGCATTACGGTGCAAGGTATACTATTCTGTTGGGGAAAAGGATACAAAGATGATTGTTGGATTAGTGTCTTCCAGGGATTTATTTCCCAGATTTAGAGAAGATTGGCAGCCAAACTAAAACAAATTGTTCTAAAGATTATTTGGCTTTCACTGGCAAGCTTCCCTTCAAGACACACTCCAAACCATTAACTTAATGCAGGCCAATCTTCTGAACAACAGGGCCCAGAGACTTGGTACTTTAGGGACAAGGTAAAGAGGCAGGTCGGGCTCCCTCCCGGCCCCGACCCCCTTGTTTCCACCCCTTTCTGATTATAGCATTAAAGTCACTGTAAGGCTAAGGCAAGATTCCAAGTGACTTCTCTAACACAGTTCCTATCACCTATCTAAAGAAGTACAAGGCCTATGGTACACTTTCCCTCTACTTGCTCTTAGTAAATCCAGTTCTATTAATTTAAGGAGTCCCATCACTGTTAAAGATAGCTAAGGAATCTCCCACTTTTGATTTCAGGAGAAGCCCCAGATGGGTAGCATTTTCAGGTACAATAAGAATGTAAACATAAAAAACATTCAAACTAGAGCATTTAATAAAAGAAATACAGTCTGATATATCATCTTCTAGGAGCCCAAAATAATTAATGCGGCATAAAGGGAGTATGGAGTAGCTTTAAATTCTATCGGCTTGTGGTAGCCGAGAGACACTTGATACTACTGTAAAAGAAAGACAGGCATTTCAGATCTTAAGCTCTTGATGAAAATAAGACCCCTCAAATACACATCTTTAGCAAAGAAAATATCAAAAAGACTGTTACCATGCAGAGCTATGGCTTCACGGAAGGGCTGCAAATCAGTCTCTACAGATGAGCTAGTTTCTGTTGAAGTAGCTCGATTAGGGGATACTACAGTCAGTCTGGGGGGAGCTCTAGAGTTTCGTGGAGGAGGAACTTTTCCACACAGGAAGCTGATCAAATCTTCTCTGCGAATAGTTCTTCTGCGCTTTTTAACCCAAGCTAACACATCCTTATTGCGACGCTGATAGCCGATTTGAATTCCTAGATCAAAGCTCCGCTGATGAGCATCCACACTCTCTGCAAGAAAGAAGAGACAGTTCGATCAGTTTTACTTTTTACATTAAGTGAGTTACAAGCTCTACTGTTGAGACTGCTGAGAATTACGCTATTTACCAGTGAGCTTAAAATTCTTTAAAATGATTAAAATGAAATTCGTTTCAAGTTGGAAGTGACATTTAATCTAATCTAGTTCCAATCATCTTAATTGCCATACATCTCTTCGTTCTATTTCAGAAGATAACCAACTTAACAGGTACGCCGGCTTGTCCAAATACCGCGACTTATTTTGCTCTAAACACCATCAGAAATCTAACTGAAATAGGGTTATCCAGAGCAGGAAGAAAAAATTAAATTAGTCAATTTGATTAAGTTGATTCCATTTGGGACAACTTCCAGACAAAACTGGAAATAATTAAGTGGCTACATGGAAGTCTGGCAAAATGTTCAAGATTACAGGGTGAACACAAAGGAGGAACAGAGCAGTACAGAGTGCCATTGGGTGTGCAGTGAGGACTGGAGTTTGACACACCTTGGGCAGTTTCCACAACTCTGGAAAAAGTTCAACACTAGACTCCATCTTGAAAGTCAAGGACAACCATATATTTGTCAGGGTAAATGATAAGCCAGGGCACAGCTAGATCTTGGATGATACCCCCCCAGCCATGAGAATGTTCACATTCCTCTCAAGCATCTTCTGGTGCTACGGCCAGACACACAACACTAAGTTGGAGTGATCAACCGTCTGGCCTATTATGATGAATCTTATCTTACAGTCCAGTTTCAGTGGCTGAAGCCAGCAGTGTGCCTGAAACAGTATTCACAGGCCCTCTACTATCACACTCCTTCCTAAATCTTGACTTAATGGAAGGCTTCCCTAAGTGTGAGGGATTTTTTTTTAATCAAAGGAAGAGGGTGAACCATGTTTTCAACTGAGGCAGAGGAAACATTGGGTTACTGAATAAGAGGACAATACATCTGCCTGGGATGATTTACAGTGAAAGTGGCCTATAAGCAGGAGTTAGATCACCTCGGTAGTTCCTTCCAATTGTATTTTTTCTTCTTAACATTTGGCCATTTTGAACAAAAAGGTTAAAAAGACTTTAACCTTTATAAAGTGTGCTAGCTTTAGAAGTGTGTGCTAGCCAAGCACAAAATGAGATCATTGCAAGGAAAAACAGCATTCAAAATCCCTTTTGGTGGCTAAAACAAGACACAAATAAAGTAGTGAAACAATGAGTTAGAAGTCTGAATAGGATGCAAACGGGCATAAGTAATCCCACTAAGTGTTACCACTTGGGTGAATGTGATTTACTTTTGCAATAAAAGGGGCTGTTTCTGTCAACAGGACTAGGGGAAACAGGAGGCTTGCCACCGGAGTCTCAATTATTTCATTCATTCATTCATTCAATTGTATTTACTGAGCCCTTACTGTGTGCACAGCACTGAACTAAGGGCTTGGAATGCACAATTTGGCAACAGATAGAGGATCTCTGCCCAACAGGCTCACAGTCTAAAAGGGGGAGACAGCAAAACAATTTATCTGCCCTTCTCCCCCTTCCCATTCAGCAATGGGACCAGAAGGCTTAAGGGGAGAACAAGTATTTAGGAATATTACAGAAGGTGCTTAATGGTGCAAAGAGATTAAAAATCAGCCCAATTCAAAGGGCCGTAGCTTGGCCTTCCAAGTCTCCCTCCAGCCCACTGCCCTTCAACCAGCATATCTGGATCACCAACCATGGGCTAACATATATTTGCACTGAAGACTTTTCAGTAACCAGAGTGGGTGCTTCCTTGCCTAGCCATCAACACCCACCCCCACCCAATTCCCCATACAGGAGGCGAGTGATGACGCAAGTGACAGAGAGGATGGCCGACAGTGCCACCAATAGCAGTGCGATGCACATTAGTCCAAAAGAACTGTGGCCTCTTGAACTCCTCCCTTCTATGCAGCTCCAATACTACTATCAGAAACAAAAGGAAAAATGAACCTAGCAAAATCTACTTTTCAACAAAAGCAAAGCTTTTGCCATGAAGATCATTTTTTTCTTTTATTTCAAGCTAAAGCTCAGAAGAGTTTGGCCTTCAGAAAGGGGGTTAGGACATATCAAAAAACACCTTTTAGGGGGCCAAAAAGTTGGAATGGAGGCGGCCAGATGAACTCATGAAATGCCTAAGTTACACCAGGAAAGGGAGTCGGAGAAGGCAAATACACAGCAGGTAGAGATTGGGTGGGGGGGGAGAGCAGAAAACAAAATATGCACCCACCTAAAAGCTGACAGCAAAAACTGGACTGTTTCAAAAATAAAAACCAAAGAAAATGGGAAAATAAGACATTGCCAGTTCTAGGCAAGTAAATATCCTGGCAAAGGTACCTAGCAAATCCTATACAGTTTGGAGGTCTTCATAGATTTCCAAGGACCAAGTGATGATGGAAATGCTAAGGGGAGATAAAGTGGAGCTAGGTAGGACTTTGTAGTAGATTGGTTTTGGGCAAGAAAATTAAAATTTTGAAGCCTTCACACACTGTACTGGGGCACTTGCACCTTAGCTTTACAAATAAGCTACGTTTGGGATCCTCAGCTCTATGTTAACCAATATGTACTGAGCACTTACTGTGTACAGAGCACTGTACTAAGCAACTGGAAAGTACAATACAACAGAATTGGTAGATGTGATCCCTGCCCACAAGGAACTTACTGTCTACAGGGGGAGACAGTAAAAAAAGATTTTGGATAGGGGAAGTAGAGGAGTATAAGAATGCTTACATAAATATTGTGGGGCTGGGCTAAGTGCTTACCTTGTATCAAGCACTGGGATAGGTATAATAAAAATAAGTAGATTAGACGATCTGGGTCCCATAATGGGATCTATGTAAATTACTTGGCTAGGCCCGTCAAAACTAAATCCCTCAGAGCAATTCCTTCTCCCGAAAGGTAGCCAAGGCTTAAGTATCTAAGCTTAGAAATCAAAATAAAAGGCTTGAAAAGAGTTTGAAAGTCAGGGAAATGGCATGACTGAAATTTTTGGGGGGTATGACTTGAGAGCACAAGTAGCAGATCCATGTTCTCCCCCCTCTAGTGTGTAAGCTAGTTGTGGGCAGGGAATGTGTCTATTGTTGTATTGTACTTTCCCAAGCACTTAGTACAGTGCTCTGCATACAGTAAGTGCTTAATAGATACGATTGAAAGAATGATTTTTCTTAATTAGTGCTGGCAAAAGTGCCTGCCATTATAAGAAGTATGGACATTTAAGACCTCCAAATTGAATAAAATTCAAAGGGTGCCCGGGGGGTGCAGGGGAAAGCACGTCAAATCTTTAGAAAAGCACATGAGGTCTAGGGAAAAAAAAGTATGTTCTTATAAGTTGCTTCATTAGGATCTTAAAGTTCACAACTTCTAGAGCAAGATGGCCCTGCATATCATATCTGAGTGCAGATTATTCCTTAAAAACAGAAACATGAACCAAGTGGTAAGCAAGCCACATAAAATACAAAAGCAGTCTTTCAATCCCTCATAGAGGGACAAGAAAATTGTTTTAAGAATAAAAGCTTGGCTTTTAACTCAGGATTATTCTGGGAATGACGTAAGCTAGTTGCCCCTTTTTCTGTTAAAAACATTACGATACTTCTAGGTAGCAAGCCCCTAGTTTGGAATCTAACAATTCCAATCAATACTACTCATCCAAATAGCATAAAAAGTCTTCAAAATGACTTTCCGGCCAGACCCAGAAGGGAGGTTTGCTATTTTTGTTGGACAATACAGATACTATAAAGCATAGTGCCAATCTAACATTTCTAAAAAGTTCTTACTAAAGAATCACTAAAGCCTTCCTTTAATCAAGTGCTCCAACAACAGTTGCTTTCATATGAAAACAAAAGCACCAACTCTTCAACGAAATAAAAACTTAATATGGCAAACAAAATTATCAAAATTAATGCCCAAAATACTTGGTGTGATTGAGGAAAAAAATTTCAAGTTAATAAAAAATAAGTCACTAAATAAGATCCTTGAGGACAGGGATCATGTCTACCCATTTTTTTTTTTTTTTTTTTAATGAGCAGCAGCAGGGCCCATAAGCCTCGGGAGTCAGCTCATAAGGGCTTGGGTTCTAATCCCAGCTCTGTCACTTGATTGCTGTGTGTCCTTGGGCAGGTCCCTTCACTTCTCTATGCCAGTTACCTCATCTGTAAAATGGATATTAAACCTGGCTCAAAATGCCTTGAACCTTACAACACAAGTATTCTGGGTAAGGTTCACTGTACCTTGAACCAAAAACTTCTTCACCGAAAATAAAAATCATCCAAAAAGGTACTCCACTGAAAAAACTCCACAAAAAACATTTAATAAGGATAAAGGAGGCCCTTACTCTAATCTTATCAGTCATTTCAAAACTTACTATTTTATAAATTGAATATATGCATTTGGGGTCTGAATTAGACATGGAATGCAGATGTTATAAAGAAAACAAACTTCAGTGGTCCATTAATAAAGCCACTTGGTCTAGGGGTAAGAAAAAAAAAATTAAATAAAACGGGGGCCCGCCAAGTTAATCCATGTAACCAACTTATCTAGCACTCTCATACTATTGGTATTTTAAGGTCCTGATAAGGTTCTGGTTACTTCAAGCAAAAGCTTCTAATTTGATTTTATTATTTTTTAAACTATGGGGTTTTATGTCAAGGCTTCATTTAGCTGGTTTCAAAAAAGTTTACCAAAGACAACTGGTGCTACATCTGGCCTGAGAGAAGGGACAGAGAGGAAATCCAGCATTCTGGACACCTTGTCCACAAAAACACCTAAATAGAGGATCACAACTGGGTGTGCTTGGTCTGGCCACCTAGATTTATTCCTAGTCTGGCTACCACTCTGACCCACGCATTTGTAATTGGCTGATAGATCCACTAGGACCAAAGAACTCCAGAGTTTACTTGTTTTTGGTATTCCAGAAACTAAACAAGCAAAGTGATACCACAATATTCTGGGTAGGGTTCATGGCGCCTTGAAGACAAACATTTTACGTGCCAAGTTTGCTCTCCCCTTCTATAATTTACACAAAATGTGAAGCCCAAAATGGCAGAACTAATCCAATTAGTCAGCATAAGGTGAATGCTGGTCCTCCTCTGCCTCCCCGCTTCTGAAGGGAGGGTTCCTTAAGGCTCAGTTCTGGGGGCCTGTTTTCCAACTATATCCACTCCCTTGGAGAACTCATTCGCTCCCATGGCTTCCGCTACCGATCTCTATGCAGCCGATTCCCAAATCTGCATCTCCAGCCCTGACCTCTCTCCTTCCCTGCAATCCCTCACATTTCTTCCCGCCTTCAGGACACTGCTATGTGGATGCCCCAGCGACACCTAAATATGCCCCAAACTCGACTCCTTATGGTCCCACCCAAACCCTTTCCTCCCGACTTTACCCATCACTGTAGATAATACCACCATCCTCTATCTCACAAATCCTTAACCTCAACTCACCTCTGGACTGCAAATTCCTTGTGGGCAGGGAACGTGTCATACTCTACACTCCCAAGTCCTTAGTAAGCTCTCAGCACAATTGATCTTATGTGCACAGCATTGTACTAAGCGCTTGAAAGAGTACAACCCAAAAGAATTCCACCCACATATTCAACCTGTCACCACACCCCATCAGTTCTACCTATACAATATTGCAAGAAAATCCACGCTTTCTTCTCCTTTCCAAACTGCTACCATGCTGGATCCCAGTATTTATCTTATCCCACCTTCACTCCTGCATCTGCCTCCTGCATCTCCCTCTCCAATCTGTACTTCTCTCTGATTTACAGATCACCTTCCAACAAATGTTCAGTCCACGTCTCCCTCCTCAAACACCTCCAATGTAGCCCACTCGCCCCTGCATCAAACTCCTTACCATCGGCTTTAAAGCAATCAACTCCTGCCTCTCTGGTCTACTACGGCCCAGCCTACACACTCCATTCCTCTAGCACCAGCTTACTTATCTCGTCTCTCTCGATGCCAACCCCCTTCCCCACGTCCTCCCCCTAGTTTGGAACTCCCTCCCTCTCCATATACACCTGACCACTACTCTACCCACCTTAAAGTATTACTGAGGTCACATCGCTCTATGATGTGAGTCACCTGCATCATCTCTGCACTTGGATCTGAATCTTTGGGCATATGCTCTGCAACCTACCCTCAGCCCCACAGCACTTATATACAGTTCTTTAAGATAAAGATTATAATTACTTATTTGTTTTCATTCTCTGTCTCCCCCTCTAGACTGCAAGCTCCTGATGGGTAAGAAATGTGTCCACTAATTCTGTTGTGTTGTACTCTCCCAAGTCGTGCTCTGTACACAGTAAGCCCTCAATAAATACCATTTAAAGAAGCCCCTTGGAAAAAAGTCAAGGGGAATACAACATGCAACTCATTAACACCACTACCAAAGGTCAATAAGCCAGCTCCTAATTATAAATACAAGATCCTGTACAAGGATGTGCGATCCCTCAAAGGGCAGGGACTGCCTCTATCTGTTACCAATTTATACATTCGAAGCGCTTAGTACAGTGCTCTGCACATAGTAGGCGCTCAATACTATTGAATGAATGAATGAATGAATGGAAGGAAGGAAGTGGAAAATAACAAAGGAAGCCATCAAAGTACTGCAGAACAACCTGTTTTTATCTAACCTGGGATTTGGCAGAGTTTGGCACAAAATAAGTGCTTAATAAATGATAGAAAATGGTCCAGTGCCAAGGGCTGAAAGGGAAATTGGTTTTCTATTATCAATGACACTAAGGACTCAGTATTAAGTATTAAGTACTGGGGGTGAGAAGAGAAGCACAGAGAATATAGGAACGGTCATCCTCCACTACAGGGGACAGGAGTCTCGAGGCAGCAGGAGAGGTTTCAGTTAGCTTTCCAGTAATGGCTGTTGTGAGAAACTAACGGGTTACCAAGAGAGATTGTGGAATCCCTTTTCCTCCATGTAAGGAATGGTTCGAGTCTTATCCTCTAGAGGTCCTTTCCAGCCCAAGAACATGAATTCAGCCGGACATACAGTGCAGAAAGACATGATCATAGGCCCCTTGCGGACAGCTGATCCTATTAGTAGGCCCTTTTTCTTTAGCGGAATTATTCAGCTTTACTGGACTTGACCTAGAGAGATGACAGGACCGAAGGGAAGTGAGGGCAGCGAGTAAGGCAGACCGAAGACCAAACGCAGCAACTCCATGCTAAGAGACAGGGCACCTGCTCTTCCAGGGAAGGGAGAAAAAGCAGGATTTAAACTCATACTTCCCAGCTTTTCCTTTGGTCTCTACTGCTGTCTAGGATCTCAAGTGCTATCAAATCAATTTCATAATCCATTCAAGAAAATTAACTTTGAGCTGGCAATGATAGTATGCCAGCTCCTCTATGATTTTACTAACTTTAGTCTATGGGAAACTAACCCCATTTACTTTTCTTGGCAGCCCGTCTTTTGAGAGTTCTGTATCCATCAAATTATTTTTGCCTGCAGGAGCATCTTACGTTTTCTTGTCACTCAGCAGTAAGACAGTGTCAGGGAACAGTCGTAAAGGTCACCACTAAATCAGGCCACTCAAAACTCATCTGCATTAAAAAAAATTTACATGTCCTTTAATATTGACTTACTCTCCCTGCTTAAGTTTTGTCTGATGCTGGTTTAGTCTTTCACTCAACTCCGCATTAGAACTCCAAGCTCTGATAGATGTCGGAACAGGACACTCCCGGCTGCTTGTCAGAAAAGCTCAAGAGGCCAAGTATACCCCAAAATACATGAGTTTGTCAAGTGCATTTTTTCTCCTTTGAACCTAAGGCACTACACTTCATGTGAATGCTTGAAGTACTGATATCACAACTTTGTGATACAAGAAGAGACAGTAGGAAATCACCTACTTGCTCATCCTTAAATCTACCTTCAAAGGAAACTGCAAGATACAAATTAATCTTAAAATGGCTACTGCCACCCCAAAAAAAAAAAGGAGGCTAACAGAATAAAATTCAAAATCTGAGAACCAAGTGTACTGGTAATAAAGCTTGAAATCAACCACAATATTTACAAGGTAACCATAACAACAGATACACAAGGGGAGGTTGCCGCTCTGTGAAAGCAACATCAAAAATTATCATTTCGGGCGTCTTGCTAGTATCTTGGAGCACAAAACCCTGAAATTTGTGTGTAAACTACACGACCAGAATTGATAATGTTTAAAAAAAAAAAACACCAATTCCTTCACTGCTCCTTTTGCAGCAGTATGCCGTGTCAGCCTGATCAGGCCTGCCCAATTATCCTAAAGCTGAAGTTTAGGAAGACAAGGACGCCCAGTCCACGTCCAAGTAAGTGTTAACAGATTAGATCAACAATGGGATGACCTTCCGAAAGTGTACTCTTTGTGGGTTTGAAGCAAACAGAGGAGGGTAGGTGGTTAAGGGCAGAAGCGTTTGTTAAAAACGTCAGACACGTGATCCAAACACACCACACACGGAAGTGTGAAAAAAAAGCTCCAAAAGAGGCTGGGGAGGAGAAGAAGAAGGAGGGCTAATTCGCCCTCCTAGTTGGGGAACCATCCCCACCCACTGCTTAAGGTGGGGATGAAGAGAAAACGGTTTGGGCATCGCCGACCGACCACTCCCCAAGGGTTTTGTCCCCGGACAGTTTTCCATCGGTGGAGGGGAGGAAAACGCCCGGCCACGGGACATTTCCGGGAGAAATAGTTTCGACATGTCCGGCCCTTCGTCATCGGGCCGATTATCCCCGGGGGCCGGTGGGGAGGGGTGGTAAAAGCAGGGTGACTCGGTGGCAAGAGCCCGGGCTTGGGAGTCAGAGGTCGTGGGTGCTGATCCCAGCTCCGCCACTCGTCAGCTGTGTGACTTTGGGCAAATCACTTCCCTTCTCTGGGCCTCAGTGACCTCTTCTGGAAAATGGGAGCCTGGGAGCCCTGCATGGGACAACCTGATCACCGAAGCGGCGTGGAAAGAGCCCGGGCTTGGGAGTCAGAGGTCAGGGTCAGGGGTTCGAATTCCCGGCTCAGCTGCTTGTCAGCTGGGTGACTTCGGGCAAGTCACTTCTCTGCAATTCAGTGACCTCATCTGTCAAAAGGGGATGAAGACTGCGAGCCCTATGTGGGACAACCTGATCCCCTGGTATCCTCTCCAGTGCTTAGAACAGGGCTTGGCACACAGTAAGCGCTTAGCAAATGCCCTATTTATTACTGTATTTCCCCCCGCCCCCAGCGCTTGAGAAGCAGCGTGGCTCAGTGGCAAGAGCCTGGGCTTGGGAGTCAGCGATCATGGGTTCGAATCCCAGCTCTGCCACTTGTCAGCTGTGTGACCGTGGGCAAGACACTTCACTGGGCCTCCGTTCCCTCATCTGTAAAAGGGGGATGAAGACTGTGAGTCCCACCCGGGACAACCTGATGACCCTGCAGCGCAAGCCCGTCATTGGGCAGGGACTGTATCTGTTGCCGATCTGTCCATTCCAAGCGCTTAGTACAGTACTCTGCACATAGTAAGCGCTTACCAAGTACCAACATAGTAAGCGCTCAATAAATACTATTGAATGAACAATGCTCTGCACGTAGTAAGCGCTTACCAACTACCAACATAGTAATCGCTCAATTAAATACTACTGAATGAATGAACAATGCTCTGCACATAGTAAGCGCTCAATAAATACTACTGAATGAATGAATAATGCTCTGCACATAGTAAGCGCTCAATAAATATTATTGAATGCACAATGCTCTGCACATAGTAAGCGCTCAATAAATATTGTTGAACAATGCTGTACATGTAGTAAGCGCTTACCAACTACCAACAAAGTAGGCGCTCAATAAACACTATTGAATGCACAATGCTCTGCACGTGAGTGCTTACCAAATACCAACATAGTAAGCGCTCAATAAATACCATTGAATGAATGAACAATGCTCTGCACAAAGTAAGCGCTCAATAAATACTATTGAATGCACACTACTCTGCACGTAGTGAGCGCTTACCACCTACCAACATAGTAAGCGCTCAATAAATACTACTGAATGCACAATGCTCTGCACCTGGTGAGCGCTCATCAATACCAACATAGTAAGCGCTCCATAAACACTATTGAATGCACAACGCTCTGCACGTAGTGAGCGCTTACCACCTACCAACATAGTAAGCGCTCAATAAACACTATTGAATGCACAATGGTCTGCACGTAGTGAGCGCTTACCAACTACCAACATAATAAGCGCTCTATAAATACTATTGAATGCACAACGCTCTGCACGTAGTGCGCGCTTACCACCTACCAACATAGTAAGCGCTCAATAAATACCATTGAACAATGCTCTGCACAAAGTAAGCGCTCAATACTATTGAATGCACAATGCTCTGCACGTAGTGAGCGCTTACCACCTACCAACATAGTAAGCGCTCAATCGACACTATTGAATGCACAATGCTCTGCACGTAGTGAGCGCTTACCACCTACCAACATAGTAAGCGCTCAATCGACACTATTGAATGCACAATGGTCTGCACGTAGTGAGCGCTTACCACCTACCGACATTACCCTTATTACGAGTGCTTGGAAGAGGGAGCGCTTAAGCAACGCCATCCTTATTATTACAAGAGAGCGACCCGCGGGGAGGGAAAGGGGGGGGGGGTTGGGAGGCGGCCTTACCTTTGTAGAGGTTGGTGACGGCAGTGGCTGCGTTCTGGAAGGGAACCCAGAGGGAAAGTCCTTGCTGCTGACAGACGCGGTCTGGAGGGGAGAGCAGACGGGGGGCGGTGAGAGGGGGGCTCGGGGGAGGCGGCCAACGGCCATGTTGGCTTTCGCCATTTTGTGCGGGGCTCCGCCGGGAAGGCGGGGTAAGGGGGGGGGGTCCCCGGGGACGGGCCACCCTTGGTGTGTCGTGTCCCCCAAATCCCGCCGTCGCCTCGGGGCGGGGCCGAGCCCCCCCCCCCCCCCCGCCTCCTCTCCCGGGGAGCGGCCGGGACACAATGGAGCCGGTCCTTAATCGCCATCTTGTGGGTGTCGTCGTCGCCCCCGGCCGGGTGTGGCCTAAAAATCAAAACCCCCCGCAAAAAGGATCCCGGCCGAGGGGGGGGCCCTCCCCGCGCCCCCAGCCGGCCGCCATCTTGGGGTCCCCCCTCTCGTGTGGGGGGGAGGGACACCCCCTTCTTTATGAGGCGGGGGGGGCCGAGCGGAAGTGCCACCTGCCGCCATTTTGTATGGTCAAGGGTGGGGGCCCAAGAGGGGGCCCCAACCGGAAGTGCCACCTGCCGCCATTTTGTATGGTCAAGGGGGGGGGGGCGGCTCACCTTTGTAGAGCTGGGCCACGGCGGTGGCCGAGTTCTGGAAGAGGTGCCACAGCTTCTGCTGCTTGTGCTCGGGCTGCGCGGCGGCCGCGTCCTCCTGCAGCTCGGGCGGCAGCTGCTCGTCCTGCTCCGCCTCGGCCAGGCACTGCCGCTCCCACTTGGTGAACCAGTGCTCGGGCCCGTGCTCCTGGATCTCGGCCTCGCCCTCCTCCTTCTTGTCCTCCATGGCCGGGGCCCGGCGACCGGCTCCTCGGGCTGCCCTCCGCAACGGCCGCCGGGCTGCTCCTACCGCCCGCCCATGGCGTCGCCGGGCCCCGCTCGCCTCCTGCGCCGCCGACCCCACACTGAGGACTGAGGCCCGACGCCGCCTCCCCTCCCTCCCCCGCCCGGCGCCTGACAGGCCGAAGCCCCGCCCCCGCGCCGCCCCGGACGCCCATTGGCCGCCCAGGCCGGCCCGCCCACCGAGCCCGGCTCCTCATTGGTCCCGACGCCCGTCCGTCCCGAAGAGGGCGGGCGGGGCCACTGTCATAAAGGGGGAGGAGCGAAGAATGGTTGCATCCGCGGGGGGGGGGGAGGGAAAATAAAGGAAGGGAGGCGCTCGTACGCATGCGCAAGGAGTCGGCGTGACCTCGCTCCCGGCCCTGCCTCCGGGAAGGCCTCCGGGCTTCCCCCATCCGGCCCAACTGCGACTCCCGGCCGCCCGCCGCCTTGATTCCATTTATTGCTATTGTTCTTGTGCGCCCGTCTCCCCCGATTAGACTGTAAGCCCGTCAAAAGGCAGGGACTGTCTCTATCTGTCACCCATTTGTCCATTCCAAGCGCTTAGTACAGTGCTGTGCACCTAGTCAGCGCTCAATAAATGCTATCGAATGAATGCGTGGATAATAATAATGATAATGCTGGTATTTGTTAAGCGCTGACTAGGTGCAGAGCACTGTTCTAAGCGCTGGGGGAGATACAGGGTCATCAGGTTGTCCCAGTCTTCATCCCCATTTTACAGATGAGGTCACTGAGGCACAGGGAAGAGACGTGACTTGCCCACAGTCACCCAGCTGCCATGGGGCAGAGCTGGAATTCGAACCCATGACCTCTGACTCCCAACCTTACATAGCGCTATATTGTTGGTATACAGGATGATCCTGTATCTACCCCAGTGCTTAGAACAGTGCTCTGCACATAGTAAGCACTTAACAAATACCAACATTATTATTATTATACAGGGGAATGAGGTTGTCCCACGTGAGGCTCACAGTCTTCATCCCCATTTGACAGATGAGGGAACTGAGGCCCAGAGAAGTGAAGTGACTTGCCCACAGTCACACAGCTGACAAGGGGCAGAGTGGGATTTGAACCCATGACCTCTGACTCCTAAGCCTGGACTCTTTCCACTGAGCCACGCTGGCATCACTTTAGAGCCTGGAGGAGGGAGAAGAGGTGGATGGCAACAGGCTGCCTGCAGAGGGGCATGGCGTGGCTCAGGGGAAAGAGCCAGAGGGAGTCAGAGGTGGTGGGTTCGAATCCCGGCTCTGCCACTGGTGTCACTGAATAATAATAGGGCATTTGTGGGAGAAGCAGCATGGCTCAGTGGAAAGAGCCAGAGGGAGTCATTCATTAATAATAATGGTGGTATTTGTTAAGCGCTTACTATGTGCCAAGCACTGTTCTAAGCGCTGGGGGAAATACAAGTTAATCAGGGTGTCCCTCGTGGGGCTCACAGTCATAATCCCCATTTTACCGATGAGGTCACTGAGGCACAGAGAAGTTAAGCGACTTGCCCAAAGTCACACAAAGTCACACAGCTGATAAGTGGCAGAGCCGGGATTAGAACTCACGCCCTCTGACTCCCAAGCCCGTGCTCTTTCCACTAAGCCACGCTGCTTCTCTATGAATTCATTCATTCAAGAGTATTGAGTGCTTACTATGTGCAGAGCACTGTACTAAGCGCTTGGAATGTGCAAACTGGCAACAGATAGAGACAATCCCTGCCCTTTGACAAGTTTACAGTCTAATCAGGGGAGACAGACAAAAACAATAGCAATAAATAGAATCAAGGGGATGAACATCTCATTAAAACAAAAGCAAATAAATAGAGTCAGAGGTGGTGGGTTCGAATCCCACCTCTGGCACTGGTGTCACTGAATAATAATAATTAGGGCACTTGTGGGAGAAGCAACATGGCTCAGGCAAAAGAGCCCAGGTTTGGGAGTCAGAGGTCATGGGTTCAAATCCCGGCTCTGCCCCTTGGCAGCTGTGGGACTGTGGGCAAGTCACTTCTCTGGGCCTCAGTGACCTCATCTGGAAAATGAGGATTAACTGGGAGCCTCACGTGGGACAACTGATTACCCTGTATCTCCCCCAGCAATTAGAACAGTGCTCTGCACATGGTAAGCGCTTAACAAATACCAACATTATTATTATTATTATTATTAAGTGCTTAACTGTACAAAGCGCTGGGGTGGGTATAAGCAGACCGGGTTGGACACAGTCCCTGTCCCACGTGGGCCTCACAGTCTCAATCCCCATTTTACAGATGAGGGAACTGAGGCCCAGAGAAGTGAGGTGGCTTGCCCAAAGCCACACAGCTGACAAGTGGCGGAGTCGGGATCAGAACCCATGACCTCTGACTCCCAAGCCCGGGCTCTTTCCACTGAGCCACGCTGCTTGTCCTGTGCCTCAGTGACCTCATCTGTAAAATGGGGATGAAGACTGGGAGCCTCACATGGAACAACCTGATGACCCCGTATCTCCCCCAGTGCCTAATAATGTTGGTATTTGTTAAGCGCTTACTATGTGCAGAGCATTGTTCTAAGCGCTGGAGTAGAGACAGGATAATCAGGTTGTCCCACGTGAGGCTCACAGTTAATCCCCATTTTACAGATGAGTCATTGAGGCACAGAGAAGTTAAGTGACTTGCCCATAGTCACACAGCTGACAAGTGGCAGAGCTGGGATAGAACAGTGCTCTGCACATAGTAAACGCTTAACAAATACCAACATTATTTCTCCCTGCGGGGGAAGTCATCATAACAGCAATAATAGTGGGGTGCATGGTGGAGCGCCCAGAGCACTGGACTGGGTGTCAGGTCATGGGTTCTAATCCTGCTCCATCAATTCCTCTGGGCACGTTCTCTCGGTCAGGGAACCCCAGACTTGAAGCTTGGCCTCTAGTCACATGGGAGACTCGATCACCAACAGGACTTGTTCATTCAATAGTATCTTTTGAGCGCTTACTATGTGCAGAGCACTGTACTAAATGCTTGGACTGTACAATTCGGCAACAGATAGAGACAATCCCTGCCCAATGACGGGTTCACAGTCCTAGGAGTCTCCATCACAGGATGTGAGAACGGACCTGTTTTATGTCAAATAATTTTGGGGAATGTTATTCATTTACCAAAGAGGATGATGATTTTGTCTTGTTTTGTTTTGTTCTGTTTTGCTTTGTTGTCTCCCCGGTTTAGACTGTGAGCCCGTCATAAGGCAGGGATCGTCTCTATCTGTTGCCGAATCGTACATTCCAAGTCCTTAGTACAGTGCTCTGCACATAGTAAGTGCTCAATAAATACTGTTGAATGAATGAATAATGCATGACCTTGGGCCAGTCGCTTCACTCCTCCGGGCCTCAGTTACCTCGTCTGGAAAATGGGGATTGAGACTGTGAGCCCCATGGGGGACAGGGACGGTGTCCAACCTGATTATCTTGTATCTGCCCCAGTGCTTAAAGCAGTGCTTGACACATAATAACAATAATAATGATGATGATGGTATTTGTTAAGCGCTTACTATGTGCAAAGCACTGTTCTAAGTGCTGGGGGGGAGGGGGATACAAGGTGATCAGGTTGTCCTAGGTGGGGCTCACAGTCTTAATCCCCATTTTACAGATGAGGTCACTGAGGCCCAGAGAAGTTAAGCACCTAACAAATACCATGAATTATGAAGTGCTTCCCATGTGCCAGGCCCTCTAAGCCCTGGCCCGTCGCGTTGGCCGTCCAGCACAGAGCTCAAGGCAGATGAGGTCATTGAGGCACATAGAAGTTGTGGCCAGGGAATGTGTCTGGTTGCTGTCATAGTGTTCTCTCCCAAGCGCTTAGCACAGTATTCTACACACACTAAGTGCTCAATAAATACACTTGTAAGAGTGAAAGTGACTTGCCCAAGGTCACCAAGCAGGCCAGCGGTGGAGTCGGCCAGGTCCTTCTGACTCCCGTGGCCACTAGACCATGCTGCCTTTCTATTGGAAACCATCCAATCTCCTCACTCACTGGTCCCCACAGTTTTCATACCTGTCACCTGCCCTGCCTCATTGGTCATCTCGGTCATGGGTTCGAAACCCAGCTCCGCCACTTGTCAGCTGTGTGACTGTGGACGAGTCACTTCACTTCTCTGTGCCTCAGTTACCTTTCATTCATTCATTCATTCAATAGTATATATTGAGCGCTTACTATGTGCAGAGCACTGTACTAAGCGCTTGGAATGAACAAGTCGGCAACAGATAGAGACGGTCCCTGCCCTCTGACGGGCTTACGGTCTAATCGGGGGAGACGGACGGACGAGAACGATGGCGATAAATAGAGTCAAGGGGAAGAACATCTCGTAAAAACAATGGCGACTAAATAGAATCGAGGCGATGTACATTTCATTAACAAAATAAATAGGGTGATGAAAATATATACAGTTGAGCGGACGAGTACAGTGCCGAGGGGATGGGAAGGGAGAGGGGGAGGAGCAGAGGGAGATGGGGGGAAAAGAGGGTTAAGCTGCGGAGAGGTGAAGGGGGGGTGGTAGAGGGAGTAGAGGGAGAAGAGGAGACCTCATCTGTATCTGTTACCGATTTGTACATTCCAAGCGCTTAGTACAATGTTCTTCACATAGTAAGTGCTCAATAAATTCCATTGAATGAATGAATGACTAAAATGGGGATTGCCTGTGAGCCTCACATGGGACACCCTGATGACCCTGTATTATCTACCCCAGTGCTTAGAACAGTGCTCTGCACACAGTAAGTGCTTAACAAATACCAACAATATTATTACCTTGGCATAGTGGATTGAGCATGGGCCTAGGAGTCAGAAGGTCATGGGTTCTAATCCCGACTCTGCCACTTGTCTGCTGTGTGACCTTGGGCTAGTCACTTCACTTCTCTGTGCCTCCGTTACCTCTGTAAACTGGAGATGAAGAGCCCTACGCAGAACAGGGACTGTGTCCAACCCGATTTGCTTGTATCCCAGTGCTTAGTACAGCGCCTGGCACATAGCACTTAACAAATACCAGAATTATTATTATTTATCTTTCCCCCCTAGTTTCTCGAGGATCCTACACTATTTAAAAAAATTAACAATTATTCCTTTTCCTTGTTTGCAGCAGCAAAGATAGATGATATCTGGAAGCTAATCACGAAGCAAGCTGGAGGAGGTTCACAGAGGCAGAATCCCAACATTAAGAGGAACAGGGGAATAATGACAGGAGAGTCCAGGAAGGGCAAGGCACTTCCCAGAGGAGGCCAAAGAGCAAACAAGGCTATTTTCCTCCAGCCCGGATGATTTCCTGGGCTCCACCCCTCTTGTCTAACAATTGCTTGAAGGAATTGATCTCCCTGACTCACCTGCTCCACCTGGAAGGGGCAATAAAGAGAATAACCACCTGATTCGTCTAAAGGATCCACACCCAAGTGTGCAAGCAATAGAAGCGGAAACTCCTGGGTGTGTGCTCACCCATCCCCCTACCTGAGTTAAGAGGGTTGAACAGACTGTAAACTCGTTGTGGGCAGGGAATGTGTCTTTTTATCATCGTATTGAACTCTTCCAAATGCTCTGCACATCGTAAGCGCTCAGTAAATACAATTGAATTAATAAACAGCTTTGCGAAGCCGAGTGGGCAGGGAATGTGCATATTTTTATATTGTACCTTCCCAAATGCTTAGTACAGTGCTCTGCACACAGGAAGCACTCAGTAAATACAGTTGAATGAATGAACGAGTTAAGTATAGTGAATAATAATAATAATAATGTTGGTATTTGTTAAACGCTTACTATGTGCCAAGCACTGTTCTAAGCACGAGGGTAGATATAAGGTAATCAGGTTGTCCCACAGAGGGCTCACAGTCCCCATTTTACAGATGAGGTAACTGAGTCACACAGCTGACAAGTGGCGGAGCAGGGATTAGAACCCATGACCTCTGACTCCCAAGCCCCTGCTCTTTCCACTAAGCCATGCTGCTTCTCTAATCACGCTTGCCACCCATTCAGGGCATAAAAAGGGTCCCTTCTCCTGCTGAGGGAAAATGAAGAACAAACCAGTAATGAGAGGGCTTTGGGTATAATAATGAAGGTATTTATTAAGTGCTTATTATGTGCCAAGCACTGTTCTAAGCGCTGATCTGGACAGAGTGCACAGTAAAAGTACGACTGGGAAATTGACAGAAACCACTCCCCTGTCTCAAATGCAGGTATTGTCGATCACTAGAGCAAAGGATGAATCGTATTTATTGAGCGCTTACCATGTGCAGACCACTGCATTGAGCACTTGGGAGAGTACACTATAACAGAGTTAATAATAATAGTAATAATAATGATGGTATTTGTTAAGCACTATGTGCCAAGCACTATTCTAAGTGCTGGGGTAGATGCAAGGTAATCAGTTTGTTCCACATGGGGCTCACAGTCTTAATCCCCATTTTACAGATGAGGTATTTGAGGCACAGAGAAGCCAAGTGACTTGCCCAAAGTCACAAAGCTAATAAGGGGTGGAATCAGGATTAGAACCCACGACCTCTGACTCCCAAGCCCCTGCTCTTTCCACTAATCCACATTGCTTCTCTTTGGTAAACTTGTTCCCTGCCCACAATGAGGGTATAGAGAAGCAGCGTGGCTCAGTGGAAAGAGCCCGGGCTTAGGAGTGAAAGGTCATGGGTTCTAATCCTGGCTCTGCCACCTGTCAGCTGTGTGACTTTGGGCAAGTCACTTACCTTCTCGGTGCCTCAGTTACCTCATCTGTAAAATGGGGATTAAGACTATGAGCCTCACATAGGACAACCTGATTACCCTATATCTACCTCAGTGCTTAGAACAGTGCTTGGCACATAGTAAGAGTTTACCAAATACCAACATTATTATTATAATCTGAGGGGGTGGCAGACATTCACATAAATAAGAATAATATATAATTATTGTCGATTAATATAAAAAATGTGAAGGTAATTTATGTGATGACTACTGTCAAATTTCTTGTATCTGTCATGGGGCTGAGAAGTTTCTGAATTTATGCCCAATTCATGCTTCAGTTCTAGGCAGCAAGCCCAAATATTTTCCTGTCATGGTATTCCCAAATGGTTCTGCCTAGTTAGCATTCCCTGGTTTGGCTCTTCACTTCTCAAGATGCCTTGTGCACATTCTTTAGATCTATTCATACAGAAGTTTTCAAAACGGTGTTCATTTGTTTCAACCTTTTTTTCTTCGGTAGCTCAGCTTGTATTCTCACACACACACACATAAACACACACATTGATGACTATCTCATTTGAAAATGTGTGTGGGGGAAAAATAAACATCATGCCACAGAAAAAAAAAAATTACATCAACGGAAAAATAACAAAGTACCCAACCTAGTCTAACTAGTTTAACATCTAGTTAGGTCATAGGATAGCATAAAAAATGCTTCTTCACACTGAGATGTTTTTAAACACGGAGACCTCCCTAAACAATACTAGTGATAACAGTGCTTGGCACAGCGCTTGACACAAAACATTATTATTATTATTATTGTTATTAAGCACTTACTATGCACCAGGCACTAGGTTAGTGCTAAGCACTAGGATAGATACAACACCTAAATAAAGTAGTGTGGCCAGGGGGTGGCTAGTGCCTTGAGAGGACGCTCAATGGCTGGCTCTAGGGTACTGTCCTAAACTGTCCATTTGCATTCACTGTTCTTTACCTGGGAAACAACGTGGCCTCTTGGAAAGAGCACGGGCCTGGGAGTCACAGGTCTTGGGTTCTAATCCCTGCTCTGCCACATGTCTGCTGTGTGACCTTAGGCAAGTCACTTAACTTTTCTGGCCTTGAGTTACCTCATCTGTAAAATGGGAATTTAATCCTACTCCCTCTACTTAGGCTGTGAGCCCCATGGAGGACCTGATTATCTTGCATCTTCCCCAGCACTTAGAACAATGCTTGGCACATAGTCAGCGCTTAACAAATACTATTATTATGATGTCAGTGTACCCCCACTGCATCCCAAACAGATGCTGTTTTGCACACAGTAAGCACTTCATAAATGCAATCACTACCACTTTATACAGTCTTGCCAGCCTGAGCTACATCCCACCTTGGCCCATTCTCCATTTTGCAATCTAGCCACCAGGGAAGCAGCAGGGCATAGTGGACAAGAGCGCGGGCCCGGGAGTCAGGTCATGGGTTCTAATCTCCGCTCCACCACTTCTCTCCTGTGTGGCCTTGGACAAGTCACTTCACTTTTCTGTGCCTCACTTACCTCATCTGCAAAATGCGGATTAAGACCTTGAGCCCTATGCGGGACAGGGACTGAGTCCCACCTGATTTGCTTGTATCCACCCCAGCGATTAGTACAGTGTGTGACACATAGTAAGTGCTTCACAAACACCATTATTATTATTATTATTGTTACTATTTGTCTCCTCTATCCTCTTAAATCAGTTCCACTTTCCATTTATGGATGAGAAGCAGCATGGCCTAAGAGTATAGGCCTGGGAGTCAGAAGGACCTGGCTTCTAGTTCTGGCTCTGCCACTTGTCTTCTGGGTGACCTTGGACAAATCACTTCACTTCTCTGTGCCTCAGTTCCCTCACCTGTAAAATGGGGACTAAGGCCATGAGCCCCCTGTGGAACAGGGACTGTGTCCAACCTATTTACCTTGTATCTACCCCAATGCTTAGAACAGTGCCTGGCACATAGTAAATCCTTAACTAATACCATAAAAAACCCAAAAAAACAATGATACCCTGCAGAGCCCACTTCCAAAAGCAGCTTGCAAGAACCAAACGGGCTTTGGCTACTTATGTAAATTAAGGTCATTTGTGGAAAAGGCATTGGTATCTTCCAAGAACGTGCAGATATTTCAGATTTCCCTGCAGCTTTCTTGAAAAACCAGGCTAACTTGATATGTGACAATAGGCAGAAGTCATCTAGCTTCCCTGAGCCTCTGCTTTCTCTTTTGTAAAAATAGCTGAGTGGTCATTTGTCTCTGTGCTCTCCTGGATGACACTGCACCTTTCAATATGCCCAGACAATGATAACAATAATAATTCTGGTGATTGTTAAAGCACTTAATGTGTGCCAGGCACTGTACTAAATGCTGGGGTGGATACAAACAAATCGGGTTGAACATAGTCTCCGCCCCAAGTGGGGCTCATAGTTTCAATCCTCATTTTACAGAAAAGGTAACTGAGGAACAGAGAAATGAAGTGACTTGTCCAAGGTCACACAGCAGCAAGGTGGTGGTGGGGACCCCCTTCTTTGGTCACACTTTAAAGCTAAGTTATCCTCCTGCTTGAAAGCCGTTTTCTTTCCTGTTTTACAGAACATTTATATAATGTGGTCCCAAATTCTGTTGGGACCATCCATGTTCCTTTACTGTTGCAACACTTAATCCGAACATTTATTTTGGGAATAGTGAAAAATACCACCACTGCAGGCTATTGAGCAAGGTTTGTTTTTGTTTTGTTTTCTTTATTTCCTCAGGTTAAGCATTTACCAAGCACTGAACTAAGTGCTGGGGTAGTAGATACAAAATGATGAGATTGGACACAGTCTATTTCCCACATGGGGCTCACAGTCTTAATCCCCATTTTGCAGATGAGGTAACCGAGGCCCAGAGAAGTCAAGTGACTTGCCCAAAGTCACACAGCAGACAACCGGTAGAGCCGGGATTAGGATCTGGGTCCTCTAACTCGCAGGCCTGCGGTCTTTCCACTAGACCACACTGCTTTTCATTACAGTGTTCTAATCGTAATCCTTTGCTGCCCACCCCATAGCAAAGGAGGGATGATTTTCTTCTTAGACTCATCGAGCTGGAAGGTGATTAGAGACCTGAGATATCCAAGTCATTCTCTGATGGCAGTGTAAGAAGATGCTAAGCATTCTCAGGATAGTTTGCCATACTTTGCTGTCCAAAAGTGTTTGAGATCCGTAATGTCATGCGTTCTAGTTGATTCCCCTTTAAGAATAGACCAGTTCCTTTTTTTTCCATGATCCCTTACTTACCTCATCCTCCCCACTTCCTATTTCATCAGCCATTCCACAGAGAATGAAGTGAAAAAAAGTCTAGCCTTTAAAATCTTCCTAAGCCTAGTGGCCTAGCAATCAGGCAATCATGTTTATGGAGCACTTACTGTGTGCAGAGCATTGGACTAAGCGCTTGGGGAAGGAAAACACAAAGATATAACAATAATGAATAATTGTGGTATTTGTTAAGCGCTTACTATGTGCCAGGCACTGTACTAAGAACTGGCGTGGATACAAGCAAATCAGGTTGGACATAGTCCCTGTCCCGCAGGGCTCACAGTCTCAATCTCCATTTTATAGATGAGATAACTGAGGCCCAGAGAAGTTAAGTGACTTGCCTGGGGTCACACAGCAGACAAGTGGTAGAGCCGAGATTAGAATCCATGACCTTCTGCATCCCAGGCCCATAATCTATCCACTACCCCATGCTGCTTCTCATAACAGACAGATTCCCTGCCCAAAATGAGTTTACAGTCTAGGGGGGAAGACAGGCATTAATAGAAATGAATAAACTACAGATTTGTAAATAGAGGTTTCGAGGACCTACTGAAAAGAGCATAGGATTGAGGGTCAGGAGAACTGAATTTTATTCCCAGCTCTGTCACTTATCTGCTCTGCAATCTTGAGCAACTTGCTTGACTTCTCTGTACATTGGTTTCCTCATCTGTAAAATGGAGATTAGACAACTACTCTCCCTCCCCTTTAGACTGTGTTGCCTCAGGTTGGACAAGGGCCGTGTCCGATCAAATCCTCCAGTGTTTGCACCCTGGGCTTTTGTACATAGTCAACATTTAACAGCTACCACTGTTATTTAATAGGTCAGTTTGCAGGCCTAAGAGCTTTTCCCTGGAATACTTCACCTCAGCAAAGTTAACAAATAAAATAATGCTACTGGGTCTCCAAATCACTCCAAACTGAGGAAATCACATCTATAATTATCTCTGAAATTTCAAAATCATTCATTGCTCCTCGAAGTATTCTTCTGATGAAAATGATAGAAGTCCTTAAGTGGGACTCTTCAGTTATGTGACTCAACCTCCAAGTCACATTCCAGAAATTCATCAAACTGATTCCTACTGAGAAGAAGCAAAACCAGGACTTCCTAGATTATTTCAAACAGAATAAGTAGAAATGTATTCTTTGGAGAAATTTTTCTTCTAAGTTACCAAAATAAAAATGTATGGGTTTTTTTGGGTTTTTTTGGTCTCTTCTGTTCCTCTGAGTGGCTTTAATATAGTCAAACATTTCCTCATAGCCATACTTCTGTGTCATACAGGATATGCATTTGCTCATAATCACTAGTGCTGATCTGTAGAGAAATATGCAAAACCAGAGCTGCTTCTGGGTTTGTTTAATATTTTAAATGTTTTACTGTACGTTTGGTTTGAAATGTTCTTCTATGTGATTGACACACAATATCAAAGTGCCCCACTGCTGTTTCTAAATCATATCCTAATTGTGTTGCTGAAATGGAGCCCATAATGCTTCTGAAATTCCAAACTGTAAGATGATCATTCTGCTGTCACCATTTTACAAACAAAGCTGATTCAATTCTAGTTCTTGATGTAAGATATTAAAAGAAAAATAAGTCTATCATGAACGTATTTGTCCTTCTCTGAACAGATAGCTTCTAAATGCAATTTATGCACTACATACTGAAAAAAATGCTAATCAAGTCCAACCTAACCTACCGAATCTTCATTTCAGTGTCCCAGCTTGCTTATTCTCATAAGAAATACCAATTTTCCTTTTGCTTGTAGTAGGCAGTTTTGCGTGTTCATATTTGGTTAATATGTTTTAGTTTATAGAATATTGTAGATCAGAGAGGATAATCTTTATAACCTTTATAACCTTTCCAAATGATGGAAAAACTATATTGGATCTCTTTTTCCCCTCTGCTAATCTACAGAGAGATTCAATTATTTCTGTCAATGAACCCTATTCTGTTGTATTTTTTACGTCCATGTCTTATTTCAACTGCATAATTTGCTTCTAAAATGTTCACCCTAAGATTTAGATTGGAATTCTTTACCATCTTGAAAAATAAATAATTCATAATAATAATGGTGCTTATTATGTGCCCAGCACTGTATTGAGTGCTGGGATAGAGACAAGATAATCAAGTACAATATGGGGTTCCCAGTCTAAATAGGAGGGAGAACAGCATATTTCATCTCCATTTTTTTAGGTGAGGGAACTGGGGTCCAGAGAAGATAAGTAACATGCTCCAAAGTCAGACAGTGGGTAAGTGGCAGACCCAGAATTAGAACATAGGTCCTCTGACTCCCACAAATGGTCTCCTTCCAGTCTTTTGTTTAGTTTTGTTTTTTACGGTGTTCACTATGTGCCAGGCACCATGCTAAATCCTGAGATAAATATAAGATAATCCACTATGCCATGCTGCTTGTCTAAAGAACTCAAAGGGAAGATAAAGGGATTCATCCAGGGTCACAGAGAAGCAGAGTTTGGATTTGGACTCAGGACACCAGGTTTCCAGTCCTAAACACTCATACGTGATTCATGCGAGATTTGACACTTTTGCTCTTTAAATAAATCTGCTTCATATATAGAAGTATTTTGAACAACCAAGGAGTGATTAAAATCCATGACATCACATATTTCAAAATCCCTGTGCACTTTACTCACTTTAAGCAGCTGCTTATCCATCATGACTCATTAAGTACCGAAACTTCAGCTAACCAATAGTCTCTCACACTATTATGACTTATTTCAGGGTTTTTTTTAACAATATTTCATAGTTTGGGACCAATTTCTGGGGCATCTACACTTTATCTTGGATTAATTGTACAGCCCATATTCAGTTTATAGAATTACCTCTTCTACATCAATGGGGCAGATTGCTATGGATTCACTTACCGCCGATATTTACTCATCTCAAAATGTTTATAACTCCTATCATCTAAAATCATTTTGATTCTCTCCAACTCTACAGAGCTCCCTCTATTTTGTGGATTTTAATTTAACTGGATTTTTCTGCATTGATTCAATTTATATGGTTTTTCTTGGGGCCACTCTCTGGGGGTGAGCAAACACCTCAGATTCTTGGGGTAAGTTTAAATGAATTCCATGTTTGTTCTTTGGTTATCCAGCTAATACCCTAAAATACTGTTTCCTTTCCTTCCTCCTAAATTCCAGTAGAGATCACTATTCCCAATCCCTGTTCCATCAGAGACCCCAGGAAACTTGGTCATTGTTGTTTTTGAAATCTAAAGGCTCTGGGAACATAACCCTTCATTTTCCAGGTAAAACAGGATTCACTTTGCACTGCTTTGTTTCATAATACCATTTCTCAGAAGAAAATCTGGGTAAAATCTATTCTTGGAAGTGCTAGGGTAATGATTTATCCATAGATTTTAAAAAAAAATTTTTCACTGAGTACCTGCAAAATGTAAGGCACATCATGGAAAAGAGGGTTGGAACATTTTATTAGGCTCAAAAATCTAAACCGATAGGAAACAAGCTTAAGAACAATAGAAATAGTGTTCTTTCCAAGGAAAGGTAGATGACGATGGAAGAGGAGTGTGTATTTCATTCCATTATGGATTTGTGAACAAAAGCAATAAATTTCCTTTCAATAATTTCACTGGAGACCCAATTAGAGAGGTCAACCTTAGGACAGTGTAGAATTAATTGCACCTGTCGGTATGCTTTTTGCTTCTTTTGACATTTTCTCTTTCTAATGCTTATTGCCTTGTCTTTATAAATTACTCTTAATATAGCGTAGATGAATTTTTGCAGATTACTCAACACACAAAGATAACCAATGAAGAACTGGTCTAGCTTACAAAAAAATGTTCCTTGATTGTCAGATAATCTGTTAGTTTTGCCATTAGGTCAGATAGAAAAAATTGTATCTCCTCACTATATAATCAGCAAATCCTAAAAAGGCAATTAGCTGTGCCGAAGTGTTTTATGTGTCGGTGAAGGTTTGGCAAGGGATGCATATTAACTGCGTACCTTTGTTCACTAAGTGAATTGAAAATCCACAATGAGCTTTTATGTGACTTCCTTTGAAAGAAAAATACTGCTTACCAATTGCAGAAAACTCCATTGAGCTCTGGACTCTAAATTATCCATTCATGCTTTTCTGAATCAATCAGGTTTCAACGAATTGATTACAATCCATGTAAGAAAATAAAATTCATTCATTCATTCATTACTCTGTGCAGAGCACTGTACTAAGCGCTTGGGAAAGTACAATACAACAATAAACAGTGATAATCCCTGCCCACAACTAGCTCACAGTCTAGAGGGCGGGGAGACGGACATTCTTGCAAATAAATAATATTACAGATATATACATAAATGCTGTGGGGGATGGGGTGGGTGTGTAGATGAGGGGAAATGCAAAGGGAGCAAGTCAGGGAGATGTAGAAGGGAGTGGGAAATGAGGAAAAGTGGGGCTTAGTCTGGGAAGGCTTCTTGGAGGAAATGTGTCCTCAATAAGGCCCTGAAGAGGGGGAGAGTAAGTGTCTGTCGGATTCGAGGAGGGAGGGCATTAGAGGCCAGAAGCATGATGACGTGGGCCAGGGGTCAGCAGCTAGACAGGCGAGATTGAGGCATAGTGAGAAGGTAAGCACTAGAGGAGCAAAGCATGAGGGCTGGGTTGCAGAAGGGAAGAAGCGAGATGAGGTATGTAGGGATAAGATATTGGAGTGCTTTAAAGCCAGTGGTGAGGAGTTTTTGTTATCTATTTTTAATTTTTTAATGGTACTTATTAAGTGCTAACTATGTGCCAGGCACTGTTCTAAGCATCGGGGTAGCTTACAGTCCTAATCTCTATTTTATGAAGTAACTGAGGCACAGAGAAGCTAAGTGACTTGCTCAAGGTCACATTTATATATATATGTACACATACACAATTTAATCACACTAATTATGTATCAGCAAGAACACACCTATGCCCAAAATAGATTTGGATTATCCCAGGAAATTTATATTTATGAATATCCTATATCAGTCAGTGAAGAAGTAGATTTTGAATGTTTCTCACATTTAATAAAATAATAGCAGTTTCAGGAATGAAGAATATGGTACCACAGTCTATTTTGGTAGCTATTATGTAGTAATTGCAGAATTCTAAAAATATAACAGAAAGCTTAGCATTCACAACATTGTGTGATAAAGCATACTTTTGTATGAATCCCAACATACTTTCTCAAAATATTTCACAAATAATTCTTTTTGACATTCCTGACAGACAAATAATAATGTTAGGAAGTGGTATCTTCACAATTAAAGGGAGGTTTTAGCTAGCATATTTATCTATTGAATTCAGGATCCATACAACCAACCTAGATAATTCACACCCAAAAAAATTGTATGTGTTTTTTATTATTTCATATAACATATATACATATGCTGCAGGAGTAGCCAGGATTAGCTTGCCTACCCCGATTTTATAGACAGGAAAACTGAGAAGCAAGTGACACATTTAAATCACATGATATGTCAGCCATAGTGCTAGGAATAGCAACCAGGACTCTAATTCATAGTACTTCGTCCTCACCACTAACAATTCTTCCTTCCTCTTCAGTTGAATGTACACCTTTGGCATTTCTGAGAGAGGCAAAATTGGATGATTTTCCTTCATTACCAAATGAGTCTTCCTCAACAGTTGACTCACACATGCATCTCTCAAAATGTTCATCTGAAAGAGAATCCATTATCTAAAAGAAACTCCAGACTTTGGGTTTAAAATGTTCAAATACCAGCAAATTTTTTTAAATGAGATTTGTTAAACACCTACTATGTGCCAGGCACTGAACTAAGCACTGGGGTAGATACAAGATAATTAGGTTGGAAACAGTCCCTGTCCTACAAGGGGTTCACAGTCTTAATCTCCAATTTACAGAAGAGGTAACTGAGGCCCAGAGAAGTGAAGCAACCTGCAGAGAGCAGACAAGTAGTGGATTTGGGATTAGTAAAACCAGGTCCTTCTGACTCCCAGGCCCATGCCCTACCCATTAGGTCACACTGCTTCTCAACCTGCTCTGAAATATGTAGGTTGTTCCATCCTCGATTTTTCAGTCAATTAATTATATTTATCGGGCACTTACAGGGTGCGGAGCATTGTACTAGCACTTGGGAAAGTACAATTATAACAGTAGGTAGACCTGTTCCCTGCCCCCAAGGAGTTTATAGGGTGAGATAGTCATCAATAAAGATAAATAAATGATAGCTATGTACCTAAATGCTGTGGAGCTGAGGATGGGGTGAATAAATCCAAGTACAAGGGAAATATTGAAGGGAGTGGGAGAAAAAGAAATGAGGGCTTAAATTAGGGAAGGGCTCTTGGAGGAGATAAGCTTGTTTCAAGTAATAATGATACTGTGATAGATGTGCCAAGCACTAGAGTAGTGGCAAGGTAAATTTGGTCTGACACAGCCCCTGATCTTCACTGAGGCTCACAACCTAACTAGAACGGAAAACAGGTATTGAATCCCCATTTTACAGATGAAATGAGGAAACTGAGGCGCTAGGAAGTTAAATAACTTGCCTGAGGTCTCAGTGGTAGGGTTGGGATTAGAACCCAGGTCCTGTGACTCTTTAGGCTCAGGCTCTATCCACTGAGCCATGCTGCTTTTTATCAGTATGCAAACAGGAGATAAAAGTAGGGGGGAAATACTATATTGCTTTCTCCAGCTTCTCCCTCCCCTCCTCACCTGACAAGCGTTCCCTGAGAGACCTTATATTCATCCATTCATTCAATCATATTTGTTGAGCGCTTACTGTGTGTGCAGAGCACTGTACTAAGCATTTGGGAGACAGAGGCCACAGTGACTGCTATGGACACTCCCACAACCTCAGTTATGAACTTTAGCGAGATCCCTTGAAACGCCCCGAAACCTCTGTTTTGAAATTATTCAAGTGAATCCTCAGAGGATTGTAACCACAGGCAAATGAACAGCTCAAAATTCTCATTTTGTGTGTTTACAGAATTCTTTTTTTTAACCAGTGAATGTAAAAATAAATATTTACCTCCACAAAAACTAGGTCTATGTTTCATGGGACAGCTGACTCCAATTTTTCAGCTAAATGGGTACGTTGATAGAATGATATCAATCTATCACTCAATCTTTTTTATTACTACTACTAATAATAGTATTTGTTAAGCACATACTATGTGCCAGGTACTCTTCTAAGCACCGGGGTGGAAATAAGCAAATCAGGTTGGGCACGGTCTCTGTCCCATGTAGGACTCACAGTCTCAATCCCCATTTTACAGATGAGGGAACTGAGGCCCTGAGAAGTAAAGTGACTTGCCCAAGGTCACACAGCAGACAAGTAGGCAGAGTCAGGATTAGAATCCACGACCTTCTGACTCACAGGCCTGTGCTTTATCCACCTCACCATGCTGCTTCACCTGCTGCATGTTAGAGCACTGTACTACATGTTAACATTAGCACAATACAATTACATGATCCCTGCTCTAAAAGAGTTTACAATCTAGCAGGGACAGGCTGACACGAAAATAAATACAGAGAGGAGGAGGAAGAACCAGGGGATATTTGCATGAGTTAGTGTTTAAATAAGAGTGAGATACGTACAAAAATTCTAGAGGCGGTTTGACTATTTAGTGCTTATTTTGCCTGAAGAGCTGACGTGGTAGTTGTGGAAGATGTAAAATGGGGAGATTAGAAATTAATCAAAAAAGGCTTTTTATTTTAAAAATGGCATTTGTTGAGCACTGGGGTAGATACTAGATGCGCATGAACACAGTCTTACTCCCCATTTTACAGAGTTGGTAACGGAGGCACAGAGAAGTTAAGTATTTGCCCAACCAAGGTCACACAGCAGACAAGTGATGGAGCCAGGATTAAATTCCAGGTCCTTCTGATTCCCAGGCCCATGCTCTTTACACTAGGCCACACTGTTTCTTACTAGAAGAAGTGATTTCAGAAGGGCTTTGAAGGTGAAGAAAACTGTGGGCTGCTGGATATAAAGGGGGTGGGAATTCCAGAAATGGGGGAGGGAATGAGAAAGAGGTCATCAGCAGGGGAAACAAGAACAAAACAAAGTGAATAGTAAACTAGACTTGAGAAGAGTGGAAATTGAGAGCTAATATGTAGCAGCAAAGCCTAGTGGAAAAAGCACAGGCCTGGGAGTCAGAGGACCAGGGTTCTAATCTCGGCTCTGCCATTTCAATTAATCCACTAATGGCATTTATTGAGCACTCACTATGGCAGAGTACTGTACTAAACACTTGGGAGAGGCCAATACAACAGAATTAGCAGACATGTTCCCTGTCCATAACAAATTTACAGTCTAGAGATGAGTTTATAGTCTAGAGACAAGTCTACAAGAGTCACTTTTCTTCTGTGTGACCTTGGACAGGTCATTTAACTTTTCTGGGCCCCAGTTTCCTCATCTGTAGAATGGGGATTAAATCCTGCTCCCCATACTTAGACTGTGAGTCTCTTGTGGAAAAGGGACTGTGTCCAATTTGAATATCTTATATCTACCCCAGCGCATAGCATAGTGCTTGACAGATAGTAAATGCTTAACAATTACCATCATTATTATTATTAATAGTAGTATAATAGTATTAATAGTAGCAGTAATAATGGGAGAAGAGAGTGGAGAAGTAGGAGGGAAAAAGCTAAAAGACTGCTTTAAAGTCAATGGTCAGGAGTTTCTGCTTGATTTGGAGCAAAATGGACAACCATTTTGAGGTTTTTAAGAAGTGAGGAGGAGACAAGTGGAGTGAGATGTATACAGATGAATGTGTAGAGAAGATCATTTTAGAAAAATGATCCTGGAAACAGAATGAAATATGTCAGAAGACAGGGAAATAAAGCAAGGAGGAATATGCAGTCATTGAGCCAGGATAGGACAAGTGTCTGTACCAGCTTGGCGGCTATGTGGATGGAGAGGAAGAGGTGGAGCCTGGAAACACTGGGAAGGAAAAACTGAGTGGGTGTGGAGACAGGCAGAATATGGGGGTTAAAAGAGAGAGAGAGAGAGAAATCAAGGCAAATTCTGAGGTTAAAAGCTTCAGAGATGGGGAGGATGGTATAGTTATCAATTGTGAGAGGAAAGTTAGGTGGAGATGAAGATTTGGTTTGGAAGATGAGAAGTTCATTTTAGGACATATTGACTTGAAGAATCGGCAGCACATTTTTTCCTGAAGCAGGGACAAAAATACAAGATTGCTAATGAGAGAGGTCAAGACTAGTGAGGTAGATTTGGGAGTCATCCTCATAGAGGTGGTAGCTGAAGCTGTGGGAGTGGATGCACTCCTCAAGAGAGAGACTGTAAAATGATGAGAAGCTGACCAGAACAGAGCCTTGGGGGATATAGAGGGTGAGAGGCAGAGGAAGGGCCGGCAAAAGAGACTGAGAAGGATCAACCAGAAATAAACTTACCGAATATGTTGCATAAGCTTGTTTCCTAATCTTACGTAACTTTTTAAAAATTTACATTATGAGAGTATAATGAGTCAACGTATTTTTTCTTGAAAAGGGACTGTATTTTGAGGAACTGAATAATTTCGAGAAAAAATAACAACACCCAATTTACCACGCAGTAAAAATTCCTTAGGAAACAAATGACTGAGATGTGGTCAACCTTTAGAAATAATCACACCTAACATTACCTTGAATAATTAGAACAGTGGCTTGAGAGGGAGGGGCTGGTGGTTTCTACATACACCTCCATCACTGATAACAGTGGATGATCCATGAACAAGTTATTTGCTTTCTCTGTATCTCCGATTATTCATACGCGGGGTCCTCACTCAATTCCTTGGAAGAGTGCCAAAGCTTCAATACTAATTTCTGTAAGGCAGTTTGGCTCCTTCGTCAAATACAAAGCACTAGAGAAGCTGCAGCATGGGTATTGGGTTTCTGTATGTACAATATCACCTTTGCTCAAGTCCACTTTTCCCCTTATTCTTCTATTGCCTACACTGTTTACAAATTTCTTACTTTGTTCTTAAATAATTTGTGAAATTTTCTGGAAATAATTCAGATTTTCTCAATGAAAAGGTACCATTTCTATGGCACTGTTCTGTTCAGAGACCTTGCCCAAACCATCCCTTACTACTAGCCTCACTATTTCGGTCACATTCCTGCAAATCACAATACAAGACCCAGAGTCTGTAAGAAATTCTTATGAAAACTTCACCCATTCTTCTAACCTCCAGCATAATCCCTCTTACCCTCCACTCCTTCCCACTCCTTATGGGTGGGAATACCAAGTTGGATAACACTCCACTAATCAGCTGTCTCTTTTTTTCTGTATTTTTGCCTTTCAGTGTACTATTTGCCACTCTCTTTTCTCAGACCCCTATCCCTCTAACTTCTCTTGGCTTCTTCTCATTTTCCTTTTTACTTTGCTACTTGATAGTCTTCTCTGTCTTCCTCTGTCATCCAACATACAATTACTTTCCCCTGCTTCAAAGCCTTATTGAAGCCTCATCTCCTCCAAGAGGCCTTCCCTGACTAAGCCCTGATTTCCCCTTCTCCCACTCCTTTCTGTGTCGCCCCGACTTGCTCCCTTTATTCATTTCCCCTCCCAGCCCCACAGTATATAAGTACAGATCTGTAATTTATTTATTTCTATTAACGCCTGTCTCCCCCTCCAGCTTTTAAACTTGTTATAAGCAGGGAATGTGTCTATTGTCGTACTGTACTCTCCCAAACGCTAAGTACAGTGTTCTGCACACAGTAATCACTCAGTAAATATTAACTGATTGACTCCTTTCCTGAAATCCTCTACATCTCTTTTCTTCTGCCTTCATTAGATTGCAAACTCCCTGAGAATGGGTGACTTCTGGCCAGGTTGCAAGTTGATTCACTTACATCAACATCACCACCATCCCCACCGGAATCACTTGGAATATTCTGGGTCGGGGAGGACTGGCTTAGGCACTTAATTGGTCTATAAATAAAGTGTAAAGCTTCTAGACCCGGTTTCTCCAGGAGTCTGCTAATTCTCTTGTATTGTGTTCTCCCAAGCACTGAGCGCAGGGCTCTGCATAGAGTAAGTGCTCAATAAATACAGTTGATTGATGGTGTTTTGTTTGGTTTTTTATGGTATTTGTAAAGTGCTTACTGTGTGCCAGGCACTGTAGTGAGTGCTGTAGAGTTGGTAGACAAGTTCCTTGCCCACAGGAGCTTACAGTCTTAGAGCAGGGAGACAGGCGTTACAATAAATTACCGATATGTACTTAAGTGCTTTAGAGTTGTAGGTGGGATGAATAAAGGGTGCAAGGGTGACACCAAAGGGAGAAGCAGCATGTCCTAGTGGATAGAGCAGTGGTCCCAGAGTCAGAAGGACCTGGGTTCTAATCCCGGCTCCACCACATATCTGCTGTGTGACCTCGACAAGACCTCTGTGACTTAGTTACCTCATCAGTAAAATGGGGATTAAGACTGTGAGTTACATGGGAGGCCAATAGTTAGTACCTACAACAGCATTCAGTACTGTGCTTGACACATAGTAAGCACTTAACAAATATCATAAAAAAATTTAAGGGGAAATGAAGGCTTAGTGGGAGGGGCTTCTTGGAGGAGATGTGATTTTATTAAGGCTTTGAAGGTGGGAAGTGTGGTGGTCTGTCGAATATTAAAGGAAAGAGAGCTCCAGACTAGAAGTAGGACATCCATTCATTCATTCAATTGTAAGTATTGAGTGCCTACTGTGTGCAAATCACTGTACTAAGCATTTGGGAGAATACAACAGACGTTCCTGCCCACAACGAGCTTAAAGTCTAGAGGACATGAGAGGGGGGTCAGCAGTGAGATAGATGAGATCAGGCTATAGTGAGTAGGTTGGTGTTAGAGTGAACACACTGGGTTAAAATAGAATATCAGCTAAGTAAGATAGGAAGAGGCAAGGTGATTGAGGGCTTTAAAGCTGTTGGTAAGGAGTTTCTGTTTGATGCAGAAGTGGATGGGTAACCACTGGAGGTTCTGGAGGACTGGGGAAACAGAAACTGAACTTTTCTTTAGAAAAATGATGTGGGCAACAGAGTGAAGTATGGACTGGGGTGGGGAGAGGCAAGAGGCAGGGAGTCAGCGAGAAGGCTGATGCAGTAGTGAAAGCAGGATTGGACAAAGCTATAAGGGTGGGATAAGCCACATGACCAATTAATCAGATTGACTTCTAGGTTAAATGACCTGAAACCTTTCAGGAGCTGGGACCAGTTACCTTGCAAACCTCTTCTTCATTGTCTCTGTTGCAAAGTTTCTATTTTTGTTACTAATTAGATTCTGTTGGTAACCTTGCCTCATTTGGAGAGTGTTGTTTCATCATGTCTGCTAGAGCTTTTAATTAGATTCTGGGTGAGCTTCCTAATTCCATATCTTCCCTTAATTCCTTTAAATACAGAATGGCTGATCTTGGTCTTAGTTTCTGGGTATAAAGCAATGGGACCCCCAAATTCAACCTAGAGAAGTGAAGACTCCCTTAAATCTAACAGGAATATATGTTTTTCTTTGATGTATGCTCTCTCAAGGGCTTAGTGATGGTTGATGGTGTCTTCCATTGGAAAAGCAAGAAGAAGCGTGAAGCAAGCATGAGAGGTCTCATTATTATCTCATTACGGGCTCTCGTTATATCCCGGCTAGACTACTGTGTCAGCCTTCTCTCTGACCTCCCTTCCTCCTCTTCCGCCCCGCTCCGGTCTATTCTTCACTCCGCTGCCCGGCTCATCTTCCTGCAGAAACGATCTGGGCATGTCACTCCCCTTCTTAAACAACTCCAGTGGTTGCCTATCGACCTCCGCTCCAAACAAAAACTCCTCACTCTAGGCTTCAAGGCTCTCCATCACCTTGCCCCTTCCTACCTCTCCTCCCTTCTCTCTTTCTACCGCCCACCCCGCACGCTCCGCTCCTCTGCTGCCCACCTCCTCGCCGTCCCTCGGTCTCGCCTATCCCGCCGTCGACCCCTGGGTCACGTCCTCCCGCGGTCCTGGAACGCCCTCCCTCCTCACCTCCGCCAAACTGATTCTCTTTCCCTCTTCAAAACCCTACTTAAAAATCACCTCCTCCAAGAGGCGTTCCCAGACTGAGCTCCTCTTCCCCCTCTACTCCCTCTGCCATCCCCCCTTTTCCTCTCCGCAGCTAAAGCCTCATTTTCCCCTTTTCCCTCTGCTCCTCCACCTCTCCCTTCCCATCCCCACAGCACTGTACTCGTCCGCTCAACTGTATATATTTTCATTACCCTATTTATTTTGTTAATGAATTGTACATCGCCTTGATTCTATTTAGTTGCCATTGTTTTTACGAGATGTTCTTCCCCTCGACGCTGTTTATTGCCATTGTTCTCGTCTGTCCATCTCCCCCGATTAGACTGTAAGCCCGTCAAACGGCAGGGACTGTCTCTATCTGTTGCCGACTTGTTCATCCCAAGCGCTTAGTACAGTGCTCTGCACATAGTAAGCGCTCAATAAATACTATTGAATGAAGAGGTAGTGTGGCCTTGTGGATAGAGGATGGGCCTGAGAGTCAGAGAGACCTGGGTTCTAATTCCGGCTCCACCACCTGCCTGCTGTGGGACCTTGGCCAAGTCACTTAACTTCTCTGTGCCTTAGTTACCTCATCTGTAACATGGAGATTAAGACTGTGAGTCCTATGTAGGACAGGAACTATGTCCAACTTTTATTATCTTGTATCTACCCCTTCAGCTAGTACAGTGCCTGATACATAGTAAGTGCTTAACAAATACAATAAAAAATAAAGGATATTAGCAAAATGTCTACAGAGAGCCCTCTTTAGTACTTCTCTTACATGGCAATTAAAAGTTGGCTGAACCTATTTGAGAGTCTTGTTCATGGTATTTGTTAAGTGCCTACTATATGCCAGGCACTGTACTAAGCACTGGGGTCAGTACAAGCTAATCAGGTTGGATACAATCCATGTCCCACATGGGGTTAACAGTCTTAATTTCAATTTTACAGGTGAGGTAACTGAGGCCCAGCTACCTTTTTTTACAGGTGTGTCCCCAGGAAAAGACATTCCACTGATGGTAGTCAGTACAGCTCTTTTTATTGTATTTATTAAACTCTTTCTAGGTAGGCATCTAGCACTCTGGACTCCAATGTAGAGATAAGATGATCAGGCCCAGTCTCTGTCCCATGCAAAGAGAGCAGGTATCTTACAAATGTTGATGCCAAGGCACAGAAAGATTAAGCAACTTGCCCAAGATAGCACAGCAGGCCAGTGATCCATCTAGGACTAAAATTTAGTTCATTCATTCATTCATTCAATCACATTTACTGAGTGCTTACTGTGCGCAAAGCATGTACTAAGCATTCTCCAGACTCCCGTTCTCATGCGTTTCCCACAAGGTTGGTATAGCAGGGCTTGTTTCTCCCAAATAATAATGATAATTGTAGTATTTGTTAAGTGCTTACTAGGTGCCAGAAACTATACTAAGCTCTGGGGTTGATACAAGCAAATCGGTTTGGACACAGTCCCTGCATGGGGCTCACAATCTCAATCTCCATTTTACAGATGAGGTAACTGAGGAACAGGGAGGTGAAGTGACTTGTCCAAGGTCACACAGCAGACAAGTGGCAGAGTCAGGATTGGACTCCATGACCTTTGGACTCCTAGGCCCTTGCTCTATCCACTAGACCATGCTAGGAGTATAGCCTGCAAACTCGCAAGCAGGACAGATGTCTATAGCAGACTAGTAACCCCTACTATATTTAGAGAAATAAAAAATATTAGAGAAGGTTGAATTTGTCAAGGATAATGCTAAAACGAGAAAATAATCCTGCAAATTTGAAGAAAACTAAGAGATTTGAGTAATGGGGTAGAAGTAGTCTTAACCGTATTTATTAAGTGCTTACTGATTAGCTTGAATTGACCCCAGCGCTAGGCACATAGTAAGCATTTAACAAATACCATTAATAAGATTCTCAAATAGGTATACCCATTTCACTACCTGGTTGAGGAAATGGGAAAGAGAATCCAAAACACTTGCAAAACATATTTCTGAATTCCAGACTACCTGCAAGAACACTGCAAATGAAGGATCTTTAAATAATCTTACTGCAACACCTTTTTGCTACATTTCCAATACCATAAACCCAAAAGAGCCTATTTCTGATTTCCATATCCCCTCGGATGGACATCCAAAATGAAGGATTTTAGAATGATCCTGCTTCTTCTTTTTTTTCCTTTGTGGCATGCAGTTGGACCAGATGACCTCTGGAGAGCTCTTCCAGCGCTCTGGTTCTTTGAATTATTTTAGTGACAAGGACTCCCAGGTTTTCGGGAAGATGTTTTGCATAACAAAGCCTAATTATTTCCAGGTTTCAAAAGCTTTGATCTAACTCCTGGGGAGTTTAGCCCCAAGCCATACACAGAGTAAGAATTCTCCAACAAGTAGCTCTCACAAGGTCTCTAAATCTTGCTATTGTGAGAGATGAAAGGGAGAGAGAAAAGACCAACTGTAGCCCCTTCAGTTACAAGCGTGTAAAGTCTGCCTGATGGTTAATGCAAAAAGAAAAATCATTCCTTCTGGCAGGGTCTTGGCTAGAAGAGATGAAGTCAGGGCTTGCTTCAGAAGGTGAGCAAAGGAATCCCTCTCAGGGTGGTGTCTAGCAAGTAAGAGGGCTGAGGCATTCATTCTTCATTCAGTTCAATTGTATATACTGAGCATTTATAGTCTGCAGAACACTGTACTAAGCACTTGGGAGAGTACTCTATAACAATAGACAATTCCCTGCCCACAATGAGCTTATAGTCTATTTTCTTACTGTCTAGGACTAGCCACACTAGACCTTTCTTTCTTGCTCAATGAAAAAGATGAGATGGAAATAGCCTCCATGTTTCTAATCAGAGAAGCAGCATGGTGTAGTGGATTGAGCACAGGCTTGGGAGTCAGAAAAATGGCTTCTAATTCGCCACTTTGCTGTGTGACCTTGGGTAAGTCACTTCACTTCTCTGGGCCTCAGTTATCTCATCTGTAAAATGGGGATTGAGACTGTGTGTCCATCCCAATTTGCTTGTATCCACCCCAGCGCTTAGTACGGGGCCTGGCACACAGTAAGGGCTTAACAAAAACCACAGTTATTGAAAGGTTTTCCAAGACAGATGAGATGCCCAGCCTAGCTATTTCCCGAATATTTTCATGAGCCTGTTACATTAAATATAGAGCAAACAAGAATAATCTGAAACACATTTCGAGTCAAGGTGAAGGACAGTAAAAGAATATTTTGCTATCTATTACAATTGGTCTATTAAGGTCAACACTGGAAACACTTGTTTTCTCTTCTAAAAAATGGAAATGATATTTCAGGAATGTTGGGAGGACCAATTAGAAAATTCAAAATTGTGTGCAGCAAGTGTAGTAGTAAAGTTCTTTAAACTCTGCTTCGGCCAAAGGAAAGAGTCCAGCTCTGGGAATCAAAGGAATAATGGTATTTGTTAAATGCTTTCTGTTGGGTTTTTTTTGGTTTTATTGGCATTTTGTTAAGCACCTACTATGATCTGGGAAAGAATACTCAGGATGGGAAAATTCTCCCCTTCTCCTCCTCAGTCCCTCCCCACTTCTGCCCCCCCTTCAATTCTCCCATCTTTCCCAGCGGTATCTCTAGAGGAAACCTCCGCCTTCTCTCCAAATCCACCCCCTCCACCTGCACATCCGATCCCATTCCTTGGCACCTTATCAAAACTCTTGCCCCCTCCCTTCCACCCTCTCTAACTGCCATCTTCAACTGTTCGCTCTCCACTGGCTTCTCCCCCAGTGTTTTCAAACACACTTATGTCTCTCCACCCTCCCTTGGACCCCATGGTTCCCCCCCAGTTGCCACCCTATCTCCCTCTTACTATTCCTCTCCAAACTCCTTGAGCAACTTGTCTACACCTTCTCTCTCAAGCTCCTCTCCTCCAATTCTCTCTTTGACCCCTTTCAATTTGGTTTCCATGCCCTTCGCTCCACAGAAACTGCCCTCTCAAAGGTCATCAGTGACGTCCTTCTTCCTAAATCCAATGGCTTCTACTCCATTTTAATCCTCCTCCACCTCTCAGCTGCCTTCAACACTGTGAACCACCCCCTTCTGGAAACCTTATCCACCCTTGGCTTCTCTGACACTGTCCTCTCCTGGTTCTCCTCATCTCTCTGGCCGCTCCGGCTCAGTCTCCTTTGTGGGCTTCTCCTCTACCTCCCACCCCTTAACACTGGGGATCCTTCAAGGTTCAGTTCTGGTTCCCCTTCTATTCTCCATATACACCCACTCCCTTGGAGAACTCATTCACTCCCATAGTTCAACTACCACCTCTCAGCAGATGACGCCCAAATGTACATCTCTCCCTCCCTGCAATCTTGCATTTCCTCCTGCCTTCAGACATCTCTACTTGGTCATCCTGTCATTACCTCAAGCTTTACATGTTCAAAACAGAACTCCCTACCTTCCCACCCAAACTCTGTCCTCCCCCTGACTTTTCGATCACTGTAGATGATATCACCATTCTTCCTGTCTCACAAGTCCATAATCTTGGCATTATCCTTGACTCCTCTTTCTCATTCAACCTACATATTCAATCCATCACTAAACCCTCTAGGTTCTACCTTCAGAACATGGCTAAAATCCTCCCTTTCCTCTCCATCCAAACTGCTATCATGTTAATAAATCGCTTATCCTAGCCCACCGTGATTACTGTATCACCCTCCTTGCTGACCTCCCAGCCTCCTGTCCCATGCTGCATTCATTCATTCGTTCATTCTTTCAGTTGTATATATTAAGCACTTATTGTGCAGAGCACCGCACTAAGCGCTTGGGAGAGTACACTACAACAATAAACAGATACATTCCCTGCCCACAAACAGTTTACATTCTAGATGAAATAATTATGGTACTTGTTAAATGCTTACTATGTGCCGAGCACTGTTTTAAGCACCTGGGCCAAGTCACTCAATTTCTGTCTGCCTCAGTCACCTCATCTGTAAAATGGGAATTAAGACTGTGAGCCTCATATGGGACATGGACTGTATCGCCTGATTAACTTGGATCTACCCCTGGACTTAGTACAATACTTGGTATATAGAAAGTGTTTAACAAATGTCATTTAAAAAAAAATCCACAGGGGATTAGGATTACCTACTTTCCCCCTTCCAGGGGCAATGTGGTGAACGTTACCAAACAGTAATTAAAATTAAATTTGGTCCAAGTCCTGATTCTCCAGTTTCAAGCAACTATAAAGATATTTCAGTGCCGAGCTCCCCCTGCAGGTAAGGGTCACTGTTGCTGTGGAGATATTAATTTGTAATTTAGGGGCTGGTGAGCTGGATCACCTCTTGGAGATGGAGATAGGGTGCAGTGAAATGGCCATGAGAAGCAGCATGGCCTAGTGGAGAGCCTATGGACCCGAGACTCAGAAGGACCTGGCTTCTAATACTGGCTCAGACGCTTGTCTGCCGTGTGACCTCGGCCAAGTCACTTCACTTCTCTGTGCCTCAGTTACCTCATCTGTAAAATGGGGATGAAGACAGTGAGCCTCACGTGGACGGGGCTATGTCCAACCTGACGGTCTTGGAGAAGGAAAGGAATCAAATGCAATTGTTGCTACCCAGCTTAAATGTTTATAGAAATGGACTCCACTCATGAATCTTTAGAAAGTGTTCTCAACCAGGTCCATTTTGACAGGACAGAAGGGAAATGAGCCTGACCTGCTGGTTTTAATCACTGAACTTTCATTCATTCATTAATTCCACACCCACCCCCCAGCCCCTGAGACTGTGAGCTCATTGTGGGCAGGGATTTTCACTGTTTATTGTTGTGTTGTACTTTCCTAAGCACTTAGTACAGTGCTCTGCACACAGTACACACTTAATAAATATGAATGAATGAATGAATGAATAATTCGTTCATTCTTATTCATTGGACGCTTACCGTGTGCGGAGCACTGTACTAAGTGCTTGGGAGAGTGTAACATGACAATAAACAAACAAATTCCCTGCCCACAACAAGTATACCAATAAATGTGATTGAATGTGTCTACCCCAGTGCTTAGTACAGTGCCTGGCACATAGTAAGGGCTTAACAAATACCATTTTTTTAAAAGAATGCCCAGAATTACGGGTATCCCTGCTGAGGCTGGACACCACTGATGAAGTTTTCCAACCAAAGAATCACCTAAGTGTGGCTTCCCTGACGGGCAGGGTCAGTAGGAATCTTGAAAATAATTGGCTATCATGGGTGGCAAAAGCCACGGGGAAGACTTTGGCAGCTAGCCTGTCAACCTCCTACTTGTCTCCGGTGCTACCGCATAGCATCAACACTGTGCAGTGGGGCATTTTGGTCATAAATGGGTTTAGTTCATAAAATTCTTACAGCGGAAAGAGGAAAGAACATGGGCCTGGTAGTCAGATGACCTGGGTTTCTATCCCAGCTCTGCCATTTGCCTGCTATGTGACCCTGGGCAAGTCATCTAACTTCTCTGTGCCTCAGTTCCCTCACTTTTAAAATGGGAATTCAATACCTGTTCTCCCTCCTACTTAGACTGTGAAGCCCGTGGGGGACAGGGATGTGTCCAACCTGGTTAATTTGTATCTCCCCTAGTGCTTGGCACACAGTAAGCATTTGTAAATACTGTAATTACTATCATTATTATCATCATTATTATTATTCACAATGTGCTGCAGCCCTGTTAATTCTGTGGTACTGTATCTCCCAAGCACTTAGTACAGTGCTCTGCACATAGTAAGCACTCAATAAATACCACTGATTCATTGATAAACCCACTACTCCAACAGGAACATGACTGTTAGGAACAAGGGAGTGTGCCATCACTAGTGCTATAATTAATTCCTTTGTGCAGGTCCTCAATTCTGAAATCTTCCTGATTAGACGTAAGCTCGTCCACCAATTACTGTGGGAGACTCCATCATCACCTTTGAAAAAACATTCTTTAAGAGTTGCCACTTGTCTGCTGTATGACCTTGGGCAAGTCACTTAGTTTCTCTGGGATTCAATCTCCTCATCTGTAAAATGAGAATTCAGTACTTGATTCCCCTTTAAACAGTGAGCTCCATGAGAGCTCCATGTTGTATCTACACCAGAGCTTAGCACAGGGCTTAACATAAGAAGAGCTTAACAAATACCTCAATTATTATAATTGATATGTTGCTGAAGCATGACCCTATGTTCCCTTAAGTGCTACAAGCAAAAACAAACAGCAAGCAAATAAAATCATCCATAAAAGATAGTGACTCATTTCAAAGGTAAGAAGAGTCAGTACACCCACAGGTTATTCAACATTTTTTCATTCCTCTGCTGTCTCATACACATAACTTTGTGAATTTTTTTTCTTCCCAAACTCTTTTGAGATGCAAGAACCTCATGAACAAAATCCCAGTGTTTTGCCTTTTCACTTTTAGAAATGCAGATGCAAAGTAGATGGAGAAGCAGCACAGGGTAATGAATAGAGCATGGGGCTGAGACTTAGAAGGACTTGGGTTCTAATTCCGGCTCCACCACATGTCTGCTGGGTGATCTAGGACGAGTCACTTGACTTTTCTGTGCCTCAGTCACCTCATCTATAAAATGGAAGTTAAAACTGTGAGTCTCATGTGAGACATGGACTGCATCCAACCTGATCAGCTTGTAACTACTCAAGCATTTAGTACAATGCCTGGCGCATAATAAGTATTTAACAAATACTATAAAAATATTTTTTAACCAAGGTGCTGCACAAGATAAAGTTTCATTACGAATACACCTTAATAATGCCAACAAAGCCTGTATAAAACCAAGGGCCATATACCCTTTGAAATAAGTTTCATTCCAAGTAATTCTTATCAGAGTAAATAATTAGTGCTGCGAAATGAATGGAAAGACATCAGTTTTAAAAGTCTTATAAAAATAAGAGTATAATTACCTAAAAAACTGGTTGTTCAGTGTGGCCTAGTGGAAAGACCACGGGACTGTGAATCAGGAGACCAGGGTTCTAGTCCTGGATCTGCCACTTCCTTTCTGTGTCACCTTGGACAAGTCACTTAACTTCTCTGTCCCTTAGTTTCCTCATCTGTAAAATGTAAAAAAAAAAACCTTGTCCTCCCTCTGTCTTTGATGTGAGTCTTATTTGGGACAGAGACTGTATGGTCTAATTATCATGTATCTATCCCAATGTTTACTAAAGTTCTTAGCACATGGTATGCATCTAATAGGCATTTTTATTATTATTGTACTTTATTACTACTTTAATAAAGTATTACTTTAATAATAATATTTTGCTTCTCTCCCAAAAACAAGACTTTTGTAAGTAACTGGGCTGTTCAATCGATCAATCGTGTTTATTGAGTGCTTACTGTGTGCAGAGCACTGTAGTATTCATTTGGGAGAGTACAATTTAACAATATAATATACATATTTTCTGCCCACAACAAGCTTACACTGTATGTTTATCTTTGGCCTCGCTCCTTCTATAACCCCTTAACAGAATATCATCTCTCTTGATCAGCCTTTAAATGAGCTGATGTAGTTGTCCTTCCTTGTAAAGAATGACATTAATTTTTGAACACCAGAGTTATTTTAGTTAAGGAAGGTGGATATACGCAGTTCTGCTATAACAAGAGTTTTAATTCCATGATTTGGATATAACACATTGGAAGTTTGGGAAGCAGTCTCTTCCCACAACATGAGTCAGTTCTAGTAATAATAATGTCTGCTGTGTGACCTTGGTCACTTAACTTCTCTATGCCTCAGTTACCTCATCTGTAAAATGAGGATTAAAAGTGTAAGCCCCATGTGGCACAACCTGATTACCCTGTATCTACCTCAGATCTTAGAACAGTGTGTGGTACATAATAAGCACTTAACAAATATCATCATTATTGTTATTATTATTATTATTATTAATAAGCACATCCTATGGACCAAACACTGTGCTAAGTGCTGGGGTAGATATGATACAATTGAATCAGACACAGTCATTGTCCCATATGGAGCTTGAAGTTTAAGGGAGAGGGGTATTTATTTTCCATTTCTTACAGATGAGGAAAATGAAGCACACAGACATTAAGTGACTTGCCCGACAGCAGGCAAGTGGCAGAACGCAGATTAGAACCCGATTCTCCTGACTCCCATGCCTATGCTCTTCCCACTAGGCCGTGCTGCTTTTCTGGTGGAAAATGATCCACCAGTTGGCCCAAGTGGATTCAGTGTAAGTAGAAATGGTTGGGCACACATGTGGGCTGTCAGACGAGGTGCAGTGCTGCTTCACCTCTCAGTCTTTTCCTCTGCCTCAGCCTCGCCATGCTGTAGCAGCAAGCAGTGCATCAGAGATGTCTGCTAGTCACACACCTGTATTTTCTCACACATTGGTAGGCTCTTACTGTCCACAGAGTCACCTCTGACGAGGAAGGAAAGAGCTCTGTTCCATAAAATACTGTGTGTTTGTGTTTTGCATAGAATATAGTGCAATGAAATACCAATCATATTTACTGAATACTTATTGTGTACAGAGCACTGTACTAATCGCTTGGGAGAGTAGAACACAAGAATATAACAGACACATTCCCTGTCCACAATGAGTTTACAGTCTAGAGGAAAAGTAGAGGGAAAAGGAAATGAGGGCTTAGTCAGGGAAGGCCTCTTGGAGGAGTTGTGCCCTCAATACGGCTTTGAAAGTGGAGAAAGTAATTGCCTGTCATATAGGAAGAGGGAAGGCGCACCAGGCCAGTGACAGAATGTGGACAAGAGGCCATCGGCGAGATAATGACATTGAGGTACAGTGAGTAGGTTGGCATTAGAGGAGCAAAGTGGGTGGACTGGACTGTAGTAGGCAAGTAGAAAAGTGAGGTGAGAGGGAGCAAGGTGATCGAGTTCTTTAAAGCCGTGGGTAAGGAGTTTCAATTTGCTGCAGAGGTGGGTGGGCAACCACTGGAGGTTCTTGAGGAGTGGGGAAACACATCCCACATGTTTTTGTAGAAAAACGATAGTGGCAGCAGAATGAAGTATGGACTGAAGTGGGGAGAGACAGGAAGCAGGAAGTTCAGCCAAAGGCTGATATAAAAATCAAGGCAGGAGGGGATAAGCTATTAATGAATAGCAGGTGGTAGGTAAAATAATAATAATATAGGGATGTATCAAAAATGTATGCAATGATGGTATCTTTGAACTATACTTAGACTGTGAGCCCAGGTGGGACAGGGACTGTGTCCAGCTTGATTAACTTGTATCTACCCCAGTACTTAGGACAGTGCTTGATGCATAGTAAGCGTTTAACAAATACTACTTGTACTACTACTAATAATAATAATCTACCTCCTAACTCGTTAGTTAAAAATATTAATAATCGTGGTATTTGTTAAGCACTTACTATGTGCCAGGCACTGTACTAAACACTGGGGTGGGTACAAGCAAATTGGATTGAACACAGTTCCTATCCCATGTGGGTTCCCAATCTCAATCCCCATTTTACAGATGAGGTAACTGAGGCACCGAAAACTGAAGTGACTTACCCAAGGTCCCACAGCAGACAAGCGGCAGAACCCTTGACCTTCGACTCCCAGCCCTGTGCTCTATCCACTACACCATGCTGTTTCCCATTGAGCCAAAGGTCACTCTAAAGTGATTTTCCCATAACACAGTTTCTGTGAGAACACAGCCTTCTGGAAATAAGAGAACTTCTCGTACTTGTTCTGATAGTTGAAGAGAGTGTTCTTTAGAGAAAAACATGCTGAAACGCAGTTCAAGAGACCTGAATTCTAGCCCTCACTCAGCCACTGATGTGCTGGTGTGAACTTGGAAAAAGCATCGAATCTCTCTGCACCTCAATTTCCACAGATGCCTGACCCCTTCTCTTCTCCCATAAATAAGGTGAGACTTCTAGACTGTAAGTTCGTCCTCTAGACTGTAAGCTCTCTGTGGGCAGGGAACCAACTCCACCAACTCAAGCACGTGAAGCAGCATGGCTTAGTGGAAAGAGCCCGGGCTTGGGAGTCAGAGGTCGTGGGTTCTAATTCCGGCTCCGCCACTTGTCAGCTGGGTGACTTTGGTCAAGATATCTCACTTCTCGGAGCCTCAGTTCCCTCATCTGTAAAATGGGGATGAAGACTGTGACTTCCACGTGGGGCAACCTAATTCCCCTTGTATCTACCCCAGCGCTTAGAACAGTGCTTGGCATATAGTAAGCATTTAACAAATAACAATGATGTTATTATTATTATTATTACAGTGTTCTGCCCACAGTAAGCATACAATAAATACCACCGATGATGATACCTGGGATGTATTTTGTAACACATGATTCTATGGAATTGATTAATATTGGCTGCTTTTAATATATTTATTTATCAGCATACTTTCATTTTGTATTTTGGCTTCCAACACAATTGTGTCCAAATAAGGGTTAAATCATGTTGGTTCCTCATCTACATTGCTCATTCAAGATCAGAATTAATCATTCATTCGCTGCAACTCATGTGAAAGGTAGCTCCATGAAAAATGCTAATAATGAAACCACTTGAAGAAATGAAACATGTTTTGAGGTAGAATAAAGCTCCAGGGCCAAAGGTCCTTGAAAAATTTGCAAATTAAAGAAAAAATGATTTTGTTAAAACAGCGTGGGTGGCATAAATGAACAGTATTCAGAGTTTCTGGGTTGCCTCGGATTCACTAGTTCTCCTGGGGGGTCTCTTTTGTAATGTAGCAGCTGCTGCCAGGAGAGTCATTTTATACTCTCCTAACAGCCCTGAATTCTCACTTTTTAAAAATAAAGGCAGATTTAGAGATTATCCAGTTCTCTTACAGATAGGGCTAAATGAAGTAACTTAAAATGTCTAGATTCTCCGGCTCTAAGAATTCAAACTGTTTTTCATTTTGTTCCAAGTCCCTTGATGCACTTAATGCAGATGTAAGCGAGTGAAGTGTCAATCTAGAGAAAACCTTTCAGACTATCTAGTCTGCTTAGTCCTTCAGACCACTGCAGGAATGTTACTGTTCTCCAAACTGCCTTTAAATACCACATCTTGAAGGATATAATTTTCACAACTTCCCTTCAACATCCCACTATTAAGAGGTTTCTTTCTAATCTAAAATTACCTTTTCTTAATCCTTTTACACTTACTGCGTACTCTGTCCCAACTTAAATCAGACTTGCTGATACCCGTGTGCCAAAGATGCCCAGCTTGATTGGCTGTTTATAGCAGGTTGGTAAATTTGGAGTTCTTAACTAGAAGCTACCCTAAATAATTAGTTCAGCTGAATGGACAGCCCGTTTATAGCCTCACTGCACACGGAACTGAGAAGAATAGATTTTTTCTTTTAAAAAAAGAGACCTCATTCTACTAAGGGAATGGTTCCCATTGACATGTTTCAGGTTTTTGTATTTTCTTTAATGGCATTTGTCAGGCACTGTACTAAGCACTGCTAATCAGATTGGACACAGAATCAGGCCTGCATGGGACTCACTGTCTTAATCTCCATTTCATAGATGAGGGAACTGAGGCACAGAGAAGTTTAGTGACTTACACAAGGTCACACAGCTGACAAGTGGAGGATCCGGGACTAACACAGGTCCTTCTGACTCCCAGGCCTGTAGTCTATCCACTAGGCCATGCTACTTGACACATACTATGTGCTTAACAAATTCCTATTTTTTTAAAAAACTGCAATATGTTACCCTGGAGACAGAATACAATACTATTGAGGCAGAATGACCTAGTTCTCACCTCTCTAGGCTGCCCTTGCCTAAGTCCAAATCACCACCACAATTCTAAAATTATAAAGTTGATGGGAAAATTTCTGCCTAACCCCTGGCATGGTAGGTTGTAGAAGGATTCTCCACTCTGCCACCCTCCCCTTACCCTACCCTTTCTAGGCTGGCAGTGTCGAAATCTAACTTAATACCCTTCCTCCGGAAAGGTTATAGTCTCTTTGGTACACTGCTCCAAAGATGGTCAATCTTCGAGGAATTGACCAAATAGGAAGGTTATTGTCCATAGAATCAGATTGGCTTCATGGTATCGCAAACTGCACCCTCCCTTTCCACTCCCAACTTCAGTGGAAACCTGTTTGCTTTTGAAAAAGAAAAGAATAATGGTAAGAAGAGTCTTAAAATTCTGATATCTTGACAGAAAGTCCCAGAAGCCCTTGAGTTGACAACAACTCTGAGATGTCAATGGCTGCGGTCCAGGGAGCTGGTATTTTTATACTAGATCTCCGTACCAGGTGACGGGATGTTTTGAAGAAAATTTTTCAGTAGAAAATATTGTTTCTGCTTAAATCATGGAGAGAGCCCATAACTAACATTAACTGTACGCTTGACTAACATTAATGATGCCAGACCTGGAAAGATGAAGTAAGCATTCCACTCTATTCTTGTCTTAATTTGTCCCAAAGTCCTGGTGGAATCACAATGGCCTAATTGATATGGAACATCTCAAGGCTTTTCTCCTTACTCATTTAATCAAGCAGTCAGTTTTCTTTGTTGAGCACTTACTGTGTTCAGAGCACGAAGTGTGGCTCAGTGGAAAGAGCACGAGCTTTGGAGTCAGAGGTCATGGGTTCAAATCCAGCTCGGCCATTTGTCAGCTGTGTGACTTTGGGCAAGTCACTTAACTTCTCGTTGCCTCAGTTACCTCATTTGTAAAGTGGGGATTAAGACTGTGAGCCCCACGTGGGACAACCTGATTCCCCTGTGTCTACCCCAGTGCTTAGAACAGTGCTTGGCACATAGTAAGCGCTTAACAAATACCAACTAAGTGCTTGGGGGAGTTTAATATAGACAGTTGATACAGTCCCTGCCATAAAGGTTCTTACACTCTAGCAAGCTCTTCATCCTTGACACCTTCCACTCCCTTGTGGGTTTCTGGAGTGTCAGCATCTTCTCCTGGGGTCCAGGCAGGGTAAGATAGCCCGTTAATCCTGTAAACTGTTAGCTCCTTGTGAACAGGGATCCCATCTGTTGTATTATAGCTTCCTAAGAACTTAGTAAAGTGCTCTGCACATAGTAAATAGACAGTAAATGCCATTGATCAATTGATTGATTGATTGATTCAAGGTTCAGTTCTGGATCTCTTTCTATTCTCCATCTATACCCACTCCTCAGCTACTACCACTATTCAGATGACAGTCAAATCTACATCTCCAGCCCCTTTGGCTTTCCCTCTCTGCAGTCTCCATTTCATCCTGCCTTCAAGACATTTCCAACTGGAAGTCCCACCAGCACCTCAAACTTAACATGTCCAAAACAGAACTCCTTCACTTTCTACTCAAATCCTGTCCTCTCCCTGATTTTCTCATCAGCCCCACAGCACTTACGTACATATCTATAATTTATTTATATTGATGTATGTCTCCCCCTCTAGACTGCAACCTTGTTGTGGTCAGGGAATGTGTCTTCCAACTCCGTTATAATGTTATATTGTACCCTCCTGAGGGCTTAGTACAGTGCTCAATAAATACAGTTGGTTAATTGATTGACTGATTGATCGATTAGACTGTAAGCCCATCAATGGGCAGGGACTGTCTCTATCTGTTGCCAATTTGTACATTCCAAGTACTTAGTACAGTGCTCTGCACATAGTAGGTGCTCAATAAATACTATTGAATGAATGATTGATTCATATGATTTTTATATCAGACTGACTGGTTTCCAGCTGGTCTGGCCTCTGTCCAGGATAGCTATGACCCCATCGAGGACTTTAATTTTGAATGACAGCCTCCCTCCACCTCAGCTCCCAATGCCAAGTTCAGGGGCCAGGTTGCAGCATAGGAGTTTGGGGAGTGGTTTTGTTTGTCTGTTTGTTTTTAAAGCATTTCTTAAATGCTTACTATATGTCAAACACCATTTTAAGCACTGGGGTAGGTACAAGTTAATTAGGTCAGACACAGTCCCTGTCCCACATGGGGCTCATAATCTAAGTAGAAGGGGAAATGGGTATTTAATCGCCTTTACAGTCAAGTAAGATGAATGGAGAAGTTAAAGACACACACAACAAGCAATTGGCAGAACCGGAATTAGAACCCAGGTTCTTTGACTTCCTCTGACTTCCAGGCCCCTGCTCCTTCCACTAGGCAATGTTGCTTTTCTTCTCTGAGTTGGCAGGGATCTGGTAGCAGAAAGCAATGGTTCTAGAGCAATGCCCTGAGAAAGATAAGTGAGATTGGATTAGGTATGTTGGGTATGATGCCATTACATTACACTGCATGCCCTGGGTGATGCTTGTGAGTCATGTATGTCTGTGGGTCTAGTGTTTTTGAAAGCCATCTGTGGTCCCCACTCTAGTGAAACAAGGAAAAGAAAAAAAGCCAGTCCAGGTGCTGTTAATCTTGATGAAATCTGGCCAATCAGAAAGCCTACAAGCCCAATCTAACACTTTCTAGCCTTTTTGAGGGAAATTGCAAGTTACGTAGTCCCTTTTTGTTGGCTTGAAATCAATCAATCAATAGAATTTATTGAGCGTTTTCTGGGTGCAAAGCACTGTACCAAGCACTTTGGAAAGTACAATACCAAAGAGTCAGGAGACCTTGCCCACCTGGAGCTTACAGTCTAGAGGGGGAGACAGACATTTAAATAAATTAGGGATAAGTTCTATGGGGCTGAGGGTGGAGTGACTGTCCAACGTTTAAAGGGTAAAGATTCAAGTCAGTAGGCGACACAGAAAGGAGAGGGGGTAGAGGAAAAGGGAGCTTTATCAGGGAAGGCCTCTTGGAGGAGATATAATTTTAATAAGACTTTGAAGACAGGGAAAGGGTGGTCTTGCATATTTAAAAGGGGAGGAAATTCCAGACCAGAGGGGGGATGTGGGCAAGGGGTGTTCAGCGAGATACCCAAGATCGAATTACAGTGAGTGGGTTGGTGTTGGAAGAGTGAAGCATGTGGAGTGGGTTGTAGTAGGAAGTCAGTAAGGAAAAAAAAATTGTTGAGGTAAACGAGACTGGTAACATTAAAGTGGTTAAGAAACAGCCAAATCCTCTGACTTTATCTTTAGTCTTTTCAATCTGCCACAGAGTACATTCAATCCATAGGGTGCAACATTTGGCTTTATCGGTACTGAAGAGATGTGTTTTTCTAAGTATTCCCCAAGTCGAGTCAGAACACAGAGCCCTCTTGCAATGATTTGCTTAGAGAATTGGGGTCAGTCACTTTTCCTTTCTGGGGTTTCAGCTGTATAATGGACAACTGTGGGACTTAATTTATGTTTGTAAAAGATTTCTACATGAAAAAGTGTAGCGGAGGTTTAGTCTGTCACTGTGATTTTTGTGCCTGCATTTTAGAAAAAAAAAATTAAACTGTATGAAAGGAGGAACTAGGATCTTTTAAGTAAAAACATTAATCAAAAGTAACTCTTACAAAATTAACTAATTAAAGACTGGGGCATTCCAATGAAATTAATCTCTTCAAATGTTAGAGTGATGATACCATAGACATTCCCCTCAGGGCAGTAATCTTTGATGTCATTTTGGTTTCCAAAAGCAAAGTAAAGGGGAAAAAAATGGAGAGATTCTTGGATGTGTATAATTGAAAACAAGGATCACGTTCAGATGATGTCTGATGTTGTGAATAAAATCCACTTCAGAAGAAACAGACTGCGGAAGAAGAGGCTAAGGACATGTTTAAGAGGATAACTGTTCTGTTATTTATTTTCCGGTATGGACAGCTGGGAGGAATGAGATTTATCCATTTGAAATTGTAACAAGAATGGGTGAAGTAGGTCCTATTTCCTATTCTCATTGAAATCACTGCCACAAGAATGGATTCACGTTGTGCCATTTTAGATTCCCTTTTACAATCTTTTTCTTCAGAGTGTGAGAATTTTAATGCTTCACATACATATGGAAGACGGCATTTGGCTGCACTACTTTGATCTTTACATTTACAGTGCCCTACTTTGATCTTTTAAGAATTCTGTAATGCGATCTGCGGGGCATTTTGATTCTGGCCTGTTAACACCCTCAGTAGAGAAAGGGTGGGACACCCAACCACAAAAGTACAGAGCTTATAAAAAACATTTGAAGGGTCCTTGAGAGGTCACTAACCTAAAAGGAAGCCTGCCTACCTACTTCTTAAAGCCAATTGGAAGGCAAGGTAGTCCTTTAGTAATGCCACTTTAAAAAAATGCTTCCTATTCTTTGAAAAATCAGTACATTTTGCAAGTCCCAAATTCCTGAAAGCCAACTGGTCCTGTTATTTATGCCTTCATTCCCAGTTCTATTTATCTGTATCTAGGGTGATAAACATCTCCTTCAAATGCATAAGCTATAATTTGCACAAATGATATTTGACAACCTTAGGCCTCCATCCCATCCCCACTCACATTTATTTATCATTTCCCGTGTGTTTATTATTTTAGGGTTTCCCCAGTTCAAAAGCTAGTTAAGTTTAGGTACAATCGGCCTTTCTTCCTGCTACTTCAAGAGGACCATCTTGGTTTTTGCATCAAAATGCTTCTACTTTGAATGAGGTGAATGGCAGTTCCATAGAACATGCTCCCCCCCTCCAACCCCACACACACCTCCACACACACACACACCCCCACACACACAAACATTAAGGCGGCAAATTCTTTGAAAGAGTTGTCAATAGCCACTGACTTCACTTTTTCAACCAACTCTCTTCTTAATCCCATACATTCAGGTTTTCACCCTGTCACTACCAAGACCACACTCTCCAAAGTCACCATCTTCCTCCTGATTCTTCCTCTCTCCCTCCTGCTTCCTGTCTTTCCGCATTCCAGTCCATAATTTACTCTGCTGCCCAGATCTGTTTCCTACAAAAACATACAGTTCATGTTCCCCACTCCCTCAAGAAATTCCGGTCATTTACCATCCACCTCTGCATCAAACAGAAACTCCTCACCATTGGCTCTAAAGAACTCAATCACCTTGTCCCCTCTTACCTCACCTCACTACTCTCCTACTACAATCCAGCCCACACACTTTGCTTCTCCACTGCTAATCTTCTCCCTGTACCTTGTTCTCATCTATCTTGTCACCAACCTCTCATCCACATCCTGACTTTGGCCTGGAACTCCCTTCCTCCTCATATCCAACAGACAATTACTCTCCCACATTTCAAAGCCTTAATGAAGGCACATCTCCTCCAAGAGGCCTTTCCTGACTAAGCCCTTCTTTCCTCTTCTCCCACTCCCTTCTGCTTTATGACCTGCTCCCTTTATTCATCCCCTCTCCCAGCCCCGCAGCATTTGTGTACGTAACCATAACTTTTTTTTTAATATTGTCTGTCTCCCACTCTAAGCTTTAAGCTCCATGAGGGCAGGGAATATGTCTGTTTGTTGTTGTATTGTACTCTCCCAAGCGCTTAGTACAGTGTTCTGCTTGACTGACTGTCGAGACTTCACGATTTGATTTGACTTGACAATTGACTGACTGAGTCTCCTCTGTCCCAATTCTCCTTGTACATCTCAGGTTGCCTTCAACTCCTTTGACCATCCCTTTCCCTTGGATTGTTCTCAGTTCTTGGTTTTGCAAGACTGCTACATACTGCTGCTGCTATCTCCCCTATTCTAGAAAAACCCTCTCTTGACCCCATGGCTCCCTCCACTTATCTCCCCATCTCAATCCTACCACTGAATCTCCATTTCCTCTCCTCCACTTCTAATAATCCCCATTTTACAGATGAGGTAACTGAAGCACAGAGAAGTTAAGGGACTTGCCCAGGGTCTCACAGCAGATAAGTGGCAGAATTGGGATTAGAACCCAAGTTCTTCTGACTCCCAGGCCCGTGCTCTATCCACTAAGCCACCCTGCAGAAATTTGCCCTCTCAAAATTCACCAGTGGTCTCCTTCTTGCCAAATCTAATGGTCTCTACTCCATCCTAATTCTCCTCAACCTCTCAGCTGCCTTAGAAAGTGGAGATCACTCCCCTTTCCTGGAGACATTATCTAACCTTGTCTTCACTGACTCCATCCTCTCCCCTTCTCCTCCTATCTCTCTGGCCGCTCGTTCTCAATATCTTTCATAGGCTCCTCTTTGGCCTCCCACACTCTAACTGTGGGAGTCCCTCACTGCTCAGTTCTGAGTCTCCTATTCTCCATCTACGCTCACTTCCTTGGACAACTCATCCTCTCCCTCTGGCTCTCCTGGGTCACTTCCTCTCCATCCAAATTGTTACCACATGGATCCAAGCACTTATCCTATGCCTCTTTGGCTACTGCATCCGCCTCCTCACTGACCTCCCTGCCTCCTGCTTCTACCCACTTCAGTCCATACTGCACTCTGATGCCTGGATCATTTTTCTAAAAAAAAAATCGGTCTAAGTGTCCCCACTCCTCAAGAACCTCCAGTGGTTGCCCACTGAAACTCCTTATCGTTGGCTTCAGAGCACTCAATCACCCTGCCTCCTCTTATTTAAACTCACTGACTTTCTATTACAACCCAGTCTGCACCCTTTGCTCTACTAATGTCAACTTATTAATGTAAATGACTAGGAAAACAAGTTAATACATATTCAACAATTAGATATCAGCAATAAACTGTGGGCAGTCTCACAGAACTGTAAGCTCGTTATGGGAAGGGAACGTGTCTGCTAGTTCTGTTGCACTGTACTCTCCCAAGCATTCAGTACTGTGTTCTGCACATAGTAAGCACTGAATAAATATGACTGATTGATTGATTGATTGATTGGGAGATGGATGGAGAGCAAGGGGCTATTCTTGGATACTTTCTTGTTCCACACAAATAGTCTTGGGTTAGAAACTGCAATTCCTTTCCCAATATTCTAAAAGCATGAAAGCTAGGGTGGTGGAGTTCATTGCTTTTGCCTACCTCCTCTCTTGAGGGGATGGATTGAGATTCTGACCAAATTATACCCTAGAATTATACCCTATAAACATCTCTCAGAAAAAAATGGAATATGTACATCCAAGAGATATGTGTATGTAGATATGCAAAGAGTGAGAAAGAGATTAAAAACCTCATGGAGAAAGGGATACAAGGGGAGAAAATAGATAACTGCTGCTTAATTTCCTGTATACTATTACATTCTAAAATGTCCTGGTTAAACTCGTTCCAAATAATATCCAAAATAAGCTATGCCAGCACTCTCTTTTTGCTTCGTGACTAATATCCCAAAGTGGAAGACATGAGATGAAGTGGTATCAAATGTAAAATGATATGCTACTTGACAGCTGCATTTCTCTTCTGTCTGAAATCAGGTCCCAAGAATGGAGGAACTATTACCCCCCTAAGAAATAAATTTAAAAGGTATTTAAGTGATAATGGGCTGTCTTAGGCTCCAACTCCATTCTTTAGTTCCCATTTTTAAAACAGCTAGTCCAAACATTTGTCTTTAAAATGTCCTCAAAGAAGGGGCTTGATAACTTGACAGATTCATGTCATTCCAATTCTGAATTTGCTAGTCAGTCAATTCTTTTAGTCGACCTCCTTTAGGATTCAGAAGTAGAATTTGCCAGTTTACATAAAGCAGTAAGTTCTGAGAAAACATTGTTGCAGTATAATGGGACATTCTCACAGCACCTAGTATCTGCTGTGACCATCTTTATTTGGAGATCTGCAATTCCTTTTCAGATTGGGAATGTCATTCTTGGGAGTATTCCTGAGAAATTTTTAAAGCATCTTAACTGAGTCTTTTCCAGGTTTGGGTAAGCCTGAACGCGAAATAGTAGAAGTGCTAAGAACATAAATAAATTGTTTTTATAGTGCTTGATCAGCATTTTCCTCTTTGCCAAAGATTGTCACAAAAACCAACAAAGGTTTTCTTCTGAACAATGAACAGAGGGAGTCATTATTTTCAATAATCCACAGAACAAAAACAGGGTTTCCCAGCAAAGTGCATTTTAGTTATCTCTAATTTGTGACTGGGAAATTACACGTTGTTCTTCTTTATAGAATGAGCAACCTTTTATTAACTAAGCAGCCCCGGCAATGGAAAAGATCATACTTTCTTACTCTTTTTTTAAAAATTTTGGAAGTTGTAATCATGGGATTGGCATATGAATTCTTCTGCCTTCTAAACACTCATTCTGCACACTTTCAGAACTCTGCCAAATTCTGGCAGAATTATACTTGTCTTTGAGTTCAATTTTTTTCTAAATTTCTTTTTAGAACATCTAGATTAAGCTTGAGGGAGCAAAGAGGTTTAGGGAGTCCAGATTCTGTGTCGGTAAGGTGAATAAATCCTTCTGGGGCTTCAGGATATTATTTAGTAATTTCTTCTTCCTGGATTCTAAAGGAATCCAAAGGTATTTAAATGCCTAATATGGCTGAGTGGTCTTCTACTTTCTCCTTGAGAATCCCGATACTGCTAAGCTTGTTATCCCCTTTTTAAAAAATTATTGTTTTTATTAAGCAGCCACTGATCTGCTCTCCAGACTACCTTAGTTTCCCAGATAAGGGGTGACTTTTCATTTGGAGAACCACAAAAAAAAAAAAGGAGGCAAAAATAGCTCCCTTTTCTTTTGTAAAGAAGCCATTATGGAAGCCCAATTTTTCCATCAGGACATGGAGACCCAATGGCTTCCGTAAAGAAAGCAATCAGTAAAACACATGATAATGTTTTCAAAAAAAGTTTCATGGGGGAAAAGTCACCCTGATGAACCTCCTGCCAAAACCAAAAGGAGTAATTACAAAAGACTGAGGGCTCTATTTCAGTTTGGATTTGGAAGACCTTGAAACAAGGAAAGGGGAAAAGAAGAGGAATTCCAGGAAGGAGTGGGAGAAGATTTCTATCTTGGACAAGCTTGGACTCTTGGACTCTTTCCTCCATAGTGTGCCATTCATACACATAGTGTAGTCATACATTCCAGTCCCTAAATTCAGGATGAAAAGCCAGAGTTGTCCTAGACATGTTTGAATATCAAAAAGTCAAAGTACTTTATGTAAGAAGCCAATTCTGCACAGTGAATCTCACCTTTACAGTTCCTTATTACGCTGTCACTGAACTAAAGAAAAGATTGTAATGAACTGATGCAATGGTGAGAGGAAAAGGAATGCGCCATAACTGGATGGCTGAATATTTCTTTTATTTTCACAAAAACTGAATTATACTTGTGGAGGTCAGAGGGGAGAACGGAGGCATGCCTTACTCCTTAGAAAAATCTGTCAATCAATCAATCATATTTATTGAGTGCTTACTCTGTGTGGAGCACTGTACTAAGTGCTTGGGAGAGTATAATACAGTGGAGTTGGTAGATATACATTCCCTGCCCACAAGGAGCTTATCGAGCGGAAAGATAAAAGACTTTAGCATTCTAAAGCACAACTTTAAAGTTAATCAGGAAAGATAGAATGGGATGCAAATGAGGGGTAAGATGCTGAAACCTAGTCTTTTCATCTTTTATTGCCTTGGATAATTTGGGCAGCAGCCATCCAAAGCTTCATCACCACACTGAACTGAGCCAATAGGAATTACATATTCAGAAGGATAGCACAGACCCTGGATATAGCTCAGATAGACTAGCCGGTTTTTGACAGGAAAGCAGTCTGAGGCTCTTGAGTACCTTTATAAACAGGAGTTACATTTCTCTCTCACTCTCTTTCTCTCACACATACACAAAAACACGTACATTTTATGCAGACTTATCCTATCCCACCTTGATTACTGCATCAGCATTTCATTCATATTTATTGAGCAATTATTGTGTGGAGAGCACCGTACTAAGCACTTGGGTGAGTACAATTTAACAATAAACAGACACATTCCCTGCTCACAACAAGCTTACAGTCTAGAGGGGGAGAGACAGACATTAATATAAATAAATAAATTACAAATTTGCACATAAGTGCTGGGGGGCGAGGAGGAGAGATGAATAAAGGGAGCAAGTCAGGGCGACACAGAAGGGAATGGGAGAAGAGGAAAGGAAGGCTTAGTCAGGGAAGGTCTCTTGGAGGAGATGTGCCTTCACTAAGGCTTTGAAGTGGGGGAGAGTAATTGTCTGTCAGATTTGAAGAGGGACGGTGTTCCAGGCCAGAGGCAGATGAAGAATCAGCAATGGTGAGATAAATGAGAACAAGGCACAGTGAGAAGGTTGGCATTAGAGGAGAGAAGTGTGCTGGCCGGGTTGTAGTAGGAGAGTAGCAAGGTGAGGTAGGAGGAGACAAGATGATTGAGAGCTCCGGGGCCAAAGGTGAGGGCTGTGTCACCCTTCCACTAGGATTTGCACCTTTTATTCACCTCACCCTCAGCCCCATAGCGCTTATGTCTTGTCTTACGCCATTGAGTCGTTTTTGACCCATAGCGACTGCACGGACACATATCTCCCAGAGCACCCCGCTCTCCATCTGCAATTGTTCTGGCAGTGTATCCATAGAGTTTTCTTGGTAAAAATAAGGAAGTGGCTTACCATTCCTGCCTCCGTGCAGTAATAATAATAATAATGTTTGTATTTATTAAGCGCTTACTATGTGCAGAGCACTGTTCTAAGCGCTGGGGTAGATACAGGGTAATCAGGTTGTCCCACATGAGGCTCACAGTTAATCTCCATTTTACAGATGAGGAAACTGAGGCACCAAGAAGGTAAGTGATTTGCCCACAGTCACACAGCTGACAAGTGGCAGAGGCAGGATACAAACCCATGACCTGTGACTCCCAAGCCCGGGCTCTTTCCATTGAGCCACGCTGCTTCTCTCTCAATAAAGCTGAGTCTCTTCCCTCGACTCTCTCCCATGCCGCTGCTGCTCAGCCTGAGTGAGTTTTGACTTGTAGCAGATTGCCTTCCACTTGCTAGCCACTGCTCAAGCTAGGATTGGAATGGGTAGGCCTCTGCTTGACTCTCCCTCCCGTAGCCGAGATTGGTAGAGTACTGGAAAGTCTCCGGGTGTGACTCTGAGAGGGGACACGCTTATGTACATCTCCATTATTCATTTATTCATATCAATGTCTGTCTCTCCCTCTAGTCTTTAAGCTTGTTGTAGGCAGGGAATGTTTCTACAAACTCAATTATATTGTACTTTACCAAGAGTTTAGTACAGTAATAATGTTGGTATTCGTTAAGCGCTTACTATGTGCAGAGCACTGTTGTAAGCACTGGGGTAGATAAAGGGTAATCAAGTTGTCCCACATGAGGCTCACAGTTAATCCCCATTTTACAGATGAGGGAACTGAGGCACAGAGAAGTTAAGTGTCTTGCCCACAGTCACCCAGCTGACAAGTGGGAGAGCCAGGATTCGAACCCATGACCTCGATACAATGTTCTGCACACAGTAAGTGCTCAATAAATATGATTGATTCTGCCACAGGGAGGGCTTTGCTCAAGATTTAACAGGGATGAGTCGAGGCTATGCTTATATCAGAATCATTAGCTCATAAACAGGATGTGTCTAAGTTAACAAAACTAATATTTTGGCAACTCTCCGATTCTTTTTTTCACAACCCCACGAAGCACCCAGAGAAAGTAATATGCTTCTGAATTTTCAATTGGAAAGCATTCTTTCAAGCAGGACAGGAAGAGGAGAGGAAAATACGTATTACTTGACAAGAGTCAATCAAACACCATTACCCTTACGATCTTGCAAAAATCTCCTCAGTCCGTATCACCTAAGAGATCTAAACACGTTCTAGGAGGGGAGGAGGGGTAGTTAGGGAGGCTTTGGATCCAGTTGTACTCATTCAATTGTATTTATTGAGCGCTTACTGTGTGCAGAGCACTGGACTAAGCACTTGGGAGAGGACAATACAACAATAAACAGACACATTCCCTGCCCACAGTGAGCTTGCATTCTAGAGGGGGACACAGACATTAACATAAATAAATAAATTACAGATACATACATGAGTGCTGTGCTTGACCCTACTTGGAAAGCATAGCTGTATTCATACTTTCCTACAAGTATTCACTAGCCAACAGTGAATCGCCTGGGGCAGTGTTTTCTATCTGGTCTTTAGGTTACTTGCCTATACATGCATGGAAAAATTCAGAGGTCTTCAGCTGCATAACTCTGGTGGAAAGAGCTAAGGGGCTGGGAGCAAAGAGGCCCAGGTTCTAATCCCCACTCTGCCATTTGCCAGCTGGGTGACCTTGGATGAAGTCCCTTAACTTCGCTGGGCCTCAGTTTTCTCACCTGTAAAATGGGGATTGAATTTCTGTTCTCCCTCTATCTTAGATGGTGAGCTACTTGTGGATCAGGGACTGTGTCTGATCTGATTGTGTTTACTCCAGAGGTTAGCACAGTGCTCGGGACATAGAAAGCACTTAACAAATGCCAATCAGTTGATCAATCATTGGTATTTCGTTCATTCATTCAATCGTATTTATTGAGCTCTTCCTGTGTGCAGAGCAATCTACTAAGCGCTTGGGAAAGTACAATACAAAAATGAGCAATGACATTCTCTACTCACAATGAGCTCACAGTGCATCCTTTGTGCAGGGCACTGTACTAAGCACTTTGGAGAGTACAGCACAACAGGAGTTGAAACAGCATGGCCTGGTAGATAAAGCACGGGCCTGGGAGTCAGAAGAAACTGAGTTCTAATCCTGGCTTCACCACTTGTCTGCTGTGTGACCTTCAGCAAGTCATTTCACTTCTCTGTGCCTCAGTTACCTCATCTGTAAAATGGGGGTTAAAACTGGGAGCCTCATGTGGGATAGGAACTGTGTCCAACCTGATTAACTTGAACTCACCCCAGCACTTAGAACAGTGTAAGTGTTTAACAAAGGAGCTGGTAATCAATCAATCTTATTTATTGAGCGTTTACTGTGTGCAGAGCACTGTACTAAACACTTGGGAGAGTTCAATATAACAATAACCAGACACATTCCCAGGATGAAGAATAAGGATTTAGAGGTGTTAACCTTTTGTTATCCCTGGGACTAGACTAGGATGGACAAAATTTGTTTTTTTTGTTACTGGCACAGTTACTGCTGCCAAACCCAACAACAAAGCTGTGACCTTATTATCTTGTATCTACCCCAGCGATTAGTATAGGAACTAGCAATATAGTAAGTACTAAAGAAGTACCATTAAAAGCAAAACAAATAAAGAAAAACCTAAAGAGAATTCTGAGTCTGAAAGATGAGCTTTTCAAAGATGTTGAATAAAATTTTTGGACTTGTACTTTTTGTGATTATTATTATCAATAGTAATAATGCAAAACAATAATGATAATGGTATTTGTTAAGTGCTTTCTTTGTGCCAAGCACTGTACTAAGCATTGGGATAGGTACAAGACAATCAGGTAAGACACAATCCCTGTACTACATAGTCTAAGTGATCCCCATTTTATAGATGAGGTACTTAAGGCTGAGAGAAGTAAGGTGACTTGTCTAAGGTCACAAAGCATGGGCAGAGCTAGGATTTGAACCCACACCGTATCCTATCGCAAGAGAAAATACAAATCCATTACAGAATTAGATCATAAAATGCTGAGGAAACATGAGACAGTTCCAGGGAGCCACTAATTACGTTTTTAATTAAGCTGCCTGGAGTCAGTATGAGAAGAAGTGTGGCTTAGTGGAAGGAGTACAGGCTTGGGAGTCAGAGGTCATGGGTTCCAGGGAGGTAGCTTCCATCCTCTTCCCCAAATCTTTCCGTCACTTGACTTCAGTCCACAGAATGGACCTCCACTGCCATTTCAAGAATTGTCAGTGAGAACACAACTGCAAAAGTTCTAGTGGATGGAGCCCAGGTCTGGGAGCCAGAAGGAACTGGGTTCTAATCTCTGCTCCACCACATGTCTGCTGTGTGACCTTAGACAAGTCACTAAACTTCTCTGTGTTTCTGTAAAATGGGAATTAAGACTGTAATCCTTTCCACCACCTTTCCCCCTCCTACCTCACCTTGCTACTCTCCTTCTACAATCCATCTTGCACACTTCGCTCCTCTAATGCTAACCTTCTCACTGTGCCTTGATCTCTCCTGTCTCATCACTGACTCCTAGCCTATGCCCTGCCTCTGTCCTGGAATGTCCTCCCTCCTCAAATCCACCAGACAATTTCTCTCCACCACTTCAAAGCCTTACTGAAGGCACATCTCCTCCATTCAATTCAATTGTATTTATTGAGTGCTTACTGTGTGCAAAACACTCTACTAAGCACTTGGGAGAGTACAATATAACAACAAACGGACACATTCTCTGCCCACAGTGAGCAAGAGGCCTTTCCAATTTAAGCCCCCCACCCCCTTCTTCTTCCACTCCCCTCTGCGTTGTCCTGATTTGCTCCCTTTGTACTTCCCCCCTTCCAGCCTTACAGCATTTATGTACCTATCTGTAATTTATGTATTTGTATTGATGTCTGCCTCCTCCCTCTAGACTGTAAACTCGTTGTGGGCAGGAAACTTCTCTATTTGTTGTTGCTGTACTGTACTCTCCCAAATCCTTAGTACAGTTACCTTGTATCCCCCCCAGCGCATAGAACAGTGCTTGGCACGTCGTAAGTGCTTAACAAATGCCATCATCATTATTATTATTATTATTATTACAGTCCTCTGCACACAGCAAGCACTCGATAAATACAACTGAATGCACGAATGAATGGCATGGACTGTGTCAAACCTGATTAGACTGTATCTTTCCCAGTGCTTAGGACAGTACCCAGCACATAATGAGCGCTTAACAAATACCATCACACACCCACACAGTTCCTATGGGACTATCTTCTCCTTCTTGCTAAAAACAGCACATTATCAACCTCGCTGCATCATAAAGTCAGAGGTCATGGGTTTGAATCCAGGCTCTGCCACTTGTCAGCTGTGTGACTGTGGGCAAGTCACTTCACTTCTCGGGGCCTCAGTTACCTCATCTGTAAAATGGGGATTAACTGTGAGCCTCACGTGGGACAACCTGATTACCCTGTATCTACCCCAGCGTTTAGAACAGTGCTCTGCACATAGTAAGCACTTAACAAATACCAACATTATTATTATTATTATAAATTAATCCCCAAATCCTTCAGGAGCCACCAGAGGGCGTTCTTCATAATCTGATGAATATACTAGAGTTGACAGAGAATTTAACTTCATTTTTAAGGAAAATAGGGATTTCACAGAAAGCGGAAATGGCATCAACTTTCTCTCCCACTTTACTAGTCTTCCGTGGGCCACCCAGACCCTTCCTTCCATAGTGACTGCCGTAAAAAATTGGGAAAAGATTCTTTTCCCATGTGAGCCCCTCAGAAAGTAAGGATTAGATATGAATCTCATTGAACTTGGCTTCACACAGTTCGATAACCAAAGTAGGTCCAATGAGAGAAGACACATGGATTTCTCCTCCTAGATATATAGAAGGCAATGGATAATTTTCATCCCATTTTGCCTCTCTTGGCAAATGCAAAGTTACTTTTAAGTGGCCTGTTGAAAAAGAGAATCAAAGCCTAAGGATACTTTAAGAGGTTTTGTTGGTTTTAAGAGGGGTAAGTGGAAAGTTTCAATAATGGGTGATTACGGAGGGACTTCTGGCGCCTCTTTAAGTCTCTCTTTCCTTGGAGAGAGGAATACCTCCCAGGAAAAACAGGTTTGATTTCAAGGGTTTCATCAGGGATGAAAGTATTATATTCTTCCAAGTGCTTAGTACAGTGCTAGTCACACAGAAAGTCCTCAATAAATTCCAATAATCGAGTGATTGGCTGATTGAAGGGGCTTGATTTCCCTACCTGCTATCAGTGACAGTCTTTTTAATCAATCAAGCCAGAAATCATAATTATCAGTGTTTACTGTGTATGACTGAGCACTTGACGGGATGACAGAGTTGAGAGACACGTTCCCTGCCCTCAGTGAACTTACAGTCTACCAGGGGAGGCAAACCTGTACACTCAGGGGATTTTGGGAGATATGCCATATGTCATACTTTTTGGGATAAGCCTTGTGAGTGTAGGGGATTAAGCAGGGGATTAAGCCCCATGAAGTGTATAGTAGAAAGGAAGTGGATAAACGGACCATGAAGCAGATGGGGCCCAGTAACACCTGTCCTTCTAGACTGGAAGCTCATTATGGGCAGGGAATATATCTACCAACTCTCTTGTATTGTACTCTCCCCAGTGCTCAGTATGGTAAGTGCTCAATAAATACCATCGATGGGCTGATTGATTATTCACCCCACCCCCAACCCCTCAGCACTTATCTTTATAATCTCCCATTTACCTGATTAGTAATTTATTTTAATGTCCGTCTTCCCCTCCAGATTGTAAGCTTCTTGTGAGCTCTTGTGGGCAGGGATACAGTCTACCGACTCTTTTGTATTGTTCTCTCCCAAGCCCTTAGTTCAGTCCTCTAAACACAGTAAACATTTAATAAATACCATTGATTGATTGATTGATTGATTATTCACCCCACCACCAACCCCCCAGAACTTAGATATTCATTCATTCATTCAATAGTATTTATTGAGCGCTTACTATGTGCAGAGCACTGTACTAAGCGCTTGGGATGAACAAGTCGGCAACAGATAGAGATGTGCAGTCTGGCCTAGGGGATGGAGTCAGAAGGAGCTGGGTTCTAATCCCAGCTCTACCACTTGTCTGCTGTGTGACCTTGCCAAGTCACTTCACTTCTCTGTGCTTCTGTTACCTCATCTGTAAAACAGAGATTAAGACTGTGAGCCCTATGTGGAAGAGGGACTGTGTCCAACCTGATTTCTTTGTATCCACGTCAGTGCTTAATACAGTGCCTGGCACATAGTAAGTGCTTTAAAAATACCACAACTCATATATAAAATATCCTTATATTCTCCTATTTCCCTTATTAGTAATTTATATTAACATCTTTCTCCCCCTCTAGACTGTAAACTCCTTGTGGGCAGGGAATTTGCCTACCAAATCTGTTATTTTGTACTCTCCCAAGTGTTTTGTACATTGCTCTACACATAGTAAGCATTCAATGAATACAACTGATTGATTGCTAGGGAGCATATCTGCCAACTTTTTTGTATTGTACTCTCTTGAGTGCTTAGCATAGTGCTCTCCACAATGTAAGCACTGAATAAATACGATTGATTGAATGACTGCCTCAAAGGAGGGTGCCCAGAGATATCTTGCTGCAATCAGCAATCTCTCAATGCATGCTCATGGCCCTGGGGAAAAAGTGTAAATGTTTCATCACCATGTTACATTACAACCTCCCACAACTTCTGGAAAAACAAAGGAGGTCCTGCACTGGGGAGACCTGGGAGACAGAAGGACCTGGGTTCTAATCCCGGCTCCACCGCTCGTCTGCTATATGACCTTGGGCAAGTCACTTCAGTTCTCTGAGCCTCATTTACCTCATCTGGAAAATGGGGATTAAGAATGTGAGTCCTCTGTGGTACAGTGTCCAACCCATTTAACTTGCATCTACACCAGTACTTAGAATGTTGTCAGATACATAGTAAACGCATAACAAATACCACAATTATTATTACTACTATTATTATTACTACTGCTGGGGGGAGATGCTGAACAAAGAAGATCTGGGCAGACAGGCAGCCCAAGATACAGGCCACTCAGCTGCTAAAGAGGGAGCACCCACTTCAGCATAACCCTGGGTATCAAATGTCCACTATTCTCCCTTGCATAAAAATTGGTAAAAATGTCACTGCCAGAGACTGTCAGCTCACCCTCTAGACTCTAAGCTTGTTGTGGGCAGGGAATATGTTCATTTATTGTTATGTTATACTCTCCCAAGTGCTTAGTACAGTGCTCTGCACACAGCAAGCACTCAGTAAATATGATTAAATGAATGAATGAATAGTGCCACCATTTACCAACAGAAACACAGTTTTACCTGTCAGTATTTTGAAAAATATGAAGTCTAACTATATGCCGTTATTATTATTATCAAATATCGAGTCATTTCTGATTCATAGTGACTTTATGGATATATTCTCTCCAGAACGTCCTATCTTCTGCCATAATCCTAAACCTTGCTAACAGTTCTGTTATCACCACTATGGTTTCTATCCATCTAGCTGCTGGTCTGCCTCTTGCACGTTTACCCTCGACTTTCCTTAGCATTAATGTCTTCTCCAGAAGATTAATCCTCCTGATGATGTGTCCAAAATATGCTAATCTAAATCCAGTCATCTGGCCTTCCAAAAGCCACATAGGCTTAATTTACTCCCAAACCCATTTCTTTGTTTTTCAGATATTCGCAAAAGCCTTCTCCATTACCGCATTTCAAAAGAATCGATGCTCTTTCTCTCTTTTTTTTTCCACCGCCCAGCTTTCGGATCCATACATCGTCACTGGAGATACCATAGAATTGACAATTTGTATTTAGTGGCAATTGTTACAGACCACAAAACTCACAACAGTTCAGATACTTCACATACACACACACACACACACACACTCACACACACACTTATACTCAAGTAATGTGTATATCTGCATGCAAAACTAGACAGGGCTCTGAGCCGGCTGCTGTAACTCAGAATGCCATATCAGCTGTTCTATTTTTAGCCTGCCTCTTCCCAGCGCTGGAGTCTCTAGGGGAGCCCAGCATTCATGAGACTTTTCTAATCCCCAGGGGAGCTCAGGGAATCCTTCCCCTCCAATCCCCCCTGCCCCCCGGGATAATGTCACCACAACCAAAATGTACCCCAGTTCCCCTATAATTCTACTCGTAACTGCCTGTTCTTCTAAATTTTCCTGGTTCACAGAGCTGTTCATATATACATATATTATATATTATTATTTATATTGTAATTATGGCTTTTGTTATGTGCCAGGCATTGTATTAAGTGCTGGGGTGGATACAAGTAAATTATATCCCTGTTCCACGTGGGACTCACAGTCTCAATCCCCATTTTACAGATGAAGGCACTGAGGCACAGGAGAAGTGAAGTGACTTGCCCAAGGCCACACAGCAGACAGCTGGCAGAAGCAGGATTAGAACTCATGACCGTCTGGGCTCTCAGGCCCATGCTCTGTCTACTACGCCCTGCTGTTTCGGTCGATATCTATAATTAGATCTGTTATTAATACCTGGATTCTTGTATCCAACCAATCCAGAGAATGAATTTCAAATGAAAATATTTGGCCAAAAATCCATTTCCCAACTCTGCCTTTCATGATACAGTTTAGATTTTTTCTTGTCCTCCCTTAAATTATTTCACTATAATATAAATTGAAACTCAAATCAAAGGGAGATAATATAAGAAACAAAATATGATAAACATCTTGACTGGGCAATCAGTATCAACACTGTAACCTAAGTCATCTCTTACACACACACACACACACACAGAGATTTATCTTCTGAGTAGTTTAAATACAAGAAGGACCCTTCTTGTTTTTGTCTGTCTGTCTCCCCCAGTTAGACTGTAAGCCTGTCATTGGGCAGCTATTGTCTCTATCTGTTGCCGAATTGTACATTCCAAGAGCTTAGTACAGTGATCTGCACTTAGTAAGCACTCAATAAATACTATTGAATGAATGAATAATAGTGCAGGCCAGTAAAAATTCAGTGTTCTTTAGAACTGTGACCATCCTTATTCTACAGGCTCCTGAATTTGATTTTACACAGCAGTGACCCTGTGGAACTGACATGTATCTACCTGATCACTTGGTAGGAAGTTATCTAACAGGGAGCATGTAGACTGGAGTAACCTCATCACCCTCTCTTGGGATGATCAGGTACAATATAATTTGCTACTTTTAGAGAGAGGATGATCTATTCTTTTTCTCTTTCACATTTCTGGTATTTGACAACTTAGTAACTTTTTCTTTGCTGTTGAAATCTCCCCTACAAACCACAGAATAAAAGAGTAAGTACTTGTGATTAATCAAATGCATTCATTGAGGCCTTCAACTCTTATCTTGCTATCTTTCACATCTGTATTTTACGGTTTGCATGCAACTTGAGAAGCTGTGTGGTCTAGTGGAAAAAGCATGGGCCTGAGTATCAGAGGACCTTGGTTCTAATCCCAGCTCTACCTCTTGTTTGCTGTGTGACCTTAAGCAAATCAGTTGACTTCTCTGTGCCTCAATTACCTCATCTATAACATGGGGATTAAGACTGTGTGCCCTAAGTGGGACAGGGACCATGTCCAATCTGATTATCTTGTATCTACCTGAGCACTTAATACAATACTGGACAGGGACTGTTCATTCATTCAATCACATTTATTGTGCGCTTACTCTGTGCAGAGCACTGTACTAAGTGCTCGGAATGTACAATTCAGCAACAAATAGAGACAATCCCTACAATGGGGTCACAGTCTAAAAGATGTCTGTTTATTGTTATATTGTACTCTCCCGAGTGCTTAGAACAGTGCTTTGCACACAGTTAAGTGCTCAATAAATACGATTGAAAGAATGAATGAATACAGTAAGCACTTAACAAATACCATTAAAAGAACTGTGACTGCTAGTCTCCCTCTAGATATCAAATGGCAAGACAGGTTGGCAATTAGCGAGGTTCTCACTGCTATTTTCAACCTTTCATTCTCTGTTAGCTTCTTCCCATCTGCCTTCAAACATGTCTCCCCTATTTTTAAAAAGCCCTCTCTCAACCCTTCAGTCCCCTTCCAGGTATCACCCCATCTCCCAGCTCCTGTTCCTATCCTAACTCCCAAGGCAGGTCAGAGGACCTGAATACTAATTCCGGCTCCGCCACTTGTCTGCTGTGTGACCTTGGACAAATCACTTCACTTCTCTGGGCTTCAGTCCCCTCATTGGGAAAATGGAGACTAAGACTTTGAGCCCTATGTGGGAAATGGGCTGTGTCCATCCTTATTATCTTATATCTACCCCAGTACGGTGCCTGACACAAAGTAAGCACTTTACAAATACCATAAAGAGAAAAAAACAGGTCATATACATACACAGCTTTAATTTCCTCCAGACCAATGATCTTCTCCACCATCTGCAGTCTGGCATTTGACCATTTTGTTCCTCTGAGACTACTCTTTCCAAGATCACCAGTTACCTCCTTATTGCCAAGTCCATTCAAGTTCATTAAGAGCAGGGAACGTGTCTGCTAATTATCTTGTTTTGTACTCTCCCAAGCATCTCTAACAGTGCTCAGTAAACAATTGATTGATTGATGGATTAATTGATCCTCTTTGACCATTCAGCTGCTTTTAACACGGTGGACCACTTCCTCCACCTCAAAACACTCAGGACTTGGTTTCACCAAGATGGCTTAACCTGGTTCTCTTCCTCCTCCTCCCTCTCTTTTTCTTATGGCATTTGTTAAGCCCTTACTATGTGCCAGTCACTGTACTGTACTAAGCACTGGGATCAATACAAGTTTGGACACAAGATTGTGCACAGTCTTTGTCTCACATGGGGCTCATAGTTTCAATCCCCATTTTACAGATGGGGTAACAGAGTCACAGAACAGTGAAGTAACTTGCCGAAGTACCATTAATAAAAAGTACTAAAGAAACCCTCCCCTGCACTTAACCCCAAAAAACTGCTATCTTTCAGCAAACTCCCAAATTTGGTTGGTTCTTCCTGCGAAACGACTCACGGATGCACATCTCTTCCTCTCATTTGTTCAATCTGTTTTGTTCCATCGTACTTATCGAGGGCTTATTTTGTGGAGAACACTATGTTAAGTGCTTGGGAAGGTACAATACAACAATAAACAGACACATTACCAGCCCTCAACAAGCTTACAGTCTCTCTCGAACTGCTATCACCCTGGTATAAACTTTAGTCTTGCCTCAGCTAGACGATTGCACTGGTTTCACTGGTCTCACCTGTCTCCCAGCCTCCAGCCTCTCTTCTGCACAAATTATCTTCCTGAAGCATCCCTTGGTCCACATCTCTCTCCTCCTCAGAATGCTTTTTTGACTTCCTTGTCTTCACATCGAACAATTACACCTCACAGTCCTTTGACACTATCCTCCTCCAAGAGGCCTCCCCTGACTAAACCCTCCTTTCCTCTTCTCCCACTCCTTTCTGCATCGCCCTGATTTGCTCTCTTTATCATCCCCACTCCCAACTCTCAACACTTATATGCATATCAGTGATTTATTTATTTATATTAATGTCTGTCTCCCACTCTAGTTGGTAATGGTAATTTTGCACAGGGAATGTGTTTGCTGATTATTTTGTTCTCTCCCAAGTAGTTAGTACAGTGCTCTGAACACTGTGCTCGATAAATATGACTGGTAGACTGGCGATGCACCTCAAGGCTCTCCACCATATAGCCCTACCTTCCCCACTATTCCCCAGCTCTCGGTCTTACTCCTCCCAAGCCGACGGACCTTGTAGCTGTACCCCGCTTTCGACTCTCTGCCCCTCGGCTCAAGCTGTACCCCCGGCTTGGAATTCCCTCTCTCTCCTCATCAGGCAGACAGCTCTCCCCACCAAGCCCTCTGGAAAGTGCACCTCCTCCAAGAAGCCTTCCCTGATTACCACCCAGCAGCCAGAGCAATATCACTGTTTCAGCCATTTCTAGTATATATGATCATCTTTACTCACTTCTCACCATGTATAGATGTAGTTGTGAATTGTTTTTATGTTTGTCTTCCCCCACTGGAGAATAAACTCCTTGCAGGCAAATTCTTCATTTTGTACTTATCAATCCCCTAGTACTGTGTCATACATCAAGTGAGCACTCAATAAATGTGGCAAATACTTGTATTACTACCACTGCTATTCATTCATTCCTTTAATCTTATTTCTTGAGTGCTTACTTTGTGCAGAGCCGCAGCGTGTCTCTGTGGAAACAGCCTGGGCTCGGGAATCAGAGGTTGTGGGTTCTAATCCTCGCTCCGCCACTTGCCAGCTGTGTGGTTTGGGGTAAGTCACAACTTCTCTGGGGCCCTGTTGCCTCATCTGTAAAATGTCTCTCCCGTTTAGACTGTGAGCCCACTATTGGGCAGGGATTGTCTCTATCTGTTGCCGAACTGCACATTCCAAGTGCTTAGTACAGTGCTCTGCATATAGTATGCGCTCCATAAATACTATTGAATGAATGAATAAAATGGGGATTATGACTGTGAGCCCCATGTGGAACAACTTGATTACCTTGTATCTAACCCAGTGCTTAGAACAGTGCTTGGCACATAGTAAGTGCTTAACAAATACCATCATCATTATTATTAATACTAAATGCTTGGGAGAGTACAATGCAACAATAAACAGACACATTCCCTACCCACAATGAGCTTACAGTCTATACTATTACTGGTGCTGCTGCTGCTGCTGCTAGAATTAAAGCATTTTGGAATTATTTTTAGTGCCAGTACTGTAACTAGAAACCTGAGTGATATTTGTAGCAGTAATTTTTCAGCTAAAATCAGAAAAACTTTCTATCGGCTCCTCTGTAAATAGTCTTCCTGTGCCTTACCTTGTTGTTGCAAGAACCCTTACACAGTTTGAATTGCCTAACATAGTTATTGCAGTATCTCTCAAAACCCCAAGCAAGGACACTGTTACTTCCTGAGGAAGTTAGTTGTTTCAGACATTTCCATGAAATGATTTTTCTTAGTCTTTCTTGGCAATTCATTAACCGTATTGAATTACTGGATTGGGGCAAGCAATTGTGACTTCCTACTTATTCCTGCTATTCCCATGACTAGGGCTAAATTCTTCTGTTCCATTTTAGGGTGCTAAGTCAACAGGGAGCTTCAGTTAAAAAAATAAATGAATAAGCTTAGTCAAAGCTCTGAGGTCACCAGGGTTAGACTTCCGAAACAGCAGGTTTATCTAAACTACTGGTTTCTCCTCCTACTCTCTTTCCCAGCCCACATCTTGACAATTCCATTAGCTAACTCTGCCTTCTTCAGATTTGGCTTGGTGAAGAGGGTGAGGAATAATAATAATACTAATAACAATAATAATACTAGTATTTGTTAAGTGTTTACTATGTGTCAAACACTCTTCTAAGCATCAGGGAAAATACAAGCTAATCAGGTTGGACACAGTCCCTGTCCCTGATGGGGCTCACAGTCTTTGTCCCCATTTTACAGATGAGGTAACTGAGGTCCAGAGAAATGAGGTGAATTGCCCAAGGTCAAACAGTAGACAAGTGGCAGAGCTGGATTTCAAACCCAGGTCCTTCTGACTTCCAGGTTGATGCTCTATCCACTAAGCGATGCTGCTTCCCTATCCGTTTCCTCTATTGGTAAAGACAGTTAATAATGTTAATAATGTTGGTATTTGTTAAGCGCTTACTATGTGCAGAGCACTGTTCTAAGCGCTGGGGTAGACACAGGGCATTCAGGTTGGCCCACGTGGGGCTCACAGTCTTAATCCCCATTTTACAGATGAGGGAACTGAGGCACCGAGAAGTTAAGTGATTTGCCCAAAGTCACACAGCTGACAAGTGGCCGAGCCGGAATTCGAACCCATGACCTCTGACTCCAAAGCCCTTGCTCTTTCAATCCCATAAGGTATTAAGGCGTGGCTCAGTGGAAGAGCCCGGGCTTGGGAGTCAGAGATCATGGGTTCAAATCCCAGCTCTGCCACTTGTCAGCTGTGTGACTGTGGGCAAGTCACTTCATTTCACTATGCCTCAGTGACCTCATCTGTAAAATGGGGGATTAAGACTGTGAGCCTCACGTGGGACAACCTGATTACCCTGGTTCTACCCTAGCACTTAGAACAGTGCTCTGCACATAGTAAGTGCTTAACAAATGCCAACATTATTATTATTATTAAGGCTCTCCCCTAGCCAGTACCATATAACTTGCATTTCTTTTTTTTTTTTACTTATCTCTGTCCTTGCCTTTTATGTAGATTTGATATTCTCATTCTTTTATTTTTTTCAATAATAATAATATATGTTAGGAACTATACTAAACACTGGGGTAGGTACAAGGTCACGCATGGGGCTCACAATCTACTAGGAGGGAGGACAGGTAATGAGTCTTCATTTTGCAGATAAAGCAACTGAGGTGCAGAGAAGAAAAATAACTTGCCCAAAATCACACAGCAGACATGGGTAGAATCGGGATTAGAAACCAAATCCCCTGACTCTCAGGTCCACGCTCTTTCCACTAGACCATGCTGTGAGCCCACTATGAGCAGGGATTGTCTCTATTTGTTGCTGAATTGTACCTCTCAAGCTTTTAGTACAGTGTTCTGCACATAGTACATGATCAATAAATACAATTGAATGAATGAATGAATGAATGAATGCTTCTCTTGCTTTATGTTTCTGTTTCTGTCAGCAGTTCCCTTTCCCCTTTTATTCTTACACTGTGGGCCCCTTGAGGGTCAAGGACTGTGTCTAATCCCCACCTGTGTATTCTTTCCCGGAGGTTTATATGGTGCTTTGCAAAGAGTGAGTGGTTAAAAAATATTATTGCTACTATGGAAAGAGAATTTAGAAAAACCCTTTCAAAGAGAGGTGCAGCATGGGTTAATGGATAGAGCATAGGCCTGGGGGTCAGAAGGACTTGTGTTCTAATCCCGTCTCCACCACTTGTCTTCTGCCTGACCTTGGGCAAATCACTTCTCTGGGCTTCAGTTACCTAATCTGCAAAATGGGGATGAAGATTGTGGGACTGTGTCCAACCTGTATCTACCCCAGGGCTTAGAACAGTGTCTGGCACATAGTAAGCACTTAACAAATACCACAAAAGAAGGGTGGTTGAGCTTGTCCAGGATGGAATTCCTAGGTGCTTTCCATCCAACTTGGATATCAACTCAAGCCCTTGGTTTTATTTACTGTTCTTACTGTTCCGCTGATGAGCCTAGTCATGGTAATAGCAGCATCAATCTTATTAATGAGTACTTACTCTGTGTAGAGCACTGAACCAAACACTGGGCAAAGTACAGTAGAGTTAGTAGACATAAGCCCTGCCCTCAAGGATCTTACAATCTAGAAGGGGAGACAGACACTAAAATTAATTAGAGGTATGGGAAATATCACCCCTCTTAGGGTCACAGCTGGAGAGTTTCCAGTACTCTACCAGTCTCGGCTAGGGGAGAGAGTCAAGCAGAGGCCTGTCCATTCCATTCCTAGCTTGGGCAGAGGCTAGCGAGTGGAAGGCAATCTGCTATAAGTCAAAACTCGCCTGTGCTGGGCAGCAGCGGCATGGGAGAGAGTCGAGGGCAAAGACTCAAGTTGACTGCACAGAAGGAGCCAAAGGTACATCATTTCCGGATTTTTACCAAGAAAAGTCCATGGATATGCTAGCAAAACGATTGCAGCTGGAGAGCGGGGCGCTCTGGGACAGATGTGTCCTTGGTGGCTCTATGGATCAGAAATGACTTGACAGCATAAGACAAGAGGGACAGAAGAGGAAGAAAGTTCTGAGGGTGTTTCAAGGAGCAATAGGCAAAGGCTCCTAGGATAGATTTCACCCCACAAGCACAAAGTTCTGAAAAGTTCATAGTTTTGATCTCCAAAGGAGGTTTTCCCCACCATGGGGAGTGAAGGACACCCGTTCTGAGTTGTATTTGAGCTCTGGGAACTGCAGGCATAATACAGTAAATACAGTACACAAGACATTTGTTTGATAAAATGTAATTAATAACAATTAACTCCCCACAGTTACTGGAGGAGTTACTAAAGAATCTCTCTCTAGCACTTTAGCTCATTAACTAAGTGATCCATCTAATAATAAAAAAGAACTAATTATAGCATGTCTTTTATCCTTCTCTTAGATTATCTATGAACTTTCAAAGAAAAAGTCCCTTGATTAAAGACTTCAGAATTGGAACCAATGACAAATGTGTTAAGTATATTTATAAAAGGACTGAAGGTTGGATAAATCATTTTAGAAAGCCTTCCACTGAATAATTTTTAGAAATTGGTTTCCTAAGGTGTACGTGGGGGGAGGTGAAACCTGTGTAATGCTGTTCTTTTATTTTTAAAGGTTGGCAATGTCATTAACAAACATTCAGCATGAAAAGCTAGCCTTGATCAAACTGAGTCATTAACTGATTATCATGGAAACTACATAACAAAAGCCACTTGGATTAATTAAATGAGAAACCTTCCACTGTTTTGCTAGTAATTCCTTTGGGAAGATTCTTTATTTTGGGTTCATTTGTTGTCTTGCATCTTACCTTTTTAGCCCCTTCTTGTCAAAATTCTTCTGCAGAAAATATACAAATTTCTGCTGTCACCTCTTTGAGGTTGTTGAGGGGATCTGTCGTCCAACTCTGTTGTATTGTATTCATTCATTCATTCAATAGTGTTTATTGAGTGCTTACTATGTGCAGAGCACTGTACTAAGCGCTTGGAATGTACAAATCGGCAACAGATAGAGACAGTGCCTGCCCATTGATGGGCTTACAGTCTAATCGGGAGAGACAGACAAAAACAATAGCAATAAATAGAATCAGGGGGACTGTACTCTCCCAAGTGCTCAGTACAGTGGTCTGGGCACTCTAAACACTCAGTATAAACCACTGATTGACTTCAGGTCTGCAAACACACACTAAGGTAGGGCAAATCAGTGCTTTTGTTCTAATCAATCAATTGTATTTATTGAGCGCTTACTGTGTGCAGAGCACCGCGCTAAGCACTTGGGCGAGCACACTGATACGACTCCTAAAACTCCACCCTATCCCTATCTCTTGGATCAAACTCAGAAGAGGCAATCCCTCGTCAGCAAACTTGGGCTAGACCTCCACACTCCTCTAAGAAGAAGCCTTGCAGTCGCCAAATTATATTGTTCAACCAAGCCTAACCTAGCCTCAATTCACCTGGAGTGTGGCCTAGTGCATAGAGCATGGGCCTGGAAGTCAGAAGGACCTGGGTTCTAATCCTCCATAGCACTTCGCTTCTCTGAGCCTCAGTTCCCTCATCTATAAGTGGATTGTGTCCAACCTGATTATCTAGTGCTTTGCATACAGTAAGCGCTCAATAAATATAATTAAAAATAATCAACCCCAGCATGTAATAAGCCCCATCACTTGTCCACTGTGTCAGCTTGGGAAAGTCATGTCACTTCTCTGCACCTCAGTTACTTCCTCTATAAAATGGGGATTAAGACTGCTAGTCCATGTGGGATGTGGATTATGACTGACCTGATAAATCTGTATCTATCCCAGCACTTAGTTCAGTGCCTAACACATAGTAAGCACTTAAATACCATTTAAAAATGATGTGAAATTGAACCTAACTCTTTCAGTACCATCCAATTATCTTATCTTTTTACATTCATATAATGAAAGTCAAATAGGGTTCATCAATGCAAGAGGATAAACCACATTTAAAAGGTCTCCATTGCAGAAATGCTAAAGAATCGCCACTCTGGATGTTTGTGGTTCTTTTGAGCATCTTATGAACATTCCGTAGGTTTCCCTGGCAAACCATTTATGAGGTCTCCTGCTACTCTTCCTTTAGACTGATTAACATATTTTTCACAATACATAATGGCTCATTCAGAACCTATGTAACCACTGGAGAGTGTACATACTCTTTGGTTTCTGAAAAATCATGTTTTTTGGTTTCCTTTCATCCCATTCCAAACAGGTACATTAGCACCGAGGAAGGATGTGGTGAAACCACAGGTAGAATCATTAGCTTTTTCAGTTTTGCAGAACACTGTAAAGAGAGGGCAAATGTATAGAAAAAATGAACCTGAGGAGCCATGAGGAAAATGAGGCAGCTGTGGGTTGAAAGGACATCCCAACCTCACTGTTTGGAAGGGAAAAAAGAGGAGGAATATGGGCAAAAGTTGAGGGGTATCCAAACAAAGGGAGCTTAGACCCACGATACCATTACAGACCACATTCCTCTGCTTGAAATCTTTGCTCTCGGTTTAAGTAGAGTACCCTCAAAACCCTTCAGAGAAAGGGTGCACACTCTGCTGAAGAGTATTCTTGCCAAGAAACAGTGTAGTACTTCACTTCTCTGTACTTCAGTTCCCTCATCTGTAAAATAATAATGGTAGTATTTGTTAAGTGCTTTCTAAGTGCCAGGCACTTTACTAAGCTCTGGGGTGGATACAAGCAAATAGGGTTGGATGTAGACCCTGTCCCTCATGGAGCTCACAGTCTTAATCCCCATTTTACAGATAAGGTAACTGAGGCATAGAGAAGCGAAGTGACTTTCCTGAGGTCACAAAGCAGACAAGCGGTGGATCCGGGATTAGAACCCATGGTACTCTGACTCTCTGGCCCATGCTCTATCATTCATTCATTCAGTCAGTCAGTCATATTTCTTGAGCGCTTACTATGTGCAGAGCACTGTACTAAGCGCTTGAAATGTACAATTCGTCAACAAATAGAGACAATCCCTACCCAACAGCAGGCTCACAGTCTAAATGGGGGAGACAGACAACAAAGCAAAACAAGACAAAACAAGTAGTCTGACATCAATATCATCAAAATAAATAGAATCATAGATATATACACATCATTAACAAAATAAATAGAGTAATAAATAATACATACAATTATGCACAAGTGCTGTGAGGAGGGGAAGGGGAAGAGCAGAGGGAAAGGGAGGGCTCAGTCTGGGAAGGCTTCCTGGAGGAGGTGAGCTCTATCCACTACGCCTAGTACTAGCAATAATAGTATTTATGAAGTACCTACTTTGGGCAAAGCACTGTGCTAAGGACTGGGAAAAAATGCAGATGTGAGAATTAGACCCAGTCCCTGACCCACAAAGGATTCACAGTCTAAGAATAAGACAAGGAGGGGTTTGGAGACAGATGCAGTAGGAAAGATGAAAGCATATACATTTGAAACAACAGAACCAACATAAAATACCTCCACTGAAGTACAATTTGAGAGCCAGCCTAAGTTAAGGGTAATTTATCTGTGCCAATTTTGCACTTCGAGAGCGTGAGTGAGAAAGAAATTTAGAGGGATGGAGTGTGGGAAGGGCCTGGAATTTAAAGAGCTGACACACCTCGTCACCTCAGGGGGAAACTTTCAGATCCTATCAGGATCCTCCCAAAGCTGTGGGGGGGCAATAGTTCTCATTGTCCTCATCACCCTAGTGGAATTGGGACCTAACAGTCAAATTATGTCTCTAAAATATTCCTTTTAAATTTAAATTTAATATTTAGTATTAAATTTTTATTTGATAATTCTATTTTTAGTCATAAAGTAGAATGTAAGACAGTATAGTAGAGCCCTGTGTATACCAAGTCAAAGGAAAATGAGAATATGAGGTACAATGCTCCATTCATGTTTAGGAGAGAGAAAGATAAGGAGGGGGACAGGGAAGATGATGAACATGAGATAATAAAGAAATACTTTAAGTGAAGGAAAAAAAGAGTGATAGTTATATTAGAAGCAGGGTCAGTCTGAGTCAGCCAGTTTGCATGAAATTATCTGGAGACCACAATTTTCTCAGCTCTCAGAATTAGAGGTTCAAACCTGAGCGAGCTTCTTTAGCTAGACTGGTTATTCATAATGCAAGATTGACTGAGGACTGTGTAATTCCAGTTGAGAATCTGCAAGAAAGCATCAGCTCAAACTGATGCATTAATCACTGCAGTGGTTACTGGAGGTAGAATTTCACTTTGGAATTTCTCAGCCCTTTTTCTCCATCTGGCATACATTTCATTCATTCATTCATTCATTCATTCATTCATTCATTCAATTTTATTTATTGAGTGTTTACTGTGTGCAAAGCACTTTACTAAGTGCTTGGAAGAGTACAAAACAACAATAAATGGATACATTCCCTGCTCACAGTGAGCTCACAGTCTATAGGGGGAGAGAGACATGAATAGAAATACATAAATTACAGATGTATACAAACGGCCGTGGGGCTTGAGGGGGACTGAATGAAGGAGCACGTCAGGGCGATGCAGAAGGGAGTTGGGGAAGAGGATAGGAGGACTTAGTCAGGGAAGGCTTCTTGGAGGAGATGTGCCTTCAATAAGAGTTCGAAGTGGGAAAGAGCAATTGTCTGTCTGATATGAGGAGCAAGGCCATTGTTTATACTGACTGACCTGATACCTGACAACCATTCAGATCTAATGTTGTTGGATCTCAACATGTGGGCAAAAGACTGAAAGTAATATACCTTAAGTCTCAACACTTTAATTCTCATCAATCAACATCCTCCGTGGTATTTTTTGAGTGCTGACCGTACGCAGAGCACTGTGCTGAGCGCTTGGGAGAATATAATACAAAAGAGTTGTCAGTCATGTTCCCTGTCCGCAATGAACTTACAGTATAGAGGGGAGACAGACGCTAAAATAAATGAATTATTTTCAATATATAATTTATAGATAAGGATGTAAGTCCTGAGGGGCCAAGAGTGGGGTGAATATCAAATGCCCAAAGGGCACAGATCCAAATGCACAGATGAATGGAGAAGGGGGAGAGAGCTGGGGAAAACAGGATTTAGTCAGGGAAGGCCTCTTGGAGGAATTTCCAGTTGTTCTCCTAGTGCAAAAGTTGGTACCGAAGAGAATACCAGTCTTTTTTGCCTGCCTAGAAAAACATCTAGAGTTTGTTTTTAAAAGTTTTAAAAATGTTTTGAAAGATTTCCTGGAAAACTTAATGTTTGGTCAAAAGTGGCAGCAAAAATCAATCAATTGTATTTTTTGAGCACTTACATAAGAGCTGGGGTGAGTACAATATAACAGACACATTCCCTATCCAAAATGAGTTTACAGTCTAGAGCGGGAGGCAGACGCTAATAGAAATAAATAAATTATGCATATGTACAAACCACTTCCGTATTTTTACCAAGAAAACTCTATGGATACACTACCAGAACGATTGCAGGTGGAAGTGGGGCTCTCGGGGAGAGATGTGTCCATGGTGTCGCTATGGGTGGGGCACATCTCAACAGCATAAGACAACAACAATGACATAAGTGCAGAAGGGCTGGGTGGGAGGATGAATAAAGGGAGTAAGAAAGGGCGACTCAGAGGGGAGTGGGAGAAGAGGAAAGGAGGCCTTAGTCAGGGAAGGCTGCTTAGAGGAGATGTGCCTTCGATAAGGCTCTGAATGGGGGGAGAGTAAATTGTCTGTTGGATATGAAAAGGGAGGGCATTCCAGGCCAGAGTACTGGATGCAGTGAGAGGTTGGTGGTGAAACAAGATTGAGGTACCGTGAGAAGGTTGGCATTAGAGGAGCAAAATGTGCAGGCTGGGTGATAGTGGGAGAGCACCAAAGTAAGGAAGGTGGGGACAAGGTGATTGAGTGCTTTAAAGGTGATGGTGAGGAGATTCTGTCTGATGTGGAGTTGGATGGGCAACAACTGGAGGTTCTTGAGGAGTGGGGAAACAGGGACTGAATGCTTTTGTAGAAAAATGATCTGAGCAGCAGAGAAAAGTGAGGTCTAGAGTAGGGAGAGAAAGGAGGCAGGGAGGTCAGCAAGGAGGCTGACAGTAATCAAGGCAGGATAGGATAAGTGCTTGGATTAACATGGTAACAGTTTGGATGGAGAGGAAAGGGTGGATTTTAATAATGCCATGAAGGATGAACTGACAGAATTTAGTGATAGATTGAATATGTGCCTTGAATGAGGCAGAGGAGTCAAGGATAGTGCCAAGATTACAGGCTTGTGAGACAGAAAGGGTAATGGTCTGTCTACGTTTATTGAGTTAGATTCTGTACCGAACAAAAAATACAATCCTAGTCCACAATGAGCTTCTAATCTAATGGATAAAGATGGATCAAACATACGTAACTTGTCTTACAAAACCTGAATCAAACCAGGGACTCCTGACAGCTCAGGGATAGTTGGCTTTAGATTAGTTTATTTAGGGTCTAGAAAGGTTTCATTTCTCCCTCTAAACTGTAAATTCCTTGTGAACAGGGAATTGTGTCTACCAAACCTGTTGTACTGTACTCTCCCAAGTACTTAATAGAGTCCTCTGCACACTCTAAGGGCTCAATAAATATCATGAATTGATTCTCCATTCCACTTAATCCTGGAGACCTTGGAGAGGAAGTGGATTTTGAATACCACCTGATTTTCTTTTTTGTCTATTATAAAATGCTCAGAACAATGATAATCCCTTAAATCAGCTTCCAAACACCCCAGTGGCAGAACTATTTAGATTTTTTTTTTCAGTTTAGGCCCAAGTCCATTACATTACTTACACCGAATGAGTAGGTTTTTCAGAAATGAATTTTTCACCAGAGATCTCAAGTTGCATGCCAAGTGTCTAATAATTATGTTCAGTAGGTGGCCTGGGCAGATGCCAAAAATTTTGAGGAGGCTCAAGTCACTAGTTCCACCCTAGAGTCTGAATGTCTGTCCCCCTGCTTCTTTCCCACCATTGGTTTGGACAAGTTTGGGGAAATTCCAAGAGTCAGGACAACCAAGATACTAATATGGTGGAGAAAGGCCAATTGGGAAGCAGTGTGGCATAATGGACAGAACATAGGTCTGGGTGTCAGAAGGACGTAGGTTCTAATTCTGGCTCTGCCAATCATCTGCTGTGTGACCTTGGGCAAGTCACTTCACTTCTCTGTGTCTGGGTCACTTCATCTGTAAAATGGTGAATATGACTGTGTGCCCCATGTGGGACTTAGAATGTGTCTAACCTGAATATCTTGTATTTACCCCTGGACTTAGTACAGTGCCTGACACATAGTAAGCACTTAACAAATACTATAAAAAAAAAGGCCGACACTCCTGACATCAGCTTCAATCTGGGTAGGTTCAAGGCCAACCACAAAAGGAAACAATATCAATAACCACAACTTGTTCCTTGTTTCCACACCCCTAATGAGTTCATTGCACGCCCAACTCAGTACATTCAATTGCATTTATTAAGAACTTACTGTGTGCAGAGCACTGTACTAAGCGCAACTGTACTGAAGAGCATTTCAGTTGTTAAGTACCCTCACATCTATCCTCATTGGATGAATCCACAGTTCTTGAGCCTTTAAACACTAATCAATAGTAATTATAAATGCTTACTATTTACAATAACAGATACTATTATTATTTTTATTATTTCATACTTTCTATGTATGAAGCACTGCTCATCTTCTAGACCCTAAGCTCACTGTGGGCAGGGAATGTGTCTGTTTATTGTTGTATTGTACTTTCCCAAGCGCTTGATACAGTGCTCTGCACATAGTAAGTGCTCAAGAAATACTATTGAATGAGTATTAAGCGTCAGGTAGGTACAAGACAATCAGCTCAGATTCAGTCCCTGTCCTACATGGGGCTCATAGCCTAAGTAGAAGAGAGAACAGATACTGAATTCCCATTTTACAAATGCGGAAATAGAGACTCAGAGAAGTTAAGGGACTTGTCCAGGGGCAAATAACAATCAAGTGAAGCAGGGTGGGCTAGTGGAAAGAGCACCGGCCTGGGAGTCAGAGGACTTGGGTTCTAATTCCGGATCCTTCACTTGTCTGTTGCGTGAACTTGGTCAATTCACTTCACTTCCCTCTGCCTCTATTTCCTCATCTGTAAACTGGGGATTAAGACTGTGAGCCCCATGTAGAACATGAACTGTGTTCTACCTGAATAGCTTGTATCTTCCCCCATGTTTAGTACAGTGCCTAGTAAGCACTTAATGAACAATACTTAAAAAAATAAATAAATAAAGTAAGTGATGAAGCCAGGATTAGAACTCAGCCTCTCTGACTCCCAAGCCCATGCTCTTTCCACTAGGCCATAGTGCTTGTTCAAGGTAACTACATTTTTCACTTTCCTTTTTCGAAGTATGGTAGCCACAATTTACTAATTAATTCCTCATCACATCTGAGAAGCAAGAAAAGGAACAATTATGCTCTATTTACTACTCTGAAGACTGAGGAAGAGAGCATAAATGGAAGGTTAGAGAAGTAGCATGTCCCTGTGGAAAAACCACGGGCCATGGGATTGGGTTCTAATTCCTGCGCTGCCACTTTTGTGCTGTATAATAATGTTGGTATTTATTAAGCGCTTACTATGTGCAGAGCACTGTTCTAAGCACTGGGGGAGATACAGGGTCATCAGGTTGTCCCATGTGAGGCTCACAATCTTAATGCCCATTTTACAGATGAGGTAACTGAGGCACAGAGAAGTTAAGTGACTTGCCCACAGTCACACAGCTGACAGGTGGTGGAGTAGGGATTTGAACCCGTGACCCCTGACTCCCAAGCTGACAAGCTGACAAGTGGCAGAGCCAGGATGACCTTGGGCAAGTCATTTAACTTCTCTATGCCTCACTTTTCTCATCTGTAAAATGTGGATTAAGACTGTGGAATGGGGTTCCACATGGAACAGGGATTGTGTCCAACCTGTTTATCTTGTATCTACCCCAGCACCTAATACAGTTCCTGGCACATAATAAGCACTTAACAAATACCATTAAAAAAAAGTAAAGGTTTACTGATTGGATTAGGGCTGGGGCAAGGTTTGGAACTGGTATCTCTTGGCAGTTAGTCCTGATTTAAGACCTGAATACCACACCTGGCTGACACCTGGCCACGACTGTGAAAGAGGAAAGTAGTCTCACATCCTCTCCTTTGTCACAGTCCTGGAGAGTTTCCATATCAGAGTAAAGACTTAGGTCTCAGCTGCCTGCAAATGTCTTCTCTGTAAAACCTTATCACCCTCCAGATGCCTGAGGAGTGCTTGGGTAGGTAATAATAATAATAATGCTGATATTTGTTAAGCACTTACTATGTGCAGAGCACTGTTCTAAGTGCTGGGGTAGATACAGGGTAATCAGGTTGTCCCACATGAGGCTCACAGTTTTAATCCCCATTTTACAGATGAGGTAACTGAGGCACAGAGAAGTTAAGTGACTTGCCCACAGTCATACAGCTAATAAGTGGCAGAGACAGGATTTGAACCTATGACCTCTGACTCCCAAGCCTGGGCTCTTTCCACTGAGCCATGCTGCTTCTCTAGGATGTAGGATATAGTTTCTCTTTGTAGGACCAAGCCTGGGGCTGTTCTAAAAGGACATTTGGCCATTTTCTTGTTCCTCTAACTGTTCTTAGTGTTTTTGTGGTTTTTTTTATGGCAATGGTTAAGCACTTACTATGTGCCAGGGCCAGTACTGAAGTAAATATAAGATGAACAGGTTGGACACAGTCCCTGTCCCACTTGGGGCTCACAGTCTTAATCCCCATTTTACAGATGAAGTAACTGAAGCACAGAGAAGTCAAGTGACTTGCCCAAGGTCAGGCAGCAGGCAAGCGGCAGAGCCGGGAGCAGAACCCTAGGTCATCTAACTTTCAGGCTCTTGCTCTTTCCACAAGGCCATGTTGCTTCTGTAATTTTCCATTCACGCTCTCCTCCTCAGTAGAGTACAGTATAGTCCTTAGTAGAAGAGAAGCAGTATTGCCTAGTGGATAGAGCATGAGCCTGGGAGTCAGAAGGACCTGGGTTCTAATCCCGGCTCTGCCACTTGTCTGCTGTGTGACTTTGGGCAGACTCTTCCCACCCAAACCCTGTCTTCCCTGTGACTTTCCCATATCTGTAGACGGCACCACCATCCTTCCTCTCTCACAAGACTGTAACCTGCCATTATCCTTGACTCCTCTCTCTCATTCAACCCACACATTCAATTCATCGCTAAATCCTGTCAGTCCCACCTTCACAACATCACTAAAATCTGCCCTTTCCACTTCTTCCAAACAGCTACCACCTTAATACAATCACTCATCCTATCCTGCCCGGATTACTGCATCGGCCTCCTTGCCCGCCTCCCACCCTCCTGCCTCTCCCCACTCCAGTCCATACTTCATTCTGCTGCCCGGATCATTTTTCTACAAGAACATTCAGGACATGTCACCCTGCTCCTCAGAAAACTGCAGAGGTTCCCCATCCACCTCCGCATCAAAGAAAAATTCACCATTGGCTTTAAAGCACTCCACCACCTTGTCCCCTCCTACCTCACCTTGTTTCTCTCCTTCTACAACCCAACCTGCGCAATTCACTCCTTCAGGTCTAACCTCACTGTGCTTCAATCTCATTTATCTCAATGTAGATCCCTGGCCCACGTCCTTAGTCTGGCCTGGAACACCCTCCCTCCTCAAATCTTCACAGTTTGATTCTGTTTCACGAGAAGCAGCATGGCTTGGTGGCAAGAGCCCGGACTTGGGAGTCAGAGATCATGGGTTCTAATCCCGGCTCTGCTACTTGTCAGCCATTTGACTTTGGGCAATTCACTTAACTTCTCCGTGTCTCAGTTACCTCATCTGAAAAATGGGGATGAAGACCGTGAGCCCCACGTGGGACAATCTGATAACCTTGTATCTACCCCACACTTAGAACAGTGCTTGGCACATAGTAAGCACTTAACAAATACCCAAAGAAAAAAATCTGACAGAAAATTACTCTCCCCACTTTCAAAGACTTATTGAAGGCAAATCTCCTCAAAGAGGCTTTCCCAGATTAAGCCCCACCTTTCATCATCTCCCGATCCCTTCTGCATCACCCTGACTTGCTCCCTCTGTGCTTCCCCCATTCCCAGACCCACAGCACTTATGTACATATCTGCAATTGTATTTATTTGTAGTAATATCTGTCTCCCCACCTCTAGATTGTACGATTGTTGAGAACAGAGATTGTGCCTGTTTATTGTTCTACTGTACTCTCCCGATCGTACAGTGCTCTGCCCACAGTAAGCACTCAATAAATACAATTGAATAAATGAATGAATGAACTTAACTTCTCTCTCCCCCTCAGTTACCTCATCTGTAAAATGGGGACTAAGACTGTGAGCCCCATGTGGAACTGGGATTGTGTCCAACTCAATTTGCTTGTATCTAGCCCAGTGCTTAGTATAGTGCCTGGCACATAGTAAGCATTTACAAATACCACAATTATTATTATCATTAGTGCTCACATGCTTAATCCCCATTTTACAGATGAGGTAACTGAGCCACAGAGAAGTTTAAGTGACTTGCCCAAGGTCACACAGCAGACACGTGACAGAGTCAGGCTTAGAACCCATGACCTTCTGACTCCCAGGCCTACGCTCTATCCACTAAGCCATGCTGCTTCCACATATATCTGTGGGCCCTTGGCAGCAGCAATCAATCCATCCATTCCTTGGTATTAATTGAGTGCTTGCTGTGTGCAGAGCATCATACTAAGTGATTGGGAGAATGTGAGGCAATAGAGTAGTGCTGTGCTGTAACAGCACTGAGCCTTCAGCTGCTTTTTCCTAAGTTGTTGACTGTGGAACTCTAGAAGCAGTGTGACCTGGTGGATAGAGTACAGGCCTGGGAGTTAGAAGGATCTGGGTTCTAATTCTCAACTCTCAAGTCACTTAACCTCTCTGTGCCTCAGTTCCCTCATCTGCAAAATAGTGATTAAGACTGTGTGCCCTCTGTAGGACAGGGGCTGTCCAACCCGATGAGTTTGTATCTGCCCCAGAGCTCAGACAATGCCTGGTATATAGTAAGCGCTTAACAAATCCCACAATTATTATTACATTTATTATTATTAACTCATGTCAACTGTGCAAAATGTCAGGGTGTTTGTGTTCACAGTGAAAGCCAAAGACATTAAACTACTTATCAGAGAACTGTGTTAATACAGACAGAATAGGCTATAACTCCAAATCCCTGTCACTTAATGCACGACCATCCCTACCCCACTATGGCTGTGAGTTTTGATCCTCGGAAAGTCACAGGTACAGAGTGCCATTTAGCCCAGTAAATTATTATTTGGGGAACTTAGGGTCAGTTCACCAGAAAGTTACTTTTTCTACTGACCGACAAGATAGTTTTATGGTAGCCTGTTCCTCTGGCTTGAGAGAGAAGAACATCAAACCTTAATGAAAACCACCGGAATCGGGTCCTTAGGAATAAAGCCAAACCCAGGAGTGAAACCGCATATACACCAACCACTTTTTCCACTGAAACACAGATGTCAACTGTTTTGCATTTCCACCTCTAAATCCAAATTCCAGCTCAGAGATGGCTTTGTGGGAAAAAAAAAATCATGATCAAATAAAAGAATGAGGAAAATTTTAGAGCTGAAAACTCAGATGCTCAACTTAAAACTCGAGGAAAAGTCCCATTTGGATTCTGCTCCTTATAGTGATTGATCAAACAATAGTATTGAGAAGAATAATCATCAGCCCACTGTATTAGATGCTAGAGGGCATACAATAAAAGTAAAAGACAGGGCTTCTATATTGGAAAAGTTTACAATCTAACTGGGGAGAAAGGCACACATAAATTATATACATTGTGAGACAGCGAGGCGCCATTGGTAACTATGAAAGTATGGAAAAATAAAGGACTAATTTAATGGCACACATATCTGATATATATGTACATGCTAAGAGTACCTTGTAGGGATCATATAAACCCAATGCAGTAGAAATTAATTGAGGAGTACCACCTTTCACCAGTCTTAGAGTAGTCTAAGACAAAATCTTCAGTAAGGAATGATGCATTCACCTGGTAAACCTAGATCCTTCATTAGCGCAGAAGCAATTCTGCTCACAAAAATAGTTGATGACTGCTGGCATTCATTTCCCTCTAGACTGAAAGTTCGTTGTGGGCAGGGAACACGTTTACCTACTCTGTTATACTGTTAGGCTGCACTCTACCAAGCAGTGTTCTGCACATAGTGAGTGCTCAACAAATATGACTGATTGATGGAATGATTGATTTCCTCATCCTACATTTTTCCCTTTATTCAGGAATTCCCTTGCATTTCTTAAGAGATTCTCACACAAGCTAGAGGGCAGAGTGTTGGGAGAGCTTGTCGTGGACAGGGAATGTGCCTGTTTATTGTCATATTGTACTCTCCCAAGCCCTTAGTACGGTCCTCTCCACACAGTAAGCATTCGATAAATACGTTCAAACGAATGAATGAAAGAGAGGATACTGGTGACTGACATCAGTAGCTGTTGAGAACTGAGGTGATGGGAGCTCTTGAGGGCTGTTATTTAGGCTGAAGCGAAAACACATAGCATCATGGAGCTGATGAAATGTGTTCATTTAAAACTATTGCTGAATTTCCATTTGTTTGAAGTAATGCTCAGACCTTGGACGGCAGCTGCCATAAGAAGTAGAGTCTGTCACTATTATCATTCCCAATTTCAATTTTGAGATGTTACAATTCAATGGGGGAGCAAAATAAATATTCAGTCTCACCAAATTGAATGGTGAAGGTCCCTCCCTCCTGCAAATGTTTCTAGTCCAGTTCTCACTCACAGCGATGGAGCCATGTCTAACTCTGTGTTGGCTTGCCACAAGAAACGATTCTGTTTTGCAAAGGCCATTTTGTAAACCAATGACAATAACAATTGTGGCATTCATTAAAAACTTACTATGGGCCAAGTTCTTTATTAGTTGCTGGTATAAATACAAGATCTTAGAGTTGGACATGATCCTTGTCCAATACTGGGTTCTTCTGCCCTTTTAAAAAAAAAACCCAGAAGGAGGTAAAACTCATCATGAGACAATATTTAGGTAATACTGAATGTAGAAAATCTTTTATATTTTAAAATAAATAAATGCAGGAACTGCTCAATGCAAAGATCTCTAAGTGTATTTTATCCCAACAGAACATAGTTTGAACTTTAATTCGTCTTTTTTTCTGGTGATGTCTAAGTCAGACCCCCATGATTATTTTAATCTATGAATTCGTACTCATTTTTTTAACTACCACTGTTCCTATATAACGGTGCTAATCAAATGAACAAAACTATTCAGAAATGTGTGTGTGTGTGTATCTTGTCTTTGCTGTTGGTGAAGTTCACTTATACATGCTTGTGTGAGTGAAAAGGTCAATGCAGGACACACACTCCTGACCACATTGTGCACACTAGAAGACTGTCCCTTGTCTTGTTGTTATGCTTGATGTTTACAATGCCTGCTGCAGTTTTCCCTTTTGCTTCCTTGCCCTTTGTATACAAACCTAGACAAATGCTATCTGCCCACAAGATTTATTTTATGCACATCCAGCTCCAGGTTGTCTATTGTTGACTATCGTTAGCAAGATAGAAATGTAGAGTAGTAATCATAATTACTAAATATTTACTATGTGCGCAACCCTGGGATAATTATAAGGTAAACAGATTAGATTTGGTCTCTGTCCCATTCTGAACTGACAGTCGGAATGGGACTAAATATGTTGCTATTGTCTTATGCTGTCGAGCCATATCCGACCCATAGCGACGCCTTGGACACATCTCTCCCAGAATGCCACACCTCCATCCGCAATCATTCTGGTAGTGGATCCATAGAGTTTTCTCAGTAAAAATATGGAATCAGTTAACCACTGCCTCCTTCTGCTCAGTAAACCTGAGTCTCTGCCCTCAAACTCTTTCCCATGCCATTGCTGCCCAGCACGGGTGAATTTTGACTTGTAGCAGATGGCCTTCCACTCGCTAGCCACTGCCCAAGCTGGGAATGGAATGGGTATACCTCTGCTTGACTCTCCCTCCCGTAGTCAAGACTGGTAGAGTACTGGAAACGCTCCAGATGCAGCCCTGAGAGGTAACTAAACAGGTAACATAAAACAATAACAGTGAAATAAAACAGTAAGCTACAGAATCAACCATGTATAAAAGCAGTGGAGAAGGTGTAGCCAAACACAGTTCTTGAAGCAGGGAGGCCGCATACCCTTCATTCATTCATTCATTCAATTGTATTTATTGAGAGTTTACTGTGTGCAGAGCACTGTACTAGGCACTTGGCAACCCCTGCATTCTCTGCAGCCTCCCAGCACCTAATCAGTTCTGAGGGACAGTGTGGCTCAGTGGATAGAGCCTGGGCCTGGGAGTCAGAAGGACCTGAGTTCTAATTCCATCTCTGTCACTTGTCTGCTGTGTGACCTTGAGCAAGTCACTTCACTTCTCTGGGCCTCAGTTCTCTCATCCGTAAAATGGGAACAAAGACTGTGAGTCCCATGTGGGACGGGGACTGTGTTGACATGCTTTTAATAATAATAATGATGACATTTGTTAAGCACTTACTGTGTGCCAGTTTCCATGGGGTAAAAGGGGAGATAAAGCTAAATTGGAGCGGGTCAAGTGGAGAATTGGAAGAGAGGAAGTGGAGGCAGTAGGTACAGTCAACTAGCTCACAGAGTTTGGAGAGGAATGGTAAGGAGACGGGGCTATAACTAGAGGGAGTTGTAGGTTCAAGTGAAAGTTTTTTTTTAGGAAAGGGGAGACATGAGCCAATTCAAATTCAAATATAAATTCAAATTTAGAGGTCTCCTGAACACCTTCCTTTTCTCCTTCTATCTTCCCTCAATCACAAATAAAACACTTGTAGAGTCAGCCCATGAGTCATAAGTGCTGGGTTCTGGTCCAGACTCTGCCATTTGTCTGCTGTGTGACTTCGGAGAAATCATTTGGCATCTCTGTGCCTCAGTTTCCTCACCTGTGAAATGGAGATTGTCTTATCCCTTTCTACTTAGACCATGGGGCCACATACGGTACAGGGACAGTGTACATGATTATCTTATGTATACCCTAGTGCTTAGAGAAGAAAAAGAAGAAGAAGAAGAAAAGAGGAGGAGGAAGAGAGGGAGAGCGAGAAGGAGGAGGAAGAGGAAGAGAAGAATAAGAAACAAGGAGAGGGAGAGGGAGGAGGAGGAAGAGGAAGAGGAGGAAAAGAAAAGAAAGAAAGAAAGAAAGAAAGAAAGAAAGAAAGAAAGAAAGAAAGAAAGAAAGAAAGAAAGAAAGAAAGAAAGAAAGAAAGAAAGAAAGAAAGAAAGAAAGAAAGGAAACAAGGAGAAGGAGGAAGAGAAAACTTATCAATACAAGGGTTGTGATGCTTGTGCCCTTCCTCACAAAATCAGTGTGTTTAGTTAGTGAAAACCAACTAATATTAAGTCCTTGCAATGCACTTTAAACAAATAGAGCTCCGGAAGTATATCATTAGCAGCAATGAGAAGTGTTACAGTGCTTCTTATGTTACCAAAAATACACTTATATTTCAGGTGGGTTCACAGTCCAACCAGGAAATCGTCTACTTGTTGTTGATATCCAGAGATCAGCACCTAAATAAATACAGGTGAAAACTAGCTGAAGTGGGAGGTCATAAAATGTTGTTCATCTGAGTGCTCTCTAACTTCAATGATCACTTAGACAAGGGTATTGAAAGATAGGATATTGAGTTTCAACAGGCACTTTTCTGCTGGATTCTTGAGAAGCAGAAAAGTGCTAACGAGTCTCTTGCTCTTAACTGATAAGGATTTATAAAGATAAGTTACTTTAAAGGTCTTCACAGCAGTAGAAATTGATAAGGGAAAAACCTTGTTTTTTATGACTCCTTTCTCTTTTTTGTACATTTAATGAGAAACTGAACACCTGCTGTTTTTGTTTTATTTTGTTTTGTTTTGTTTTTCTCCGGGGAGAATCAGTCTTCTCTCTAGTGTGGTCATTCAGTTCCGCCTCTATTAGTCAGAGAGAGAATAGGGGGAAAGAAGAGATGTAAACAAAACAATATAACTGCTATGTAGCAGTATCCATTTGGCCTTGTTTTCTTTCATAACAATAAGGTTCCTTATGTTCATGTCCTTCTTTTAAGTGAGAGTTCACCAAAATTAAGTAACAGGAAAATTAATTAAAATAGTCATCCTACATGTTTGGAATATGAAACATCCTTTGGCAGCAGCTATGCATGCTGGAAAAAACTTGCTTCATTTTAGCATTTGATTTACTTTCATTCCAGGTAGACCTGAGCTCAACTAGTACTGTTCCAGGCCACTATGGAAATAGAAACTGTCATCTTTTGAAACAATCTCACTCTAATCCAGTGTGATTTTTCTAAAAAGAGTGTTTTAGATGCACAGAACTGTTCTCTGGCCTGTCCTGAAGAGGAGCATATGGCCTAGTAAGAGGGGCAGTATGGCCTAGTAGACAGAGCCTGGGCCTGGGCATCAGAAGGACCTGGGTTTTAATCCCAACTCTGTCACTTGTCTGCTGTGTAACCTTGGGCAAGTTGCTTCACTTCTCTGGGCCTCCGTTAATTATCCTTATGTGGGACAGTTACTGCACTCAACCTGATTACCTTGTACCTACCCAAGCACTTAGTACATTGCCTGGCATATAGTAAGTGCTTAACAAATACCATTATTATTATTATTATTATTAACTGTAAAATGGGGATGAAGACTGTGAGCCTAGTGTGGGACAGGGACTGTGTCCAACCTGATTAGCTTGTATCTACCACAGTGTTTAGAACAGTGCTTGGTACTTAGTAAGTGCTTAACAAATACCATCATTATTGTTATTATCATTATTATTATTATTATTATATTCTCTGTCTCCTATCAAGGACAGTGCTTGGCACATAGTGAGTGCTTAACAAACACCATCATTATTATTATAATTATTATCGTTATGATTATTATTATTATATTCTCTGTCTCCTTTCAAGAACAGTGCTTGGCACATAGTAAGTGCTTAACAAATACCATCATTATTGTTATTATTATCATTATTATTATTATTATATTCTCTGTCTCCTTTCAGGACTGCTAAAGAAATAAAGGGACTTACATTGACTTTTATTATAATATTACCAGTTCTACCAGAACTGTCCTTTTTTAATGCTCTCACATATATAGTCCAAGTCAAGCTCTTAGGTACACATATATGAATATGTGAATGTATACATGTGTGCATGTGTATGTGTATATTTATATATTCATATATACTGCATATATATTTATGTATATATGTATATGTGTATATATACTTATTATTGGTATAGGTACGTGCGGGTACGTGTGTATGTGTGTGTGTATATATATATTCTGGAAGGCTTTGTATGAGGCAAGTGATGCAGAAGTATATATGCATATGTGAGAAATATGTGTATATATGCATATGTGTGTATATATACATATTATAGATATAGGTACTTGTGTCGGTAAATGTGAGGGGGTGTACTCCGGATAGAGATCTATGATGACTATGTTATATATATTTATTTACATAGAGACATATATGTATATGTGTATAGATATGTAATATGCACCCATATCTACATATACCTATTTTCCATATATATGTGTAGAGTGCCATCATTTTCCTCATAGAAATCCATCTGGAATCCAAAAGAGCAGCATTCTCTCCTTTGCAATTTTCCTCCCCTCCATTACTTTTGTAAGCACACTCAACATTCAATAGCAAAACAGGATCCCTAACGATGATGTCCCACAATGAAGTCAGCTCACTCAGCACTAAGGCGAAGCTCCTTGCATCAAAGCTTCCCAGGGTAGAGCATGGGCCATGAAAAGATGCTAGAGGGATAGAAAGTCACTGTCCGACAGTCAATAGACATAGGGCATACGCAAGTAAGGAGGACAGAACACTTGCTTTTAAAACACACTGAAGCACAACCTCACACCACGCAATCTAGAAACCGACCGTTGAGACAACAGCAGGAGACAGAGTAACCTGGTGTGCAACAATCAGTAGAGGCTTCTTCTGGCCCAACAGAGTCTCTGGGAAGATTGAGATATTGAGCCTGAAAACATTCCTAGTCCCCGCAAGTGGCAAACACGTCAGCAGTTTACACACACGTGATGTAGAATAGATCACTAATTGCCATACCCCTGTACCTGGGTAGGAGTTCAATGTCATCTTGAAATTCCATTTTTATATGCAAGCATGATGGCCCCACTTTTCTGCACAGTTTTTACAATTTAGAGGCAGGGGAGGGGTTGTCATGTAGGGAATTAAGTCTAGCAATAGGAGAACAGGAGAAAAAGAGGGAAAGAAAAAGGAGGAGGAAAGGAGGGGAGAAGGAAATGATGTAACAAGTTACACTCAATTACTTTCTTTGATTGATCTATTTGTAAATATTTTTATTCCTCCCTCTCCAATTAGAGCGTAAGATTCTTGTGAACAGGAATTGTATCATTTTGCTATTTGGAATTTCCCCAGCATTTAGCACAGTGCATTGCAACCAGTGGGTGCTAATACTATTTCCCTTATCATTTCACCTGCCATTAATAATAATAATCATTATGGTATTTGTTAAGTGCTTACTATGTGCAGAGCACTGTTCTAAATGCTACAGTAGATACAGGGTAATCAGATTGTCCCATGTGGGGGTCACATTTTTTTTTTATTACTACTATGTTTTCTATTAGAGAAGCAGCATTGCATTGTGGATAGAGCCGGACCGGGAGTCAGAAGGTCACGGGTTCTAATTCCAGTTCCGCCACTTACTGTGTGACCTTGGACAAGTCACTTTTCTTCTCTGTGCCTCAGTAGCTTCATCTGTAAAATGGGAATTGTGACTCTGGGCCTCATGTGAGACAGGGACTGTATCCAACCCAATTTGCTTATATCTACCCCAGCACTTAGTACAGTGCCTCGCACATAGTAAGCTCTTAACAGATACCATCATTATTATTACTCCCATCACTACTACTACCACCACGACCACCACCACCGGGGCCCTGTCTTGAACCTTCGTTCTGAAAGTCCATCAAACCAAAATCACATATCTCAGCGCTGTGAATCCTACTCTCCGCTTGGCATATCATGACGGATCGAGTGTAGAACTTTCCATTTCAAGAGCGCACAACGGCAGACAACATGCCAAGCTCGTGGGAAAAATGGAGATTTCTCAAGGATCGCGTGTCTGAGTAAAACACCCAATTACACCCAGCAACTATAATCAGGTAACCGGTGATGCAAGGAATGAGAGAGGTGTTGAGGAATGTAAATGGCCTGACATAGACTATCCTTAATTATTATTTCTGTAACAGTAGAACTGTGAGTCAGAATTAAAGGGCAGTGTACCCATGGAGGAGGGGGAGGATTTGAACAGCTGTTAGCCCTGACTGATTTGTTCACCTAAGACCTTCAATAACTTTGGCAGGTAAGACTCTTGCTAGTCTATCTGGTTAGTAATAATTATGGTGTTTTAAAGCACTTACTATGTGCCAGGCACTTTTCTAAGAGTTGGGGTGGTTACAACCAAATCGGGTTAACACGGTCCCTGTCCAACAAGGGCTTACAGTCTCAATCCTCATTTTCCAGATGAGGTAACTGAGGCCCAGAGAGTGAAGTGACTTGCCCAAGGTCACACAGCAGACAAGTGGCAGAGCGGGAATTAGAACCCATGTCCTTCTGACTCCCAGGCCTATGGTTTATCCATTATACCGCGCTATTAGTGGACTATCTCTCTCTCCATAGATGTTTGGAGACATATACTGCTATGTCGCTCTACATATATAGTATATACTATCTTTTCTTATGTTGTCTAGTGGTGTCCAACCCATAGCGACTTCATGGACACATCTCTGCCAGAATGCTCCACTTCTGCCTGCAATCTTTCTGGTAGTGTATCCCTAGAGTTTTCTTGGTAAAAATACAAAAGTGGTTTACCGTTGCTTCCTTCTGCATGGTAAACTTGAGTCTTCACCTTTGACTCTCTCTCATGCCGCTGCTGCCCAGCACAGGGGAATTTTGACTAGTAGCAGATTGCCTTCCACTCGCTAGCCACTGTCCAAGCTAGGAATGGAGTGGGTAGGCCTCTGCTTGACTCTCCCTCCCGTAGCCGAGATTGGTAGAGTACTGGAAACTCTCCAGGTGCAACAATCCTGAGCGGGGAAATACTATCTAGATGTCCTTTATTCCATATTCACTTACATACATACTCCTTCATATATATATATATGATATATATGCTTCACTTACTTTGCATATTCTCCACCCCGCCCTGATTTTTGAGGAAATAAAAGAGTATTTTTGTAAAGGACATAGTGACACAAGCACTCTGGGATAAGAAAAGGGTCAGAACAAGCTAAAGCCTCTCAGAGCAGGTTTGCAGAGATGTAGGAAGAGGCATGAAGGAAGAGGCAAAGGGAGAGTGGTGTTCCCATAATTCATTGAGTGCCTGAGCAGTTTCAAGCATCTTCTTACCTATCAGTCATATTTAGTGAATGCTTACTGTGTGCAGAGCACTATACTAAGCACTTGGCAGAGTACGATATAACAGTGTTGGTAGACACATTCTCTGCCCACAACTGATTTAGAGTCTAGAGGAACAGAAACCAGCAAGCTGGTTAATATAATGGATGGTCTAGCCACAATATGACCACAGCTTGAGCCAGGAAGGTAGCTGTTTGGGGGAAAACAAAAATCAGTCAATCAATCAATCAATCAATCATATTTATTGAGCACTTACTATGAGCAGAGCGTCATGCTAAGCACTTGGGAGAGTACAGTATAACAGAGTTGGTAGACATGTTCTTGGTCCCCAGTGAGCTTACAGTCTAAAGGGGAAGACAGACATTTATCTAAATAAATAAATCGTGGGTGTGTACGTAAGTGCTATGGGGTTGAGGACTGAATAAAGTGTGCAAATCCCAGTGCAAGGGTGACCCAGAAGGGAGTGGGAGAAGAGGGAAGGAGGGTCTAGTCGGGGAAGGCCCCTTGGAGGAGATGTGCCCTAAATAAGCCTTTGAAGGTGGATAGAATGACAGTCTGACTGATATCAAGGGGAAAGACATTACAGGCCAGTGACAGGACATGGGCAAGAGGTGAGCAGCGTGATAGACAAGATCAATGTGCAGTGAGTTGGTTGGCATTAGAGGAACGAAGGGCAAGGGTTGGGTTGTTGTAGGAGAGCAGTGACGTGAGATAGAAGGGGGCAAGATGATCGAGTGCTTTAAGGCATATGGAAAGGAGTTTCCGACTGATGCGGCGGTAGATGGGTAACCACAGGAGGCTCTTGAGGAGCGGGGAAACATGGTCAGAATGTTTTTGAAGCAAAATGATCCAGGCAGCAGAATGAAGTATGGACTAGAGTGGGGAAAGACAGGAGGCAGGGAATCAGTGAGGCAGCTAATGCAGTAATCAAAGTGGGAAAGGATAAGTGCTTGAGTCAGTATGCATGGTGTATCAGTGCATGGTATCTGTTTGCTTGGAGAGGAATGGATCCAGGAGATATTGTGTAGGAAGAACCTGCAAGATTTGCCAGTAGGCTGAATTAGAGTTAAAAGAGAGTTAGAAGTCCAAGATAACCCCGAGGTTACAGACTTCTGAGACAGAAAAGATGGAGATGTTACCAACAGAGATGAGAAAGTTAGGAGGAGTGCATTTAATGGGAGAGATGAGTAGTTCTATTTTAGACACACTGAAACCTCTGGGTGGAGATACCCTGGAGACAAGTGGAGATTCAAAACTGTCATTTGGATAGGCTCTCAGGGTTGGAAAGGCAGATTTGGGAGCCATTCACATAGAGATGCGAGCTGAAGCTGATGAGCTCCCTGAGGGAATGAGTGTAGAGGAGCCAGAAAAGAGCCTTGAGGAATGTCCTATGATAATTATAGATTATTAATATTATCTTAATTTTATATATAATATTAATAATATAATTCATTATAGTTATAGTGGTAGATAAGTAATAATAATATTGTCATATCTGTTACACACTTAACGTCAAGCACTGTACTAAGCGCTGGAGTAAATATAAGACGATCAGTTCCCACATGGGGCTCACTCTCTTAAGTTTGAGGGAGAACAGGTATTGATTCCCCATGATGCAGATGAGGAATCTGAGGCCTAGAGAAGTCATGTGACCTGCTCCAAGACACACAGCAGATAAGATCTTCTGACTCTGACTCTCGGGCCTTGTCCTTTCCACTAGGCCAACCTGCTTACGAAGAGGACCCGAGGCAGAAGAGAAGCCAGTGAATGACACTGAAAAGAAGCAGTCAGAGAGGTAAGAGGAGAACCAATATAGTACCATGTGTTAACCTGGTTGAGTTTTAAGAAGAAGGGCGTAGTCCAATAGGTCAAAAGTAGCTGAGGGTTTGAATAGATTTAGGACAGACAAGAACCCTTGGAGTTGACCACAGAGAGGTCATTAATGACCTCAAAGGGAGGCAATTACAGTGAAGTGAAGGGATTGAAAACATCTCTCCTATTTAGACTGTGAGCCCCAGGTGGGACAGGGAGTGTCTGACTTGATTGTTTTGTATCTCCCTCATGCTTCATACAGTGCTTGACACATATTAAGTGTTAACATATTTCACCATTATTATTATTACTGTTCATTTGTCGTGTCCCAGTAAAAGGGTTGGTGGAGAGGAAATGAAGGTAGCAGATATTTATGACCTGTTTTTTTTATGGTACTTGTTAAATGCTTACTATGTGCTGGGATAGATACAGGATCATCAAGTTGGAAACAGTCCTTGTCCCACAGGGGGCTCACTGTCTTACTCCCCATTTTACAGATGAAGTAACTGAGGCACAGAGAAGTTAAGTGACTTGCTCAAGGTCACGGTGGACAAGCAGCGGAGCCAGGATTAGAACCCAGGTCCTTCTGACTCCAAGGCCTGTGTTCTATCCACTAGGTGACCTGTTCCAGAGGTAGATAAGAATGAGAGCGGGGAGACAGGGCAGTAACTGGAAGGGACTGTGGGATTGAGAGAGGGCTTTTTTTTAGTACTGGAGAGATGAGAGCATGTTTGAAGGCAAAAGACAAGGAACCTACAGAGAGTAAGAGGTTGAAAATAGCAGTGAGGTGAGGGGAGAGAGTGGGAGTAAGCAATTTTAGGAAGTGAGAGGGGATAGGGTCGGAGGTGCAGGGAGAGGGAGTGGATTGGGAGAGCAGAAAGGGAGACCTCTTGAAAAACAGCTGGGAAGCAGGAGAGAGAAGAGGAGGTGGCAGTGGAGAAGTGAAAATGCTTTTTGAAATGGTGTCACAGAGGAGCGGAAAGACTAAGGATGGCCGGTTTTGTAGAAAAATGACCTGGGCAGCACAGTGAAATATGGACTGGAGCTGGAGGAGGGAGAGATAGGAGTCTGGGAGGTGAGTGAGGAGGCTGATGCAGTAATCAAGGCAGGATGGGATAAATGCTTGGATTAACGTGGTAGCAGTTTGGATGGAGAGGAAAGGGCAGCTTTTAGAGATGTCGTGAGGCTTTGCTGATGTTTGAACCCCAAGGACCAATATTCACACACACGTACACACACACACACAAACTCATAGTGGAGGTGGGGTAAGGGGATGGGGGGAGCTTCATAGTTTTGGGGTGGGGGAGGAGGGTTTCACCCAGGTTCCACTTGACATCTTCAGGATGATCAATCATCACCAGCTGTAAATTAAAAAAATCTTCCCTAGCAGCATTCAGAATAGGCACACCCGTTCACTAACTCTGGCTGAAATCCCTGTGGGGGGACTAGAGATGGTATTTTCATTTCAATTTTTCCTTTCTGCCTGTCCCATCTGATTTACTCTTTTTTCTGCATCTTTTTTTTTCCCCTAGTAATCTTGCTTCATTCTGGTTCCTTTAACACTGCCACACTTCCCCACAGGGGAAGCACTTTATTCCCATTCCCTCAGTTGCTGGAACACCCGGAGAGAGCTGTTTGCTGTGGCACTGAGCCAAGCAGATAGCCTCCGCCTTTTGATTTTCTTTTCTTCTGTGGCTTTCTTTCACTCCTTCTTTTGCACCCCTACTGCCCTTTCTCTCACTCTTCTCTGTTCTTCTTTTCTGCTTCCCTGCCCTTTCCTCCAGAGCTGATGTTATGCTGCTTCTCTATCCCCAGCCCAGTACTCTTGACTCTGCTGGTAACTGTGTCTAGAGTAGTGACACTGAATGACCACTGCTAGAATAAGGAGGGTCTCTTCCCCACCTACCCTGCCACCCTCGGTGAACCTACCCATGTTCAAACAAGTCTCAAACTCAGTCCATGTACAGTTAACGCTGGGAAGGAAGGGCAGAGGCCAGGATTTTTAGATTCAACTGACGCTGGGATTATGCGTATGGGTTTGTGTGTATGTGTGTATCTGTGTGCCACTCTGCCAAAATACCTGGGCTTCACTAGATCACACTGGTGATAGTCTTTTCTCTCTAGCTCTGTCAGTTCCCTTTTTCTTCCTTTATTATTAACAATAATAATAATAATGGTATTTGTTAAGCATTTACTATATGCCAAGAACTCTATTAAGTGCTAGGGTAGATAATAACAATAATTATTATTATGGTACTTAAGTGCTTACTATGTGCCAAGAACTATACTTAGCTCTGGGGTAGATACAAACTAATCAGGTTGGACACAGTCCCTGTCCCACATGGGGCTCACAGTCTTTATCCCCATTTTACAGATGAGGGAACTAAGGCCCAGAGAAGTAAAGGGACTTGCCCAAGGTCACGCACCAGACAAGTGGCCGAGTCAGAAATAGAACCCAGGCCCTTCTGCCTCCCAGGCCCATGATCTATCCACTAGGACTCGTTCTTTTCCTTTCCCTTAATAATAATGACTGTGGTACTTGTTTACAATGTGCCAGACACTGTACTAAGCACTGGAGTAGATACAAAGGTAATCAGGTTGGATATGATCCCGGTCCCACATGAGGCTCCCAATCTTAATCCCCATTTCACGGGTGAGGGAAATGAGATACAGAGACATTATGTGATTAGCCCAAGGTCACACGGTAAACAAGTGGTGGAGCCAGAATTAGAACACAGGTCCTTCTGACTCCCAGGGTCCTTCTGACTCCCAGGCCTATGCTCTAGCTGCTAGGCCAAATTCCTTTCCTTTCCCTCCCGGAATCGTCCTATCTGTTCGGTTTACTCATCCATCTCCGGTCTTACTTGTCCCTGCTCTCTCTCTCGGTGAAATTGAGAGACTTGGTTCATCACATAGATTCTCAAAGAAACATGGCTACATGCATGCATGCTTACACAGATCTGCTCACATGTCAATACAAAGTGTGCATGCTTGCACATACACACACAAACACACACACGCTGTGATGTTGGTGGGTAAGGTGGATTGGGAGGAGGCAAGGTCCATTACTGGCTTCCGCCATCAGCCAGGGTGGGGCCTCTCCCTCTGGCAGCTGAGCCAGAAACCTGCCCTCCTGAGGACAGAGGCCCAGAGAAGTGAAGCGACTTGCCCAAGGTCACATAGCGGACAAATGGCAGAGCCTGGATTAGAACCCGGATCCTTCTTTACTTTACTGGGGGATTTAAGGATTTAAGCAACCACCGTTGCTTTTCCCGCTCCCTTCAGAAAATGGAATTTATTAATTCATTCAATCATATTTATTGAGCACTTTCCATTTGCAAAGCACTGTACTAAGCACTTGGGAGAGTACAATATTGAGCGCTTATTGTGGTGCAGAGCGCACAGTACTAAGGGCTTGGGAAAGTACAATTCAACAGAGTTGGCAGACACGTTCCCTACCTACAAGGAACTTACAGTCTGGAGGAGGAGTTTACAGTCCCTTCCCCCTTCATGTTTGACAGACTACAGCTGTGTCTGCTTTCGAAGCCCTCCTGCAATCATATCTCCTCCAAGAAGGCCTCCATGGACTAAATGTTGGCCTCCCCTATCTGCCCTCCTTTCTGCTCCACCTATGCACCTGGATCTCTACTCAAGCTGAACCTCGCAAGTCTCCTATTAAACCCGGCCCTCACACTTCGTTCATCTAATGCCAACCTACTCGCTGTACCTCGATCTCATCTATCTCGCCGCCGATATCTCACCCACAACCTGCCTCTGGCTTGGAAGGCCCTCCCTCAATAATAACTGTGGTATTTGTTAAGAGCTTACTATGTGCCAAGCACTGTAACTAAGCACTGGGGTGATACAATAAATCAGGTTGGAGACAATCCCTGACCCACATAGGGCTCCCAATCTCAATCCCCATTTTACAGATCAGGTAACTGAGGAACAGAGGGTGTAGACAGTCCCACCATCCTCCCTGTCTCACAAGCCTGTAACTTTACCATTATCCCCTATTCATCTCTCTCATTCAACCCGTGAATATAATAATGATAATAATTGTGGTGTTTGTTAAGCGCTTACTACATGCCAAGCACTATTCTAAGCACTGGGATAGATACAAGATAGTCAGGTTGTCCCACATGGGGCTCACAGTCTTAATCTCCATTTTACAGATGAGGGAACTGAGATACAGAAAAGTTAAGTGATTTGCCCAAGGTCACACAGCGGACAAGAGGTGGAGACATGATTAGAACAGTGACCTCTGACTCCCAATTCGGGGCTTTTGCCGCTAGGCTGAGATATGCACGTAGATTGTAGAGTTGGAGGCTAGGTGAATATCAAATGTCCAAGGGTTACAAATTCATTCATTCATTCATTCATTCATTCATTCAATAGTATTTATTGAGCGCTTACTATGTGCAGAGCACTGTACTAAGCGCTTGGAATGAACAAGTCGGCAACAGATAGAGACAGTCCCTGTTGTTTGACGGGCTTACAGTCTAATCGGGGGAGACAGACAGACAAGAACAATGGCAATAAATAGAGTCAAGGGGAAGAACATCTCGTAAAAACAATGGCAACTAAATAGAATCAAGGCGATGACGACACAGAAGGGACAGTGAGCCGGGGGAAAAAAGGGTTTAATTGGGGCAGGCTTCGTGGAGGAGGTGTGACACTAAAAACATTTTGGAGGTGGAGAGAGTGGTGGTCTGGCATATGTGGATGGAAGGAGGGAGTTCTTGGAGGAAATGTGACGTTAGCAATGTTTTGAAGGTGGAGATAGTGGTGGTCTGGAGCGTATAGAGGGAGAGAGGGAGTCCTTGGGGGAAATGTGACCTTAACAATGCCTTGAAGGGGCAGAGAGTGGTGGTCTCGTGCATATGGAATGAGAAAAGGGTTCCAGGCCAGGGGGAGGATGTGGGGATGTGGTCGGCAGTGAGACAGATGAGAAGTGCCGTGGTCCAAGAAACCAACTCACCATTGCCTATGCCATGGGCCCAACCAATCGGGGCATCCATCGGCTCAAGGAGGAGGGATGCGTTCTGCCATCTCCCTGCCTGACCTGTCCAGGCTGATACTCACGGGCGTGGGCGTCGACTGACCCGGGACACAAGGACCCATCACAGCTATCCCACCCTCAGTTATAAATATACACCCAGAGGTTTGTGTCCAGTTAAAGCCGAAACCATTTAGATGTCATTCAGGAGGGGAGAACGGAGTCATTTTCAGCCATGCATCACATTGGCAAGTTCATAAAGCGATATTCAGTCGCCCTCCTTGATCTGGTAATTGCCATTTGGAGGCTGGAGGAATGCATTCCTGTTGGAGCTAAAAGCAGCTTCTCTAAGTCTGCCGTTAAAGGAAGTTTTGTGGGTTTCTTTTTTTTTGTTCCCCCATAGCTGAAAGAAGTCAGGATGCTCTGAGTCACCCAGAGGTGAGGTATAATTTTTCTATTCTTGTTTAAATGCTCTGGAAAGGGAGCAGAAAGGCAGATACTTTCTATAAAACGATTCCCTGAGCAGCCGTTCATTCCTGTTAACCGCTGGTGCGAGCTCAGCTAAGGCCCCGGTGCAGTCAGAGCGTGGACCTGTGGACCTTGGTCAACTTGCCGAAGGTCACCACTTTTCTCCTCAGGCAGGGGTCCCTTTCCCTTCCACCACGCTACCCTCAGCCCCAGAGCAGGACGGGTCTCCTGTGAGAGTTTGAGAGGAGAAAACATGTCCTCTTCCTTCTACTCACATCCCTTCCTTAGCTCCCAACCCTTTCCTCAACAAACCCACTATTTCAGAGACATTTTTGAAACGGCGAGTAGAGCACGGGTCTGGGAGTCAGAAATACCTGGGTTCTAATCTCGGCTCTACCACGTCTGTTCTGTGACCTAGGGCAAGTCACTTCACTTCTCTGTGCCTCAGTTCCCTATCTGTAAAATGGGGATAGAGAGTGTGAGCCCCACCTGAGACAGGGATTGGGTCCAACCCTATTTACTTCTATCTACCCTAGAGCTTAGTAATGGTACAGAACAGTGCTTGGCACATAGTAATCTCTTAACAAATACCATGATTATTATAATTATTGTATCTAAGTGCTCTGAGGCCTTTCTCCAACTGACTGTGGTGGAGTTGAACTTGTCTATGGTTTGGCTCTCTATTCCTAGCAAGGAACTGGAGGTTATCCAAGTCAGGGAAAGGGGAGAAGCACCACCAGCAAAACAACATAAATTTGAGACCATCGCTTAGGGTATCTGTGGCAGGAGAGATTTGTGGAGAGAGACCCACAGTCTCAATTTGGAAACCATATACATCCATCTTGTTAGTTTAGTTTTTCAATTGGTACTGGGTTTCCTGAAGACGAAAGCAATATGGAGCACAGTTCTAAGCTTGAATCCCTTTAGATAACCATTCTCAATTAAAGAATGGAAGAAAAATTGAGAAGATTGAGAGGAGTCGGGAGTCAGAGGGACCGGGGTTCTAATTCCACAGGTCTGCTGTGTAACTTTGGGCAAGTCACTAAACTTCTCTGGGCCTCAGTTCCCTCACCTGCAAAATGGGGATTAAGACTGTGAGTCTCATGTGGGACATGGGCTTTATCCAACCTGATGAGCTTGCATCTACCCCAGCGCTTAGTACAGTGCCTGGCACATAGTAAGTGCTTAACAAATACCATAAAAAAAGGACTGTTGGTAAAGGGATGTTACTTTGCCATAGGAGGCTGGGTGTAGTCTTTAGGTTGGGCAAAAAATAGTCCACAGTGCTTTTTTTTTAATGGCATTTGTTAAGTGCTTACTATGTGCCAGGTACTCTAATAAACACTGGAGTAGATACGCATGGGACAAAGACCCTGTTCCACATGGGGTTCATAGTTTTAATCCCCATTTTACAGATTGAATGAGGCACAGAGAAGTTAATCGATCTCAATACTTCGGGTCCATTTAGAGATTCTGAGAAAGGATTGGGTTGTCTGGTAGTTCCTCCTGGTGAAGCTGGGAATAAATCTTCACTTAGCCACACAAAGAGAAATCTCATTCACACATAGGGAGCTGGTCCCGGAATTACCAAAGATCAGCAAACAGCTTCCTTAAAGCCAGGACATCAGCATTCATTTCTATCTCTCCATCACTACTGATGTCAGTTCTGAGTGTTGGTATGGTTCAACAGTCCGCAACATGTCACTTATACCATAGGCGGTGGTTTCTTCAAAACCAAGAGCTTCTTCCGGTATGCCCGTTCCTAAGCAGAACCAGACCCCTAAACTGGGAATAATGGGAAGCCAGACATCTGGTAGAAAGGCAGCGGGAAGACAGGAGAAAGAAATGACCACAGGAGACAGTAACAGCTGGAACTGTAAGATAGGAAGGAAAGAAAATGAGAAGAAGTGAGGCCTAGTGGGCATGGACATCAGAAGGACTAGGGTTCTAATCCCTGATCTGCCATTTATCTGCTAGGTGACCTTGAGCAACTCACTTAAGTTCTCTGTGCCTCATTTACCTCATCTGTAAAATGGGAATAAAGACTGTGAACCCCTTGTGGGGCACAGATTGTGTCCAACCTGATTAATTCATATCTACCCCAGTGGTCTGTACAGTGCCTGGCACATAGTACGTGCTTAAAAAATTCCAATAAATTTTTAAAAGCACTAGATTTGGAACAGTGGAATAGAAATATAAAGCATGTGTGTGAGAAGAGAGTTGTCCTATTTATCAATGGAATTTATTGAGCACTTACTGTGTGTACTGAGCGATTGGGAGAGTACAATCCAACAGAGCTGATAGACATGTTCCCTGCCCATAATGAGCATACAGTCTGGAGGATGAACTTACAGTCCTAAGAGCCCCATCAACACTCTTCTTCGGCCTCAGGGTTCTGTGGAACTGGCCTGAAAACGCTGATGTGCTACCAGATAGGTTGGCCACCGTATTGGCTCTGCAGAGGAAAGGCGGAATACGTCATTCTCCAGAAACAAAAGGTCTCCATCTTGGGCCTTGGAAGACAGATTGGATCAAGAGCTAAGTTATGGAATATAAGACTATGAAAGATTCCTTCATGAGTCAGACCAACACTTCCAGCGTGGCTCAGTGGAAAGAGGCCGGGCTTGGGAGTCAGAGGTCACGGGTTCGAATCCCGGATCTGCCACTTTCCAGCTGTGTGACTGTGGGCGAGTCACTTCACTTCTCTGTGCCTCAGTTACCTCATCTGTAAAATGGGGATTAACTGTGAGACTCATGTGGGACAACCTGATTACCCTGTATCTCCCCCAGCGCTTAGAACAGTGCTCTGCACATAGTAAGTGCTTAACAAATACCAACATTATTATTCAGTTAACCCAACTGAAAACTGAAAACTGGAAGTTAATTGCTGAGGTTAGATATGCCGGATGTGGGATGTACTGTCTTCAAGAAAAAATGGCTCTCTGAGCAAAATCTTCTTATGGACTGTAAGCCCCCTCTAGACTGTAAGCTCATTGTGGGCAGGGAACGTGTCTACCAACTCTGTTGTATTCTTCTCTCCCAAGGACTTAGTACAGTGACCTTGGGCAAGTCGTTTACTTCTGCGTGCCTCAGTTACCTCATCTGTAAAATGGATATGGAGATAGTGAGCCCCACGTGAAACAGGGGCTGTGTCCAAGTCGATTTACTTGTATCCACCCCAGTGCTTAATACAGTGCCTGGCACATAGTAAGCGGTTAACCAATACCATAATTACTATTATTATTACAGTTCACTGCCCACAATAAATGCTCAATAAATACCATTGATGCTGATGATGATGGAAAGAAAGACGTGGAGTTAAAAGAGAAAACTGCACCAGGAACTACAAACATGGAGCCCAGCAACACGTTCATTCATTCAATTGTACTTATTGAGCACTTACTGTGTGCAGAGCATTGTACTAAACAACTGGGAGAATACAATACGACAATGAACAGACACATTCCCTCCCCATAACGAGCTTACAGTCTAGAGGCAACAACAAGAGACGCCCTCTTTGGGTGCCCAGGGTGGAGGGGACTGGAGTTATTAAGCTTGTGAGCCCCTTGTAGGACAGCGATTGTGTCTGACCCATTCATTCATTCAATAGTATTTATTGAGCACTTACTATGTGCAGAGCACTGTACTAAGCACTTGGAATGTCCAACTGGGCAACAGATAGAGACAATCCCTGCCCAATGATGGGCTCACAGTCTAACCAGACAACATAAACATGATAAATAGAATCAAGGGGATGTACACCTCATTAACAAAATTAATAGGGTAATAAAAATATATACAAATGAGCACAGAGCTGAGGGGAGGGGAAGGGAAGGGAGAGGAGCAGAGGGAAAGGGGGCTTAGCTGAGGGGAGGTGAAGGGGGAAGGGGGAGGGAGCAGAGGGCGGAGGGGGAGCAGAGACGGAGCAGAGGGAAAAGGGGTAGCTCAGGCGGGGAAGGCCTCTTGGAGGAGGTGAGCTCTCAGTAGGACCCAAATTTGCTTGTATCCACCCCAGCGCTTAGAACAGAGCCTGGCACATAGTAAGAGCTTAAAATGCCACTACTAGTATTATTATTATTATCCACATACACGGTCATAGGTGAGCTTCACTCTCAGTGGTGTTCTTCCTATAAAAAAGAAAAGCTTTTTTCATCCGTTCCTGAATGCTAAGGAGAGTTACCATTGCCCTCCCTCAGCCACTAGAGGGCGTCTTGGCCATAAATTGCTACCAGAGAAAGTCATCTTTGGCTTTCCTGGGGGCCTTAAAGATGCTCAGTGATGATAATAATAATAATGTTGGTATTTGTTAAGCACTTACTAATGTGCAGAGCACTGTTCTAAGCCCTGGGGTAGATACAGGGTAATAATAATGATAATATTGGAATTTCTTAAGCGCTTACTATGTGCAGAGCACTATTCTAAGCCCGGGGTAGATACAGGGTAATAATAATAATAATGTTGGTATTTCTTAAGCGCTTACTATGTGCAGAGCACTATTCTAAGCCCTGGGGTAGATACAGGGTAATAATAATAATAATGTTGGTATTTCTTAAGCGCTTACTATGTGCAGAGCACTGTTCTAAGCCCTGGGGTAGATACAGGGTCATCAGGTTGTCCCACGTGAGGCTCATAGTTAATCCCCATTTTACAGATGAGGTAACTGAGGCATAGAGAAGGTAAGTGACTTGCCCACAGTCACACAGCTGACAAGTGGCAGATCTGGGATTTGAACCCATGACCTCTGACTCCCAAGCTCGGGTTCTTTCCACTGAGCCACACTGCTTCAGTAATGCTGGCAAGCCTGTGTGCCCATTCATTCATTCATTCATTCAATTATATTTATTGAGCACTTACTAGGTGCAGAGCACTGTACTAAGTGCTTGGGAGAGGACAGTATAACACTAGACACAATCCCTGCCCACATCAGAAGCACCTTCAGCAGAGCTGTCAGATGCCATGTATATGTCTATATATATAATTCTATCTATTTATATTGATGCTGTTGATATCTGTCTACTTGTTTTGTTGTTTGTTTGTCTCCCCCCTTCTAGGCTGTGAGCCCATTGTTAGGTAGGGATTGCCTCTGTTGCCAAATTGTAATAATTGTCTTTATTTGTTGCTGAATTGTACTTTCTAAGCGCTTAGTAAAGTGCTCTCCACACAGTAAGTGCTCAATAAATACGATTGAATGAATGAATAATAATAATAATAATGGCATTTGTTAAGCACTTACTATGTGCAAAGCACTGTTCTAAGCACTGGAGAGGATACAAGGTGATCAGGTTGTCCCACGTGGGGCTCACAGTCTTAATCCCCATTTTCCAGATCAGGGAACTGAAGCACAGAGAAGTTAAGTGACTTGCCCACAGTCACACAGCTGACAAGCAGCTGAGCCAGAATTTGAACCCATGACCTCTGACTCCCAAGCCCATGTTCTTTCCACTGAACCACGCTACTCTGCACTTGTACTTTCCAAGTGCTTAGTTCAGTGCTCTGAACACAGTAAGCGCTCAATAAATGTGTTTGAATGAATGAATATATTTATATATGTCATTTATTAGTGCTTACTATGTATCGAGAACTATTCTAAGCACTGGAGTAGATACAAGTTAATCAGGTGGGCCACAGTCTCTGTCTCACATGGGGCTCACAGTCAAGAAGGAGGGACAACAGGTATTGCACAGCCAACCTTGCCCTGGCAGGAATCAAACAGCCCAAATAAAGCCCCTATTGTTACAGTCCATTCTCAGTTCCATGAGAATCCAGTCTGGCTCAGGCGACGCTTAACAAAACCCTCATCTGTAAAATGGGATTAAGACTGTGAGCCCCACGTGGGACATCCTGATTCCCCTGTGTCTACCCCAGCGCTTAGAACAGTGCTCGGCACATAGTAAGCGCTTAACAAATACCAACATTATTATTAAACAGCCTTTCTCAGAATGCCGGACTTTCGGGGCGGCTCAAAGGTATTACATTAGGGAATCAATTATTTGGGGGTTTTTTTTAGAACTGAGGAAGAGGACGGGAATACATTTCAACTTTGAGCTATACCAGCCAAAAAAAAAAAATTTCAGGCACACCCGCTGTGTCTGAAAGAACATAGGTACCTAAAAAAGAAGTCTAGAATGGCCCTGATAATGGATCAGATAAGACTTCCTGTAAAACACTTAGGTTCCATTTACTGGAAATAATCCTTCTCCATAGGAGGAAAAAAAAAGAAACTATAATGTTGCTATCAGCTTGCTTAAATCAACATTCCAATGTATTTCTACCTTATTACCGCATACTATTGACCCGAATTAACTGGGCTATACTGTACATAGCACAAATGGGATGAAGAAAAAAGCGATATGCCTTTATTGACTTTAATCCATTTCTTCCCACAATATTTTAGAGATTACACTAAAATTGTGAATCAAATAGTCCTCCTTTAGCAGGGCTCTGAGAATTCTATGGGTGGCATTAAAGAAAGTCTTCCTCCAACTGGGTGAAACATGCACTTAGCATAAATAAACATTTCCCTCACACATCTAGTGGCCCAACTAGGAATTCCAGAATGTTGCTAAAGTACTCAGACACCTAAAAATAATGAGAACAGAATGTATTTATCACTTTCCAATCTTCTGAGCATTGTACTGTTTCTCCTTTTTGGTTGTGAATTCAACAATCAATCAGATTATTTGAGTGCTTACTAATAATGTTGATATTTGTTAAGCGCTTACTATGTGCAGAGCACTGTTCTAAGCGCTGGAGTAGACATAGGGGAAACAGGTTGTCCCACATGGGACTCACATTCTTCATCCCCATTTTACAGATGAGGTAACTGAGGCACAGAGAAGTGAAGTGACTTGCCCACAGTCATACAGCTGGCAAGTGGCAGAGCTGGGATTCGAACCCATGACCACCATGACTTACTGTGTGCAGAGCATTATACTAAGTTCTTGGGAAGAGTTGGGAGTCTTGTCATTTCTGCCTACAAGAAGCTGACTGTCTACAGGGGAGCTTCAGATAGGATTCTGGCCTGAATTACACTGATAATGCTTCAACCCTCTGGCTTCACTTGGGCCATTTTGGTTGTAGAAAATTTGATTTGTGGCACAAGTTACTCAATCATTCATTAATATTTATTGAAGATTCACTCTCGACAGAACACTTGGGTGATTATTAAGTCAGTAGGCATGATCCCTACCCTCAAGGAGTTTAAAATCTAGGACGTGAGGCCGGCAGCTAAATCGATTACAGGTGGGGGAAGCTAACCAGTAAAAAGACGTAGAAATATGTGCTGTTGGGAGAAGGGGTGGAGTGAATCCCTAAATTCTTAGTGGGTACAGACTCAAGTGCACAGGGGAGGACATAAGATGGGGTGATGAGAGATTAATCTGGGAAGGCTTCCTGGAGATGTGATTTTAGAAGGGTTTTGAAAATGAGGAAAGTACTAGTCTTCTGAGTGGAAAGGGGGAGGGAATTCTAGGCAGTCCCAGGCACATGAGGGCAGACAAGAGAAGTAGTTTGGTCTAGTGGAAAGACCTCTGACCTGAGAGTCAGGGGAACTGGGTTCTAATCCTGACTCTGCCACTTGCCTGCTCTATGACTTTGGGCAAATCCTTTAACTGCTTTCTGCCTCCATTTCCTCACATGGGGATTAAATATCTCTAGACTGTAAACTCGTCCTCTAGACTGTAAACTCAGTGTGGGCAGGGAATATGTCTGTTTACTGTTGTATCAAACTCTTCCAAGTGCTTAGTACATTGCTCTGCACGCAATCAGTGCTCAATAAATAGGAATGAATTGAATACCTGTTCTCCCTCCAGCTTAGATTGGGAGACAGGGATATGAAACAGGGATCGTGTCTGACATAATGGTCTTGTATCTTCCCCATTGCTTAGCCAGTGCTTGGCACATACATAGGAAGCACTTAAATGAGACCACGTCTCACCTTCACAACATCACCAAGATTCGCCCTTTCCTCTCCACCCAAACTGCTACCTTGCTGGTACAATCTCTCATAATACCCCTACTCGACAACTGCATCAGCCTCCTTTCTGATCTCCCATCCTCCTGTCTCTCCCCGCTCCCGTCTATTCTTCATTCCGCTGCCTGGATTATCTTTCTGCAGAAACGCTCTGGGCATGTCACTCCCCTCCTCAAAAATCTCCAGTGGTTGCCTATCAACCTTTGCTTGAAGCAAAAACACCTCACTTTGACTTCAAAGCTCTCCATCCCCTTGCCCCCACCTACCTCACGTCCCTTCTCTCCATCTACAGCCTACCCTGTACACTCTGCTCCTCTGCCGCTAACCTCCTCACTGTGCCTCATTCTCGCCTGTCCCGCCGTCGACCCCGGGCCCACGTCCTTCCTCTAACCTGAAATGCCCTCCCTCCTCACACCTGCCAAACTAGTTCTCTTCCCCCTTCAAAGCCCTACCGAGAGCTCACCTCCTCCAGGAGGCCTTCCCAGACTGAGCCCTCCCGTTCCCTCCGCTCTTCCTCCCCTCCCCATTGTCCCTACTCCCTTCCTCTGCTCTACCCTCTTCCCCTCCCCACAGCACTTGTATATATTTGTACATATTTACTGCTCTATTTATTTTATTAATGATGTGCATTAATCTATGGCTCTATCTATTTTAATGGTAGTGATGCCCGTCCACTTGTTTTGTTTGTCGTCTGTCCCCTCGCTTCTAGACTGTGAGCCCATTGTTGGGTAGAGATTGTCTCTATCTGTTGCCGAATTGTACTTTCCAAGCGCTTAGTACAGTGCTCTGCACCCAGTAAGCGCTCAATAAATATGATTGAATGAATGAATGAATTATTATTTACTTCTTTACAAAGCCAGAGGTAAAACCTGACTCTTGGAAATAGGAGGCGGGGCCAGGCACCTTGAAATGCTTGGCTATTCTGATGAGAGCAGGAGTTGGGCAGAATGTGGGAGGAGGGAGAAGAAGCAAGGCACTCTAATAATAATTAATAATCAAGCTAATAATAGTTGTGGCATTGGTTAAGCCCTTACTCTGTGCGAGGCACTTGACTAAACGCTAGGGTGGATACAAGCAAATCGGGTTGGATAGAATCCCAGTCCCACATGGGGCTTACAGGCTCAATCCCCATTTTGCAGATGAGGTAATTGAGGCCCAAAGAAGCGAAGTGACTTGCCCAAGGCCACACAGCAAACAAGTGGCAGAGGTCTCAATCCCAGTGGCAAGGCTCTGGCTTGCCCTGTAGCCCGGGGCAGAGGAGGGAGACTCAACGGGTTCCAGGGCCAGACAGGAGCCCAGATCCTGCCAGGGGAAAGAGTGGGAACAGCCAGGTGAGGACTGACTTCCATTCATTCATTCATTCAATCGTATTTATTGGGCTCTTACTGTGTGCAGAGCACTGTACTAAGCACTTGAAAAGTACAATTCGGGAACAGAAAGAAAAAATCCCCACCAACAACAGGCTCACAGTCTAATAATAATAATAATAATGTTGGTATTTGTTAAGCGCTTACTATGTGCCGAGCACTGTTCTAAGCGCTGGGGTAGACATAGGGGAATCAGGTTGTCCCACGTGGGGCTCACAGTCTTAATCCCCCTTTTACAGATGAGGGAACTGAGGCACAGAGAAGTGAAGCGACTCGCCCACGGTCACACAGCCGACAAGTGGCAGAGCTGGGATTTGAACTCATGAGCCCTGACTCCAAAGCCCGTGCTCTTTCCACTGAGCCACGCTGCTTCTCTAGAAGGGGGGAGACAGACAACGAAATAAAACAAGTAGACAGGCAGCAAGAGCATCAAAATAAATAAATAAATAATATATACACATCATTAACAATATAAATAGAATAATAAATATGTACATATATACACAAGTGCTGTGGGGCAGGGAGGGGGATAGAGCAGAGGGAGGGAGTAGGGGTGATGGGGAGGCGAGGTGGAGCAGAGGAAAAGGGGGGCTCAGTCTGGGAAGGCCTCCTGGAGGAGGTGAGCTCTCAGTAGGGCTTTGAAGGGGAGAAGCGAGCTAGTTTGGTGGATGTGAGGAGGGAGGGCATTCCAGGTCAGAGGTAGGATGTGGGTCGGGGTCGATGGCGGGACAGGCGAGAACGAGGCACCGTGAGGAGATTAGTGGCAGGGGAGTGGAGTGTGCAGGCTGGACTGTAGGAGGAGAGAAGGGAGGTGAAATAGGAGGGGGCAAGGTGATGGAGAGCTCTGAAGCCAAGAGTGAGGAGTGTTTGCTTCATGCAAAGATTGAGAGGCAACCATTGGAGATTTTGGAGGGGGGGGGGGGGGCAGGGGGTGACATGTCCAGACCGTTTCTGTAGAAAGATAATCCGGGCAGCAGAGTGAAGTATAAACTGAAGTCGGGAGAGACAGGAAGTTGGGAGGTCAGAACCCCACATCCACATCCCTACGTGGATCCCAGAGCCACGCCAACCCAGCCTTGGGCGTGAACAGTGCTGCTGGAGGCCATCTTAGCTGTCCAGCAGATTGTCCTGATATCTGTTAATTCATTCAATTGTGTTTATGGAGCGCTTACTGTGTGCCAAGCACTGTACTAAGTTCTTGGGAGAGTACGATACACTACCCAGACACATTCCCTGCCCACGACAAGCTTACTTTTCCCTGGGAGGCACCTGAGGAGGGAGAGCATCCTCTGAGCTCAACCAGAACCTTGGACATCAAGTGGGGTTCCTAATTAGCAGGCTGCCTTTCAGAAACCTTGCTCTTTTGACAGAGACTTCCGTGCCACTGCCAGCCTAAGGGACCGCAAGCTATTTCCCCGGGGGTCTAGCCAGACAGTGGGTGGGCAGAGGAAATGAGGCAGAGAGCCAACAGTCCTGGAAAGCTGCCAGGCAGGGTCCATGAACCAGGTTCCAGCCAGTCTGCACAGCCCCCACCCTATCCAATTTCAGCCCTCCCAGGGGGAAATGGTGGCCAAACTACCAGCAGAAAATCCCCCTCTCATTACACGGATAATGAGTCCCATGCTGTCAGTACAATGAATAATCTGGATGCTTTCATCTTGCTGTAGGTTTGCCCTTTGCAGTCCTTCACTCCTCTAACGCTGGGCTTCAATCTCAGTCCGTCAGTCGCATTTTCTGAGTACTTACTGTGTGCAGAACACTGTACTAAGCGCTTGGGAAAGTATGATATAGTAATAAATAGACACATTCCCTGCTTACCACGAGAGCTCATCTCTCTCACTCTCTCTCTACAGATTCCTTGCTCACATCCTCCCTCCAGCCTGGAACTTCCTTCCGGAATATATCCGATAGACCACCACCCTCCCCACTGTGGCTTAGTGGGTAGAGCATGGCCCCGGGAGTCAGAGGGCCCGGGTTCTAATCCTGGTTCTGCCACACGTCTGCTTTGTAACCATGGACAGATCACTTAACTTCTCTAGGCCTCAGTTATCTCACCTGCAAAATGGAGATTAAGACCTTGAGCCCCATGTGGGACAAGGACTGTGTCCAAACCCAGTGCTAGGCACATAATAAGCGCTTAACAAGTACCATTATTATTATTATTATTATTCAAGATCCTATTTATATCATATATCCCCCAGAAAGCCTTTCCTGACTAATTTCTCATCTTCCCATCTTCTTCCCTTCTTTGCTTGAATCACAGCAGTTAGATAATCAATCAAAGATAATAATGGTATTTGTTAAGTGCTTACTATATGCCAAGCACTGTACTAAGCCCTGGGGTAGGTATAAGATAATCAGGTCCCACAAGAGGGTCATAGTCCAAGTTGAAGGGAGAATGGGTATTGAATCCCCATTTTGCAGATGAGGAAAGTGTGGCACAGAGAAGTCAAGTGACTTGCCAGAGGTCACACGGAGGGTATGAGGCAGAGCTGGGATTAGAACCCAAGTCTTCTGACTCCCAGACCCATGATCTTTCCACCAGCTCACACTGCTTTTCAATCAATTGCATTTAGTGAGAGCTTACTCTGTGCCAAACACCATACTAAGCATTCGGGAGAGTACAACAGAGTTGGTAGATATATTCCCTGTCTACAAGGACCGTACAGTCTAGAGGAGGAGACATAAATTAATATAAAACAAATTACAGATACATACATAAGTGCTGTAGGGCAGAGGGGTGACTAAAGCGTGTAAACGTGTAAGGGTAGCATAGAAGGGACTGATAGAAGAGGAAATGAGGGTTTAGTCAGGGGAGGCTTCTTGGAGGAGATGTATTTTTAATAAGACTTTGCTCCAAAGTAACTAGTTTGCATAATTCCCCCCCTTCACTTCCCCTGCCACACCCAACAGCACATATGTACACATCATTCATTCATTCATTCATTCATTCATCCATTCATTCAATTCATTCAATTGTATTTATTAAGTACTTCCTGTGTGCAAAGCACTGTACTAAGCGCTCGGGAGAATACAATTCAACAACAAACAAATCAATTCCTGTCCACAACAAGCTCACAGTTTAGAAGGGGAGATAGACATTAATATAAATGAATAGATATATAAATAAAGAAATAAATAAATAGATATATACAGATATATATATATATTTGCTGTGGGGATGAAAGGGAAGATGAATGAAGAAGCAACTAAGAGTGGTGCAGAAGGGAGTGGGAGAGAAGAGGAGGGCTTAATCAGGGAAGGCTTCTTGGAGGAGATGTACCTTCAATGAGGTTTTGAATTAGCACCCTAAGTATAAGCAGAAAACTCAAACCAGTCAATCAGGGGTATTTATTGAGCACTTACTGTGTGCAGAGCACTGTATTAAGTGTTTGGGAGAGTATGATACAGCAGAGATTATAGACATATTTCCTGCCCACAGTAAGCTTAATAATAATAATGATGGTATTTGTTAAGCACTTACTATGTGCCAAGCACGGTTCTGAGTACTGGGGTAGATAAAAGGTAATCAGGTTTTTCCACGTGGGGCTCACAGTCTTAATCCCCATTTCACAGATGAGGGAACTGAGGCACAGAGAGGTTACGTGGCTTGCCCAAGGTCACACAGCGGACAAGTGGTGGAGGTGGGATTAGAACCCACATCCTCTGACTCTCAAGCCCGGGCTCTTACCACTAAGCCAGGCTGCCTTCTCACAGTCTAAAGGGTGAGACAGACGTGAATAAAAATAGAAAACCAATCTAAACCGGGGTATATACCCTGGCAGGGTCAGTTGCCTGTTGTTGTGCAGAAGAACAGTTGTACCAGCCCCAGAGCCCTAAAGCTGGCCCTTCTAAACATTGGACAAGAGGCTCTGCCCTCCAATAATTTCCCCAAGGCTGTTGGAATGGGGAATGAGTTCCCCGTTGGCCATGGATCTCCCCAGTCAACAGCACCCCAATCCAGATTCTTATTCTTGCAGCCATGTCGGAGAGACAGTGGTCCCTGAAATGGAGACGTGCACTGAAGAGAAAGGGTGAGACTAACCAACTTAATTCTGGGGGACACCCCCACCCCAACTTCCTCAGCCCCAAAGCGGTCAGAGTTTTAATCAGACCTTGGGTGCATTTTTAAAATGGCCTCTAAGCTAGGTCTCAAAAGAGAAATGATTTGGGAAATTCAGCAGTTTTCCATAGAACACATTTTCATCCCAACCGTCCAAGTAGAGAGCTTCCTTTCTCTAGAGAAAGCAGCTGGATCTGGAGAAAAGAATGGCCACGGGTTTTCCAAAGGAAATTCCCTGCTGGATATGAGGCCTGTGAAGATGGGTCAAAATTGGGACCCTAGGTTATAGGGTCATTGCTTCACATACGACAACATAGGTGACCAGACAACGTTCAAAGCGCTGCTTTCAAGCAACGTCACATTTGCCCACTGTTCTGTGAAAGTTTGGAGATCTCAAGAATATTCTCTTTTAAGAATAAACACCTCAAGCATCTTTCATCGTTAAATGGGGCTTGTGGTGAAATTATAGTCATTCATATCTGGTAAGGAATATTCAGTGCCTCATGAGGACACGGATCATTTATGATAAGTTCCTCTCTTGAGTTGTTAATTGGCTAGTAAAAAATGCCATAAATAAATCCTAGGCATTTTATGAATAAATATACTTTGGTCTTATATAATTTTTTGTTTAGCATAATCATATGGTGCTACCCATATTATTCAGCATTTTTACCAGAGTGTTTAGAGTTTAAATTGCCTTTATATTTAACCAAATGCCTGCTGCGTGACCTTGGGCAAATCATTTACTTAACTGCTCCGTACCCCAGTCTCATCATCTATAAAATGGGAATAAAATAAATATTCTCCCTCCCTCTTAGAGTGGGATTCCCATATGAGATAGAGACTGTGTCCAACTTGATTATCTTTGTGTCAACCCCAATGTCTGGCACAACACAGTAAGCACTCAGTACCATTATCAACATATGATTTTTCAGGCCTATAGGAAGAAATGGAGTGATTTTGAAAATAGAGACTAAAATTGTCTGGGCTAATGACTCTATGAAATATCCTGCTTTGAACTTTGGAAAATATGGTGACTGGTGACTGTACCTTTAGTTCGTCCCTTCAGGGGGAATGGGACATGTAACCGGAGAGGGCTGCTATGTATCTGATGACATGGGAGAGAGCTTCCAGGAAAAACGTTTAGAAAGAGATAGAGACAGGAGGCCTATGGTTCCCTGGAATGGCTGGGCTGACAGTTGAATGGGGAATAACTCGGGAAATGTGTCTGTTTATTGTTATATTGTCCTCTCCCGAGAGCTCAGTACAATGTTGTGCACACAGTAAATGCTCCTAAATATGACTGACAACAATATGATGACGATAATATGATTGACGACACTGTCCAGATATGGAATATGTCACTTGGAGACCAGAAGCAAGAGGCACTGCTTCTAACACAGGGATAGAAGACAGAGAGCAGGAACAGTGTGGTCTAGTGGAAAGAGCACAGGCCCTGGAAGCAGTGTGGCTTAGTGGAAAGAGCACGGGCTTAGGAGTCAGAAAATGTGGGTTCTAATTACGGCTCAGCCACTTGTCTGCTGGGTGACCTTGGGCAAGTCACTTAACCTCTCTGTGCCTCAGTTACTTCATCTGTAAAATGGGGATTAAGACTGTGAGCCCCACGTGGGACAACCCAATTACCTTGTATCTATTCCAGTGCTCAGAACAGTGCTTAGCATATTAGTAAGCACTTAACCAATACCATAGTAATAGTAATAATAAAAATAATCAGAGCACTTGAGTCCTAATCCCACCTTCATCACTTGTGTGGTGCGTGACCTTGGTGTAAAACACTTTAATTCTCTGTATCTCAGTTTCCCCATCTGTAAAATGGGGATTAAATCCTACCCCCTTCTAATTAGACCGTGAGCCCCATGTAAAACAGGGACTGTGTACAACCCGATTACCTTGTATCTCCCTCAGTGCTTAATACAGTTCTTGGCACATAGTAAGAGCTTAATTTAATAATTAAAAGTAATTATTATTTTTATTGTAATAGAGCTTGAAGACCCAGCTACCTATCAATCAATTAATCGATTAATGAATGGAATGTATGGTATTTAGCTAGAATGGTACCTGAAAGTGAACGTGCTTAAAACAGTGCTTGGCACATAGTAAGCACTAAACAAGTAATGTAATTATTCCCTCTAGACTGTAAGCTCGTTACGGGCAGGGAATGTGTAGGTTACATTGCTCTATTTTACTCTCCCAAGTGCTTAATTCAGTGCTCAGCACACAGGAAGCGCTCAGTAAATATAACTGACTAAACCTAGTAAGTGATTAACAAATACCGCACACACAAAAAAATCCCAGCAATCCCCAAAGACAATCATGACTTGTGCCAAAGCCTACCTGCTAGTAGTGAGATTGAACACTGTGGCTTGTGTTTTGGACTGCATTTAATTTCAGACTGTAAGGTTGTTGTGGGCAGGGAATGTGTCATTATAGGCTTATGTTGTTCTTCCAAGCAATTAATACGGTACCTTGAACACAGTAAATGCCCAATAAACACAATTAATTGATTGATTGAGTGAACTCCTGGAGCCTGGCTCTACATAGGCCTGCTAAAGTCAACCAATTTCCAAGGTTTGGGCTGAGCCAAGCCTTGGGTCAAAAGCAGGGAAGAGCATGTTGCAATGGGACAGAAGCTGAGTTGCTTCTATGTCTTTAAATTCCAGCTCCTAATCAATTCATTCATTCAGTAGTATTTACTGAGCACTTACTATGTGCAGAGCACTGTACTAAGCACTTGGAATGTACAATTTGGCAACAGAGGCAATCCCTGCCCAGTGACAGGCTCACAATCAATCAGTCATATTTATTAAGTGCCTACTGTGTACGGAATTAAGCCTTAGAGAGAGTAAAATATAACACATTTGGTAGACATATTCCCTGCCAATTTTTAAGGTATTTATCAAATAATTACTATGTAGAAACCCTGGAATTAAGCACTAGGGTAAATGCAAATAAGGTCAGATACAGTCCCTGTCCCACATGGGATTTACAGTCTAAGTGGAGGGAGAACAGGCATTTAATCCCCATTTTATACATGAGGAAACTCAGGCACAGAAGAGTGAAGTTACATGTCCAAGGTCACACAGCAGGTAAGTGGCGGAGCTAGAATTAGAACCCAGGTCCTTCTGACTCCCAGGCCCGTGTTCTTTCCTTTAGGTCATGCTTGCTCTGCTTCCCATTTGTTTTGATTAAGCTGTCGCCGATTCTGTCATCAAACTGTAAGCTCGCAAGCACTTAACAATACCATTTTAAAAATAAGAAAATAAAAAAAAATTTAAAAGGGCCAGTTAGGGTGAGCAAACAAAAAACCCCAACTCATCCCAATCCAACACACCTGTTTACGTGGCCTAGCGAAACGAGCAAAGGACCTGGATTCTAATCCCATCGGGGAAGCAGCGTGGCTCAGTGGAAAGAGCCTGGGCTTCGGAGTCAGAGGTCATGGGTTTGACTCTCAGCTCTGCCACTTATCAGCTGTGTGACTGTGGGCAAGTCACTTAACTTCTCTGGGCCTCAGTTACCTCATCTGTAAAACGGGGATTAACTGTGAGCCTCACGTGGGACAACCTGATTACCCTGTATCAACCCCAGTGCTTAGAACAGTGCTCTGCACATAGTAAGCGCTTAACAAATACCAACATTATTATTGTTATCTCTGCCATTTGACTGCTCTGTGACCTTGGACAAGTCACATAGTGACATTCTCTCAGTCCAAACTACCCAAACTGGATGTTAAAAAAAATCTGTGAGCCTCTTGTGGGACCTGATTATCTTGTATCTACCCCAACATTTAGTCCATAGTAAACAGTTAACAGTGATTATTATCATTATTAAAGTTATTAATAATGATAATAATAAAGCGAAGCCTTTAGAAACAGTAGAGATGCAGCTCTGTCTTACTTAGCAGCCTTTCCAGCAAACCTTTGGAAAAAAACAGCAGTGTGTTTTGCTACAATACGAAGTGAAATACTGGAAACGTTATTAACAATTGGAATTGGAAGAACAGTTAGAGAGAAATCTAGTTTAATCCACCGGGCACAATTTTAGAAACCCAAGGGCTGACCTAAAAAGTCTGATAGGAATCTTTCCAGGAAGCAGCAGACACTGCAAAGGAAAGCTGCGGGTCGAGTTATGGAAGCTTCTAAATGTGATTAAGTGCAATAACCACCCAAATGGGTCATTTTCTCTCCGTGTCGGTGGTTATGTTAAACTGGAGACACACTGTAGTGGGTTCAAGTGATCAACAGGAAGAAACATACCATGAGGTGGACCTGTTTTCAAACTGATCCTAAGCTAGACAAGAGGACAGGGAAGAAAATAGGACAATTATGTAAAGAAGTTAGATATTGTGGAAGCTATGAAAGTGGGTGGGAACGCAGAATTATAGAACAAATTGTAAGAAGGCAGCGGCAAAGGAAATAAAACGGGGAAGATAACTTTTCCATTGTTTCAGGGCCTTTCCCTTCCTTTGGAGATCTCAAAGTTCTGTCAAATCCTGAGTTGATGCCTAACAATCTCTTTCAATCAATCAATTGAACTTATTGAATGCTTACTGTGCGCAGAGCACTGTACTAAGCACTTGGGAGAGTACAGGAGGACAATATAACCAACACATTCCCTGCTCACAACGAGATTACAGTCTTGAGGGGCAGCCCTCATTGGCTCACAATATGAGAATAAAGGTGGGAAAGAGGATTGGAGACAGGTTGGGAGCAGTGAAACAATAAAATACTCAAATGGCATAAGAGTTCAGGCCTGGCATGGAGAAGCAGCATAGCCTAGTGGATACAGCACATGCCTGGGAATCAGAAGGACCTAGGTTCTAATTCCTCCTCTGCCACTTGTCTGCTGTGTGACCTTGGCAAGTTACTTCACTTCTCTGTGCCTCAATTACCTCATTAGTAAAATGGGGATTACGAGTGTGAGCCCCATGTGGTACATAGACTGTGTCCAACCTGACTAGCTTGTAACAACCCCAGGGCTTAGAACAGTGCTTGGCACACAGTAACCGCTTAATAAGTACCATTAAAAAAATTGTGATACTTGGTAAGCACTTACTTTGGGTCAAGCACTGTACTAAGTACTGGGGTAGATAAAAGATAATCGGATCAGACACAGTTTCTGTCTGGCTCACAGTCTGAAAGGGAAGCAGAACAAGTATTTCATGCCCATTTTATGGATGAAGAAATCAGTCAGTAACTCAATCCATCAGTAATATTTATTGAGCAATTACCGTGGGCCACCCTAACAACGCCGAGCCTGACCTCTTATGCCAAGTAGAGTGGTCTAGTGGTTAGAGCCTGGAAGTCAGAAGGAGCTCGGTTCTAATCCCGACTCCGCCATTCCTCAGCTATGTGACCTTGGGCAAATCACTTCACTTCCCTGTGCCTCGATTACCTCATCTGTAAAATGGGCATTAAGACTGTGAGCCCCATGTAGGCCATGGACTGTGTCCAATCTGATTACTCTGCATCTACCCCAGCGCTTAGAACAGCGCTATATCCCGATGTATCTGTCTCCATTCTTCTCTTCACACACTGCGAGCCCCTTGAGGGATTCCGTGTCTTATTAAGGATAATTGTGGTGTTTGTTTACCAAGCACTGTATTATGTGTTGAGGTAGATAAAAGAGAATCAGGTTAGAATCAATCCTTATTCCATCTGGGGCTCAACAGTCTAAATAGTAGGGAGAACAGGAATTGAATCCCCATTTAACAGATGCGGGAACTGAGGCACAGAGATGATACGGAACTTGCCCAAGGTCATATGGCAAGTAAGTGGAGGAGCCACTTGTGGATATTTTTCCCAATGCTTAGTAGAGTAATCCACACACAGTAAGAACTTAATAAATACCTTTACCACTGTTTGTCACCAGCAGTTAAAAACAAAAGCTAGAAATGTTATAATCAGCTGCCTGCTGGCTTTCAGATCCTCCATTTTGAGACTGAGGAATTGTCGATCAGAGGTTCTGACCTTCTGCTTTGTTTTATAGATCTCTTTCCAGCTAAAATACTCCCTTGGCCGTCTCCCACCACCCCAGAGACCTAGGGAGGGCTATCACATAAAGATGCTGGAAGCAGCTTGTGGGTGAGTCTTCTAATAATAATGATGACGATGATATTTGTTAAGCACTTACTATGTGCCAGGCACTGCACTAAGCACTGGGGTGGATTCAGGCTGATTGGGTTGGACACACTCCCTGTCCCACACGGGGCTCACAGTCTTAATCCCCATTTGACTGCTGAGGTAACTGAGGCCCAGAGAAATGAAGTGATTTGCCCAAGGCTACACAGCACACCAGGGACAGAGCCGGGATTAGAACCCACAACCTTCTGACTCCCAGGCCCGTGATCTATCCACTATGCTGCTTCTCTCTCCGTCTCCCATGGCTGGGTAAAGCTGGTGGAACTAAGAATTTTCAGCTTATTATCTCAAATAGTGCAGACGTAATTTAGACGGGCTCTCATTTTAAAGCTACCGAAGACCTTCACTAAAATCAAAGGGAAGATAAGATATTTGGAAAACCTAATAGTCAGACAATAGCATTTAAGGGATACAGGATCTAAGCTCAGTACTACTTCTAATAATAATATTTGTTAAGGGCATGTTTCGGGCCCAACATTGTGCTAAGTGCTGGGGTAGATACAATCAATCAATCGTATTTATTGAGCGCAATGTGCAGAGCACTCTACAAAGCGCTTGGGAGAGCACAATATAACAAAATTAACAGATGTGTTTCCTGCCCACGGTGAGCTTACAGTCTAGAAGGGATACGACAAAAGGGGCTCAGACACAGTCTCTGTCTCACTTAGAGCTCACAGTCTGTGACAGAGAGAGGAGGAATTTAATCCCCATTGCACAGATGTGGCGCCTGAATCGCAGAGAGGTCAAGTCATTTGCCCAAGGTCGCACGGCAGGCAAGTAATAATAATGTTGGTATTTGTTAAGCGCTTACTATGTGCAGAGCACTGTTCTAAGCGCTGGGGTAGATACAGGATAATCAGGTTGTCCCACATGAGGCTCACAGTTAATCCCCATTTTACAGATGAGGTAACTGAGGCACAGAGACTTGCCCACAGTCACACAGCTGACAAGTGGCAGAGCTGGAAGTCGAACCCATGACCTCTGACTCCGAAGCCCAGGCTCTTTCCACTGAGCCACGCTGCTTCCCCAGTAGCAGAGGATTAGAACCCAGGCCTCCCGGCTCTGAGTTCTGGGTTCTTTCCACTAGGCCAAGCTGTTTCATCAGTATCATCACTAAGCGCTTATAATGTGTGAGGCAAAGGTGCTGCCAAGGGGCATATCCACCACTTGCTTGCAGTGTGACCTTGGGCAAGTCACTTCACTTCTCTGGTCCTCAGCTACCTCATCTGCGAAATGGGGATTGAGACTGTTGAGCTCCACAGGGGACAGGGACTGTAACCAACTCGATTTGCTCGCATCCACCCCAGCGCTTAGTACAGTGCCTGGCGCAGAGTAAGTGCTGAATAAATACTATCATCAATAATAATGTTGGTATTTGTTAAGCGCTTACTATGTGCAGAGCACTGTTCTAAGCGCTGGAGTAGATACAGGGTGATCAGGTTGTCCCACGTGGGGCTCACAGTTTTCATCCCCATTTTACAGATGAGGGAACTGAGGTCCAGAGAAGTGAAGTGACTTGCCCACAGTCACACAGCTGACAAAGGGCAGAGATGGGATTAGAACCCACGACCTCTGACTCCCAAGCCCGGGCTCTTTCCACTGAGCCACGCTGCTTCTCTAATGATAATCTTCATAAAGACAGGGGTGGGGTTCCCACAGAGAGGGCAGAGAGGGAACAAATCTTCACCTCAGAGATCTGGGGGCAGGGCAGGGAGCTGGAGCTAGCCCGAACAACCCCGTTGGCATCGGGAATAAGGGAGATGTTGGCTCTCGTCCTTGTCCCTCGCGAACAAGGGGTGGCTCAGGGCCCAGCCTACGAGTTCCTCTCACCCTCACCCGCCTCTGACTCATCCTCATCAATGGTAGAGAAACAGCGTGGCTCAGTGGTAAGAGCACGGGCTTTGGAGTCAGAGGTCATGGTTCAAATCCCGGCTCGGCCACTTCTCAGCTGTGTGACTTTGGGCAAGTCACTTAACTTCTCGGTGCCTCAGTGACCTCATCTGTAAAATGGGGATTAAGACTGCGAGCCCCACGTGGGACAACCTGATTCCCCTGTGTCTTCCCCAGAGCTTAGAACAGTGCTCGCCACATAGTAAGCACTTAACAAATACCAACACTATTATTATTATTATTATTTACTAGGTGCTTACTCGGCGCAAAGCACTGTACTGAGCACTTTCCAATCCTAAAAAGGCACTCTCCTTCAAGAAGCATCCCCTGCTAATCCCCTTGATTTCTTGGTCATTATCAAGTAGTCAATCAATAAATAGTATTTTCAGAGTACCTACTATGTGCAGAGCACTGTACAAAGCACCGGAGAGAATGATAAAGAGAGTGGCTTAGTGGAAAGAGCACGGGCTTGGGAGTCAGATGTCGTGCGTTCTAATTCCGCTCCGCCACTTGTCAGCTGTGTGACTTTGGGCAAGTTGCTTAACCTCCCCGTGCCTCAGTTACCTCATCCATAAAATGGGGCTTAATAATAATAATAATAATAATGGTATTTGTTAAGCACTTATTATGTGCCAAGCACAATTCTAAACGCTGGGGTAGATACAGGGTAATCAGGTAGTCCCACGTGGGGCTCACAGATCCTCAGCTGATGCCTACCAATCTTTTAATCATTAATGGCAGTGGCAGTTCATCCAGTGCTTAGTTTAGTGCCTGGCACATAGTGAGCGCTTAACAGTGAGCCTCACGTGGGACAACTGAATCTACCCCAATGCTTAGAACAGTGGTCTGCACATAGTAAGTGCTTAACAAATACCAACATTATTATTATTAACAAATGCCATAATTATTTTTATTATTATTATTATTATTGTTCTGGCTGGATGGGGGGAAGAGTGGTTTTGATGGCCTCCTTAGGAAAAGGTGAGGCTGTGAATCAAGATAGCAGAAGTAGTAACAACTTTGCTGAGTAATAATGATGGTTTTTGTTAAGCACTTACTATGTACCAAGCACTGTTCTTAGCATCGAGTACCGTACGTGTTGCTTGGGAGAACACAACGGAATCAGTCCATCAGTCAATTTCTTTTTAATGGGATTTGTTAAGTTCACAGGGCTCATGGTCTAACTTGGAGGAAGGGGGATTTATTACTTAGTGATATTTATTAAATGATTTATAAATATCTGCCAAGAAGATAATGTATTAATAATTAATGGCCAAGCAACTGTGCAGTTGCGGGCAAGGAACGTTTGCCAACTCTGTTGTATTGTACTCTCCCAAGCACTTAGTACAGTGCTCTGCACATAGTAAATGCTCAACAAATACCACTGATCATCATCATCATATCAACACAGTCACAGTCCCTGTCCCATACAGGTTCATAATCTATTTCTTTTCTTCTAAATTATTTATTTCTGTATTCTGAGCAAACTGAAAAATCCTTGGGGACTAGGGATTATGTATTCTAACTCTATTGTAATAATAGTAATAATGACAGTATTTGTTAAGCACTAATTATGTGCCAAGCACTGTTCTAAGCTCTGAGAGAGATACAAGGTTATGTTGTCCCACTTGGGACTCCCAGGCTTGGAAAGAGCCGGGCTTGGGAGTCAGAGGATGTGGGTTCTAATCCCGGCTCTGCCACTTGTCTGTTGTGTGACCTTGGACAAGTCATTTAACTTCTCTGTGCCTCGGTTATCTCATCTGTAAAACGGGGATTAATACTGTGAGCCCCATGTGGGACAAGATGATTACCTTGTATCTACCCCAGCGCTTAGAACAGTGCTTGACACATAGTAAGCGCTTAACAAATACCATCATCAACATCATCATCATCCCCATTTTACATAGAAGGGAACTGAGACCCAGAGAAGTGAAGTGCTCTGCCCAAGGTCACAGAGCAGACGAGTGGGATTAGAACCCAGGTCCTTCTGACTCCCAGCCGGAGGCTCCATCCACTAAGTCACACTGCTTCTCGGCTTCCTGGTATCCCATCCCACTCTGGCTCCCCGGTGGGGTAGCCAAGTGGGCAAATGCCACATCCACAGCAGGGCGAGTCCAACACTGCCGGTGGCTCAAAGGGAGAGAGGATTCAGACACTCAGCCATTTGTTTTCTCCCCAGCCTAGGCAACAGCTAAAAAACCATATGTACCCTAGAAAGAGTCCACCGTTTGATGAGTGGACAGTGACTCCGAATAAGCCCTCTCGCCCTGGCTTGTTCCCTTTATTCATCCCCTCTCCCAGCCCCACAGCACTTAGGTTCGTACGTGTAATTTATTTCTATTAAAGTCCGTCTCCCCCTCTAGACTGCAAGCTCACTGTGGGCAGAGAATGTGTCTGTTATTCTATTGCACTCTCCCAAGCGCTTAGTACAGCGTTTTGCACACAGTAAGCGCTCCATAAATATGGTTGACTGATGTCTGATGAGTCACCGACGACTGACTGCCTACTGAAGGGATTCTGAGACGTTTGTGTCCCACAGCACTGCGCAACTGCAAGAGGCAGCAATTGCAAGAGGCAGCGATTTGATGCAGCAACTGCGAGAGGAAGAAGTTCATTGCAAGCACCAGAGGTAGCGTGACCTAGTGGAAAGGGCACGGGACTGAGAGCCAGAGGACCTGGGTTCTAATTCCGACTCTGCCAGCTGTCTGCTGTGTCACCTTGAGCAAGGCACTTCACTTCTCTGTGCCTCAGTTGCCTCATCTGTCAAATGGGGAGTAGAACTGTGAGCCCCATATGGGATATAGACTGTGTCCAACCTGATTATCTTGTAGGGGCAGCATGGCATAATGGATAGAGCAAGGGCCTGGGAGTTAGAAGGTCATGGGTTCTAATCCCAGCTCTGCCACTTGCCTGCTGGGTGACCTTGGGCAAGTCACTTCACTTTTTCTCTGCCTCAGTTACCTCATCTGTCAAATGGGGATTGAGATTGTGAGTCCCACATGGGACAGGGACTGTGTCCAACCTGATTAGTTTGTAATGACCCCAGAGCTTAGTGCAGTGCCTGGCACATAGTGAGCACTCAACAAATACCATCATTATTATTATTATTATCTACCCCAGCACTTAGTACAATGCCTGGCATATAGTGAGCACTTTGCAAATACCATTTTTTAAATTTTTTTTTTAAAAATCACCCACCCAGACCTATGCAGTGGAGGAGGGAAAGTAGCCAGCTGACAGAAAGTAGCATTCGAAACAACGACCGCATCGCAAATATTCTCTAAAGGGACTCAGCAGGGAAATAAATGAGGCTGTGGTTTCAGATGTAATGGGAGACAGAAAGAGAGCAGATAGGTATACCTGCTATTTTTCCACACTGTGTCATCACTGCCATGAGTTGATCTCTGTGATGAACTCTTCCCACACTTAGATATTCCTAGACATAATTGGTTCTCTGTGGTTTACACACGGTGTAGCCTGAAACTTCAAAATTACGGCTTGTCCCTACACATCTGCTAAATGGGACTCCAAATACTGACTCCCTGGGTCACTTTTATGAGTCGTCGGCTCAGAAGAAAAGAAAGGCGGTCCCTGTTTTGGAAAAAGAGAAAAACAAGTGTCACGATTTCAGAACTTCTTGCTGGCCTTCACCCTGTTGTGCCGAGATAAGTTTGCCAGGATCCTATCTGGAGTAACCTCTTGCCACTAGAATGGGGGCACATGATCTGCAGTGGTAGTAATAGAAGTTGTAATAACTATAATAATGATGGTACTTATTAAACGCTTACTATGTGTCAAGCACTGTTCCAAGCACTGCGGTAGAAACAATCTGATCAGGTTGGACACAGACCCTGTCCCACATGGAGCACACAGTCATAGTCCCCATTTTTCAGATGAGGTAAAAGAGAAGTGAAGTGAGTTGCCCAAGGTCACACAGCCAGCAAGTGGCGGAGCCAGGAATCGAACGGAGGTCCTTCCGATGCCTAGGCCCATGTTCTATCCACTGTCACTCTGCTTCTATTGGTAGTAGCGATAGTATTTATTATAGCACTGCTCTAACAGCTGAGAGGGAATACACAAATGGGAATTTGACACAGTCCTTGTCCCTCAGGGAGGCTCACAGTCTAAGAGTTTAAGTCCGCAGAAGGGATCGAAGGTAGACCTATCAGGAGTGATGGAACATCAAAACACAACATAAACAAATACACAGAATAGGGGAGAGTCTGAGGGAGCTGAAGAATGAAAGTTGCTCTGCTGAGGTAGACTCTGTTGGGAAAAGGGAGAGAGGCAGAATAATAACGATGGCATTTGTTAAGTGCTTACTATGTGCCAAGCATTGTTCTGAGCGCTGAAACAGAGAAGCAGTCAACCCACGAGTCCACGAACAGAGTAAGAATCTCACCAGTAGGGAGGTGAAATTTAAATAAATATCTCCCTAGCAAATAGAAAGTGGCTTAAAAATTTGAGTCATGCCCTTTAAGAGGAAGAAAGAAGATATATGGTAATTTTATCCCATTTGCTATTGGAATCCAGATGAAAAGGTCACTGTTGCTTATGGTAGTTATTTATTACTAGGGGTGGTAGAATGAGAATTGGATAAGTTTAGAATTTTGAAGCCTGAAAATTGTAATCCCAGACAGACCTTTAGAATCTTTCTGGTCTTTCATCCTTTTTGAAGCAATGGTCAGTGCTCCATGCTGTAAAGGCAGAGCAAAAAACTTCTGGATAATCTTTCTTCAGTAAGCGTTCCAGGCACTCAAGTAAGTAACAAATTTGCAGACTATTAGCTCCCTCTAGATTGTAAACTCTTTGGGGGCAGGGAATTAATTAATTCATTCATTCAATCATATTTATTGAGCGCTTACTGTGTGCAAGGCACTGTATTAAGCGCTCGGGAGAGCTCAATATAACTATAAACAGACACATTGCCTTTCCACAACAAGAGGAATGTGTCTGTTATATTGTTATATTGTACTCTCCCGAGCGCTTACTACAGTGTCCTGCACCTAGTAAGCGCTCAATAAATAGGATTGATTGATGGATTGGTTAGTCAAGCCTGTACATAGCAGACTCTACCCCAAAGCAGAAGTCTTTCGCCTGCTTCTTGAGACTTTATTTCAAACTGGCAGAAAAAGCCAAACTGCACTAAGGATAGACAGATCTTGTAGTTTTTATTCCTTCTCCTTTTCTCTTTCCCTTCCTCCAGTTTTCCTCTGATGTTCTGCCATTCCATTCCTCCAGCTCTGCCTTCTCTCTACCATCCCTGTCTGCCTATTGTCCTGATGTACATGTGTGGATTAATTTATGTCTACAATTCTGTGAAGCCATCATGGAGAAATTTCCTAAATTTTGCATGCCCCAGCTATATGACTGTGGACCCCTTTACCCTTGTGGGAGTTATGTTAATGCTTCTATTTTCACATTCTAAAGTACACATATATTAAACATAGAAAGGTAGTGTGGCCTAACGTAGAGAGGGTGGGCCTGGGAGTCAGAGGAGCCTGGATTCTGATCCTGGCTCTGTCACTTGTCTGCTGTGTGACCTTGGGCAAATCACTAATTTCTCCGTACCTCACTTACCTCATCTGTGAAATGGGGATTAAGACTGTGAACCATTGTGGGACATGGACTGGGTCCAACCTGGTTATTTTTTATGTAACCTAGCACTTAGTACAGTGCCTGGCATTGTAAACCATTTATATATATATATATATGCAGTGCCTGGCATTGAAAACCATTTATATATATATATATATGTATATATACACACACATATATGTACATATATACACATACATATACACACATACATATGCAGACTCTTCCTCATACACTCATCATATGAAGATGCCTCACCTTCTTCCCACACACTCATAATCATTATTAGTAGTAGTAGTAACAGTAGTGTTGTTGTTGTTATTGTGATTTAGTTCATCTCTTATTGTGTGCCCACTACTGTGCTAAGCACCAGGGGCAAGATAATCAGGTTGGAAACAGTTTCTATCCTGACCCCCGACCCCAAACCCCACTTATTGGCAAATCTGTATGATGAATATTTAGGGTAAAGTCTGGGTATATGTATATGTGTGTGTGTGGTATTTGTTAAGCACTTTCTATGTGCCAGGCACTGTACTAAGTGCTGGAGTAGATACGAACTTTTCAGGTTGGACACAGTCCATGTCCCACATGGGACCCACAGTCACCCCATTTTCCAGACGAGGTAACTGAGGCCCAGAAAAGTGAAGTAACTTGCTCAAGTCATGCAGCAGATGAGGGGCAGAGCCAGGATTAGATCCCACACCCTGTATCTACCCACAAAGGTTAGTGTTTATGAGGGAGGAGAAGGCTGGATAGCACATCTTTTGCCATTTGCTCCCCATCTGTGGACCGTGAACCCCCACTGTTGAGAAACTCACCGGGCAGACTTCTCTAGGGCTACCTCCAGTCAGGGAGGATACATCCAGAAGGACCCCCCACCCAGATCAGGCCAACGTGAGCTCAGTGTGCTGGCAAACCCAGGAGAGGTGGCGAGAATTATATCTCTACAGAGGCTGGAGAGGCATGAGTGAGGGAATTACAGTAGACCCCATCTAAAGACACAATAACCAGTGTTTGCAATAGCCCCATCTTAGTTATGTATCTTTATAACTAACCAATATTTCTAAAAGTTAGTCATCTTGTCTGTTGTGGGACCATGGGCAAGCCACTTCACTTCTCTGGGCCTCAGTTGCCTCATCTGTCAATAGGGGATTAAGACGGTGAGCCCCATGTGGGACAGGGACTGTGTCCAACCTGATTAGTTTGTATCTAATGTGTGTCTGGCACACAGTGAGCACTTAAAAAATACCATAACAAAAATTTAAGAAGTCAATTAAAATTGTTTTTATGGTATTTGTTAAGGCTTACTGTATGCCAGGTACTGTACTAAGCACTGAGGTAGATATAAGATAGGTTGGACACAGTCCCCCTCTCACATGGGGCCCACAGTCTTAATCTCCATCTGACAGATGGAGAAACGGAGGCACAGAGAAATGAAGTGACTTGCCCAAGGTCACACAGCAGGCAATTGGCAGAGATGAAGTGAGAACCCAGGTCCTCTGATGCCCAGGCCTGTGCTCTTTCTACTAGGCTATGCTGCTTCTCTAGATGTAAACTACAGATCCTCTGGGTTTTCTACCTGGATTGGCTCATTATTTCATGCAATATCCAAGTGTTTACTCAAAAGTAATGAGTGCTAATTTGTCTATTAAATATATATATACATATGACAAATTAGCACTCATTACTTTTAAGTAAACACTTGGATACTATATATATTATATATATTTTTTTGAGTAAACACTTGGATACTATATATATATATATATATATTTATATATTTATATTGCATGTTACTTTTTTAATATCACCAGAAATTCCTCTAGTCTCTGCTCCTGCCTTCCCTTGCCTTGTTTTTCCTACCCTCATAATCTAGTCTCTCACAATTCCTCTCCAAGGTCATCCAAATTTTGCCAAGGCTGAACCTGGAAAATGCCCAGAAAGAATTGGACTGAAGAAATTCAGCACTGAAGGCTGAAGAAAGGCAAAAACTAACAGGGTTTCCCTGTTAGCCAAGTATAATGAAACAGGCTGTGAGAGAAGGTGCAAACATATAATAATAATAATGGTATTTGTTAAGGGCTTACTATGTGTCAAGCATTGTTCTAAGTGCTGGGATAGACACAAACTAATCAGGTTGGACAAAGTCCAGGTCCCAAAGGGGGCTCACAGTCTTAGTCCCCAATTTACAGATGAGGTAACTGAGGCCCAAAGAAGTGAAGTGACTCACCCAAGGTCACACAGCAGACCAGTGCCAGAGCCAGGCCCTTCTGACTCCCTGGCCCGGGCTCTTTCCACTAAGCCACGCTGCCTCCCCGTTAGCATCACATCTTTTCTATATATCACATCACACTTTTTCTATACTCTATGGCTATCAATCAGTGGCATTTTTTGAGCACTTACTATGCTGCAGAGTACTGTACTAAGCTCTTGGGAGAGCATTATAAAACATAATTAGCAGACACCTTCCTTAGCCATAATGAGCTGACAGTCTAGAGTGGGAAACATGGCTTTCTGTAAAGGAGTCAAACCAGAATGTTTTGAAAAATCAGCCTTTAACCATTCAGAAAAACTCTTTGGAGTCCCTCTACCTCAGAGAAATTCTTCTTTCCTTCTTTTTAAAAAACTAATGTCACGACAATCAAAGCACATTGTCTTACTACAGAGCAAAGCTTTACTCTTAAGAGGGAGTTCTTTCAAAGATTTTTCAAGCAGTAAAACTAGCTGAAAGAAAATGAATTAACCAGAAGTAATCCCTGCTTTCTTGCCAGTAAGTGGCTGAAAAATGGCTGAAGTCAATTTTACCCGCCTTGTGCAACTTTCCACCAGAATAAGAAAGCTCATGAGAAGTTTCTGTCAGAAGGCTACTGAAATGACAGAAAAAGATCCCCAAGGGAGATGTTCTGAATCAGAGCATCAACTAGGTCTCTGTGGGCACTTGACAGACCGTCTGCAGTCCTGGTATTCTAAAGAAGGACTCCCCACCACCTTTAACTAAATTTGAGAGTGAGAAATAAATTATAAACCCAAGCAAGACCTTGAGAAGGTCATGACAACAGGGCATTTTAAAAGACCTCCCTTTCCCACCCTCAGAATACCTAGTGTCTTACCATCCAGCAAAGCCCTGGACTTTTCACACCAAGTCTTCCCAACAAGATCAAGGAGTACAGAGCTAAAATAGATGAGCAAATCCCAAATTTAAAATGCATTCTATTGATAAATCAGTAAGACATAAAGCTGTAGGGGATCGGTTTTATTAATAAAGCTGCTTATCTTTTGAAACTCTTGGTTCTGTGTTATTCAGATATTGTTGAAGTGTAAAAATTCTAATGTTAGAGAAGCAACATGGCCTAGTGGATAGACCACAGGCCTGGGACTCAGAAGGACCCAGGTTCTATTTCCAGTTCTACCACATGTTTGTTGTGTGACCTCGGGCAAGTTGCTAAACTTCTCTGTGCCTCAGTTACCTCATCAGTAAAATGGGCATTGAGACTGTGAGCCCCATGTGGGACAGGGACCGTGTCCAACCCAACTATCTTGTATCTACCCCAGTGCTTAGTTCAGTGACTGGCATATAGTGAGTGCTTAACAAATGACATTAAAAAAAATAGGTAACTGATTTTTTTCCAGATTGGGGAGATAAATAACTGGGGGTAGTTCAGAGACCAGGAAAGCTCGGGTCAGCTATGAAAGATATGAGAAGTGGAGTCAGTCATTCAAATGTATTTATTGAGCGCTTATTGTGTGCAGAGGAGTGTACTACGTGCTTGGGAGGGTACAATGTAACAATATCAGATACATTCCCTGCCCACAATGAGCTTGCAGTCTAGAGGGGGAAGTGGAGCTCTACAGACAGCTGAAACAAACTCAGACTAGGAGCAGTTGGTGGTGACGAAATTCATAGCTGAGGGTTTAGGACAAGAGAGGAAGGAACTAGTAGGGGAAAAGACAACTAAGGATAAAAGTTCAAGAGTAATTCAACAGGCAGTGAGAAAGAAGAAGAGGAAACCAAGGTTGTAGGTTGTTCCTGCCTTAAAGTAATTGTCTTTTATTGCTCGGATGTCCACGGATAAAATCCATGGACAACTTTGGAGCTTTGAACAGAAGCAGGGTGGCCTAGTGGAGGTAACTGAGGCATAGAGAAGTGAAGTAACTTGCCCACGGTCACACAGCAGATCAAGTGGCAGACCTGGGATTAGAACCTAGGTCCTCTGACTTCCAGCATGACCTAGTGGGTAGAACACAGGGCTGGGAGTCAGAAGGACCTGAGTTTTAATCCTGGCTCTGCCACTCGCTTACTTGTCTGTGCCTCAGCTACCCCATCTGTAAAATGGGGATAAAGACTTTGAGTCCCGGATAGGACAGGGATGCTGACCAACCTGATTATCTTGTATCTATCTCAGCATTTAGTACGGAGCTTGACTCATAGTGAGCATTTAACAAATATTATTATGTGACTTGCCAAAGATCACCCAGCAGGCAAGAGTCAAAGGCAGGATTAGAACCCAGGTCCTCTGACAGCCAGGCCTGGGCTCTTTCTGCTAGACCACATTGCTGAAGGTAATTTCATGCACCATGATGATGATGATGGCATTTGTTAGGCATTTATTATGCATCAAGCACTGTTCGATGCACCAGGATAGATGCAAGGTAGTCAGGTTAAACACAATCCCTGTCCCACATGGGGCTCACAGTCTTAATCCCCATTTAACAGATGAGGTGACGGAAGTACAGAGAAGTGAAGTGACTTGCCCACAGTCACATAAAAGATAAGTGGCAGAGCTGGGATTAGAATCCAGGTCCTTCTGAGTCCCAGGCCCATGTTCTATCCACTAGGCCACGCTGCTTGTATCTGGATTAATGGAGAGGGACTTTTCAATCAATCAATCAATGGTATTTACCGACCACTTACTATTTAAGCACTTGGGAGTGTACAGTATCACAGAAATAGAGAAGCAGCGTGGCTCAGTGGAAAGAGCATGGGCTTGGGAGTCAGAGGTCATGGGTTCTAATCCTGCCTCTGCCACTTGTCAGCTGTGTGATTTCAGGCAAGTCACTTAACTTCTCTATGCCTCAGTTACCTCACCTATAAAATGGGAATCAAGACTGTGAGCCCCACGTGGGACAATCTGATCACCTGGTATCCCCCCCAGCGCTTAGAACAGTGCTTTGCAAGTAGTAAGCGCTTAAATGCCATTATTATTATTATTATTATTATTATTATTAATGAGTTTACAGGTTGTAAGTTCACTACCCGTGGATACAGTAATGGCTAAAATGGGCAATACCATTGATGTCCAAATGTTTCTTCCATAAAGCCTACACAAAGATTTTAGTTTTCCTGTAAATTATCCCAGATATCTCTATCCACCTGGGTCTGCTCACCCTACCCAAAAGGGTCTGGATTTTTCTAACCGAAGGCAAATCCATTTGAAAAACAAAGCACTCCTTTTATGTTGCTAAATCAGAGCTGCCCAAGGGTTTGACACCTGTTTCATCACAACAGCCCAGAGAGACACTTTGAAACATTGTCAGTTCCTGATTTATGTCATTTGAGAAATATTTTCTTTTTCAATTTCACCTTCTGTTTCCCCACTTAAAAGCCCACCTAAGCAAGAGCAACTTAGAAAAATGATGAGCCAGGACCAATGTGGAAAAGTGTTTTCCACCCCTGGAAATGAAATTCCACTGAAAAATACCCTTATTTCCTCTTGGTAGCAATACCTGATGAAGAAAGAATCACTTCATTTTTCAAAGCTGACAAGCCTTACCTGGCTTTAAGACAGCTTATTAAATTCCACTGCATCATATTTTAGTAAAATAGGTAAGTTATTGGAAAATGAAAGTGGATCAAGTTGCAGGATATGTGTGAACCAAGTACAGTCGTTGAATGTGATTCGACTGCACTTTCTTCAAAAACCATGTGGAAACATTGTAGGGGGGAAAACTTAACAAATGTGACCCTGAGGAAAGGTTCAAGAATCCCTTTGATCTTCAACTTTCAGGAGCTGTTGGTTGTAAATAATCCGTGATACCACATGGAGAGCTGATTAGATAATAGTTTTGGCTTCAGTTCACCACAAACTGAGGATGGAAGAGCACAAATTAAGGGCTAACCCTGAGTTAGGCTATCTCTAGCCACTGACCAGGCATAAACTAAGCCAAACAAGTGTGTGGCTTCTATTGGCCCTGCCTTTGGAATATAGCCCAAATGGATCTGACTTCCAGGAGCGGGTGGAATTAGAGACTCGGAATAGGAAGGTGAAATGATCCAAGTGGGTGAGCAATGTTTGCTTTGGGGCTAATATCCCTGGATCGTTCAATCAGTGATATTTATCAAGCACTAACTGCATGCAGAGCACTGTTCTAAATGCTTGGGAAGCAGAATGGCCTAGTGGATAAAGTATGGGCCTGGGAGTCAGAAGGACCTGGTTTCTAATCCTGCCCCTGCCACTTTTCTGCTGTGTGACCTTGGGCAAGTCACTTCACTACTCTGCCTCTGTTACCTCATCTGTAAAATGGGAGAATGTGACCCTCAAGTGGGACAGGGACTGTGTCCAACCTGATTAGTTTGTATCTACCCCAGAGTTTGACACATAGTAAGCATTTAACAAATACCATTATTATTTTTATTATTATTATTATCCACCACTTGTCTGCTGTGTGGCCTTGAGCAAGTCATTTCACTTCTCTGAGCTTCAGTTACCTCACCCTTAAAATGGAGCAATCCATTTTATCCAGAAAATGGGGCAATCCAATGAGACTGTGAGCCCCACATGGGAGAGGGACTGTGTTCAACCCGATTTGCTTGAATCCACCCCAGCGCTTAGTACAGTGTCTGGCACTCGGTAAGTGCTTAACAAATACCATAGTTATTATTATTATTACAATACAACAGAGTCAGTAGAGACGTTCCCTATCCTCAGGAGCTTACAGTCTAGAGAGGGAGAGAGATTCTAAAATAAATTATCGATATGGACCTAAGTGCTGGGGGATTGAGGGTGGGGTGACTACGAAGCCCTTAAAACCTTTGGTCCATGTTTCCCCACTCCTCGAGAGCCTCCAGGGTGTTGCCCATCCACTTCCCCATCTTTTGGCACATAGTAAGCGCTTAACAAATACCATCATTATTATAAAAAGAAACTCCTTACCATTGGCTTTAAAGCACTCAATCACCTTGCCTCTTCCTACCTCACCTCACTACCCTCCTACTACGATCCAGCCTGCACACTGCACTCCACTAATGCCAACCTATTCGCTGTACCTCCATCCCATCTATCTCCCCACTGACTTCTGGCCCACATCCTACTTCTGTCCAGGAATGCTCTCCCTTTTCATATTCAACAGACAATTACTCTCCCCAGCTTCAAAGCCTTATTGAAGGCCCATCTCCTCCAAGAGGCCTTCCCTGACTAAGCCCTCCTTCTCTCTTTTCCCACTACCTTCTGCATTGCCCTGATTTGCTTCCTTTATTCATCCCTCCTACCAACCCCATAGCAATTATGTTTATATCTGTAATTTTATTTATGTAAACATCTCCCCCAATAGACTGTAAGCTCATTTCAGGCAGGGAATATGTTCATTATATTGTTAAAATGTACTCTCTCAAGCACTTAGTACAGTGCTCTGTGCTCAATAAACACGTTTGATACAGATAAGGCTACACAGAGGGCAGAGGGAATAGAGGAAATGAGAGCTTATTCAGGAATGGCCTCTTGGAGGTTGATTTTAATAAGGCTTTGAAGAGTAGGGAGAATGCTGGTTTGTCATATAGGAAGGAGGAGGGATTTCCAGGTCTGAGGGAAGTCTTGGACCAGGGGACAGTGGCAAAATAAATGAGATGGAGATACAGCAAGTAGGTTGGAGTTGGAGGAGCGTAGCATGCCGGCTGGGTTTTAGTGAGAAGTCAGTGAGGTAAGATAGGAGGGGGCAAGCTGATTGAGTGCTTTAAAAATGATAATAATAATGTTGGTATTTGTTAAGCACTTACTATGTGCAGAGCACTGTTCTAAGTGCTGAGCTAGATAGAGGGTAATCAGGTTGTCCCACATGAGGCTCATACTTAATCCCCATTTTACAGATGAGGTAACTGAGGCCCAGAGAAGTTAAGTGACTTGCCCACAGTCACACAGCTGAGTGGCAGAGCCGGGATTCGAACCCATGACCTCGGACTCCCAAGCACGGGCTCTTTCCACTGAGCCACGCTGCTTCTCTATGATGGTAAGGAGCTTCTGTTTGATGTGGTGGTGAATGGGCAACCATTAAAAGTTTTTGAGGACTGGGAAAAGTTGAACTGAACTTTTTTTAGAAAGATGATCTGGGGAGTAGAGTGAATTAAGGACTGGAGTGGGGGAGAGACCTGAAGCAGGGAGGTCAACGAGGATACAGTAATCAAGGTGGGATAGGGTAAGTGTGTAGAACAGTGTAGTCACAGTTTGGGTGGAGAGGAAAGGGTAGATTTTAGCGATGGTATGAAGGTAGAACCGATAGGATTGGGTGACAGATTGAATATGTGGGTTGAATAAGAGGGATGAGTTGAGGGAGTCAGAAGGCCCTGGGTTCTAATCCTGGCTCTGACACTTCATTCAATAGTATTTATTGAGCGCTTACTATGTTCAGAGCACTCTACTAAGCGCTTGGAATGTACAAATCGGTAACAGATAGAGACAGTCCCTGCCCTTTGACAGGCTTACAGTCTAATCGACAATAAAGTTGGTATTTAAGTGCTTACTATGTGCAGAGCACTGTTCTAAGCACTAGGGTAGATAAAGGGTAATCAGGTTGTCCCACATGAGGCTCACAAGACACTTGTCTTCGGGTGACCATGAGCAAGTCACTTCACTTCTCTGGGACTCAGTTACTTCATCTGCAAAATGGGGATGAAGACCGTGAGCCCATGTGGGACATGGACTGTGTCCAACCTGACTAGCTTGTATCTACCCCAGTGCCAGGCACATAGTAAGCGCTTAACAAATGACATTTATGAAAAAAAAGGATAATGCCAAGTTTATGGGCTTGTGAGACAGGGATAGTGGTATTGTCTGCAGAAATGGGAAAGGCATGGGGAGGAAGGGGTTTGGTTAGGAAGATAAGGCTTTTTGTTTCAGACAAGTTTAAGGTGTCTGAGGGACATTCAAATAGAGATGTACTGAAAGCAGGAAAAAATGCGAAACTGCAGAGAAGAGAGATCAGAATGCTATTTGGAGTCCCAGCAGCTGGACATAGGTGAATTGAGGCACGTGTGCAAAGTGTCCTGCAGGCACAGTAGGGCAGCGTTGTCATAGCTCCCAAATTTCTGGAGGTGATAGTGGTAGTAATATCACTTTAAGCATTCGTCATATCCAAATATCGACTTTTAAGCACTCAATCACTTTGCCCCCTCCTACCTCACCTCGCTATTCTCCTAGTATAACCCAGCCCTCTAAAGCTTTAAAGCCATCCACCTCTGCTTGGGCAACCAGTTACGTGTAGCTACAGGACACTCAAGAAGCAAGCACAAGCAAGCGATCTCATGGTGAGATGCCCTGCCCGCCCAACTTCTTAGCCCTCACCTCACCTTTTCTCTTGGGAAACGATTGCCGAATTGGACATTCCAAGCGCTTAGTACGGTGCTCTGCACATAGTAAGCGCTCAATAAATACTACTGAATGAATGATAACAATGAACCGCATTCCCATAATTCTCCACAGCTTGCTTATGACTTCCCTGGGGTTCCAGAGGACAGTTTTCCCCCAGAGCTTCCTCTCGTCTCATTCAGGTGACTGTACTTTTAGAGGACTAGCGTGTCCATTTTCCTTCCTCCTGCAGACAGTAGTCCTGCACTAAGTAAAAAGTCAATTTACGTTTGGAGCCTGTCCAAGGAGGGAGGGGAGTTCTGCAGGAGGAGAAGGGAATTGAGCTGAGCCAAACTGAGCTTCACGGAGAGATGCGATGAGGCTTGTGGAAATGCTCTCTCTAAAGTATGTGAAGTCTTTACATGAAAGGGGGAGAATAACCACAGAGTGTTATTTCTATTCCTTTAGATTTCGTCACCTTCTCGGGAAGATTGAGAAAAGGGGAAATATATGGGGAAATGGAGGGTAGTCTCTACTCTAGAGAGATCCTCCTAATGGAACGGGGGTGTCCACACCTATCACAACTTTAGTTTAGAAAGACAGATTTTGTGGCTCCGGTGCCATTGCCATGACAAGGCGGAAACCACGGCATGGAACTCTATTTTCAGGGAACCGAAATAAGCAAATTGGAAATGCTAAATGACTTCATGTAAGATAGCATAATGCGTAAAACCTCATGGGGGGGAAGAAAAAGCCAACTTTCTTAGAACTAGATCCATGGCAACCAAGCTATGAGATAGTACTGGATATTTGGAGAGGTATAAAGGGGGAATCAAACCGGAGTACTTTGGCTGGAGTTTGAATACGTTTTTTCAAAAATTTATTCTGAAGGTTGTAATTTGAAATGTTTCACTCTGACTGGGATTATGTGTGGTTTTATTTCCTTTTGTAAAGGGATGCCGATAATACTTAGGAAAGAAACCAATCTGAAGTCCAAAAATAAACCTCATCTATGATATTACTGTTTAAAAAAGGGGTCTTTGAAGAGGAAGTAGGGTCTTTCAGCAATTTCCTTCTGTTGTCCCCCTCCCTAAATTCCCTTCTAGAGTAAATTTTACCAGGAAATCTATTAACTTCCTGTGAGAAGCAGTGTGGTCTAGTGAAAAGAATGCATGCCTGAGAGTCAGGAGACCAAGATCCTAATCCCAGTTCTGCCACTTGTTTACTGGGTGACCTTGGGCAAATCACTTATTATTAATAATAATAATAATAATGGTATTTGTTAAGCACTTCCTACGTGTCATGCACTGTTGCAAGTACGGAGGTAGATGCAAGGTAATCAGATTGTCCCACTTGGGCCTCATTGTCTTAATCCCCATTACAGATGAGGTAACTGAGGCACAGAGAAGTTAAGTGACTTGCCCACAGTCACACAGCTGACAAGTAGCGGAGCCAGGATTAAAACCCCTGACCTCTGACTCCTGAACTCTTGTTCTTTTCATAAAGTCACTCTGCTTAATCTCTTTGCCTCAGATTCCTCATCTGTAAAGAAGGGATTCAATACCTATTCTGTCTCTCCCTAAAACTGTGATACCCATGTGGGACAGGGATTATGCCTGATTTGAGTGTCCCGGGATCTATCCCAGCGCTTAACACTGTGCAGAACATACAGTAAGAACTTTTAAAATGTCACCATTTTAATTAGCATTATTATCAACCAATCAGTGGTATTTATTGAGTGCTTAATAAATGCTTAGAAGAATCTAATACAATAGAGTTGATAGCTCCCTTAAGGAGTTTACAGACTAGAGGGAGAGATGGACATTAGAATAAATGACAGGGAAAATTGTACGGTAAATGTACAGAAGTACTGAGAAGTGAGAGTGGGCTGAATATCAAGTGCTTAAAGGTTTCGGGTCCAAGTACCTGTATGTTAGAGAAGAGAGAGGAGATAGTAGAGGAAATGAGGGCCTAGTCAAGGAAGGCCTTTAGGAGATGTGATTTTAGGATGAGTTTGAAGGTGGGGAGAATGGTGGACTGTTGTTCATGAAGATAGAGGGAGTTCCACACCAGAAGGAGACTGTTTGGCAAGGGTTCTGCGGGGAGACAGACGAGATGGAGGTACACCATTGTGTACAGACAGACGAGGTGTCGTAGGTTGTTGTTAGACCAACTAAACTTAAATTAGTGTGGTACAGCTTGGATGGAGAGAAAAGGGAGGGTTTTAGAGATGTTGTGAAGGTAGAACCTACAGGATTTGGTGACAGACTAACTATGTGGGTTAATAATAATAATGATGGTGGTATTTGTTAAGCGCTTACCATGTGCCAAACACTGTTCTAAGCACTGGGGTAGATACAGTAATAATGTTGGTATTTGTTAAGCACTTACTATGTGCAGAGCACTGTTCTAAGCGCTGGGGTAGACACAGGGGAATCAAGTTGTCCCATGTGGAGCTCACAGTCTTAATCCCCATTTTACAGATGAGGTAACTGAGGCACAGAGAAGTTAAGTGACTTACCCAAAGTCACACAGTTGATAAAGCAGAGCTGGGATTAGAACTCACAACCTCTGACTCCCAAGCCCAAGCTCTTTCCGCTAAGCGATGCCGCTTCTCTTCGGGAGAGATGAGTTGCAGATAATGTCAAGGTGGTGGGCTTTTGAGACAGAGAAAATGGTAGTGTTGCTATCTCAGCTCCGCCACTTGTCTGTTGTGTGACCTTGAGCAAGTGACTTAACTTCTCTGTGCCTCAGTTACCGCATCTGTGAAATGGGGATTGAGACTGTGAGCCCCACCTGAGACAGGGGCTGTGTCCAACCAGATTTTCTTATATCCACCTCAGCGCTTAGTACAGTGCCCGGCACATAGTGCGTGTTTAACAAATACCACAATTATTATTATTATTACAGTAATGGGAAAGTCACGAGGAGGACAGAGTTTAGGTGGGAAGATGAGGAGTTCTGTTTTGGACACGGCCAATTTGACATTATTATTGTTATTATTATTAGCCAGTCATCCTGCTTGTGCCTCAGTGCAAGCCATGGAAAAGGTAATTGGATTTTGGCTGAATTTAGATTAGTATGGGGAGGAGGTGGGGGATTGATCAATTGCCCAAAACCCTCCCTGCTTTTCCTCTCTCATTTCCAAACTGACTCCTCACAGCCGGTATGGGCTATCGCCATCATCATCAACGGCACTTACTGAGTGCTTACTGTGTGCACAGCACTAGACTAAGACCTTGGGAGACTACGCTACAACAGAGGTGGAAGACACATTCCCTGGCCACAGTGAGCTTACAGCCAAGAGGAAGCTTACAGTCTAGAGCGAGGGTTATCACCTTGAGCCACTTGAGGAACGGAGTCTGTGAATAATTTCCACTTGCATACTTTTGTTCAGCACAGTGCAGTGCTCTGCACAGTAAGCATTTACCAAGTACTATTAATCCATCAATCGTTCTTATTTATTGAGCACTTCCTATATGCAGGGCACTGTACTAAGCACTTGGGACAACACAATATAACAGATACATTCTCTCCTCACAGGGAGCTTGCAGTCTAAAAGGGGACACGGACATTAATATAAATAAATAAATTACAGGCAGAAGCATAAGTGCTGTGGGGCTGGGAGAGGGGATGAATAAACAGAGCAAATCAGGATGACACAGAAGGGGGGAAATGAGGAAAAGGGGGGTTAGGTCGGGGAAGGCCCCTTGGAGGAGACGTGCCTTCAGTAAGGCTTTGAATGGGGAGGGAGAGAGAAATTGTCTGTCGGATATGAGGAGGAGGGCATTCCAGGCCAGAGGAAGGACAAGGGCGAGAAGTTGGCGGCGAGACAGACAGACGAGATCGAGGTACAGTGAGTAAGTTGGCATTAGAGGAGCAAAGCGTGCAGGCTGGGTTGTAGTAGGAGAGTAGTGAGGTGAGATAGGAGGAAGCAAGGTGATTGAGTTTTTTAAAGCCAAAGATGAGGAGTTTCTGTTTAATGCAGAGGTGGATGGGCAGCCACAGGAGTTTCTTGAGGAGGGGGGAGACATGGCCTGAACGTTTTTGTAAAAAACAGTTAATTAGGTCAGAAACAATCCCTGTCCCACATGGGACTCATATTCAAAGTAGGAGGGAGAACAGGTATTGAATCCCCATTTTATTGTCTCGTCTTGTCTTACGTCGTAAAGTCGTGGAGTCGACCCATAGTGACTCCTCACGCATCTCTCCCAGAACACCCCCCTCTCCACCTGCAATCATTCAGGTAGTGTATCCGTGGGATTTTCTTGGTCAAAATACAGAAGTGGTTTATCACCGCCTTCTTCAGCACAGTCAACTTGAGTCTCCGCCCTCGACTCTCTCCCATGCCGCTGCTGCCCAGCACGGGAGAGTTTTGACTTGTAGCAGATGACCTTCCGCTCGCTAAGCACTGCCCAAGGTAGGAATGGAAGGGGTAGGCCTCTGCTTGACTCTCCCTCCCCTAGCCGGGACTGGTAGAGTACCGGAAACCCTCCAGGTGCGATACTGAGAGGAACGGTTTAACAGCTGAAAAGGTTAATTAGATTGGACACAGTCCCTGTTCCTCATGGGACTCACCTTCTAAGTAGGATGGTGAACAGGTATTGAATCCCCATTTTACAGTTGAGGAAACTGAGGTACAGAGAAGCTAGGTGACTTGTCCAAGGTCACACAGCAAATTATTGGCAGAGCAACCAGCGGAGCCAGGATTGAGCGTTTACTGTGAGCAGAACAGTGTATTAAGCACTCGGGAGAGTACAATATAACAGAGTTAGTAGACATGTTCCCTGCTTTCCAGGAAACCTTCAGGCCTTGGGCTCACAACCTTTCAGTGCCGCAGTGCAAGTTGTTTCTCTATGAACACTTTGACCCTAGCTATCTAATTTGAACTACAGAAAACATCAATGACAAACTTGGATTTCTTTTGATCGCTAGATTCCTTTTCCTCCCTGTCCAAGTAATAAAGAATTCAATAATTGTATTTAAGCATCTTGCACCAAGCACTGCGCTAAGCACTGAGCGGGAGAGACAAGACAGTCAGTTTGCAGCATAGTCTAGTGGATAGAGCCCAGAAGGTCATAGAGTCAGTGATAGAGTCAGTGATAGAGTCAGAAGGTCATGGGTTCTGATCCCGGCTCTGTCATTTGTCTGTATGTGACCTAGGACAAGTCAGCTCGCTTCTCTATACCTCAGTTTCCTCATCTGAAAAATGGGGATTAAGGCTTTAAGCCCTACATGGGACAACCTGATTACCTTGTATCTACCCCAGTGCTTAATAATAATAATAATAATAATGGTATTTGTTAAGCACTTACTATGTGCCGAGCACTGTTCTAAGCCCTGGGGCAGATACAAGGTAATCAGGTTGTCCCACACGGGGCTCACAGTCTTCATCCCCATTTTACAGATGAGGTAACAGAGGCACAGAGAAGTTAAGTGACTTACCCAAAGTCACACAGCTGACAAGTGGCAGAGCTGGGATTAGAACCCACGACCCGTGACTCCCAAACCCGGGCTCTTTCCTCTAATCCACACTGCTTCTCTAACAGTGTTGTCACATAGTAAGCTTTACAAATATTATTATTATTATTACTATTACTTTTATTATGAACACAGTGCTTGTCCCACACGGGGATCACAGTCTAAGTAGGAGAGAGAACAGCACTGCCTAGTGGAAAAAGCAAAGGTCTGGGAGTCAGAGGACCGGGGTTCTAATTCCACCTCCATCCAGAGAGGGCTAGGTGACCTTTCATTTATTCGATTCATTCAGTCGTATTTATTGAGCACTTACCGTGCGCAGGGGACTGTATTAAGATCTTGGGAGAATACAACAATAAACAGACACAGCTCCTGCCCACAACGAGCCTAGAGTCTAGAAGTGTGGAGACAGATATTAATATAAATAAATAAATTGCAGACATGGACATAAATGCGGTGGGGCTGGGAGGGGGGAAGCGTGAACCAAGGTACTGTTGACTCTAAGCTCGTTGTGCGCTGGGAACGTGTCTCTCAACTCTTTTGTATTGTACTTTCCCAAGCGCCCAGAGACCAGTGCCTTGCACACTCTAAGCACTCAGTAAATCCCGTCGATTGATCGATCGATGGATTTATAGGAGAAGATATTCAGCCAGCGACACTCTGATACTCTAAATTCAGCTAAAAGCAGAATAAAAGATTTCTGATTCGGTGGTTTTGCCATTTTCTAGATCCATTGAATGTTACTGTAAACCATCCTCTTCTGCTTCGAGAGAGAACTAATATCTTCAGGAGAGCTCTCTACCTAGGCTTGACACTTCATGTTTTAGGGGGTAATTCTGTTCAGGTAAAGAGAAGGCTCCCAGATGGAATCCCGCAGGTAGCAGAGAGGATCTAGTCTAGGCTCTGAATACACTTGTTTGGCTCTGTCAATCTAGAGCCAAATGGAGTTGTTACTCATTAGCATTTGTGAGATCTTCATTAGCATGTGTGAAAAGCACCCAAATAATGCCAACAAAAGAGTGTTAAACCAATTCTGATTTTGCGGAAAGGGCAAAGGTTCATTCTATTAGGATTAACACCAGCATTCCCTTCCTACCCTAGACTTGGTTTATTTCTTCGTGACTAAGACTTTCACAGGGCAACATCTAGATGTGTGGAAAACAGGCTTTTTTTTCCCTCTCTCTTACTGGTATTTGTTAAGCACTTACTAAGGGCCTGGCACCGGACTGTACTGTTACAGTGCAGAGCGCTGTACTAAGCGCTTGGGAGAGTACCATATTAGAGAGTTGACAGAAATGTTCCCTGCCCACAGCAAGATTACAGTTTAGAGGGGGAGGCAGACAATCAATAAGAATAAATTGCAGATATCAAAACAATAATAATGATGATCTTTGTTAAGCGCTTACTACACGTCAGGCCCTAGAAGTCCTGTGGAGACTGACCATTTATAGAAATAATTACAGATAGGTATATAAGTGCAGTGGGGCTGAGGGAGGAGCGAATAAGGGGGGAGTAAATCCAGATGCAGGGGTGACTCAGAAGGGAGTGGGAGAAGAGGAAATGAGAGCTTAGTTGGGGAAGACCTCTTGGAGGAGATGTGCTTTTAATAAAGCTTTGAAGGTGGAGAGTGGGATTGTCTGTTGGATAGGAAGAGGGAGGGCGTTCCAGGCCAGAGGCAGGACTTGGGTGAGGTCTTGGGCGAGATAGACAAAACCGAGGTACAGTAAGTAGGTGAGCAGTAATAATAATAATGCCGGTATTTGTTCATTCATTCAATAGTATTTATTGAGCGCTTACTATGTGCAGAGCACTGTACTAAGCGCTTGGGATGTACAAATCGGCAACAGATAGAGACAGTCCCTGCCCTTTGAAGGGCTTACAGTGTTAAGCGCTTACTCTGTGCAGAGCACTGTTCTAAGCGCTGGGGTAGATACAGAGTAATCAGGTTGTCCCAAGTGGGGCTCACAATCTTAATCCCCATTTTCCAGATGAGGTAACTGAGGCCCAGAGAAGTGAAGTGACTCGCCCACAGTCACACAGCTGACAAGTGATGGAGCAGGATTCGAACCCATGACCTCTGATTCCCAAGCCTGGGTTCTTTCCACTGAGCCACGCTGCTTCTCTAAGTAGAAGACGAAAGTAGAGGAGGCTGGGTTATAGATGAAATTCAGGGAGGTAAGGTTAGGAGCGGGCAAGGTGATTGAGTACTTTAAAGCCTCTGATAATAAGGAGTTCCTGTTCGATGCAGGGGTGGGTGAGCAACCACGGGACGTTCTTGAGGAGCGGGAAAAGATGGCACTGAATGGTTTTTGTAGAAAAAGGAACCAGGCAGCAGAGTGAAGCACGGACTGGAATGGGGAGAGAAAAGAGGCAGGGAGATCAGCAAGGAGATCAGCAGGAATCGAGGCAGGATAGGATGAGGGCTTGGAGGTTGCAGTTGGGTTGGAGAGGAAAAGGCAAATTTTATCGACGTCGTGGAGCTTGAACCCAGTAGGATTTGGGGACAGACTGAATAGGTGGATCCAGCGCTTAGAACAGTCCTCGGCACATAGTAAGCGCTTAACAAATACCATAATTATTGTTATTATTGGGAGATGAGTCGAGGATAACTCGAAGGTTATGGGCTTGTGAAACAAGGAGGATGGTGCTGCTGTCTACAGTGACAGGAAAGCCACAGGGAGGACAGGGTTTGGGTGGGAATATAAGGAGTCCTGTTTTGGACATGTTAAGTTTAAGGTGTTGGTGGGACATCCAAGTAGAGATGTCCTGAAGGCAGGAGGAATTACGAGATTGCATAGGAGAGAGATCAGGGCTGGAGATGTAGATTTGGGAATCATCCACGGAAGAGATGGTAGTTGAAGCTATGGGAGCGAACGAGTTCTCCAAGGAAGGGGGTGCAGATGGAGAATAGAAGAGGACTCAGAACTGAGTCTGGAAGGACCCCCAGAGTTAGGGGGTGCGAGAGGCAGAGGAGGCATACACGAAAGAGACTGAGAATGAGCGGCCGGAGAGATAGGAGGAGAAACAGGAGAGGACGGTGACAGTGCAGCCAAAGTTGGATCACGTTTCAAGAGAAGGGGTCGGTCGACGGACACCAAACACCAAAATAAAAAGGGAATCACAGGACCGTCCTGGTCAAACTCCCCATCGCTGACGGCCAGCTACTCTTGCTCACTTTAATCCATCAATCAATGTTTTTTATCGAGCGCTTACTATGTGCTTTGCGCTCGGGGAGAGTACTTAGTGGAAAAAGCCCGGGCAAGGGAGTCAGAAGACCTGGGTTCTAATCCCAGCTCTGCCACGTGTCTGCTGTGTGACCTTGGGCAAGCCACTTAACTTCTCTGTGCCTCGGTTACCTCATCTGTAAAATGAGGATTAAGACTGTGAGTCCCACGTGGGACAACCTGATTGCCTTGAATCTACTCCAGTGCTCAGTGGAAAGAGCCCGGGCTTGGGAGTCGGAGGGCATGGGTTCGAATCCCAGATCCGCCGCTTGCCAGCTGTGTGACTTTGGGCAAGTCACTGCTCTGTGCCTCAGTTACCTCATCTGTAAAATGGGGATGAAGACTGTGAGCCCCACGTGCGACAACCTGATCACCTTGTATCCCCCCAGCTCTTTGTACAGTGCTGGGCACATAGTAAGCGCTTAACAAATACCACCATTATTATTATTACAGATGCGGGAACTGAGGCCCAGAGAAGTGAAGTGACCTGCCCATGGTCACACAGCAGACGAGTGGCAGAGCTGGGATTAGAACCCATGACCTTCTGACTCCCAGGCCCATGCTCTATCCACTACGCCGTACTGCTGTTGCATCTCGCCCAAGAGGCCTTATCTGGCTAAACCCTCTTTTCCTTTTCTTCAACTCCCTTCTGCCTCGCCCTGACTCACTCCCTTTATTCATCCCCCCTCTCAGGCCCACAACACTTATGTACATATCTGTAATTTTATTTATTTAATGTCTGTCTCCCCCTCTAGACTGTAAGCTCACTGTGGACAGGGAATGTGCCTGTTATACTGTTCTTCTATACTCTCCCAAGTGCTTAGTGCAGTGCTCTGCACACAGAAAAGGCTCAATAAGTACTGACTGACTGACTAATCCAGTTGTGCCGCGGCTGCTAAACTGAGATCAGAGGTAGGGGCAGAAACAGCCTTGGGCAAGTACCTCCTCCTGCATTCCTTTACTCTTCGCACCTAAGGCCTTGTGACATCAGCCCTAGTTACTTCAATTGGGAGACCACTCCTCATTTTAGAGAACATGGATTCATTATTTATTCATTCAATTGTATTTATTAAGCACTTACTGTGTGCAGAGCACTGTACTAAGGGCTAGGGAAAGTACAATACAACCATAAACAGTGACATTCCCTGCCCACAATGAGCTCACACTCTGGGGGCAGGGGGAGAAGACAGACATTAATACAAATAAATGAAATTACAAATATATATGTATGGGCTGTGGGACCTGGGGGGGGGGGGCGAACAAAGGGAGCTAGTCAGGGCAATGTAGAAGGAAGTGGAAGAGGAGGAAAAGTGGGACCCGTGTTCTAATCCTGGCCCCGCCACACATCTGCTATGTGACCTTGAGCAAGTCACTTCACTGGGCCTGAGTTACCTCATCTGTCAAATGGGGATTAAGAGTGTGAGCCCCATGTGGGACCGGGACTGTGTCCAACCCGATTAACTTGTATCTACCCCGGTGCTTGGAACGGTGCTTGGCACATAGTAAGCGCTTAACAATTTAAACTATTGCTTAAAGCTGCCGGGGGTGGGTGTTGTGTGGGAAGGGGGGCTCAGCCTGAAAGAGGGTGAGGACGAAGGGAGCCCCCAGGTCCTCAGGCTGGGTCAAGGGGGACTTCCAGCTGGCCAATGGAGGTGGGGCAGCAGGAGTCGAGGCTGGCTTCATCCTTGTTAGCCCCCTCGGGGCGGGTCCCAGATCATTTTTCTACAAAAACATTCAGTCCACGTGTTTTCCCATTCCTCAAGAACCTCCAGGGGTTGTCCGTCCACCTCCGGGATGAAAGAGAAACTCCTTACCATCGGCTTTAAAGCCACCCATCACCTTGTCCCTTCCTACCTCACCTCGCTACTCTCCTACTACAAGCCAGCCCTCACACTTTGCTCCTCTTATGCCAACCTTCTCACCGTATCTCCATCTTGGCTATCATCTCGTCACCCACCTCTCACCCACGCCCCGCCTCTGGCCTGGAAAGCCCTCCCTTTTCATATCCAACAGTCACTTACTCTTCCCACCTTCGAAGCCTTATTGAAGACACATCTCCTCCAAGAGGACTTCCTTGACTAAGCCCTCATTTCATCTTTTCCCAGTCCCTTCTGCATGGCCCTGACTTGCTCCCTTTATTCACCACCCATCCCACAGATCCCTAATTTATCTGAATGTCCTTCTCCCTCATAAGCTCATAGACGCTGTTATATTGTTGTGTCGTTCTCTCCCAAATGCTTAGTTCGGTGCCTTGCACCCAGTCAGCGCTCGATGCATACGATTGATTGACTATTGAGTGCTATGTGCAGAGCACTGAATTAAGCATCTGGGGTAGCACACTACAACAATATATCAGAGTTGGTAGACACATTCCCTGCCCACAGCAAGCTTACAGTATAGAGGGTGAGACAGGCGCTAATAGAAATAAATTCCAGCTTTGTTCCTAAGTGCTGTGGGGCTGGGGGGAAAGGGGGATGGGGAAAAAAGGGAACAAGTCCAAGTGCAAGTGCTATGCAGAAGGGAGTGGGAGAAGTGGAAATGAGGGCTGCGTAAGGGAAGGCCTCTTGGAGGAGATGTGCCTCTAATAAAGCTTCGACTAGTAAAATAAAAATAAAGTAAGACTCGGAAAGGGGGTAGAAAGGGTGGTTGGGCACCAGGGGATTCTGCAAGGAAGTGAGATTTGGGGAGGAATTTAAAGATGGAGAAGCAGCATGGCGTAGTGGATTGAGCACGGACCTGGGAGTCAGAAGTTTCATTCATTCAATAGTATTTATTGAGCGCTTACTATGTGCAGAGCACTGTACTGAGCGCTTGGAATGGACAAATCGGTAACAGATAGAGACAATCCCTGCCCTTTGACGGGCTTACAGTCTAATCGGGGGAGACGGACAGACAGGAACAATGGCAATAAATAGAATCAAGATAAATAGAATCAAGGTCAAGGGTTCTAATCTTAGCTCGGCCACTCGTCTGCTGTGTGACCTTGGGCAAGTCACTTCACTTCTCTGGGCCTCAGTTCCCTCCTCTAGAAAATAGGGATTGAGACGGCGAGCCCCACACCGGGCAGGGACTGCGTCCAACCCGATTTGCTTGCAACCACCCCAGTGCTCAGTACAGTGCCTGGCACACAGTAAGCACTTAACAAACACCACAATTATTATTATCTGGGACTGGAAGATCCTTGTGGGCAGAGAATGTGGTCTACCAATTCCGGTGTACACTCTTCTCCCAAGCGCTCCCGTCACTGCTCTGCGCTCAGTAAGTACCACTTACTTGATTGAGGACATGGGGGAGGCAGGGAGAGGAGTGTGGGAGTGTATGTGTTGTTCAGGGAGGGGTGGGTGTTCATTCATTCCTAATGAGTGAGCGCTTCCTGTGTGCAGAGCACCGTACTAGGCGCTTGGGAGAGTCCAATCCGGGACACAGTCCCTGGTCGCAGCGTATCGCCCGTCTGAGAGCCCTAGGGGGCTGGGGTCCTAGGACGCCTGGGGCCAAACGGGCCTGGTCTGGGAGGAGGTGGGTAGTGAGGGGCTCCCCTGACTGGGGCTTAGGGGGAACACTGAGCAGAAGTAGAAGCAGCGTGGCCTAGTGGAAAGAGCCTGGCAGCCGGAGGTCGTGGGTTCCAATCCCGGCTCCGCCACTGATCAGCTGTGTGACTTTGGGCAAGTCACTTACTTCTCTGTACCCCTTACACCTCCTCTGTAAAATGGGGATGAAGAAGGTGAGCCCCACGTGGGACAACCTGATGACCTTGTATCTACTGCAGTGCTTAGAACAGTGCTCGGCATATAGTAAGCACCTAACAGATGCCGTTATTATTATTATTATTATTATTACTGAGGGGGTCCCTTCCCCATCTCTGCCCGGCCTGTCCCGGCCCCGGGGCCTAGTGTCCCCAGTTCCCTCCCTCCCCGCCGGACCCCCTCAGCCACCCACTCCCATTGCCGATTGTACTTTCCCAAGCGCTCAGTACAGTGTCCTGCACACGGTAAGCGCTCAATAAATAAAATTGACTGATTGACCGCCTCTGCCCCTCTCTTCGGGTCTCTCTCCGTCCCTCCCTCATAATAATAAATAATAATGACGGCATTTCTTAAGTGCTTACTACGGGCCAAGCACCGCCCTCGCTCCCGGCCGGTCCCCCCTCATTCGTTCTCTGAAGCAATCGTATTTATTGAGCGCTTACTGGGCACGGAGCACTGTGCTGAGCTCAGCCGCCCACTCCCTGGGTGTCTGGTTTATTTTTCTGTTGTGCTTTCCCAAGCGCTCAGTACAGAGCCTTGCAGGCAGTAAGTGGTCGGTAAATACAGCTGGCTGGCTGACTGTCTGTGGGGCTCCCCCGTCCTCCCTGTGTCCCCGTTCGGTGCTCCCCCTGCTCCTCTCTCCCCCGCTCCCCCTCCTGCTCCCTCTCTGTCCCCCATCGCTTGGGTTCCCCCTCCCTCCTCTCTTCCTCCGTCTCCCTTCTCCCCCCTCCCTCTCCCCTCCTTCTTTCTCCCCGCCCTCCCTTCTCTCCCCCTTCCCTCCTCCGCCTCCCCTATCTCCCCTCCATCTCCCCCCCTCCTTCTTTCCCCCTCCCTTCTCCCCTCCTTCTCTTCCCCCCTTCCTTCCCCCCTTTCTCTCCCTTCTCCCCCTTTCCCTCTCCCTCCCCCCCCCCCCCGCTTGGCTGAGTGGAAAGAGCCCGGGCTTGGGCGTCAGAGGTCATGCGTTCGAATCCCGGCTCCGCCACTGGTCGGCTGTGTGACTGTGGGCAAGTCACTTCATTTCTCTGGCCCTCAGTGACCTCATCTGTAAAATGTGGGCGAAGACTGTGAGCCTCACGTGGGACAACACGATTCCCCTGTATCTCCCCCGGCGCTTAGAACAGTGCTCTGCACATAGTAAGCGCTTAACAAATAGCATCATCATCATCATCCTTCTCCCCCTCCCTCTTCCTTCACCCCCTTCCCTCCTCCCTCCCGCCTCCTTCTCCCCCTCCCTCCTTCTCTCCCCTCCTCTCCCTCCTTCTCTCCCCCCTCACTCCTTCTCTCCCCCTCTTTCTCCCCTCCTCTCCCTCCTTCTCTCCCCCTCCCTCCCTCCTCTCCCTTCTTCTCCTCCTTCTTTCCCCCTCTCTCTCCCCCCTCCTTCCTTCTTCCCCTCCTCTTTCTCTCCCCCCTCCCTCCTTCTCCCCCTTTCTCTCCCTCTCCCCTCTTTCTTTCCCTCTTCCTTTCCCTCCCTCCTTCTCCCCGCCCCTCTTCCTCCCGTCCCCCGCCCCCCGGGCGGCCCCTCCCCCGCTCTCCCTCCGCCCCTCCCCGTCCCCGGTGCCCGGCCGGTCCCTCCTCCCCGTCCTCCTCCTCCTCTCCGTCCTCCTCCTCCTCCTCCTCCTCCCCGTCCTCCCCGCCTGTGTGCCCCCCCCCCCCCCCCCACCTTGGTGTTGGGGGTGTGGGGTGGTGGCCGGGCCGGGCCGGGCCGTGGCCGGGGTGTGCGCGGGCGGGTGCGGACGGACGGACGGACGGGCGGGCGGACGGACGGACGGGGGTCTCCGGTGTGGTGGTCGAGCGGGTCCCGCCCCGGGCCCCCCATGCGGATGTGACATTTGAGGCGGCCGCCATTTTGAGAGGGAGAAGCGGAGCGGCCGGTCCTGCCGCGCTCCGCAGCCCCGGAGGCCGCCCCGGAGCCCTTCCCCCGAGCGCCCCCCGCGCCCCCCGAGCGCCCCGGAGCCCCCCGGAGCCCCCCGGAGCCCCCCGCACGGCCGGACGCGGAGCCGGGCCGGGCCGGGGCGGCACAGCGCGGAGCCCCCGCGGCCGAGGGGAGCCCGGTAGGCCCGGCCGGGCCCGCGGGAGCCGCAGCGGCGCCGGCGCTCGGCCCCCGGCCCCTGCCCGCTGCCCCCGAGCCCCGACAGCGGCGGGCGGGCGGGCGGCCCGGCCGGACGGTCCCGTCCCCTCCGCCTCGGCGCCGACATTGGGCGAATAGCGAGCAAATACGTGCGCGTCTCCCTGCCTCCTCCTCCTCCTCCTCCTCCTCCTCCTCCTCCGGGCGGCCTGCCCCAAGGACCGGCCGACATGAACCACCAGCAGCAGCAGCAGCAGAAAGCGGGGGAGCAGCAGCTCAGCGAGCCCGAGGACATGGAGATGGAAGGTGAGAAGCGGGGGATGCTTCGGAGGGGCTCTCCATCCCCCGCCGCCCCGGCCCGGAGGGGCTTCCTTTTCTTTTGCCCCCCCCCCCTTCCCCGGCTCCGACCGTGCCTCTTTCTCCTTCGGTTGCCCGTCCCGGCCCCTTTCATTGTATGGGAGCCCAGGGAGCCACGCGCGATGCTCGCCATCTTTAATGGAGGCGGGCGGACCCACAGACACGCTCCCCCCTAGACGGCCGGCACCCGCATCGCCGGGCGAGGGGGCGGCGGGACCCGCCCGGCCCGAGGGTGGCTTCTGTCCCCCGCCCGAGTTTGGGGGCCCGGCCCGGCCCGGCCCGGCCGGAAACCTCCCCGCCTCGATGGAGGCCCTGCACAGTCATGCGGCGGCGGGGGAGGGACGGGGGAGGCTCGGGCCTCTCCCCACCCCCCGGGCTGGGCCGTGCGGTGTGGCACTGGGTCCTCCTCCCCGGGCTGGGCCTCGCTTGCGGTGCCGCACGGGGTCCCGCTCCTCGCCTCCCCGGGCTGGGCAGTGCTGCGCTAGGTCCTTCTCCCCGCGCTGGGACTTGCAGTGGGTCCTGCCCCACCGCCTCCCCGGGCTGGGCCTTGCAGGATTGTACTGGGTCCTGCCCCACTGCCTCCCCGGGCTGGGCCTTGCAGGATTGTACCGGGTCCTGCTCCTCGCCTCCCCGGGCTGGGCCTTGCAGGATTGTACTGGGTCCTGCTCCCCGCCTCCTTGGGCTGGGCCTTGCAGTGCTACACTGGGTCCTGCTCCTCGCCTCCCCGGGCTGGGCCTTGCAGTGCTACACTGGGTCCTGCTCCTCGCCTCCCCGGCCTAGGCCTTGCAGGGTTGTACTGGGTCCTACGCCTCGCCTCCCTGGGCTGGGCCTTGCAGTGCTACACAGGGTCCTGCTCCCCGCCTCCCTGGGCTGGGCCTTGCAGTGCCACATTGGGTCCTGCTCCTCGCCTCCCCGGGCTGGGCCTTGGAGTGCTACACTGGCTCCTGCTCCTCGTCTCCCCGGGCTGGGCCTTGCAGTGCTACACTGGGTCCTGCTCCTCGCCTCCCTGGGCTGGGCCTTGTAGTGCTGCACTGGGTCCTGCTCCTCCAGCTGGGCCGTGTAGTGGGTCCTGCCCCACCGCCTCCCTGTCTCGGACCGTGCAGTGCTGGGACCTGCTCCTCGCCTCCCTGGGCTGGGCCGTGTAGTGCTGAACTGGGTCCTGTCCCTCCTCTCCGGGCTGGGCCGTGAAGCGCCGCACCGGGTCCTCCTCCCCGGGCTGGGCCGTGTAGTGGGTCCTGCCCCACCGCCTCCCCGTCTTGGTCCGTGTAGTGCCGCACTGGGACCTGCTCCTCGCCTCCCCGGGCTGGGCCGTGTAGTGTTGCAGTGGATCCTGTCCCACCGCCTCCCCGGGCTGGGCCGTGCAGCGCCGCATCGTGCTGGGCCAGGCCGGGGCTGGAGGGGACCCAGGAAAGGGCTCTGACACGGCCCACCTTGGGCCGCTCGTTTTTCCCGGAGATGCGGAGTTCCCACCCCAGGCCCCGAAAGGGGAAGAGCCCGCCCGGCTCCCTGCCCTTGGGGATAGGAAGGAAGGCAGGCCTACACCACATCACCCCTTCACTGGAGCTTGGGCACATCCTCAGCATCTCTCCACCAGTCTCTATCCCCTGGGAGCTGCTGCTGTTCAGATGCAGCCATCCAGGGGGTCCCCGGCCTGACATCTTTCCCTTTTTACACAAAGCCCCGGCTGCCCCCTTGGTCCCACGATGTTTACCCGCTAAGGGGACTGACCGCTAAAGGACTTCACCTGTGAAGCAAGGTGTGGTCAATCGGGGCGAATACCCGAAAGGTATTGATGGCAGATCTTTTATTGATGGTTAATGACATGACTCGGAGGAGACCACTTCATGCGGGCACTTGCCCAAGTCCACTTTCTCCTCCCTTGGCCCTGCGCCGCTTCCAAAGTTTTCAGAAACTGTTCCACAGATGATACCCTTTTTAAAAGCATCGGTCAGGGTTCGTCTCTTCTTATAGGTAAAGCAGGCTGGCCATTTTCAGGCTTTCCTGTGAAGAATAGTTGGACATGTAGAGTCAACTTGTTGGGTTTTTTTTTTTTATTTTCTCTCAACGTAGGAGCGAGAGTAACAAGTACTATATCGAGGCTTGGGGTTTGTTTGCGTTCGACCCGGACGTCTGCCGCTTATTCCTTGTCGCGTTGTCAGTTTTTCAACATTTCCCCTCCCGTCACGTGACTCTCAGTTTAAACTTTGGAATACAAATTGCACCCTCTCTCCGTTTTGGGAACCGTAGAAGAAGCCTGCTGGGCCACAGACTAGAGCGTGCGGAGAGGTCACCAAGTTCAGAAGGATTTTGTGCCCAGCTGGTTTTAAAAAGTAGGTAGTTCAGAAACCTGACTTGGGGGGTGATTGCGATTATATGGTCTCGTCACCGTCGATTTCACTACCTACCTTTTCTTTTGCTTGACTCTTTGACATGGCATCTATCTTGAGTTTAAAATGGTGTTTTGAAAACAGGCTTGTCTTGTTGAATTCCCCAGAGGCTGTGTGAGCCAGCACTGTAACTTGGGTGTATATGATGTTTTATGAGAGCCCTCGCTACTGCTCTTTCCGCAATGAATAATTTGTTGATAACTAGCTGCCTTAAAATAGACTTCTCAAGTTGCAAAAAAGAAATGAGTTGTTTTGGCGTCGGAGGGGCCAAATGTGACTTTTGCTGGCAGGGGTGCGGGGAGGTCAGAGGAAAAGCAGTGGCAGGATTTGATTGGGTTATCGATTTTCTAGTCAAGAAATAGGCACAACCTTAACAGAACCCACAGTACTAAAAGCAAGTCTCAAATAGGGAGCAGCCGAGAGAATTCGGGACACGCTGTTTTTAAATGGGAGACCCAGTGGATCTGACATATAGAAGTGAAAAATTATGTGTGTGTTTCTTTCAAAGTGGGATGGATAGATGGTATCAAGGACAAGGAGGACAATATTTTCACCTGTGCTAGGGCTTTGTGATTTTTCTGGGCATTTCTTCCCCCTTCTTAGGACCAGCGGAAAGTTCCTTTTTTTAAAGAAATTCTTAATGTTGGATTATTTTCTGATGGTTAAGTGAGGTATCTGAAGGAGAGAGGTAGGTTCCAGTAACTTGGTAATGCTTTCTACACAAGCTTAAGTGAATCAGGATGAGAAAGCTGCAGGGATGGGGTTTTTTTTAGAGTGAATTCAAGTTTTTTCCAGGATGGCCTTGTGTGTTTTCACTGTTTGGTTGTCGTTGGTCGTAATACCAAATTACTTGGAAGAACTAGTTTTTAAAGTTATTTTGCGCCTAGAAAATTACAGCCGAGTTTCCAAATAAGCCAAAGAGCCAAACTCTTCTTCGGAGTGTTTTAATGCCAGAATCCCAAAAATGTCCTGCCAGACCGCTTGATCCTGAGTTTGCCTTTTGGATTCTGTATCTAGATTACTTTCTCGGTCCGGGAAGGTGAAGGCTCTGATGTAGAGCCTGTCATATTAAAAAAAAAGCACCTCGCAAATTATCCACAGTTAGCCTTTTTGAAAGCTCACAGGTTGCCGTTCTCACAGACATGGGTGACAGGCTTTAAAAAAAACAAACAGCCAACTTCCTTCTTATGAATCGATGCTATTTATTGAGCGCTTACAGCGTGCAGAGCCCTGTGACGCCAGAAACTTTGGAAAGCGGTGAATTGGAGGATCTCTGCAGGAGACCAGGTGGTCCTAGAATCAACAACAAAGAAACTTTGAGGAGGCTGATCAGTTGGGCCTTTTTAGGTCTGGTAAGCAAGAGGAAAAATGCTGAGCAGAAGCAGTGGGTCGCTCTTGGGGAGGGAAGGGCCGGGGAAGGCAGGGAGGCAGGTTAGGTTGGTCATCCTTTCCCGTCCACCAAAAATAATGCAGGGTGAGGAAACTGAACTATCTACGGGCATTTGGTTGGTAGGCTTTCATTCATCCTAATTTTTATAGAACCTCGCCTTGTCCTTTTGTGTCAGTTGGCCACCGCGGAGAGTAACAATGGCCGGGATGGTCTCGCCGTGTTTTGGTTTTGTTTTGTAAAAGCGGAGAGAAACGAGGAGAGGAGGGAGGCCTGAAATGGCCTTTTGGCCGGGCCTGTGACTTGCAGATATTGGAAATGCAGTTGAACACTTCCTCACCCACTGTGGCTGTGGTCTCCTTGAAGGCAGCAGCCTTCGGACTGCGCTTCCAGTAAATACCGCCAGACTCTTCCCCTCTTCTGAAATCACATCACCTCCAGGAGGTCTTCCCCAATTAATTACTAATCTCCCCATTTCATGTACCACCCCTCCCTCACCTCTTCAACCCTCCCTCACTGCCTCAGCATTTAAATTCTCACAACACTTCCCCACAAGCTCTTACGTGCGTAGCTTTATACTCTCTTACTTCCTCCTACCTGTGATTTAGTTGGTGTCTGTTTCTCCACCTGCTTCCCCACCCCCCACGAGAGCATAAAGTCCTGGAGGGTAAGGGTCATGCCTACTAATCCAGCTCTTTCAAGTGCTTAGTAAAGTGCTTTGCCCACAGTAGGTGCTCCATAAATACTATTGATGGTTTGAAATGAAGTGGGAAATTCAGGGGTGTGTATGTGATTTATTCTTTTCCCTTATGTTTTCTGGGCGTGCTCCTCAGAGGGCGAGTGTCAACACTCCCTTAGTCTGATGACCCCGATTCTGACTTTGAGCCATCTGCCGGACTGCCCCTTCTTCCTTTTTTTTTTAACATGGTATTCGTTGAGCGCTTCCTATGTGCCAGGCACTGTGCTAAGTGTCGGGGTAGATGCAGGCTATTCTGGTTGGACACAGTCCCCATCCCACATAGGGCTCAGAGTCTTAATCCCCATTATACAGATGCGGTAACCGAGGCCCAGAAAAGTGAAGAGACTTGCTCAGGGTCACACACAGCAGACAAGTGGCGGGGTCGAGATTAGAACCCGGGTCCTTCTGACTCCCAGGTCTGCGCTCTATCCACTAGGTCACACTGCTTCTTGACCTGGCGTGCACTCCTCGGTCATCAGGTTCTCTTCCATCCATACCATTCCAGCAGCTCCCGAAGCAGAACGGGCCCTGGGAGTCGGAAGGGTGCCGATCCCGACTCCGCCACCTCTCGGCTCAGTTACCTCATCTGTAAAATGGGGATTAAGGCTGTTTGCCTCGGGTGGGACACGGACCGTGTCCAACGTGGTTAGCCTGTATCTACACCAGCGCTCAGTACGGTCCCTGGCATTTAGTAAGATCTTAAATGCCATCAAGAAATTGTATTGAACGCTGACCGTGTGTACAGAGTGCTGGGGAGCGTACAACAGAACAGAATTGGTAGACACTTTCCTTGCCCACAGTGAGCTTACATTCCGGGGTGGGGAGAGATAGTAACACAAGTATTTTATAATGTTTCATCAGTCGGGAGAAGCTTTTGTTCTTCCTCGGGTACATTGGTCCATTTTTTTCCACATTCAGTGTCCCATATTCTTTTTTTATGGTATTCGTTCAGCACTTCCTATGCAACAAACACTGTTCGAAGCACTGGGGAAGATACAAGCTAGTGAGGTTGGACACAGTTCCCGCCCTGCAACGGGCTCACGGTCTAAGTCGGAAGAGCCTAGGGATTCTCTTTTCTGATTTTCCCACCAACTGCTCGTGGCCTGGGCCTATTCAAGTGTGTGCAAGCCCCGTTGTCAGTGGTTTCTAGCAGAGAGCTTGGGGAGCCAGAGAGAAGTGAGTCCGATGTCCATCTGGCCCCCTCTCAGTCCCCCCCCCCCCATACCCCCAGTGCTGCTTATCCTGGATTGGGAAGCCTTCCCCAACCTTATGTGGCTGGGCTATTGTGGCCGCTGCCAAAATTGTAGCCCTGTAGAGAACAGTGATCAGGCATGCTCAGCTTCCTTGGTGATAAAACTAGCCTAGTTGGTTCAGTCGTGTTTCTCGAGCGCTTACTATGTGCCGAGCACTGTATTAAGCCCTTGGGAGAGTACAGTACAGCAGTAAGCCGAACCATGCCTTGCCCGCAACTACCCAATGGGCATTTTAGTGCTTTTGGGGTGGGGTGGTATTATGGGTTGATGAATAACTTGGATACCCATCCCAGCCCCACAGCACCTGTGTCAATAGCCTCATACCCTGTTATTTCCCTTATCCATAATTAAGTTTGTTGTCTGTCTCTCCCGAAGACTGTAAGCTCCTAGTGGGCAGGGTTAGTGTCTAAGGACTCTCCTTGTGTTGTATGAACACGGTAATTGCTGAATAAATACCTCCGATCGAATAACTAGCATTAGGAGAGATGTGAAGTTTACAGACAATATTAACTTCCCAGTTCCCTCTTCCCACACTCCTGAAAAGCAACAACAGCAACAAAAAATAATAATAATGTTGGTATTTGTTAAGCGCTTACTATGTGCAGAGCACTGTTCTAAGCGCTGGGGTAGATACAGGGTAATCAGGTTGTCCCACATGAGACTCACAATCAATTCCCCATTTTACAGATGAGGTAACTGAGGCCCAGAGAAGTGAAGTGACTTGCCCACAGTCACAAGCTGACAAGTGACAGAGCCGGGATTCGAACCCATGACCTCTGACTCCCAAGCCCGGGCTCTTTTCACTGAGCCATGCTGCTTCTCTTTCCTGGGCCTGGGAGTCAGAAGGTCATGGGCCCTGCCACGTGTTTGCTGTGTGATCTTGGTCAAGTCACTTAACTTCTCTGTGCCTCAGTTGCCTCATCTGTAAAAAAAAAAAAATTGGGATTGAGTGTGAACCTAATGTGGGACAGGGACCGGGTCCAACCTGATTAACTTGTACTAGTCCAGCACTTAGAACAGTGCTTGGCACATAGTGAGCTCTTAACAAGGACCGTAGTTATTATTACTATCCCACACTTTCTTTTATTGAAAAATATAAGAATTCCTTCCCTTTCTGCAGCAGCACACAGTAAAAAATGGTAACCTTGTTTTTCCTATGGAACTGCTCATGCTAACTGGTGCCTTTAGTAAACGCATCTTTTGTTTAGCAGGCCAGCATTGCATATAAACCTTAGCCCACTTGCCCCATGTTTAGAGAAATTAGAATACGCCCCAAAGAAATTGGGCTGCGGGCAAGAAGGTCTTCCAGTACAAATAAAAGCATCTGAAGTATTATTATGTTTTTTCAAGTGTCTGCCGCCTTTAGATGTATCACTGTGACAGAGTAGCCGGTACGGAAAGGGTCCTTGGAAATTTTATTCATGGGATCTTTTGCAGTTTAAAAATAAGCAAGGTTAACTTATGAGGCCTCTTCAAACAAACTACACTACCTAGACTCTAAGCTCACTGTGGGCAGGAAATTTGTCTGCCAGTGCTGTTATATTGTACTCTCCCAAGCGCTTTAGTATGTATGGTGCTCTGCACACAGCGCTCAATAAATATGACTGACGGATAAACTAGCTCTAGTTTTTCAGTAGTTCAATCTCGATTTGGCAGATTTTGCACTTTTTCTTTGGATCGTTCTCTCAAAGACAATGAGGTGAAAGTAAGCTGATCCAGGTCGGCGACCTGTCTGTCTTTCGTATGCCACTAGGGTTAATTTGAGGCTGCAAATTAGTTTAATGTGTTTTAAACGAATGGAATTGACATAAACCTTTCAAAAAGCTTTACTCTCCCCCCCACCCCCCAGTCTCGGAGATATTTTTTAAGACAGTGTTCCTCAATGAGATTAACATATCTCACGTTTTGTTTTCATAGTATTTTTTGTTACCTTATATGCATTTTTGTCTTGTTTTTTATTGCTTCCATCAGTTCGTAGTCATATCGAGATTTTTTTGCAGCACGCAGAACGCTTGGGAGAGTATAATACGGTAGAATCGGTGGACAAGATCACCGTCCACCAGGAACTTACATTCATTCTAGCGGAGGAGTTTACAGTCTTCCCGCGTGGGTGAAAAGAAGTGTGTATTTTCAGAACAGTGAGTAGTTGCTTAACTCATGTAAGGTGGAAGTCATTTTAACAATTTAGTCTTGCTACTCTGCAGTTGCAGGTCTAAATTTAAAATGCAGGAATTGCTTCTAAAGCCCTTGGACCATGGTAATTTGAATAGAAAAACTGGCAATGTAATTTTAGAAGTTTGAGAGAAATAAGGTGCTTTAAGTTTTGGGGGTTTTTTTTTATGGTACTTAAGCACTTACTATGTGTCAGTCACTGAGCTAACCGCTGGCGTAGACCAAGCTGATCAAGTTGGACGTAGTCCCTGTCTCACATGGGACTCAAAGTCTTAATCCCCATTTTACAGTTGAGGGAACTGAGACACCGAGGAAGTTAAGTGACTTGAAGTGAAGCAAAAAGTGTGAGCCCAAGATGACCAGTGCTAGCAAACACACACACACACACACACAGATTCAGTTATATATGCTGTTTAGTTATATTTACTGTTCTAAATGTTGAGGTAGATATTAAATCAGGTTGAGCACAGTCCAGGTCCCCCATGGGATTCAGTCATAACCCCCACTTCACAGATATGGTAACTGAGATCCAGAGAAGGTAAGTGACTTGCCCAAGATCATACAACAGAAAAGTGAATGAGCCAGGGTTAAGACCCAGGTCCTTGTGTCTTGCAGGCCTGTGCTTTATCCTCTTGGCCACTCTGCTTCTCTCTTAAGAAGTTTACAGTTACTGCAACTCATTACTCCCCTCCCTGCCTCTTTCGAGATAAAACAGACCTCCTTTTGAACTTGGTAGGTACACCTGGAAGCGGAAAGACTTTGGGAAAGTTATCTTCTCCACTCAGTTTGCTCACTTGGACCTGGTAGGAGGGGAAATATGGGCATCGTTTCCTTGACATTACCACCCTGCCTACCATCCCACGGGTTAGACTATTTTAAATCGGCATTTCAAACACACACTGCCTCTTGATGTAAAGTTGGTTTTTCACCATTCTGTCTTCTTGTGTGCCTTGAAGGTAGCCGAGCCGAAAACCGAAATTGTTCAGTGAAATAAAATTGAGCTCTGTGGAGAGTACACTGTGCGTGTGAGAGGGAAAAAAAAAACTAGCGTCCGTTACAGTTATTTCTGGGTAAATGCCATGAAAACATTTATTCAAATCAGTGTTAGCCCGGTTGTCTTTGCCCTGCTCCCTAAGTCCGACCGACACTTTGTAGTGAGAAGCGGAGGAGCTGGAAGTGGGGGTTTGTCTACCAGGCTCTCAGCGGCCAAGGTTTTTGAGTGCCGATCAGCCTTGGGCGTTACTCGAGGTGGACGGGCTTAGCCGGAATCCTGAAAATAGTTGGGTAATGCGGGTGGGAAAGACTGCACTGGGAGTTGGCTCCTGGCGCTGCTAATTATGCTAATAAGAATAATTGTGGTATTTGTTAAGTGCTTACTATGTGCCAAGCATTGTACTTTCTAAGTGAAGGAGTAGATTCAAGATAGGGCCCACGTGGGGCTCAAGCGATCAATCAATCAGTGGTATTTATTGAGGGTTTACTGTACTAGGCATTTGGGAGAGTTTAGTAATAATAATAATAATAATAATAATGATGGTAGTTGTTAGATGCTTCCTACATGCCAAACACTGTTCTGTGTTGTAACAGAGTCAGTAGACACATTTCCTGCCCACAGCAAGCTTACAGTGTCTCACAGTCTGAGTAGGACAGGTATCGATTCCCCATTTTTGCAGATGAGAGTCCTGAGGCCCTGAGCAGCTCAGTGACTTGCCCAAGGCCACACAGGAGATTGCTGGGCAGAGCCGGGATTAAAATCTAGCTCCTCCAACTCCCTGACCTGGGCTTTTTCCACTACACCACGCTGCTTCTCACGTAGGTGCCATGTGGGTAAGGACCTTTGGGAGGAAACCCCAAACCAGCAGACTGAAAGGGAAGGAGTTGGTACATTCATTCAATAGTCTTTATTGAGCGCTTACTATGTGCAGAGCACTGTACTAAGTGCTTGGAATTCACGCTTAGCGCAGCACTTTGCACACAGCAAGCACTCAGTAAATACGATTGAATGAAGTATGGCTTCCTTTTAGTGCCTTAAACGGGGAGAAGGGTGGGGAGCTTCTTGGGGAGCTCGGGAGTGAAGCGGGTCTTTGGCGTTAGCAAACTGTTTTCTGCCTCCGCTGCTGTTAAAATTGCTTTCTCCACCTTGGTAATTGGCTTTTCACCTCATCACTACCTCACTCAGTCAATCAGTGATATTTATTGAGCACTTAGTGTGTGCTAGGGAAAGTACAAGTGTCCGTCGTTGCCCCCGCCCTAGACTGTAAACTCACTGTGGGCAGAGAATGTGTCTAGCAATGTGTACTCCCAAGATCTTAATACAGTGCTGTGCCCACAGTAAGAGCTCAATAAATACCACTGGCTGATCCCTGCCCACAGTGAGCTTCCAGCCCACTCTCTGCAGGTGTCTCCTTGATGGAAGCGGGGAGTATGCCACAATATCATAGGCTTCCTTCCTGAATCATCACTCAATCTGTTGTAGTTGTTTTTTTTTTTTTTTTAACCATTTTTGTTTTTCTTTGTGGAGAGGTGATATGGGGAAGGTATTTTTAGGGGGATGAAAAGATGAGAAAGTTTGTAAACCACAGCTGTAGAGAGTGCAGTGATGAACTTTTGATAGGCTGGTTGTGAAAATTCAGAGGAAGAAAGTTAACCACAGGCCATAGGGCACAAGTGGGTTTTTTTGTCATCGTTGTTGTTTTTCCACCATAGTTCAGTCAGTCCAGGGTAGTCCTGAGGATTCTCGCTGGTGACCACTAGCAGGACTTAATTCGGGCCGCTGTCAGGCTTGCGAATGACACAGCACTGTCATCCTCAGCCATTCTTGGGTAGGTGAGAGAGGCAAAGTAAAGTAGTAAGCTGACATTTGGGTAACAGGCTTTGAAAATGATGTGGTTCACCACATACGCTGAGCGTTTTAAGTGGTTTATTGCCAAAAATAGTTTGTGGACCATTGGTAAAAAGCCAGTATGTGGAATTCAGTGTCGTAGTAGGATTTTTGACTCAGATATTGCATGTTATTTTTTCAAGGTGCTGGTATGGCTAGGACTATTTTTTTTTAAACTTTAAATGAAATCTCATTCTTTAACACGTGTCCTGATTAGAAAATTAGACATGGAATCTTTCCTAAAATAAGTCATGAGCGTTATTATCTCTTTAAAAAAAACACTGTGGGCTAAAATCACTGATGAATAATAATAATAATAATAATAATAATAATAATAATGGTGTTTGTTAAGCACTTACTGTGTGCCGGGCACTGTTGTACGTGCTGGGATGGATACAAGCAAATGAGGTTGGACACAGTGCCTGTCCCTCATTGGGCTCACAGTCTCAACCCCCATTTTACAGATGAGGGAACTGAGGCCCAGAGAAGTGAAGTGACTTGCCCAGTGTTCCGCAGCATACAAGTAGCGGAGTCGAGACTAGAACCCACTACCTCTGATTCCCAGGCCCGTGCTCTATCCCCTACGCCATGCTGCTTCTCCTACCAACCTTGTTGTATTGTGCTGTACCAAATGCTTAGTACAGTGCTTTGCACACAGTAAAGGCTCTAAAATTACCATTGATTAATTGACTGAATGTAAGATGTAGCTGTATTGCACCTAGGTATGAAGCTTATTGAAGTCTCCAAAATGAAGAGCTCTCCATTTCAGTTTTTTTTTTTTCTGCAAGCCTGCTTGACTGCCTGATTTCTGGAGGAAGGGGGGAGAAATTTATAGTGACCTAAATATCAGCCCTTATCCTCGAGATTTCCTTGCTGGAGGTGACTGGCTCATGTAAGTCACTGGTTTGAAGAGATCTGTAAAATAGCACAAGAGGTCTGAGCCATGTTGAATACTCACCGTGCCTCAATCTGGTCTCTTTGGCCACTGGCCGTTTGTCCATTTCCTCCTTCTGGCCTGGAACTCCCTTCCTCTTCTTATCTGACAGACTCTCCCCCAACCGCCCCGGACTCCCCTCAACCCCAACTCTCCTTACCTTCCAAGCCCTATTAAAATGCCATCTCCTCCAAGAGGCCTTCCTGACTAAGCCTCAGGCTCCCCCCTTCTCCCTTCTGTCTCACCTGTGCACTTAGATCTGAACCCCGTAGGCATGTGCTAGTCACCCCATCCTCCGCGTTTACGATCATAACTTTAATTTGTTTTATTGTCTGTCTCCCCCCTAGACTGTAAACTCCTTGTGGGCAGGGAAAGCGTCTGTCAGCTCCTTTGTACTCTCCCAAGCTCTTAATGCAGTGCTCTGCATGCAGTAATAGCTCGATAAATACCATCGATCGATTTTAGTCGAACTGTCTGGCTCCAGAATGGTTCAGTGAAACTTAAAGATACGACTTGGCCAGCCTGTTCGGGTCCGGCGCCTGATGCTCCTCTTGCAAGAATGAGGTTTATTGGGAAAGATTGCAGATGGGAGTTGGGATTTCGGCTCTGTACAGTATAATTCTCTAGAAATGGGAGAATTTAGTGTGAACATCTATTCAGGGTGCTCTAAAAATCAAACTTAAACCTTTTAGTGGGAGCGGATAGGGCTACAGAACTGGGGTACACATTCTTTTCCCAGTGCCTTAGATTAATACTTAGAGGAAATACTCAATTTTCTTCAGTTCCATCAGTGGTATTTATTGAGCACTTACTGTGTGCAGAGCACTGTACTTAACGCTTGATAGAGTACGCTGTAACAGCTGGTGAGCATGTTACCAACTCCCATAAGGAGCTTACAATCTCGTTCATATGAACTGTTTTCATTGTATGTGTTTTCAAAAAGCTGAGGTATGTGTACTTCTGTGATTGTTTTTTATTCAGGTGCCTAGGCCGTTTTTGGCTAGATTTTGTATGGAGGCAGTGTGGCGTAGTGGAAAGAGCAAGAGGCTGGAAGGTAGGAGGCCCCGGGATGCGGGGGGAGGCTACCCCCCGGGTGACCTTGGGCAAGTCATAAAACTTCTCTTGGCCTGATTTTTCTCAGCTGTAAAACTGGGATCAAATAAATACCTATTGTGTTGCACTTCTCCAAGCTCATAGGACAGCGCCCTGCACACAGTAAGCGCTCTATAAATACGACTGACTCTCAACCGGTAGAACTGCAGGGAATTTTAGAATCAGCATTGGGAGGGACCTCCCAAGATCTTCTTGAGTGTACAGGCAGGACTTACCTCAAGGAGCAGCGTGGGCCAGAGGGTAAAGCACAGGCCTAGGAGTCAGAGGGACCTAATCCTGCCTCGGCTGCACGTCTGCTCTGTGACCTTGGGCAAGTCGCTTCATATCTCTGTGCCTCAGGTACCTCATCCATAAAATGGGGATTAGGACCGTGAGCCCATATGGGACATGGACTGTGTCCAACTTGATTAACTTGTATCTATCCATCGCTTGGTAGAGTGTTTGGCACATAGTAAGTGCTTAACAAGTACCATTTAGAAAGAAAATCATTCCAGGATGCTCTCTCCCTACTTCCTTCTTAAAATTCCTGAGATGGACACTCCACAGTCTCCCTGGGGAAACCAGCTTCACGTCTCTAACCTAACTGTACAGGCGACATTCAGTAGCTAGAAAGGATTTTGGTGGTTACTAGGGACCGAAGAGTGCAGTGCGTTTGGAACAAAGCAGATAAAGGGTGAATATTTCACCTTGCCGTGCACATTAAGCTCTTATGTGACCAGAACTTTGTCCTACTGGTCCAGAATGCTTCAGGGCCGATGAAAATGGCTCTTACTGCCCATAGTTTAAGCCAGTTGCAGAGCATTAGCTCCACAGAGATGGGAGGGTCTGTAAAATCAGTACACGTTGAATAGGTTCCTCAGGAATCCCAGGTCTTCACTAATTAAGGGCGTCCTGTTCGAAGCTTGAAATCAATTTGGCAACCAGTGGCGATGAGGCAATGTTGGGGCTTTGGCTGGTGACTTGCAGTGGTTACAGCCCCAGAAGAGTGTCATAGGATAGTCTCAAGTGAAGTTCATTCAGTCATATTTATAGAGAACTTACTGTGTGCAGAGCGCTGTACTAAGGTCCTGGAAGAGTACAATATAACAGTAAACAGACACATTCCCTGCCCCAAATGAACGTACAGTCTAGAGGGGGAAGCAGACATTAATGTAAATAAATGACAGATATGGACATAAGTGCTATGGGGCTGGGAGCGGGGAATGAATAAAGAGAGCAAGTCAGGGTGACAGAGAAGTAGAGGAAAGGCTTAGGGAAAGCCTGCCTCTTGGAGGAGATGGGCCTTCAGTAAGGTTTTGAAATTGCGGGGGGAGGGAGGGATTTGAATTGTCGGATTTGAGGAAGGAAGGCTTAGCCGGCCAGAGGGAGGTCGTGGGCCATAGGTCGGCGGCGAGTAGACGAGATGGAGGTACAGGGAGAAGGTTGGCATTAGAGGAGCGAAGTGTGTGGTCTGGGTTGTATTAGGAGAGTAGCAAGGTGAGGTAGGAGGGGGCTTTAAGTACTGTACGTTCATTGTGGGAGGGGAGTCTGACTGTGGTCAGTGCTTATCTCACTGGCCACCAGGTCCCGGCTAAGCCCAAAGACCGTTCGCCAAGCTGGGCAGCGAGACCCGCTAGAGAGGCAGTGCCGTCTAATGGACGGAGCCTGAGACCGGAAATCAGGAGACCAAGATTCTAGTTCCAACTCTGCCTCTGGCCTGCTGGGTGATCTTGGGCAAATCACTTAACCTCTCTGTGCCTTAGTTTCCTCATCTTTAAAATGGGGATGACACCCTCTCTCCCTATTAAATTGTGTGGGACAGGAGCTGTATCTAACCTCCTCTTGTATCCACCCCAGTGCTTAGTTCATAATAAGCACTTAATAATGCAATTATTATTATTACTGCTACCCCCAGGCAGATACAACAAATGAGCCTAAATTCATTATTTGACTTCAGTTCGTTGTGGGTAGGGACTGTATCTGTCTATAGTTTTATTGTACTCTCCCAAGCACCTTAAGGCACGGTGTTTTGCACACAGTAAGCGCTCGATAAATACGATTGAATGAATGAATCCAATTCCCCCAAATTTTGATTAGGTTTTCTTTTGGGCAGAAGTGGGGTTGTAAAAGACCTGTGTGAAACTTTCCTATAAAGCAGGTGCTTGCCTCCTTGCAAAACCCTCCAGTTAAGGAAGGCTCGTGCTGCAATCCTGCGTTGTTTGCCGACGCACAAACTGTTTCTTCCAAAACCAGAGTGCTCCATATGTGTCCCGTACACACTGAGGCGCTCATTCCCTTGACCCTCACAGAATTCCAGCCAAAACTGCCAGTGGAGGCCCAGGTTAGGACAGAGCTCCTCCCCTTGAGCTGTCCACCCGTCCTCTGACTCCCCTGGCCGTCACGACTCAGTGAGCCGCTTCCTCCTGCCCCCCAGACCGATGCACCAGACCCCAGGATGGCCACAGAGCCGACCCGCCCCGAGAGGCAGTCACCTTGCCCACGTGGACGTGCGGGATTCTCCGCTGACTGTGCCCACGTCGTGGTGAGCCCCTCCTTCCCCCGTGACAATCTGCAGGCCTCCCTGCCACATGGGGTGGGCCTTGAACAGAGCTCTATCTATGGGTCAATCAGTCAGACCATCGAGCGCTTACCGTGTGCAGAGCACGCGACTGAGGGCTTGGGAGAGTCCAGCGCAGCAGTCGGCAGGTGCGCTCCCTGCCCACAGCGAGCTTACAGTCTAAAGAGGGAGACCTACATTAATAGAAATCGGTAAATGACAGCGATGTAGGTCGGTGCGATTGCGGAAGGGGTGAGAAAAGGGAAGAGGACTGAAGTGCCCGGTTAGTCACTCGAGCTGAGCCCAGCTGACGATCAGTTGCCTACATTGGTGAGGAGCAGTGTGGCCTAATGGATAGAGCCCGGGCCTGGGAGTCAGAGGGACCTGGGTTCTAATCCTGACTACTCCACCACTTAATAATAATAATAATGATAATGATAATAATTATAGTATTTGTTAAGCGCTTACTATATGCCAAGCACTGTTCTAAGCACTGGGGTAGATACAAGGTAATCAGGTTGTCCCTCGTGGGGCTCATATTCTTAATCCCCATTTTACAGATGAAGTGACTGAGGCACAGAGAAGTTAAGTGGCTTGCCCAAGGTCACCCAGAAGACAAGTGGTGGAGCCAGGATTAGAACCCATGTCTTCTGACTCCCAAGCCTGGGCTTTTTCCACAAGCCACGCTGCTTCTCATAGCTTCTCAGCAGACACTTGTCTGCTGTGTGACCTTGGGCAAGTCGCTTCACTTTTCTCTGTGCCTCAGTTCCCTCGTCCGTAAAAATGAGGATTAAGACTGTGAGCCCCGTTCATTGGATCGTATTTATTGAGCGCTTAGCTTATGCAAAGCACCCTACTAAGGGCTTAAGTGGGACTTGGACTTATTAAGTGGGACACGGATTGTGTGCAACCTGCTTAGCTCATATCGACTCCCATGGTAAGTGCTTAACAAATACCATAAAAAAAATTAATCTAGTGCTTAGTGTGCAGAGCACTGTTCTGCACGTCTGGGAATGTTCAGTAGAGTTAGTAGATGTGATCCTTGCCCTCCAGGACAGCATGAGTGTTTAAATTATAGGGCGTATACAAAGGAACTAGAATTGATTGTGAATACATAAGTGCCTATCTGGAGCCCAGCCAGTTCAGTCGAGGATGGGACAACTCAGAGACGGGAAGAAAGGTTTAAACATGAAGACAGACTCCTCTTGCCTCCCTGCTCCAAGCTAAGGGAAGCATCCCACATTTTTTGAAAGCCATTCAAAGGCCTTTCCATTTAGGGGAAGAGACCAGTGAGTCACTGGTATTGATTGAGCATTCACTGTGTGCAGAACACTTGGGAGAGTCTTGTCCCTCCTCTTAGGCCGTCGAGTCGTCTTTGACCCATAGCGACACCGCGGGCACATCTCTCCCAGAAAGCCCCACCTTTATCTGCAGTCGTCCTGGTAGTGGATCCGTAGTTTTTTTGGTCAAAATACAGAAGTGGTTTAACAGTCTCCTTCCACGCAGTCAACTTGAGTCTCCGCCCTCAACCCTCTCCCGTGCCGCTGCTGCCCAGCATAGATGAGTTTTGACTCGTAGCAGGTTGCCTTCCCCTGGCCAAGCTAGGAATGGAATGGGTAGGCCTCTGCTCGACTCTCCCTCCCAGAGTCGAGACCGGTAGAGTACTGGAAACTCTCCAGGTGTGAACCTGAGAGGGAAACTTGGGTAGAGGAAATACGCACGATCCTGGTCGTCAGAAATTTTACAGTCTAAGCAGGGGGGCAGATGTTGAAATGAATTTCATCCGAGCGCGTAAGAGCGATGGGACGATACTAAGGATTTAGGGGTACGGGCTCATGTGCGGGGTGACACGGTACGGAGGGGAAATGGGGGGGTGGCGCGGATTAGTGATCAGGGCAGGTTTCAGAGAGGAGATGTCATTTTAGAGGAGCTGCGCAAATGGGGAGAATGGCGTTCTGTCAGAGGTGAAGGGGGAGAAAGTAAGGTGCAAGCTAGGAGTTGACAGCAAGAGGCAAGAGTGGATGTCACCGTTTTGGGAGGTTTCTAGATTAAAAGCCAGCACCAGACTAGAATTGGTCTCTTTAAAACCCCTGTGCCTAATTACAGTGATTATTCATTTAGATACTTGCAAATAAGGAAGGCTTAAGAGTCTGTCTCAGATACTTCTGTATATATGTCACCATCATCATTGGTGTTCCTTGCCAAACTGCTCATAGCTGGATTCTTTTCAAAGCTTTTGGGAGAGTGTGAAAATAATAATGGTATATGTTAAGCGGTTACTATGTGCCTGGCACTGTACTAAGCGTTGGGGTGGATACAAGCAAATTGGGTTGGACCCAGACCCTGCCTGCCCCACATGGAGCTCACGGACTTAATCCCCATTTAACAGAGGAGGTCACTGAGGCCTGGTGAAGTGACTTGCCCAAAGTCACACAGCAGACAAGTGATGTGGATCGTTCCGGGGGGGACGCAGCCGCGCTTTTCTAAGTTCAGTCACAGCGTGACCTAAAGGATAGAGCCCGGGCCCGGGAATCAGAGGACTGTGGATTCTAATTCCGGCTCTGCTACCTGTCTGCTCTGTGACCCTGGTCAAGTCACTTTACTTCTTCTCTGCCTCAGTTTCCTTATCTGTAAAATGGGGATTAAGACTGTGAACCCTATTTGGGCCATGGACTGTGTCCAACCTGATTAGCTTGTGTCTACCCCAGCACTTAGTATACAGTTCCTGGCTCGTAGCAAGTGCCTAACAAATACCATTTTTAAAAAAAACCCAAGTCCTACACAAAAGTGTCATGAATGGCTCCTGTCTGGTTGTCTGTCAGTCAGTTATTTATTGAGTACTTACTGTGTGCAGAACACTGTACTAAGCACTTGGGAGAGTACAATATAACAATAAACAGACACATCCCTTGCTCTCAACCCCTTAGTGACCAGAACTCCGTTCTGTCATCGGCAGGGATATTCGGTGTACTCTGTTTCTCAACTCACTTGTATTCCCGTTTCCCTTTTCCCTTCCTTTCACACACTCTTCCCTGGGTCAGGAGACCGGAAGAGGGATGCGGACCCCCAGAAATCTCCAGGTAATCACTGGTGTTTATTAAGCGCTGACTCTGTGCAGAACACTGTACTAAGCACTTGGGCAAGTACAATGCAACCGAATTAGGCACATTCCCTGCCTGTAACGGGCCTACAGTCTAGATAAAGGTGAGGGAGAATAGTAAGGGCCTCCTCCTCCTCTTCCAGGTCACTGATGGTCCTCAGACCCCCGTCTGGAGAATTGACCAACTCTCAGGGAGCTTCAGTTGTTGGTTCCTCCAGACGGTAAGTCCGTTGTGGGCAGAGAACGTGTCTACTTACTGTTCTGTTGTACTCTCCCAGGGACTTAGTACAGTGCTCTGCACACAGTAAGCCCTCAATAAATACGATTGAATGAACTCTCCCGTCCTTCCGCATCAAGCGGGAACTCAGACCAGCATTGTCTCCAAGGGCTCCAATCACTTGACTTTTTCCTCTTTCTGCCTCTACAGTGCAGCTCACACTCCGTCCATCCATCGGGCCTCGTTCTCCACTCTTTGGTTTCTGAGCAAGACTTGGTCAGAGACAGGGGAGTTGAGAACGAGGCATGCTTCATGCTCACAGCTTTCCTCCCGCCCGAAACTCCTTCTCACTTCCATTAAATGGTCAGTTCACAGCTCTCCTCGCCGGTGGTGTTTATTAAGCGCTTGCTGCATGCAGAGCATACTGGGTGCTTTGGAGAGTATGGTATAACAGAGTTGGTAGACGCGTTCCTGGCGCTCAACACTCTAGCAGTGGAGGCAGGCACTAATGTAGATAATTTGTAATATATAATTTATAGATGTGTACGTAAGTGCTGCGGGGCTGAGTGTCGGACAGATATCAGATGCCTAAAGGTCACTGATTGAAACGAATCTCTCCTCCTCAGAGCCCTTCAGAAATCCCATTTCCCCCGGAGTTTTCCCCGATCAATTTTTCTTCAGCCCTTCCGTTCGAATCAGCTTCCATACCATATTAATTAAGCACTCCTTCACATCCATTTTGCCTTTCTCTCCTTTCCGTAAATGACACTTCATCTGCCTCCCCCACCAGATTGTAAACTCTTTGAGGACAGGGATTGTGTCTTGTAATTCTGTTATACTCTCCCGAATGCTTAGTGTAGGGCTCTGTGTGTACATAAAACTCACCAATCAATTAGTATCTGTGTCTCTTCCCCTCTGCCTAATCCAGCCACTGTACTAAGTGCTGGGGTAGATACAAGGTAAACAGGTTGGCCCCAATCCCTGTCTCACATGGAGCTCACAGTCTTAATGTCCATTTTACAGGTGAGGTAACTGAGGCCCAGAGAAGTTCATTCAGTCGTATTTACTGAGCGCTTACTGTGTGCAGAGCACTGAAGTGACTTGTTCAAGGCCACACAACAGATGCGCGGCAGGATTGGAACCTGGGTCTTTGCGACTCCCAGTCCTGTGTTCGGATCCATGAGGTAGACCATGCTGCTTCCTTATGCATGTATGCAAATGTTCTATCCAGAACTGCCTAAAGTTGTGAATTATTTACATAAGGCAGTTGTCATTGAAAATTTGTTTAAATTATCGATGTGTTAATGTTAGGTGTATAGAGTCATTTGTCAGTTAATTGTCTATCGAATGGCTCATTAACATGTTTTGTTTATTCACATTCATTTCCAGGTATTCAGTAAACAAACTGCAGAGCAGTCTTAAGCCACTTGCGAGCTGCCTCTGGAGATAATAATAATAATAATGTTGGTATTTGTTAAGCGCTTACTATGTGCAAAGCACTGTTTTAAGCGCTAGGGTAGTACAAGGTAATTAGGATGTCCCACGTAGGACTCACAGACTTCATCCTCATTTTACAGATGAGGGAACTGAGGCCCAGAGAAGTTAAGTGACTTGCCCAAAGTCACACAGATGACAAGTGGCAGATCCGGGATTAGAACCCATGACCTCTGACTCCCAAGCCCCTGCCCTTTCCACTAAGCAACGTTGCTTCTCATCAGAGATCAGTTCGGATGATGGTTTTACCCTTTTTTTAATGGTGGTAGTTAAGCGTTTACTCTTTGCCAGGCACTGTACAAAGCACTAGGGTAGGTACAAGATATTCAGGTTGTACATAATCCCTGTCTCACACGGGGCTCACAGTCTTGATCCCCATTTTACAGATGAGATTGAGGCCCAGTAACGTGACCTGCCCAAGGTCACACGGCAGACAAGTGGCAGAGCCGGATTCAGAATGCAGCTCCCTCTGACTCTCAGGCCCGTGAGCCATCCACTAGACCACCCTGCTCCCCATGTGTTTGCAGATTCCAGATTTTATGTTGCAGATGTTTTTCTGGTAACCAGTTCCGTGGGACTGGAGCTTAAAAGGCAAAATGACTGTGTCTACACCCTGCATTTGACATTTTAGCCTCCTTAAGGAAGCTTGTGTTCTTGTTCTACATTTTTGGACGGCAGGTTCGAATGAAGAAATACTTCTGGAGGCATGTAGCCTCCTAGAAGAAAGGACCAAAGGCCGAAAACTTGATAATTGAATGAAAAGTGTCATCAGATATTGGACTCTTCTGACTCTTAAGTACAGAGTAGTCAGAAGTCATCGTGTTCAGTACTTGCTGTGTGCCGAGCACTGCGATAAGCCCCGGGAAAGAAATACATAGGTGAGAGTTCGGCACGTTCCAGGGCCCTTAAAATCTGTGACGAGGGAAAGGAGGCTAGCAATGGACTGGTGGAGAAAGATAAAGCCATAATCGCAGTATGAAAAGCAAGGACAGGGAGAAATAATAATGTGGTATTTGTTAAGCGCTATATACAAACATAAAAGGTTGTGGGCAGGGAATTTTGTCGGGTTTTTTTGTTGCTTTGCACTCTCCCAAGTGCTTAGTATGGTTCTGTGCGCACAGTAAATGCTCAGTAAATGCGACTGAATGACCACAATCAAAAAGCAGCAGGGCAGGATGACTAAAAGAGCAGTTTTGGGCTTCTCGCGACAGAGTCCAACAGTCACAACCACAGCAACCACCATGACTCTGGCTCTTTTTTATGGTACTTGTTAAGCGCCTACTGTGTAGCGGGTGCTTTACATATTGGGGCAGATACAATCTAACTAGGTTGGCTACAGTCCCTGTCCCACGTAAGGCTCATAGCGTTAATCCCCATTTTACAGATGAGGTAAATGGAGGCCCAGAGAAGTGAAGCAACTTGCCTAAGGTCACACAGCCGACAAGTGACGGAGCCAGGATTAGAACCCAGGTCCTTCTGACTCCCAGGCCCGTTCTCTATCCGCTAGGCCATGTTCTTCTCCATTGTTCTATGTTTCAAGGAGGCCAAGCCAACTTTTTTTATGCTCTCCAAGTGCTTACTATGTGCCAGGCACCGTACAAAGCGCCGGGATAGATACGAGATAATCGGGTTGAACACAGTCCCTGCCTGACATGGGGATCCCAGTGTTAACCTCCACTCGACAGTCCAGTCGTCCAGCCGGCCAAGAAGTCCCAGGAGGATGCGGTGTGGGGGCGCGGTGCGGGGTACCACTAAGGCAGAGGTCGAGGAGTCAGCTTCTTGAATTCTAAACCGAGTTTGGCCCCTGGTCTCAAAAGGTTGGCCTCATGGTTAGGACACCGGGCTGGGAGGTAGAAGGACCTGGGTTCTAATTCCAGCTCCTCCACTGGCCTCATTCATTCATTGGAACGTATTTATTAAGCGCTTACTGTGTGCAGAGCATTGTACTAAGTGGCTGGGAAAAAACGATACAACAATAATGACAATCTCTGCCCTCATCGAGCTCACCCGTGTTCCAGTCTTGTTCTGCTGTACTCTCGGTAGTGCTTAGTATAGTGCTCTGCATAGAGTAAGCGCTCAGTAAATACAAGACTGACTGTGTGACCTTGGATAAGTCACTTCACTTCCTCTGTGCCTCAGATACCTCCTCTGTAAAATGGGGATGAAGTCTGTGAGCCCTGTGTGGGACAGGGATTGCATCCAACCTGATTATCTTGTATCTATCCTAGCGCTTAGTATAGTGCCTGGCACGTAGTAAGCGCTTGCTACTGCTGTTTGTTGAGCACTTACTTTATGCAGAGCACTCTACTAAGTGCTTGGGAGAGTACGGAATAACAAAGTTGAAAGTCACGGTTCCTGTCCACAATAAGGTTACAGTTTAGGGGGGGAAACAGACATTGATATAAATGAAAGAAATTACCGATATGTACGTAAGTATGACCATGGGTAAGTCATTGACCTCTCTGGGCCTCATTCTTAACTGTAAATGGGGATAATCAATCCCACCTCTACCTCACAGAGACACAGTGAGGTTAAAGTGAGAATCGATGGGCAAAGAAAAGCACCCTGTGGAAATCCAGGGTGGTATTATTTTGGAAATTGGTTTAAAAAAAACACATTTGGTTTGAAATCAGTGGTATTTATGGAGTGTTTACTATGTGCAGAGCACTGTACTAGTCGCTTGGGGAGAGTACCATGCAACAGAATTAACAGACCCGTTTCCTGCCCATAGTGAACGTACAGTCAAGAGGGAGAACCTCAGATGTCAGTGAGGCTTCGACCTTGGCGTGTATCAATTTGCAGGTTCTTTTTCCCACTTGGAGACATTCAGTTTCTTCAGAAGTATTTGGAATCTGCAATTTGGAAGTACAGAAGAAACAGTACTTTCTTCATCAACTGTGAAAAGTCAGCGAAAATGGGAATCCAGAACCCAGAGCCAGATAGGAACCAGAGAAATGTGGCTTAGTGGAAAGAGCCCGGGCTTGGGAGTCAGAGGTCGTAGTTTCTAATCCCGGCTCCACTGCTTATCAGCTGTGTGACTTTGGGCAAGTCCCTTAACTTCTGTGTCTCAGTTACATCTGTAAAATGGGGATTAAGATTGTGAGCCCCACATGGGACAACCTGATCTTGTCTACCCCAGTGCTTAGAACAGCGCTTGGCACATAGTAAGCGCTCAACAAACACCCTCATCGTCTTCATCGACCTCCAGATCTCAGTTCCTTTGAGAACTTGCGGAGGACCAAGCTTGATTCTTGTTGGGGCTGTTGAGAAGGGTTGGGTCCCTCAGTAGGAGTGGAAGGAGGAGTGTAATTCATTTGGATGAATTAAGATCATTTGATATGTTAACTTTGTCATCTGCTCTGCCTGTTGTGGCAAATTGCCACAATTCTCCCGTCTGTCTCCCCCTCTAGACCGCAAGCTCATCGTGGGCACAGATCGCACCTGCCAACTCTGTTGTATAGCACCCTCCCAAGCGTTTAATACAGTGCTCTGTTCCCAGTAAGCACTCAATAAATCCCGGTAATAGTGATGATGAATCATAATGGGGTTCAGTTTTTCTTCTTTCTTTGCATGCCCTCCCCTCCTTGGGTTACTGAATTAATTTTTCATATGACAGTATCACTGTTGCATGGGGTCTTTTCTCTCAGCCCTTAATTCATAGAAGCGGGTATTGAGTATTTTCTGTGCTGCCCTTCTTTCTTATCCAATTGGCCAGCTCCCTGACTGTCTGGCATCCAGACGAATCACATTTTTCCAGATGTGCTGATTAGTTGCCAGAGGGCTTGTACAAGTTTTGGGGGGTGGAAGTGTTGGGGCGGGGGACGGCAGTGGCTAGCTCTATCAGAGAACTCATGGAGGAAATTCTAAAGTGGTGGAGTCTCCGGTCCTAAATTATAGACCAGAACCAGTCCCCGGGACCGAGAGCCTGTGAGGAGGAATTGAACAGCGTGGTTTAGTGTAGGAGCGGCCTGACCTAGTGGAAGGAGCCGGGGCCTGTGATTTGGGCAAGTCGCTCATCTGGGCCTCAGTTTCCCATCTGTAAAATGGGGATTCAGTACCCATTCTCCCTCCTCCTCAGACTGTAAGCCCCACATGGGACAGGGACATCCTCCCACCTGAATAACGTCTGTCTACTCCAGCGCTTAGAACTGTATTTGACAAAGAGTAAGCACTTAGCAAATACTGTTATTATTATTATTATTACTAAAGTGATAGGCTTCAGAAAGGAAAAAAGCAACCTAATATCACATACGTATGTCCAAGTTGCTCAAAATGTAAGCAATAATAATAAGGATAATAATCGAGGAAGGAGCGTGGTGTAGTGGATAGAACCAGGGCCTGGGAGTCAGAAGGTCATGGGTTCTAATCCTGGTTCCTCTGCTTGTCTGCTGTGTGCAAGTCACTTCACTTCCGGGCTTCAATTACCTCATCTGGAAAATGGGGATTGAGACTGAGGTGCCCATGTGGGACAGGGACTGTGTCCAGTTGCTTGAGTACACTGCTTGGCACTTAGTAAGCATTTAACAAATACAATAATAATTATTAATTCTTAACCATAATAGTAATGGTATTTAAGTGCTTGCTGTGTGCTGGGCACTGTGTTAAGCGCTACAATTAAATCAGGTTGGACACAGTCCCCGTAAGGAGATGCGAGAGGCAGGTCGTCCGGGCAAAACCCCGAATGATATCATCCCTCTTTCCTCTTGCAAGTGAAGCACTTTGTTTAGCTTTGTGAAGGAATAGGGAGGAGGGGTCCCCACGGACCCACTTTCAGACTCCACCCTCGTGTTTTAGCAGGTGTGTTGGGGTTGCTGAGAGCTTGTTGTGGGCAAAGAACGAGAATAGCGATCCATCTCGGGTCTGTGGATTCCAGTTCCAGTAAGGAGCTATCAGTCCATCAGTGGTATTGATTGAGCACTTTCTAGGCGCAGAGCACTGTCTCGAGCGCTTGGGCGAGTACTCCAGTTTGACAGAGTTGGTAGACCTGTTCCCTGGCCACAAAGAGCTTACAGTTTACTTTGGGGGAGCCCCTCCAACGGGTTGGAACTGGATCTAATTCTCAGCTGTGTGTTCTTTCCCAGTTTATTCAGTCCCGTGCTTCGCTCACAGTAAGCACTTGGTAAATACTCTAATCCCAGCTCTGCCACTTGTCTGCTGTGTAACCTTGGGCAAGTCACTTTACTTCTCTGTGCCTCAGTTCCCTCATCTGTAAAATGGGGATCGAGACCGTGAGCCCCACGTGGGACTGGGACCCGGTCCAACCCGATTTGCTTGTATCCACCGTAGCGCTTAGTACAGTGGCCGGCACAAAATAAGCGCTTAACGAATACTGTGATTATTATTCTGTGGGCTACAGTTATCTGTAAAACGGGAATTAAGACCGTGAGCTCCATGTGAGACATGGACTGTGTCCAACCTGGTTAGCTGATTATCTTCCCTAGCGCTTAGTACAGTGCCTGGCACATAGTAAACACTTGAGGAGCACCATAAAAAGCAACAACAACAAAACACTTGCTGTCTCCCTGGCCAGGGGAGAGGCCTGGAGAGATTTGGCCCGGGGCTGAGGAGGCCATCCCCCTCTTCGTGAACTGCTGTGTTCACACCCTCCTTTGAAGAGAGAGAATTTACCTTACAGATTCTCCTTGCAGCCAACGTTTCAAGTTTGTGCCTTCACTTTATGTAACCACTTCCTGGGTTTTGTCACGAGGAAACATTGGTCTTCAAAGGAGTCAACATCTAGGCTGTGTAGCAGATTTAAATGCTGAGTCTGCTAATAGATATTTTTCCCCCCCTAATCCCATTGACATTTTCCAGTCACACACATCCAGTTTTGGATGTTTGGTTTAGCTGCCTCATCAGGACGCATTCTGAATAAGTCTCACTTTTTGTCTTGTTGATAATGGGGCAGGAAATTCCAGATTAAGGCTGCCTTTATAAAGTGTTTGTAATGGCATTTCATTCCATTCTTCCAGAAAATTAAAGTGATTTTGGGGGGGGGGGGGGCACTCTGCTGCTGATTAAGGTTTTTGAAGTGCCTCAGTCCTTGTATCACTGTTACCTCTGCTCTCCTCTGATCTTTGAGCTAAAATATGTTGCTGGGACTTATTTCAAAGATCACACCTTAGTGTCACTTCTTTTCAGATGTGTTGTTCAGACATGAAAGATTTAGTGCCATTTTCCACTTGACAGTTGTGTGTCATAACCATGCCAAAATCATATTATTTTTGTGCTTCACTTATAGTAACCAAGGAAATAGCCTAAGCTTTTTGAAACCACAACTTTGGGGGGTGGTGGGGACAGGCGGGCGGAGGAGGACGTCTCCATAGCCCATCCCTTCAGCCAGTGTGGAAAGGAAAAGCTTATGAACTTAGGGATTTCCTGTGGGTTCTTAAAAAAAATTTTAAGGGAAAATGTTTTTGTTTTGAAAATCTTCCTTTGGCTTCAAGTATTAAAAACGACCCTGAAAATAAAATTCAGAAGCCTTGGGAAGCCTCCAGATATATTGGGAGGGAAACAAGGGCATTAAAACCTCGTTAGTTCTCCTTGAAATTAGTTTAAGGGTGGAGAGGAGGAGATGTTTTGCAAAAGTTAACCAACCACATTTCTATCCAATCTCGGTTCTTGCTTTGCAGCTTGGCATAAACAAGGACCTCATTTGCAGATGATTAGATGAACATGTTTGACTAGTTTTGAAAAGTTTGATTAACATGGCTTTAAAATGTTTTCCAACCCAACTTGTATTTAGCCAGACCTTAAGGAAAATGTGAATATTACATTTTGGTCTCCAGGGATTTTATTTTGGAAACCCAGTTTTATTCATGATACAATTAAGTTGTTCTTTGTTGCTCGCCTCCATACCCCGATTTCAATCATATTTGGGAGTTCTTACTGGCGGGCTATTTTGTTTGCCTTTGACGGAAAAGTAATGTAGTTTTGTATATGTGTGTTTGTGTATGAGGTGATTGGTGTGAGGGAGGGGTTGGTGATTAAGATTTGTGTTCTGTCCATGAAGTAAGCATGAGAAAATGTATCCTGGTTCAGTAACTTAGTGAACCTGAGCAATTAAAATGTTCTTGAGGCTTTAATAGTTACTAAATGGCAATGCTGATTGTTAATAATAATGGTATTAGTTAAGCGCTTGTTATGTGCCGGGCACTCTACTGAGCGCTGGTGTGGATACAAGCAAATCGGGTTGGACGCAGTTCCTGTCCCACATGGGGTGCACACTCTCAATCCCTATTTTCCAGATGAAGTAACTCAGGCACAGAAGAATTCAGTGATTTGCCCGAGGTCACACAGCCAAGAAGTGGCAGAGCTGGGATTAGAACCTAAGGTCCTCTGACTCCCAAGCCAGTGCACTTTTCACTAGGCCACGCTGCTTCTCAAGTATTTTCCTGGGTTTTTTTTTAAATCTCTCTCAGTTTTCAATGAGGGAGCGAGACCTCATCTGGGTGGCGGGGAATTTGGTATACAACACCTGTGTGCCTTGTCTGTCGACCTTGTGATTTGAAGTCTTCAGCCATGTCCCTTCTCTTCCTCTGTCTTTTCTGCCAATCAATGGCATTTATTGAGCGTATACTGTGTACTGTACTAAGCGTTTGGGAGAGTACAGTGCAAGAGGATTGGTAGACACCTCTCCTGCCCACAATGAGCTTATGGTCTAGAGAGGAGAGAGACATCAAGATAAATGATGGAATGCACCCAAGTGCTCGAAGAGCTGAGGGTGGGGGGAATATCAAGCACTTAAGGGATATAATTCCATGTTATCCTCATAAAGAATTGTCTCTTTCCCTCACTCCGGTCATCCTATCATCTTGGTTGCCCTTCTCAATTTCTCCAGCGCTGTATTTCGTCATGATTACGATGTGGCAGGTAAACCAGCTCACAGCATGCCAAGGGTGAGCCATCTTTGTGTTATCTAACAGCAGAACTGTGCTTTTCATTTCATCTTCTTTACCTTTCCTGTTGTGGTAATGTTTGACATCCTTTGCCCAAACTGTAGTGAGGAGGGATTTTTCTTAGCTGTGTCAGCCTAGCAGTTCTGTCATTAAGGTGTTAGCTCAAGGGAGTTTTGCGGGAAGAAGCCCTCTAGTACACAGTTAAGTCAGTCATTCAGCCTTTTTTATTTATTCAACGCTTACTCTGTGCAGAGAACTGTACTAAGCACTTGGAAGAGTACAATGCAGCAATATTATACTGTAGCTTCCCTTACTTTCCCCCTCCCAGGTTTCTTGGTTTCTTCTTATGACCTGAACCATTAAGTTTCCTCTTTAAATGACCCCTTCAGAAATGCAAATAGGAGTCCGTCAGTAGTTTTACTAACCACTAGTAGTAAGCCTTGGAAAAGTTAATAGAGTTGTAAACTTTATTCCCCCCCCCCCCCCCCCCAAGAGAGCTTTACAGTTTTGCAAGACATTAAATTCATTTTCAGATGGACTCTAAACCATAAACTCAGTGGGTGAGAAGTAAATGATCAATAAATATCATTGATGATAGGAGGAGAAGGGTGAATGCGATGAGTATAAAATGAACTTCTTATTCTCCACACTATTAAGAGCACTGTATAGATGCTGGGAAGGAAGGGGACTAAACAGAATAAGAAAAACCATTTCTTATTTCGTTATGGACTGCTAATTCTGTTGTACTCTCCCAAGTGCTTAGTACGTGCTCTTCACATAGTAGGCGCTCAGTCAGTACCAGGGATGATTGGTTGAATCAATCACTGGCTTTTATGAAAAGAGTTTTTAGTCAAATGGGGCCGTCAAGCAGACATAGATTGAGGAAGAGTCCGTACTTAAAAGAGCCTGAGACTAAAATATTAAACCCATGGGTTTAACCAGTCACAAGTAAATATCTAACATGGTGAGGGTGACTAGGGTGGTATGTCTGGGAAGGTGGAGTTAATTGTGATGCTGATGAATCACACAAATTCTGTTTGCCGAATGTTACGTTCCCAAGATCTTAGTACCATGCTCTGTACACAGGTAGCACTCAATAAATACAATTGAATGAATGAAATGATGAACCAAACTGCCTCAGTCAAAAGTTGCTGTCTGTGGTGTGCAGGACACTATACTCCTAGCACTAGGGATAAAAGAGAAGTAAAAACCTCATTTCCTGCCCTCAAGAAGCTAACAAGCGGATTGAGGTGACATCAGGCATAAACTACCCTATGTGCAAATAACAGGAGCAGGGAAAGCACAGATATACAGCTGCTAATATGGATAGTGAAAGGCGAGCAAATGAATGAGTAAATAAAGTAGCGTTTAGAAGTGGGCATGTATATTCCGTGTTGTGGGTTTTTTTTAAAAGTATTTGTTAAGCACTTACTATGTGCTTGTCATTGCTCTAAGCTTTGGGGTAGATAGAAGGTCATTAGGTTGAACACAGTCCCTGTCCCACTTGGGGTTCACAGTCTTAATCCCCATTTTGCAGATGAGGTAACTGAGAGAAGTGAAGTGACTTGTCCAAGGTCTCACAGCTGACAAACGGCAGAGCCGGGACTAGAACCAGGTCCTTCTGACTCCCAGGCCCAGGCTGTATCCACTAGGCCAAGCTGCTTATGTTAAGGTGGCTTTTTGGTGACAGGATCTGGGTTTATGGGAATGAATTAGGGCTGGCTTCTTGGAGAGGTGAGCATGTTGAAGATGGGAAGAGAAAGTCTTTCAGAAGGATTTTGGAAGAGGGGTGGGGGATGTTAATTTTGAGGGATGAAGTGTGCTGCACGTGATCAAGACACACTCCAGGGTGGAGTCTCATTGTTGGCAAGGTCATTTTTGAACCGAAGGATGGATGTCCTCCTTCCCGTTTCTCCCTTCACCCCTTTCTGTCGGTTTGAGCGTTCCCCATCTGTAAATGGAACCTCTGGAAGCATTGTCAGGTTGAAATATCCGTGGCTGGACGATTATTTGTTTTATTGCTCAAGATAGGAAAATAAGCAGGAATGGGTTTCCTGATCCCGACTTCCTACCGAATTTCCAAATACAGAATATGATATACTATGATATTTCCATAGCAGTAGACTGATCTTGGTAGGTAATAGTAGTTCTGTGCTTATGACATCACAGAAGGTAGCCGAGAGAGGAATCCTAGCAGAGACGGAGTGGAGTAAACGAAAAGGTCGGTAGTTGGCTGGGTGTAGTTTCTGTAGGTTCTGTCCTCTTCTTGTAAAAAGTACTGTTTTTTGCTTTTCTCCTGCCGGTGAAGTCACACCATCCCACCCCCCGAGTCCTGGCAGAGCAGGAATTAAAAGGGAAGGTGAAAGTTTTAAGATCCCGTTAGGGAATCAGGGAGCGTTTGTCCAACAGACGCGAGTCTGTTCGCCTACAGAGCATCGCAATGGCGGAAGAAATGGTTTGTGTGGAATTGGCCACAGTGAGTACTACAAGGCTAGCTTTCCTCCAAGCGAGGTTTCGCAGGACCTAGGAGGATTATAAATTCATAACCTTCCCGTGTATTTATGGTCACGAAGGTTGGCTCCTAACCCAGTAACTGAAGCCATTATCCTATCCGGTTGCGGTGCTGGGTCATTTGGATCCGACTCTGAATGGCCACGTTCTGTTGCATTCAAGTTGGTCTTAGTAGACATGACCACCAATTTTATTTTCATCCCATATGATTGAGGAGTATATTTTTGGACCAGGGATTATGTATTTTGTTTCTTTTAGCAGCTAGAAATAAGTCAGTGGCATTAAGCGCTTACCATGAGCAGAGCACTGAACTAAGCACTGGGGAGAGTACAGTACAACGGAATTAGCAGTATTAACAAGGTCATAGTCTAGAGGGGGAGATAGGCACTAATATAAATAATAACTAATATATTAGATATCGAAAGCACTGTGTATGTATGTGGCAAAATACATTTTGCTCATTATGGGCCTGAAATGTGTCTGTCTATTGTTGTTCTCTCCCAAGTGCTTAGTACAGTGTTCTGCATTCAGGAAGCATTCAATAAATGCGAACGAATTAAAGTTCAGTGATTAAAACCAGCAGGCCAGGCTCATTTCCCTTTTGTCTTGTCAAAATGTACCTGGTTGAGAATACTTCCTAAAGCTTTGTAAGTGGAATCCATTTATATAAACCTTTAAGTTTGGTAGAATTTAATTACATTTGAATCCTATTCTTATTTTTGTTTGTTTTTTGAAAAACATTTGAGGCAAGATGTTTTGTGGATCACATCTTTAATTTTGCAGTAGCATAGTACAGTGAGTGCTTTACCAAAGGCACTCAAATACTAGTAATGATGAGTAACTGCAATAGAGCAGAAGATGAAGACGCTTTCATCAAGAAGTGGGTTTGCTTTCTGGAAAAAAAAATTCCCTGCAGCTGAAATTTCTCAAGCTTTTTCTTAGCATAAAATTAGCAGAACATAAGATTAATTTTTGCCATCTGATTAATCAGATTGGAAACGGTCTGAAGCATTTTTCTCATGAGGTGCATCTTCAGCACCCGTTTTGAAGGTTGAGAAATCCTAACTGAACAATTTGTCTCAATTTATAGAATTTCCCAAATCAGAAGAGCTTCTGCAAAGAAACTGATTGTTACAGATGCGTAAAGTTTCTCCTTGCAGTAAATTAAAGCACTTTGGGAGGAGCTTTACCTCCCAGATCCTAGGGGGCTGTTGAGTACATTGCACCAGTGTATGGGGCGTGAGCAACAGTCGATTAAATGTTTCCCTCAAGTGGTCTGAAAGAGTTAATGCTTGGCTCAAAGATGCTTATTTTACCACCAAAGAGCAACCTGAAGCACAGGGAGAATTAGGCCTCAAGTTAATTGGAGTTCTTGTCAGTCTCTTCTTATCCCCATCCTTCCACCTCTCCTTTTAACCTATTACAATTGTCTGCAATATGCCTTCATGTTAAGTGGTGGCTAAGAGAACATCTGGATTTCAAAGACCCATTCTTTTGGATTTTGTATATATTATAGAGGAAATTCTCCATCTCAGGGGTAATAATTGTCCATTATAAAGCAGATCTAGGCCGGGTGTAAAGAGCTGTGAAATCAGGTGACTCGTAAGAGTAGGTTCATATGTTACGTTCTTTCATCTTTTAAAGTTGTTACCCTCGTGTAATTATCGGTTAAAAATGATTGTGGACATAGTTGATGAGCAATAGCATAAAGAGATGATTTCTCAGGTGCAGCTTAACTATTTATAGGGCAAGTTACTAGCTCCCTTCACTGAGGACATGGACTACTATCTCCACACTAACCAGGGATGCAGTAATTAAAAGTCTCCAGAGGTGGTACGGCCACGAAGTACACCATCTGACATGTTCCACATCTTCCTAGAACTCCTATTATAGGTGAGTGGTCTGTATTTCTCCAGAGTTCCGACGGGTTCCAGATCAGAAAAAGCCACCAACCCCACCGACCTTTCTCTGGACCATGATGAGGGGAACGGCCCCTGTGGCCATCTTGAGCCCTGAGGGAAAAGGAGGGAAGCATGGAAAGTAAATCAGCTCCCTCTCACTTGCGCCACTTAAAAGTGGAGGGGAGGTGGGAGGAATTAGAAGCCATCTGGGGAGAGTCCAATGCCGTCTTGTGTCAGAGCTCAGTAGCTCCTGGCACTACCAGGAATTACCTCCCTCCTACCATTCCCTCTCATTTCCTCTCATCATTCCATTTCCCAACCCAAACCGTGACTTAGGAATTTGCCCTTCCCCTGTTCTCCCCTCCTAGTCCCTAGAACAGATGCTAGTCTGGTGAACCTTTCAACCTTCCACAAGCCTCATAATCTTCAGAGAGTGGGTCTGGGAGTGAGGCGGGGGGAGAGAAAGAGAGGGAGGGAGGGAGAGAGAACGAAAGAACAGAAGGGAAATTGAGTGGTCTTTCTCTTCACCTTTCTAATGAGTGCGCCTCGTCGGAAGACCCAGAAGCTGGGAAACTTCAGGACAAGCAGCAGGGCCCAGGGATGGAGGCAGACTGACCATTAGGGCATCTAGAATAATAATAATTATTATTATTATGGTATTTGTTAAGCGCTCAATAAGTGTCAGGCACTGTACTAAGCACTGGGGTGGATAAACAGGTTGGACACAGTCCCTGTCCCACGTGGGGCTCAAAGTCTCAATTCCCATTTTACAGATGATGTAACTGAGGCCCAGAGAAGTGAAATGAGTTGTCCACGGTCACCCAGCAGACATGTGGCGGAGCCGGGATTAGTGATGATAATAATGATAATAATGATGGCATTTGTTAAGCGCTTACTATGTGCAAAGCACTGTTCTAAGCCCTGGGGGGATACAAGGTGATCAGGTTGTCCCACGTGGGGTTCACAGTCTTCATCCCCGTTTTACAGATGAGGGAACTGAGGCACAGAGAAGTGAAGCGACTTGCCCAAAGTCTTCAGCTGACAAGCGACAGGGCTGGGATTAGAGCCCATGACCTCTGACTCCCAAGCCCGGGCTCTTTCCACTGAGCCACACTGCTTCCCCAGAACCCATGGACTTGAGGCCTTCTACTAGGGAACTGGAATGGCTCCAAAACATCCATTGGACCTTTGGATTTATAGATTGGGGCGTGTGCACCCGGAGCCTATCTCCCAATGTGCCTACTTTTGAAACTCCCCTCCCCTGCCCTCATATTCATTGATGCCAGGAAAAGGTGTCCATCGCCATCATTACCCTGGGGATCCCAGGGAACTGCCGCTTCTTCCAACCCCACTAGTCCGATTCCTCTCCCTTCTAACTCTGTGTTTTCAAGCTTGTCTCTGAACCAGAGACCCGCCTCAACAAGCGGAAGCTGCTTATCCCCGCTGCTAGTTTTCTTTTCCATTATCTGCAGGTTATGAGGAAAGGCACGGAAAGTATACGTGTAGAGAAAGGCCAAATATTTTGATACTTACACTGATGATAACAAATGGCTCTAGGGAGCATCTTTGAAATTACGATGCAGGTAGTCCTTCAACTTTATGGTGTTCAAATTATGACAGATAGCAAGTCCGGTGTTTATAAATCAGCACCTTATTTCAGCGTTTCAACATCAGTGTAGACTTTATAGCACTAGCCTCATCGATGACATCGGTGCAGCGGCGGAGCCGAATTTGTTATACAGCAGGAATGAAATTAGTTGCCCGACCATCCCTGGTGACCCCTGCCGATCAGGTAACTCCACTCATTCTTCTGTCCCTCTACCACAGTTGGGAGGAAGGAGAGGGGAGAGATGACCCCCTCCCCTCCACTCCTCCAGGCTTTTAGATCGTGGGTAGGTCAGATTAACGCACAGGTACCTTATCGTCCCTTTGTACCTCCGTTTCCGTGAGAACGCTGATTCCGCGTTGCCTTACTTTCACCTTACTTACACCTTGGTGCTGGTTCCTAAAAACCGCAACCTGTAGTAATTTCAACGACTGCTTTCAAGGTAGGGTGTTGGTTTTTTTTGGTTGTTTTTTTTTTTAAAAAAAAGAAAAAAACCCACCACAGTAGATTCCCTTTGCTCAACACTGGGACCTCGATCCCAGCGAAACCGATTTATATGGTCTTCCGTCAGGAGAGAGAAGCCCATTTCGACCAACCAACCAGCGAACGTGCTCTGAAAGCCAGAGTGGTGCTGGCCAGGGTGCTAATGATTTGGGGAGGCCGGGAGCAAACGGTTAAAAACCCCGGAGAAGATGAGGTGTGGGGTTTGTTATCTAATACAGAATTAAATATAAATCAGTCAGTTTGCGACTACCTGGTATTGATGAGGATCGTCTCACCTTGAACCCAGCGCTTATCTTCTTTGTTCAGAACAGGTGGCAATGGCAGAAAAGGGGAAAGGATTTGAGGTTGCCTACTGTCACGTAAGCTTTATTTGGGCCCGTGTAGTGCTGTTTGTGTTTTTTAAAATCCGGATAGGTCACGGGTAAGACTGCGCGATCCTCACTGGTATGGCGGTGAAGACTATCTACTTTCGCGAAGCTAGAGTTCTCCCTGATTTTTTTCATCGTATCCTATATGGGGTTACGAGTTTCTTGATACTGTTCCAAAAGCATCTATGCGAGGCCTCCCAGCAGTGCAGAAAATAGCCGTATTCAGCTTTTGTAATGGGTTAATGGGTAACGTAGTAGTAAGTAGAGAAGCAATGTGGCCCAATAGATGGAGCACAGACTGGAGTCAGAGGTCCTGTGTTTTAACCTGCTCCGCTGCTTGGCCGCTGTGTGATCTAGAGCAAGTTGCTTCACTTTTCAGAGCCTCGGTGACCCCAATTATTAAAAAAAGGGGGGGTATTAAGACTGAGCCCCATGTAGGACGGGGCTACCCATCCCGATTTGCTTGTGTCCACCCCAGTGCTTAGCACAGTGCCTGGCACATAGCGCTTAATAGATACCCTAATAATAATAATAATAGTAGTGCCCACAGCAGCACCATTTATTGAACACCCGCTTGGTAAGAAACATTGTAGGACTTGAGAAGTTGGAATAAAAAAGTGACAAATTCCTTGCGCACAAGGAGTTCACCCTTCAGTGGGGGAGGTGAACATAAAGCTGTTTACAACTACAGTAGCCAGAATACATAATTGTGTACACATATATACAAGAGCGCTTTAGAGCATATAGGAGCTGGAGTTGGCTGATGTGATAATGAGTCCGGGTGCTGTGAAATCAATCAGGGACAGTTGCTGGGGGTGGGATTTTCAAAGGAATTTGGGTGTAGGGAGAGCTTTGGTGTGTCTGATGTCGGGGAGGGAGGGAGGGAGTTCAAGGGGAGCAAGGGACGGGAGAGTCAAGAGCAAAGTACAGCTAGAAGATTGGCTTGGGAGGAGGGTGAAGAGAACTGCCTGTGAGGAGTTTTGTTGAATGCAGAGAACACAGGAAGCCAGTGGAGTGTCCGGAGGAGAGATGTGGAGCAAATGATGATCCGAGCGATGGCATCTAGTATAGACTGGAGGAGAGAAGGGAGGGAGGCTGGGAGACCGGTGAGGTGGCTAATGCAGCAGGATGTCACTGGGGTGGTGGCACTTGGGGTGGGGTGCATCCGGGAGTCACTCTGCAGGAAGAATTTGGCAGTGGCCTGGATGTGAACAATACAGCTAAGAGTCGCTGACACCAAAGTTGTGGACTTTAGGGTGGGCAAGGGGGAGGTGTTAACGACTTCTATGAAAAGGTTGACTCAGTCCGCTCCTCCCCCCCCCCCGCCCTTTTTAATGAGTAGAAGCAATTCTCTGCATGAAAAAAACCCCAACAATGCTCATTTAATCAACTGATATTTTATCTTGGTCATAAAGAGGGAATCGGGGCTTCAGATTAGAACATCTAGTGAGCCTAATGTACGGTGTTTCCTCTGTAGCACTTATATGATGGTCAAACCCTTCAGGAATGATTTGAAATTTAAACAAGAGCAAGGTTTGTTCATCACATTAATTCCATGCCCTGAAAGTGTTATTTTTCAGGCTCTGCTGCTCTTCTCTTGCCCCTCCTTTTTAGTACCCATCTCCAGGAGAATTGTTCCATTCCAATACAATGTTCATATGGTCATCAAGAACATTGCCCAGAAGATAATACTAGTAACCGCGAAGCTCGAAAACAAATTTAAATAACCATCAACCTGAAAAACTCATTAACTTGAAATAGCAAAAAGTTAAGTTATGCGTATAAAGATTCTTTAGTTTGAACTTGCAATGCATCTGTTCGGGGGCTTAATTGGGAATTTGCACCTAGTGTTAATGCTGATATTTAAGGACCAAATGGAAGTAGGGAGTAAAGCACTAGTTTCTAGTGACTAGTTACTAGAAAAATACCCTAGAGATAACTATACAGACCGGAATGGAAGATTTCTATTGAAATGGATGAAATGTGTCAAAGGGCATACACGATTTACGGCCGAATCGAATGTGTTTCCGATGGTCAAATTAGATGGGATAAAATGAGGGCAAACCGAATTTCTGAAGACTGAGAACTTTATCCTTTACTTTCTTCAAGCTGGAGATACAGATGATCCACCCAGAATCACGCAAAATCCTGTCATCAATGGGAATGTAGCGATGGCTGACGGACACAACACCACAGAGGAAGATATGGAAGATGGTAAGCGAGAATTATTCATACATTCAATAATATTTATTGAGCGCCTGCTATGTGCAGAGCACTGTACTAAGCGCTAGGAATGGACAGTTCAGCAACAGATAGAGACAGGCCCTGCCCAAAGACGGGCTCACAGTCTAAACACAGTCTAAATTAGAAAAAGATGCGATAGAATTGTTTGCCCAGGGCAGATGAGCTCTTTGGGGAAATGCCAAAATAAAAGTGTCCAAAGGATCTGGTTGGGAAATGATCTGTGGAAGTTCATTTATACAAGCTGATGCCTAAAGAAAATTTGGGAGTTTGGTTTGAATTGCAAGTGGATTCCATATTCTGCACCGAGCATACTTGGAGGTTAGAACTTCTTTCCAAGGTTTATGAGTATATAAAACCAAAAGGGTACAAATTTTCAGTCACTGCCAATGTCAGAAATGGAGAATCGAAGGCTGAAGCAGAGTCCTCGCTCTCTTTGATTGTGCAGTATTATCTCTAGGCTGCTGGACCAGGCTCGCCATTGCATTTGTATTTGTCAGGGGTATGGTTGTGGTATTTTGTTCAGTGCTTACCAAGCGCCCGGGTAGATACAAGATAATCAGGTCCCACATGGCGGGAGGAGCTGGTATTGAATCCCCATTTTGCAGATGAGGAAACTGAGGCCGTAGAGAAGTTATGTGACTTGCTTAAGGTCATACAACAGGCAAGTGGTAGAGTCGGATTTAGAACCCAGGCCACACTCTTTCCACTAGACTGTGCTCCTTGTATATAGCCAAATAGTGTGTGTCCTATGACACAAAATTGTTTTTTGTAGACTTTGCACTTAGTCATTTAATCAAACAATCAGTCAATCAGCAAACTGTATTTATTGAGTGCTTGCTATGTGCAAAGAACTGAACTAAGCACTTGGGAGAGTACAGTGCAACAGAATTAGACATATTCCCTGCACCTAACGAGCTTATTCAAATATAAAAATGATAGGAAGTGTTACTTTGTTTTTAATTGTATCAACGATGACCGAAACACAAGGGAGGATTTCGAGGCAATGTGGTAATTCTACAGGGGAATGTCATAAAATGACTAGCAGAACTTAATGTGCCACTTGAGAACAAAATAGTCATCTTTATATGATGGTAAGGTGGCCTATGTCTTCATTTTTTCTCCCCTTTTCCTAACTCTTTTGTTTGTAGGTGGCTAAAATGATTTGACCTTGAAACTTTTTTTTTGAGGGTCCACTAATCATTTGATGCAGTTTCCTGGAATTTTTCAGGGTAATTTGAAGCAATGTTCTCTATCAAAAGCATGTCTGTCAGTTCCTCTGGAGGATTGTGTACTTCCCAGGGGAGTAACTGGGCAACTGAAAACAACCACAGGTCCCAGGCTGCATCGTCAGACAAACTGTTGGTCACACTTCCTCCTCAAAGTTCAGCCTCCAAAAGAAACGGCAGCAGTAGTTGAGAGTTCTCTCATGGTGCGGTTTATCCCGTCGGCTGGCCGGAGGCAGTAGTTGGGAAGGTAGAAAAGCGTGATCGAAATCCCGTTGCTTTGTTGCCCTGTGGCCTGTGCTTTCAACTCCGCAAAGAAAAGGACGGTTGTGTGGGCTGTCATCATTTTGGTTGTGGCTCCAGAAATGCCAAAAGGTGTCCCTTCCCCCCCCAAATTCTCAATTCGACGGGAAGCAGCTTGGTCTAATGCAGCAGAACTGACTTGGGAGTCAGAAGGTCCTGGTTTCTCGTCTCAACTCACCCACTTGTCTGCTGTGTGATACTGGTCAAATCGCTTAAATTCTGTGGGCCTCAGTTCCCTCATCTGTAAAATGGGGATGAAGACTGTGAGCCCCATGTGGGACTTAGCCTGTGTCCAACCTGGAATTAACTTCTGTCTACCCAGTGCTTAGAACAGTATTTCGGCCACATAGAAATCACCGAATAAATACCATTAAAAAAATCTCGAATAGAACTGGGGGTCCAAATCCTAGTACAAATTTTCAGTGAAATGAAAGACAAGTAGGACTCCACTAATCTAAGAGCTGTTTATAAGCAAGGTCTCTTTTTGGAACTTGACACCCTAATGTATTTTGCAAAGCTATGGGCTATGCTGATAATTCAGTGAGTCCGTCTTTGCTAGGGGACAGTGTCCGAAGTTTTGAAAGACATAACTTTTTAGAAAGGACAGAATATGGCCATCAGTTGTCAAATGTGCACATGTAAGCAGTCAGCTGGCCCTAAGAATTGGTGGTTTGGGGAAGCCAGGGAAAACAGCATTAGGCAATAGGAAATCTTAGGGAATGTGTGGATATAATCTAGAGAATTTTTTTTTTTTTAACTAGGGCTGGCTTTTATACAGATTATCTCTTTAAGATTTTTCACAGTTGAAAATATTCATTTGGGGAGGCTGAGCCCCACATGGGGCAGGGACTGTGTCCAAAATGGTTAACTTGTATCACTGCCCAAGGCTTTGAGAAATGTCTGACCATAGCAAGAACTTATACCATAATAGTAACAGTTAAAAATGCAGGTCTGAGAGTTCTAACTACCAGTGGACATCGTGACTGTGGTCAAGGCACTTACCCTCTCTTCAGACCTCAGTTTCCTCATCTGTAAAACGAACTCATACTCTCTTCCTCAGAATTTTGAGGTGATAAAACCAGAACATTGATGCAAGCAACATTTGGCAAAATACCAATGAGCGCCTTTCAAAATTCAAAGAAGTGATGTTATTTTGAAGGGAGAGTGTTTTGGAATGAAAGGCACATATTTGATACGAGAATGTTTCCTTCGGAGCATGCTAAAAGGTCATTATGAAGTTAGCTGGAGACTATGAAATGGGAAGAAAATGTGTTAAAGAAGCATTTGGGGGTAACATTAGCACTTTAAACAGGCTGAGACTAGTGTTCTTCCCTTTCAGTCACAGAACATGACAGAAATATGGCATTCAATCAGTCACCGGTTCTTCTTGGGGTAGTAGAAATAGTATTATTAAGCCCTTACTGTATGCAGAGCACTGTACTTAAGTGCTGGGGAGGATAACAGACCTAGTCCTTGTCCCTTGAGGGGGCCTCACTCATTCATTCATTGTTGTACTTACCGAGTGCTTACTCTGTGCAGAGCACTGTACTAAGAACTTGGTAGAGTACAGTATAACAACAGATTCATGCCCACAGTGGGCTCGCAATCTAGAGGACTCTGTCCGAATTTAAAGTGGGAGATGGGATTTGGGGGTGTGGTTCATCAAGAGAATTGTCACCTTGACATTTCCTTGTAATCTTTTTTCTACTCTTGAACCAATGAGAGTGCTTCCCTTGCTTCGAAACTGGGTTTGGAAATCTGGTTGACGGAAGTAGTTCAGGGTGGCAGTCTAAAGTCCATCAGCTTATCAGACTAGGCTGGCTAAATTTATGTGAGGGCATAGTAGTTCTTAACCGTTTACAAAAATGGGTCACAAGGGCATTTTCAAGTACACTCATAACCTCCAAAAGCCTGTTTCCACTACCTTTTGGCTAGAATGCTTTCAGAGAATTAGAGAATATTCATCCAGCCTGATTAACATGCGATTTAAAGTCAGAATAAACGGTTTGTGTGTGGTATCGAATAAGTTGTGTTACCTTCAGTCCAGGTTTTCCATAAGGCGGGATTATGCAAGAGCCGGCAACCCCTGGAATATTGCTAAAACTTGCCCACGGTCACACAGCTAACAAGTGGTGGAGTCAGGATTAGAACCCAAGTTCTCTGATTCACAGGCCCGTGCTCTTTCCACCAGGCCACACTGCTTCCCATTTCCTCTGCATTACCACATATCAGTCCCTCATTTGAGTAGATTTTAGTATCAAAATGTTAGCTCTGAGACCTGGATAAATTTCATGGGTTAATGTTATTTTGGGGCCTGAAACCTAATTAACAGATTGCTGGATTGGGAAAACAGTACATAGGGTTTGGAATTTTTGAAACTGCCAATACATGGCCATGTCAACAAAGAGGAATTTTTTTTTTAAGACTTTTGAGGTAAGTTTGTTGGGTTTTTTTAAAATCAATTCCATGGCAAGAAATCATGTCTACCAACCCTATTATATTGCACCTTCCCAGTGTTTAGTAGAGTGCCCTGCACAAAGTAAGCACTAAAACACCTGGAAGATGAGTGTGTTCCTTCAGAACAGGCGTTCTAACCAGTGGAGGGATTTCAAATCCCACGGACTGTAGTCCAATCGATAACCCTTCCATTCGGAAAACTTGGCTGTCTAACGTAATTTCTTAGGTGTATCCTGTGTGTATTTAAAAATGCCTTTCAAAGACTTTATCAGATTTTTCATTAGTGAAATGGTCTCTGGCTCTTATGATTTAACAGAAATTTAGAGAGTAATTGGACCAGTCAATCTGCAACTGCCCAGGTAAACCTGTAAACTTGCGCAGGTTGTTTGCCAAGATGGAGTCTATCTTATGTAACATCTACTTCTATGATGGTACTTATAGTTGAGGACTTTTGCACAGGTTTCGTTATGTTACAGGCAGCAACAATCCTTCAATGACTTTATTGACAGTAGCTTTAATGACAAGACACTGCAGCATATGCTTAAGATATTCAGACACTTGGGTAAGTTTCATGGGTTAAAGTTCTTTTAAGCCCAAATCTAATCAACAGATTGCTGGAAGGAGAAACAGAACATAGAGTTGGGAGCTTTGAACTTCCCAAATTGCTAACTGCCTTACTTATACAAGAAAGTTGGATTTCTGATGAGTTAGGTTGTCTAGGAGCATTTCCAGCAAGGAAGTTTGGCAAGGCAGTGTTGTCTATGTCATAAAGATTGGATACTTAGAGAATGCATTTCAAAGTGCAAGGCAGAAGTTGGCTTCATGGAACACTTCCACCATATTCGTATCGTATGCTATTCTATCCGAATAAAGGGCAAGGGGATGAAATGATAAGTAAACAGAAGCAATTTATAAATCTGCCCCCTTGGAAGTGGTATAATGTGGTGGTATTGTTAATGCCCGTATGGTAGGAAGGTTTTTTTGTTAGTTCAGGGAAGTAAGGCAATTTCTATTACAAATCTCACCCAAGCTGTCTAAACTGGGCCGAGTTATTTTGAAAAATAAGAGTTCTGAAGTAAGGCTCTCCTCAGATTGTACTTTAAATCATCAAGTCATTAAAAATGTATGTTAACCATAGAGGAGTTACATGTGTGTCTTAATACATGTCAATTTAAATGATGCTTACCTTTGAGAAGCATTCATTCAGTTGTATTTATTGAGCGCTTTCTGTGTGCAGAGCACTGTACTAGACCCTTGGAAGATACAGTTTTGGCATGGCCTGGTGGAAAGAGCACAGGTCTGGGAATCAGAGGATCTGGATTCTAATCCCGGCTCCACCACTTGTCTCCTTTGTGACCAGCAGAGGTAGCATATTTAATATGAAAGCAGACGTACTTTGTCTTGTTGGATAATTGATGGGGAGGTTAGGAAAAAGAATAATAGCCTCGATGTGTTCGGAACGCAGGACTTCCCCCAAATGATCTGTTTGTAGTTTGTCTTCTCTCTAAAATTGATTCATGGGCACAAGGATTGTGGCCCAAGTTTTAGTGAAATACTCACCCCTTCCAGCACTGCACCAATCAGTTAATCAGTGGTATTTATTGAGTACTTCTATGTGCAGCGTACTGTACTAAGTGCTTGCGAGAGGACAATACAACAGAATTAGCAGACACATTCCCTCCCCGTTTGTGCTCAAGCTGTTTGTCACATCAGTCTAGCACTCCCCAGTTTCCCTAACAGTGTTCCAGCTCTCTCTAAGGTCACCCATGACCTCCTTCTTGCCAAATCCAATGGCTCCTACTCCATTCTGATCCTCCTTGACCTCTCTGCTGCCTTTGACACTGTCGACCATCCCCTCCTCCTCCATACCTATCTCACCTTGGCTTCACGGACTCTGTCCTCTCCTGGTTCTCCTCTTACCTCTCTGGCCTATCATTCTCGGTCTCCTACGCCGGAGCCTCCTCCCCCTCCCATCCTTTAACTGTTGGAGTTCCTCAAGGGTCAGTTCTTGGCCCTCTTCTGTTCTCCATTTACACTCACTCCCTCGGTGAACTCATCCGCTCTCACGGCTTTGACTACCATCTCTAACGCAGATGACACGCAGATCTACATCTCCGCCCCTGTCCTCTCCCCCTCCCTTCGGGCTCGCATCTCCTCCCGCCTCCGGGACGTCTCCACCTGGATGTCGGCCCGCCACCTAAACTCAACATGAGCGAGACTGAGCTCCTCATCTTCCCTCCCAAACCGGTCCTCTCCCCAGACTTCTCCATCACCGTGGATGGCACGACCATCCTTCCCGTCCCGCAGGCCCGCAATCTCGGTGTCATCCTTGACTCGTCCCTCTCGTTCACCCCACACATCCTATCGTTACCAAAGACCTGCCGGTTTCACCTCTACGATATCGCCAAAGATCCCCCCTTTCCTCTCCACCCAAACGGCTACCTTACTATTATCGGGCTCTCGTTATATCCCGGCTAGACTACTGTGTCAGCCCTTCTCTCTGACCTCCCTTCCTCCTCTCTCGCCCCGCTCCGGTCTATTCTTCACTCCGCTGCCCCGGCTCATCTTCCTGCAGAAACGATCTGGGCATGTCACTCCCCTTCTTAAACAACTCCAGTGGTTGCTATCGACCTCCGCTCCAAACAGAAACTCTCACTCTAGGCTTCGAGGCTCTCCATCACCTTGCCCCTTCCTACCTCTCCTCCCTTCTCTCTTTCTACCGCCCACCCCGCACGCTCCGCTCCTCCGCCGCCCACCTCCTCACCGTCCCTCGGTCTCGCCTATCCCGCTGTCGACCCCCGGGTCACGTCCTCCCGCGGTCCCGGAACGCCCTCCCTCCTCACCTCCGCCAAACCGATTCTCTTTCCCTCTTCAAAACCCTACTTAAAAATCACCTCCTCCAAGAGGCGTTCCCAGACTGAGCTCCTCGTCCCCCTCTACTCCCTCTGCCATCCCCCCTTTACCTCTCCGCAGCTAAAGCCTCATTTTCCCCTTTTCCCTCTGCTCCTCCACCTCTCCCTTCCCATCCCCACAGCACTGTACTCGTCCGCTCAACTGTATATATTTTCGTTACCCTATTTATTTTGTTAATGAATTGTACATCGCCTCGATTCTATTTAGTTGCCATTGTTTTTCCGAGATGTTCTTCCCCTTGACGCTGTTTAGTGCCATTGTTCTTGTCTGTCCGTCTCCCCCGATTAGACTGTAAGCCCGTCAAACGGCAGGGACCGTCTCTATCTGTTGCCGACTTGTTCATCCCAAGCGCTTAGTACAGTGCTCTGCACATAGTAAGAGCTCAATAAATACTATTGAATGAATGAATATTCCTTAAGGTAGAATAAAGTACTCTGTGGGGCTGCAGTCAAGTTATATCAATTGAGAGTTCTGTAGTTTTGGGACTCAAGCCGGGAGCATACGATGGATTCTTTAGTTGCCAGACTTCCTCTAGACTGTAAACTCGTTGTGGGCAGGGAACTTCTCTATTGTTATATTGTTTGGAGAAGCAGCGTGGCTTGGTGGAAAGAGCATGGGCTTTGGAGTCAGGGCTCATGAGTTCGAATCCCAGCTCTGCCACTTGTTGGCTGTGTGACTGTGGGCAAGTCACTTAACTTCTCTGTGCCTCAGTTCCCTCATCTGTAAAATGGGGATTAAGACTGTGAGCCCCACATGGGACAACCTGATTCCCCTATGTCTACCCCAGCGCTTAGAACAGTGCTCGGCACATAGTAAGCGCTTAACAAATACCAACATTATTATTATATTGTACTCTCCCAAGCACTTAGCGTGGTGTTCTGCACACTGTAAGCGTTCAATAAATATGATTGATTTTCTTTTAATGAGGTTTTTTTTAAATCGATGTTGGGAAGAAGAATTCCCCTTCTTAAAGATTAATGAACATACTTTTTCAAGACAAGGCTAATTATTCTCAAGACGAGGTTAATTGGGATAGCAGCGTGGCGTAGTGGATCCAGCCCAGGCCTGGGAGCCAGGGGCCGTGGGTTATTATCCCAGCTCTGCCACTTGTCTTCTGGGTGACCTTGGGTCAGTCTCTTCACTTCTCTGGGCCACAGTTATCTCATCTCTAAAATGGGGATTGCGACTGTGAACCCCGTGTGGGGCAGGGACTGTTTCCAACCTGATTTGCTTGTATCCACCCCAGCGCTTAGTATGCTAAGTGCCTGGTACATAGTAAATGCTTAACAAATGCCGCTATTATTATTTTATTGGTGCTATTATCATTATTGTTATTCCTCAAAAAGAAAAATCCCAAATCCAAGAAGATATGTTGTGCAGCTGGATTCCTCTTTTTGCTGGATCCTGAGATTCTGAGTCTGCTACGTGCATATTTCTGTGTTTGCTGATGCCCCGGCTTGTACGCTCCCTGTGCCAGGAGGGCGAGGGGTATAGCACTTCCTAACTCTGAACTGCATTAGCCCTATCAGAGTTTGCTTTTGGGTAGTGGGGCATCTGGCCAGCATATCTTCAAGCTGACCAGGTCCATGCCAAAGAGCAAGAATGTCTCATTACTTAAAACACATTTCATTTCTTCATCTGCAGTGCCTGCTGTAGTGATTCAATGGGTTTGGAAAAGTAGGTGAGGGGATGTGAGGCAGGCTATTATCTTTCCCTATTTCCCTTGTGTTTGAGACTTCCTCACTTAACTTGTCTCTCTGTGACCTGGTTATCACCAATGACCTGCTTGCCTAATGCATATATGCACTACAAGTGAATTCCAGAAATCACCAGGGAAAAATACAGGGACAACATTTTTACCTAGAGATATTGTAGAGAAAGAAATTGAACACTTGGGTCACTGGTAGGTTTTTTGGGGTTTTTGTTTTTGTTTTTTGTTTTTCTCTTTATGATTTGCAGTGGAATATAGGTTTTGTGGATATGGCACTGCTAACTTGGTTTTAAAATTTTTCTCACTAAACAGGCTTTTGGTTCAGTTTAAAAATAAATGTTGGCTGCAGATTTAAATCTTGCCTTAGAATTCTTCCTAAGAAGCCATTAGAAAAGATACAATTTTAGACAAAGCTGTGTTGGAATGGCAGTTTTAAAAATTCTGCCCTTAGGGCAGGGGTCAAGGATTCTTAATTAGGGAAACATTAAGGAGGAAACTCTTAATGTGCTTGATATTTCTCAGAGTCTTCAATTTTCCGTCATCTTTTGAGAGGGGATTAGGGCACACAAAAAGTAGAGCCTTCAATTTAATGAAATTCCTCTAAATTTAAATACCTCAATCTTTCGGGAACCCAAAAACTGGGAAACCAGAGAGGACGTCAGTCAGGGAATGTGAAATTTAAACTGAGAGATGGTTTCCCACGGAGTGGTTCTGAAGATATCCGAATCACTGATCATTTTAAGTTTATTTACACTGGTTACTACTACTTCGCAATATTTACCTTGTTTGTAAAGCGAAGAACACTCACTAAAGGAGTCCCCAGGCTGCTTCGTTCGGAAGCCAGCAAGTGATTTAGTTCTTTACTCTTTTTAGCGTTCTCTTCTTTAGTTCTTCACATGTGGAGAGCTACCAGATTAGCCCATAGCAAGAGCTCTTTCACTGCCCTCAGTTATCAACCGCCCAACATCTGGTGTGGGGTGTTGCAGGCGTTCAGAGACGTATTTAATCCACAACTAATATTATAAAGTTCCCCATAAATAACTCTTATTTGCCCTTCAGACCCATCTGGGAGAAAAATTGAGGGGTTTATCAATCAGTGACATTTATTGAGCGTTTACTGGGTGCAGAGCACTCCAATAAGTGCTCGGGAGAGGACAGCCCAATGGAGTTAATAGCCATATTCCTTGACCACGACGAGTTTACAGTCTAGAGAGTGGGGTAGAGTTTAGAGACACTTAGCCAAAACCTGGAGGAACCTGGACTGAAAACGACAGGGAGTGTTCTTGTTGTGTTGAGCTCATGATGCAGCGCTCTGCTCCCGAGAAGCACTCAGTAAATACCATTGATTAATTAATTGAGAGATCAGGTAAGAGTCTAGTCTGCTTTTAGAGTGGAGGGGGACACCACCTTGTGCTCGTGCACCACGCCTGGTTCAGGAGCGATAGACTCCGAACTGTGGGCCAGAATTGATTAGCAGCTGCTGATCCCTGGTTCTGAGCCGCCCCAACCCCTCTGCCACTCACGGATATGCCCGGCAGAAAGTTAGAAACTCCACTTTAAGCTACCAGGCCCTCCAAAGAGCCAGCAGGTGTGTCTATAAGCTTTATAGAAGCAGCTGGGCCTAGTGGAAAGATTATGGGCCTGGAAGTCAGGGGTCCGGGGTTATAAGAAGTAGCATGGTGTAGTGGCCAAGGCACGGGCCTGGGAATCATAAAGTCATGGGTTCTAATTCCGGCTCCACCACTTGGCTGTGTGGCCTTGGGCAAATCATTTTCACTTCTCTGTGCTTTATTTACCTCATCTGCAAAATGGGGGTTGAGCCTGTGAGCCCCACATGGGACAGTGACTGTCCAACTCGAATTGGTTGTATCCACCCCAGCATTTAGTACAGTTCCTGGCACATAGTAGGCGCTTAACAAATTTCATCATGATTCTTGTCTGTCGGGTGTCCTCAGGCAAGTGTCTTCACTTCTCTGTGCCTCAGTTCATCAGGAAAATGGGGATTAAGCTGTAAGCCCTAAGGAGGAGATTGTGTCCAACCTGTTAACTTGTATCTACCCCAGCGTTTAGTACAGTGCCTGGCACATAGTAAAAGCTTAACAAATATAATTTTAAAAAAGCTGCCCTGCTAGAGAGTCCTGGGAAAAACATAGAGATGTTTCTCCACATTACGGCATGGGAAGCCCACAAAAGATGTAAGAAGCCACCATTATCTTAAGTAGGTGTACATGTTCCCGTCACATAAGGGCATCAGGTGTTTCCATCTGAAAGTGATGAGCATGAAATTCAAAATGCCTTGTGTCCTATTAAGATTGTTTAGAAGAAAATAATATTCCCATGATCATTGCTCTTTGGTGCCTTTAAGTGGCTCGAGAACACTGTCTTTGGCCAGAGTTAAAATTTCCAAAACTTGAGTGGGAATATTTTTGTGGAATGTTCTTATGAGGTATTTTGACCATCCGCTGTACCCTTTAACCGCTGGCTTCCAACTGATCTGTTGGAGCAGAAGGTGTTTTTGAGCTTCAGAATTTCCCCCGCCCTAGAATTCACGAGCCATTTTGTTTGACAGACACCAGTTGGCGCTCCGAAGCAACGTTTCAGTTCACCGTCGAACGTTTCAGCCGGCTGAGCGAGTCCGTCCTGAGCCCTCCCTGTTTTGTCCGGAATCTGCCGTGGAAGATCATGGTGATGCCCCGATTCTACCCGGACCGGCCACATCAAAAAAGCGTAGGGTTCTTTCTTCAGTGCAACGCCGAATCGGATTCCACGTAAGACCCCTTTAATCGTGAACTTACAAAAGGGATGAAAGTGTTGGGAAAATTAAACTGATCTCTTCTGGGAATAGGACAAGGATGAGGAGGATGATGATGAAATGCAGTGAATGCTCTGAGAGAAAAGTTATTTCTGTCAAGTTCAGAAGTAACAGTAGGTTCTAAGAGGAACAAAGGTAACCTAACGCATTTGGGAAAACCGTTCAATCAGTCGTATTAATGAGCGCCTACTTTGTGCAGAGCACTGTATTAAGTGCTTGGGAGAATACAGTACAATAGAGTCGGGGGACACGTTCCCTGCCAGCAACGAGCTTACAGTCTAAAGGACACCTGTGGCATGCGGCTGGCTTCGGAGTGAAGTAATGTTCTCTTGAGTAACCGAGCTGTTAGAGCACACCTTAATCTTGGTCTGCTTAAAGACAGTGCTAGATATTCTTGATGATTTCATAAAAATACATAGTATTTATTGAAACTCACCTGCTAGGATTTTGTTTATGTTGTCCTGTCATGTTTTATTTAATACACATCCTTATTAGATTGTTTAAAAACAACACTGAACCCTTTCAGCATGATTCTAGACATTTTTTTTCAAAGTGTCAGTTGGAGGTTTTATTTGACTCCTACAGAGCAGCCAATTTGGTGAGTGGTGGAATAAATATATTAAATAGCCCAATTAAAATCTCTTTATATATTAACAAAGTGAAAATTGTTCAAACCCTTAAACTGCCCTCATTTCCTCTACTGTTCATTGAAACTACATCAATAAGCCAAATCAAATAGATGCCCTGGAGACGACGAGTCAAGAGCCCTGGGTTCTAATCCTGGCTCTGCCACTTATCTGCTGGGCGACTTTAGATGAGTCATTTCCGTGCCTCAGTTACCTCATCTGTAAAGTGGGGAGTGAGACTCTGAGCCCCATGTAGGACATGGACTTTGTCCAATCTGATTAGCTTGTATCTACCCCGACACTCAGTACAGTGCCTGGCACATAATAAGCGCTTAACTAACACCATTAAAAAAGAAAAAAAGTTTGAGTCACCACAAAAGCCAGGAATCGGGGGGTCGGAAAGATGCCAAACGTGGGTGTGTCTTAGTTCTTTTGAATTGTGGCATTGTTGTTCCTATCCCTGGGATTGAGCCCAAGTCACCTAACATCTAAAGTTACTATTTAGGGTGTTGCAGTAACGTGGAGAGCTAATGCACCTTCCCACGTGTCTAACTTACTACCGGGAAGGAACTTTGGACACTGGGAGAAGTGGGCTCAGTGTTTTTGTCAGCTTCACCCCTCAGAGTGCATTGGTTCCTCCAGAAAGTGGGGAATGTCTTCTACCTTAGACTCCTCCGGCAAAATTGGAAAAACAACAACCAGAAACTTCATCCAAAAATAGAACATAAGGGATCACAGCATTTGAAAGTCTTATTTCAACCAAACAGTGAGCATTACTTTTTGGATAGAAATGCACTTGTGCAAGGCCTGCTTTGAGAGGAAGTAGGATATCGACGTGTACTAAGAGGAATACCAAGGGACACAGAGTAAGCGCTTAGCAAATGCCATTAGAAAGGCAGGGCAGGCGGGGAGACCGGACCTGTGCCTTTCCCAAATTATTGAATATCTTATGAAGTTGTCATTTGAAGCTCTGAAGATTTTTTCACTATCTTTGCTGGCATTGTCTGTCAGTCAAGAAAATAGCAGTGCAGTCAGATCAGTGCTATATCGTTTCCATGTGCTTCTTCCAGTTTTCAAAACCCAATTTCCCTGGATCCAGGGTCCAAAATGCAGATATATTCCATGATACAGCCATAGTACGTTCCTGGGGATTGTGGGTTAGATTTTCCCACAAACATTTTTCTAATAAAACAGAATCCATTCTAGAACCTCTACAAAAATATGACATTCCTTTACATGAAATATCCTATAGTAATTGTAGTATTAAGTGCTTACTTTGTGCAGACCACTGTAAGCCAAACCAATGTTTCACACTGAATTGAACAAAGAGTTGCGAAGCTTTGGACTCTTGAGGTGTTAAGTTGAGTGTGTTTTAAACATGTGCTCTGTGAATGTAGATTTGTGTATGTGTACATTAGCAACCGGAGAACTTATCCACTTGTGTCTTTGGTTTCACAGGTCGTGGTCTTGCCATGCGCAAGCTGTGCTGAAGATAATAAATTACAAAGATGACGAAAAATCATTCAGCCGCCGAATCAGTCACTTGTTCTTTCATAAGGAGAATGATTGGGGATTTTCCAACTTCATGGCCTGGAGTGTAAGTCACAGTGAACTAGACCACCAGATAGCCTTTATCTTATAACCTTTTTTTTATTAAAAAAAATTGCCATTTGTTAATTGCTTACTGTGTGCCAGGCACTATATTACATGCTGGGCTAGATATAAGATAATCAGGTTGCATACAGTCCCCATTCCACTTAGGGCTCACGGTGAGTCCACATTTTACAGGTGAGGTCACTGAGGCACAGAGAAGTGAAGTGACTTGCCCACGGTCGCACAGCTGACAGGTGGTGGCGCCAGGATTAGAACCCAGATCCTCTAACTCCCTGGCCCATGCTCTTCTAGCCCACACTGCCTTCTATTTCCTGTGCATTACCACATATCGATCCTTCATTTTAGTAGATTTTAGTATGGGTGTTCGTTTTGAGGCTTAGGTTTCATGGGTTAAGGTTGTTTTGGCCTGAACCTAATTAACAGATTTCTGGTAGGGGAAACATTACGTAGGGTTGTGAATTTTGAACTGCTAGTACATAGCCATGTCTGCATAGAGGAATTGTATTTTTTTTTTCTTGATGTGATTTATTCGGGGGGATAATTTTTTTGATCTCCATTTCCATGTCAGGGATTGTGTCTACCAATTCTGTTGTATTGTACTTTGCCAAAGTTTAGTAGAGTGCACTGCACACATTTAGGACTTAATACCATTGGTTGATTAATTCCATGGGACAAACTTTATTCTTTTGTCCTGTGTACATGAACCGATTATTTCTGATTCTGTCAGTGGCATTTTGACCAGGAAACATGATATTTCCTCCCCTCCCCCCAAAAAATTTTATCTGATTGACAGACCTGCATTTCAGGTGATTCTCTTGGCTGCCACTTAATGGGATTTTAGGATAAATCCTTATATTCCCAGTGGGCTGGGGTGAAGAGAAGAGCACCAAGCCCCAGCACTTCAATTCATTCATTCAATCGTTTTTATTGAGTGCTTACTCTGTGCAGAGCACTATGCTTAGCTCTTGGGAGAGTACAGTACAACAATAAACAGACACATTCTCTGCCTACAACAAGTTTATGGTCTAGAGTTGGGGGAGACAGATAATGTAAATGTCCAGCCAGCAGTTGTGGTTTTTGTTTCTTTTGGTTTGTTTTGGTGTGGTTTTTTTTATAGTATTAAGCACTTATCATATGCCAGGCACTGTGCTAAGAGCTGGGTTAGATACAAGCTAGTCAGACTGGACATAGTCCAAGTCCCACATAGGACTCAGTCCAATCCCCATTTTACAGGCTAGGTAACTGAGGTGCAGAGAAAGTGAAGTGACTTGTCCAGGGTCACACAGCAGACAAGTGGCCAAGCCAGGGTTAGAATCCAGATCCTTCTGCCTCCCAGGCCTGTGCTCTGTCCACTAGGCCATGCTGCTTCCCCAAATTGGGTAGATTCCTGGCTGGACCAGTTAGGAGCCACGCCTGTAGATCTTGTCATGATAAAAGTATGTTGCCCATACAGCTTCGCCCTAATGTTTGTCAGTGCTGCCCTGCTGCATCGGAGCACAATATTGAAATTACTGATACTAGACTTATGATGGTAGCCAACTAATGATTCTGCCAAAGCTGGCGGCCCAGACCCAGGCAGAAGCAACATGGCCTAGTTGTTAGAGTGCAGGCCTGAGAGTCCGAAGGAGCTGGGTTCTGTTCCTGGCTCCGCCACTTTCCTGAGGTGTGACCTTGAGCAAGTCACTTCACTTCCTCAGTGCCTCAGTTACCTCATCTGTAAAATGGAGATTAAGGTCGTGAGCCCTACGTGGAACACTAACCGTGTCCAACCACGCTTAGTACAGTCCTTGGCACAGAGTAAGCGCTTAACAAATGCATCGTTATTATGAACATGTATCTACTCCAGCATTTAGAACAGTGCCTGGCACATAGTAAGCACTTAAAAAATACCATTGAAGAAAAAAAAAAAATGAACTTCTTTCAACCTATCATTAAGGATCACGCTGGGCAGACCTGTCTTCTGGGTGCCAGGAAGCCTTCATTCCTGGTCTTGAAATCCCGACTCTCGTCATACTCTTGGAGAAATGATGCTACATCAAATAAACATTTAAACTGCCTGCCAACCTAGCAGCTGGGCAGGGGCGGCCTAGGCCGTGTCCTGAGAAGGAAAAGAGATGCCCTCACTTGGCCAGGGAACCTGAAGAAGCCCCTTTGGGTGAATCAGTCAGGCAGAGGCTTGTAGCCAAAGACAAAAGCAGGGAGGGAAGTGGGAACTAGGCCATCAATTAGATTATTTGTCTAATTAGCCTGTTGATCAGTTGAGACGTTCCTATTAACTGTTAATTTTTAGGACATATAAATGTACTTTAAATTATGCATTCAGTTATTCATTTTGGTCACTCAGTATGGTCACTTTTATGACTGTCTCCTCCATTGAAGTGTACGTTCCCCTTGAGCAGGGAATGTGTCCATTCGTGGTTTTGTACATTTCCCCAAATTTCAATGCACTGTATATTTCCCAAGTGCCTAGTTCATTCAATCATATCGAGTTCGTACTGTGCGCAAACCACTGGGAGAGTTCCATGCATTGTACATACAGCGAATTGATGGTATGTATTGAGCGCTTACTGTGTGAAGAGCTCTGTACTAAGCACTTGGGAGTGTACAATGTAACCGATATTCCCTGCCCACAACGAGCTTACACATTATGACTAGTACAGCTTTTGCTGATGGCCTACTATGAATGCTTGTCCCTTATGCTCTCAAAATACTGTAGAGCGTTCTTTCACGGAATACTTCAAACACTGGTTCAAATAAGTCTGATTTCACGGAACTCGGATTCCCTGTATTTGACCGCCCTTGATTTGCAGAGCTGACTGACACAGGTTAGGCCTGGGCCCTGTCGTTCAACTCTTCTCTCAGCTCACAAAAGCCTTTCTCCATATCCTTTGCAAAGAATGCAAGTTCTCCTTTTAGTGAGTTCACCAACATTCAGCATCCTGGCAATATTTTATATCTTTGTCGGAGAAAAGCTGCTTACTACCAACTGAAAGAGGATAACCAGCCTGAATGATTTTAAGAGAGCAGGGGCCAGAGTGAGATCGCCTGTTATTCTTCCACAGATCTTATTTCATTTCTCATTTACAGGAAGTTACTGATCCCGAAAAGGGATTTATAGAAGATGACAAGGTTACTTTTGAAGTCTATGTGCAGGCAGATGCTCCACATGGAGTTGCGTAAGTGGTTTTTGTTTTTGTTCATCTTCTTTCTATTCTGTTTACACTCCAAGGAAGCGTTCTTAGACTTGAGTTCCAGTATACGTTGACCTGAAGATAGAGTTTTAAACACACTTTTTTCTGAATACTGTTCTAAACTTGTAGTTCTAATATATTGTCAATGTATTGCTTGACCCTGCTTTTTTACAAGATAATTTCTGCCAGGAAGCCTAAATCAGTCAGCTTAGATTCGTTTAGATTTCAAAGGAAAAAAAAAAACCTTCCTCACTCCCCACCCCTTCTCCTTACCACTCCCAGTGCCCTGCAAAGCAGGCTTTCTTTCGCTGGGATCTGAAACACGTTAAGAACACTCGTGCCAGGGATAAATAATCGGGCTAAAGGTTAAATGCTCGCTGAGTGCCAAGTACCGGGGTCATTAGAAGATAATCAGGTTGAACCCCATCCTTGTTCCACAGAGGGCTCATGGCCTAAGGGAGAGGAAGAACAGATATTGGATTCCCATTTTAACATGAGGAAACTGAAGCACTTAATTGAAGTGAAGTGACTTTCTCAAGGCCACCCATCTGGAACGTGGCAGTGCTGGTATTAGAACCCAGGTCCCCTGGCTCCCAGGCCCAAGCTCTTTCCACTAGGCCATGCTGCTGTTTGGCAGCACTTCATTTTTGTGTTTCCTGTCCTTCTCTGACTTGACCCCATACTTCTCCCTGATACTTTATTCCTTCTTGGGTCCCAATTTATCCTCTTTTCGCAACCACCATATAGAATCTGACATCTCTTCCCCTCTCTCTATCGCTAATCCCCCTACAGTAATACCCCACACTTCTCCAATAACTTAAGTGTTTGATCCTTGCCCCATGATTCCGTGGCACGCCAAGCCCATACAACCTCATGTTGTTGGATGATCATTCCCTAATAACGTTTGGAGTGCATTGGTTTGTTTTTGGATTTTTATAGTGTTTTTTTGTTCTGGTTTGTTTTTGTTTTTAATTTTTGCTGTTACATCTACTACCTCATTTCCCACTCACACCGTCCCACTGAGGTAGGAAGGGACAAGTAAGTTTTTCACTTTATAGATGAAACACTTCAGAACAGAGTGTTTAAGTGACTAGCTTGAGTGCACCTAGTAGGCCAGTGATGGAGCTGGGAGTAGAATCTTCAGCTGTAGTTCCTAGGTTGCATGCTCTTTCCACCAGACTTCCCCAGCCATTTTTCTTGTGTAACCCCTTTATTCCTCGCTGCTTTCCAGTCCCTTCCTCTCCTTTTCCCCTTTCTGTCTGCACCGACCCCCCCCCCCCCAAATTATTTTACTTCCTTATCCCTCCTATTCTCCTCTCTCTCCACTATTACCACTGCCGTCGTGAAGGTGAAAATGTTTTTACAGAGGGCAGCAGAGCAGGCAAGACAGGTTGCCTCTTGCCTTTTGTTGCTGAAATTATTGTACCCCATATTTGCCACAGAGACCGTGGTCGGGCCAGCTGATGTAAGAGGCCTCGGCCCCTTAGAGCTGCAGTGATTTCTGGTGCCAACCGCCTTCCCTGATCCAATCCCCACCTTTCTGGTAACTCCATTAGACTGAGAGGCACAAAGATGGCGATCAGACAGATCGTCCTGTGTGTCTCTGCCATCCTTTCTGTCCCCAAGCTATCAGAGACGAGCCATAATTGCTATTTGTATTAATATTTAATTTTTGAGTGGGTGAATAGCAAGTGCTGTGCCTTCACATGTTTTTTGTGGGGTTTTTTGGTGCTGGATTGTGATGCTAATATTAAAGGTAGAATGTAAACCCTGCATGGTATCCCACTTGTAAAGATGTTCCATCCATAACTGTGAAAGGAAGCCAGTTTTCTTTTGACTGTGCAGTTTACCTTTAACCTTAAACTGCTTTCTAGGTGGGATTCAAAGAAGCACACCGGATATGTCGGTTTAAAGAACCAGGGAGCGACATGTTACATGAACAGTTTGTTACAGACTTTATTTTTCACAAATCAACTACGGAAGGTAAATGGACTTTTTTTTTAAATTATGGTACTCGTTAAGCTCCTATGTGCCTAGCACTGTACAAAGCACTGGGATAGATACAAGGTAATTAGGCCGGACACAGTCTCTGTCCCACGTGAGCTGCTCAGCATAAGTAGACGGGAGTAGGGAACTAGGGTCTAGTGATTTGCCCAAGGTCACACAGCAAACAAGTGGGACTTGCCCAATGTCACACAACACACAAGTGGCGGAGCTGGGATCAGAACCCAGGTCCTCCGACTCCCAGACCCGGGCTCGTTCCACTAGGGCCACCCTGCTAATGGGTGAAAATCAAAGTTCTCTGGAAAACTTCCCTGTGCATTCCTCATACCACCTCTGTTTTGTTTCCCTGAAGGGCACCATGCCTCTATGGTGATGAAAATATATGGGTAATTTGGCCCAATAATGACTTCTTTGGAATAACAGGATTCTTCCATTTCTATAACCTTGTAGTCATCAGTTTATGAACTTTTATTCAGGGGTAACCAAGACATCCTATCAGTTCATTCACCACTTCATTTTAATAAGCTATATTCCTCCTCCTGATCCCAAACCTGATTTCAGATTTTAGAAAATGGAGAATTCATCATGACTTATTTCCAGAGATCTGAGGCAAAACTTATTTCTTCAAGTCAAGGCCAAGGATGTCAAAGTTCATGTGCTTGTATCATTTCGAAGTTTAAACTTATTAATGGGGGATGATTTAGATGGTTTTCTAAATGACAGTTCATCCCTTAACCCTGAAAGGTATTTCTTGAATGGTTCGTTAACTCTTTTTTTCACCTTATGAGATTCACTGCTGTTTCTTGAAGAGATACACTTGGGAATGCAATAGGTGAAAGAAATCACAGCTTATTAAACTCCGTTGAGGGCATTTACCGTACATAATAGTAAAAATAATTATGATACTCATTAAGTGATTGCTATGTGCCAGGCATTGTTCTAAGTGCTGGGGTAGATACAGTCAAATCAGGTTATACACAATCCCTGTCCCACTTAGGGCTCACACTCTCAATCCCGTTTTACAGATGAGGTAACTGAGGCACAGAGAAGTAAAGTGGCTTGCCCAAGGTCACACAGCAGGCAAGTGTTAGAGTCAGGATTAGAACACATGACCTTCTAATTCAGAAGCCCATGCTCTATCCATTACACCATGCGGCATCACAGTGTGTTGCCCAAATGGCTGAAGACCTAAAGTCTCCTCGGCTGATGAGCATTATACTTGTTTGAGGCCAGGAGTCAGAACCCAGATGGCAGGAGTGAGCTATTCACAGCAGAAAAAAAAAAGCCCAACTTCTGCTGTAAACTCTGGCTTTCCCACCGCTAGGAAATTTAAGCCAGGCAAAGGGCCAGTCAGATTGGGCTGGGCCTGCATTTCTGTGGTGTTTGAACCCAAGAACACAGTCACCCTCATTTGCAACCCCACCTTCATTTCACTGCTACTAATTATTAGTTAAAAACTCATTTGTCTTCTATCTTTACTTTGTAAAGTATTATTCTTCTTTCTAAAGGTTTGAGCGTATATCCCCATTTGATTGGGGAAAACATTAAATGTGCTATTCTGACCCACCCGGGAATATTTTGTCCGTTTCAAACCCTTCCTGCCTTATACTGGCATGACATTATAAATATTTATAGCCAATTCTTTGGCTTTTTAGATATGTTGGGATTTTTTTTTTAATCTTTTGGGAATGCAGATTGATTTTTTTGGCTCCTGCTTTGCCAAACTTTCTTGAACTATGCAGTTTGGGGTCAGATTTCAGTGAGAGGATACTCTCCGGTGTTACCTTTTTGTTTCTTGCCATTTGGAGTCACACTTTATAATTACAAAGTGATGGTAAATGAAAAGCAGTACATGACTGTGAAGGAAATTTTACTGTTGTACCTGCATATTTGTATTCTTGGGATTTATAACTAAAGATTGGGAGATGTTGATTTCAACCGTTCCACGACCAATTTTCAGAGAATTATCCTTTACTGCACAAGACTTTGTTTCATTCGGTTCTCCACAAGCAGATTTACTATTAGACCCAGACAAGCTGATCTCTCTTTCCCATTAGATTTGGAATCAAGCTTTTTAAGGTAGACCCTAGCTTAAAGGGGAGCAGAACAGGAGCTCTCCCTAGACACATAGCAGTCCGTAGTCAATTGGGGATATTTATTGAGCGCTTACATGTGGGAGCACTTTACTAATCGAGAGTCCAAGACAAGAGAATTAGTAGACACGTTCCATGCCTGTTACGAGCTCAGAGTCTAGAGGCGACCCTACAGTCCAGTCCACAGCCTCTCCCTCCCTCTCCCTCTCCCTCTCTCTCTCTCTCTCGAAACAGATGATTTAATAACATTTGAAAGGCCGAGAAGCACTTTCATCAAAACGAACCATAGTTTTCCGACAAGCGCCCTTATCCTGTGCCACCCAACCCTTCCAAATGCAGGCGTGAAATGGAATAAACTAAAAGAGGAATGGAGACGTACTCATTTGAAAAGCTTAGGCATTTACTTAGGGAGAGTTACCTAGATAAGATGCAAATGCTTCTGTAAATATTTCAAGTAAATTCTTTTTTAGGCTGTGTACATGATGCCGACAGAAGGCGACGACTCATCTAAAAGCGTCCCTTTAGCACTGCAAAGAGTGTTCTATGAACTCCAACACAGCGACAAACCAGTAGGAACCAAAAAACTAACAAAATCTTTTGGGTAAGTGCTGATGACTTTGCCAGGAGACAAATATTCCATTTCTACCAGAAATCGAACAGGAGGCGCTTAACAGGGTGAGATAAATCACCACTGATGGTATTTTTTAAGCTCCTACTATGTTCAGAGCACTGTAGTAAGCGCTTGGAAAAGTTCAGTGCAACAGAGTTAGCAGACACGGTCCCTGCCCTCAACGAGCTTGCAGTCTAGAGGGAAAAGAAGCACCATTTTAGGCTAGCTGCCGCACAATCTTAAAGAGCTGAAACCCAACCCCACTTGATTTTGGTCCCCTGAACATGAAATAGGGCAGTCGGCAAAGGATCGGAGCAAAAGAGGCATTGAGGGCAGGCCAGTACTTCGTTCTGGCTTTAAAGATTCGTAGTAGCGGGGAAAGGTTGGATAGGCCTTAAGCAGCTTTGTTCTTGCCCATCTTTTTAGAGGGTTGGAGGTGGAGTGGGGGAAGGGTGAGAACATTCCCGGAAGAGCCAAGTTCTGTCATTGTGCAGGAGCCCATTTTTTTAAATGCCAGTCAGTCAGTCTTATTTATCTATTGAGTGCTTACTGTATTAAGTGTTTGGGAGAGTACAATATAACAGACACGTTCCATTCCCACAATGAACTTTCAGTTTATAAGGAATGTATATGTGTTCAACACATAACTATGTTAAACATTAATATTTGCAACTTCATAGAAAAGCCCCGTGTTTTGTTTTTTTCTATATTGAATGAAGACAGCATTGTTTCAGAAAGCCATGTCCCTCCTGCCTTTGTTAGCTCTGAATATGGGGCAATTTTAAATGCTTGTCTGATTTGTCTTATTGTTACATGGGAGTAGTAGTACTTATTAATAGAACCAGTAATAATATTCATTAAGCACTTACTGTTTGGAGTAAATGTTGCTGCTTTTTATTTCAAATAAGTTTGTGGGTATTTTCGATACCTTTTATTATTTTAGGACGGCCCTTATGGGGCTTTTTGTTGTTATTTTGTCTCAGAATCACCATTCTCTCTTATGGCAGCACCAAGACATTTTTAGAAAGTATCTGATTTTTAGGGAGAGAGACGATATCCCAAGATAACACATTTTGACTAGGGTCTTTGTTGTCTCCCATCATAGTTGAGATACATGCAAAACAGGATGTAGATATGGTGCAAAAGGCAGTAATAGCCGAAGGCAGAATGCTGTATTTATATTTGAATAAACCACTGAGAATAATTGTATATAAACTGAGTGTTTTTCAGTTATCTCATGCCTGGAGTGGGAACAGGATTCTAAAAATAAGCCAGTTATTGCACTTGTAGATACTTTAATCGCTATAAATTAATCACTATTGCATTTTAATTCAGAATTGAAGTAGGAAAATATTGAGAAATGCTCAATGTAAATGTGTTTAAATGTTATCATTCGTCTTTAAAAGGTGGGAAACATTAGACAGCTTCATGCAACATGATGTTCAAGAGCTATGTCGAGTGGTAAGCTTCAAACGATTGTTTGTCAAATCTCCTAAAAGAGTTTTCTGAGCTAATTCTGGACATTTTATTTTCCGAGTGAAACAGACCTCCACACTTGCTATCCATATCAGTCAACGGTGTCAGTATTTTGAAAACCCAAATGTTTGAAATCAGTAATTTGCCTTTTTCTGGTTGGCCAAAAAAAGAGGAACAGTAAACTTGAACTGACTTTTGCTGTGTGTTTCTCCCCGCACCGACCACTTAAGAAATAAGAAAGGAAAATCATTTGGAAACTTGGAGTGCCGTTGGGTTTCATTGCAGCCCTTTAATGGACCGATTAATAGGAGCGATTTAGTGTGAGAAGTAGTATGGACAGTAACGATGTGTTTAATCTGTTGAGGTACAGAGCAAAGACTTGGCAGTAGAAGAACATTTCCAGTTCTGCCACTGAATTGCGCATCTTGAGCAATCAATCAGTGGTATTTGCTGAGAGCTTGCTAAGTGTTTGGGAGAGTACAGGTGGTCGCTTTCCATGTGTTGTATCAATCAGTCATATTTATTGAGGGCTTGCCGTGTGCAGAGCTCTGTACAAAGTGCTTGGGAGAGTACAATACATTCCTTGTCTACAATAAGCTTAGATAACTCCTCCTTAGCCCCCTTCCAGTGGGTGGTGCTCTGCAGGGACAGATAGTTGGGGACCACATACAGAACTGTGAAAGGCCAGGTCTGGTTAGGGTGAGACGAGGGCCATGCTTGCTTTGTGTGAGGTGGGTGCCCAGTGCACTGTGTAGGCATGGTCATCCTGGGGGCCTGAAAGGATGGGCTGACACAGGAAACTCACAGGAACATCAGTGCAGGTGTTTTTTTTCTTTTATGGTATTTGTCAAGTGCTGAATATGTGACAGGCACTGTAGTAGGCGCTGGTGTAGATACAAGCTTGGAAATAATTCCCGTTCCACATGGGGCTCAGGTTCTTAATCCCGATTTTACAGACGGGAGAACTGAGGCCCAGAGAAGTGAAGTAACATGCTCAAGGGTCACACAGCAGACAAGTAGTGGAGCTGGGATTAAAATCCAGGTCCTTCTGACTCCCAGGCCCAGGATCTACCCACTAGGCCATGCTGCCTCCCCTCTTGCTGCGCCCTGGTTGAAGGAGGCCCAAATTAGTCAGTCGTATTTATTGAGCACTTAGTATGTACAGAGCACTGTACTGAGTGCTTTGGAGAGTAGAGTAGAACAATGTAACACTTTCCCTGCCCACAACGAGTTTACAGTCTAGAGGCCCCCAGTCTGGCCTGCCTTAGTGTGGGCAGGACACTACCAAGAGACCACCTGAAAGGAATGGTATTAATATTCTGGAAAATACTTGCCAGGAAGTAAACACCTGGAAGAAGTTTTACTATGATAAAACCCATAAAACAGCCTTAATAATAATAATGTTGGTATTTGTTAAGCGCTTACTATGTGCAGAGCACTGTTCTAAGCGCTGGGGTAGATACAGGGTAATCAGGTTGTCCACTTGAGGCACACAGTCTTAATCCACATTTTACAGATGAGGTAACTGAGGCACAGAGAAGTTAAGTGACTTGCCCACAGTCACACAGCTGACAAGTGGCATAGCGGGATTCATACCCATGATCTCTAAATCTCAAGCCTGTGCTCTTTCCACTGAGCCACGCTGCTTCTCCTGCCCTGGGCATAGAATATTCTAACTGGATTGACAATTTGGGGGAGGTCATTCAGTCCCTAAAATATTATAACCCTTATTTTGGAGTAATGCCTTCTTAAAAGGCTAATCTGAATCCCTTCCCCTTTAAGCCCATTTCCCTTGGTCTTGGTGGCTCACACTCTTTATACAATACCCCTTTGTATATTTAACCTCCCTCCTCAGACTTACTAACTATCTCCATTTTGGGAGCCTTTCCCTGTGGACCATAATTTCCAGCCCTTCTGTTCTCCGTCATCCTCACTGCAGATCTGTCAACAGGTTTCTCTTCTCCTTTGTGAAGCCGAGCACAAAATCGTGAGATTGAACACACTGTTCTGGATCCAGTCACTCAATAAATCAAAGTTATCTGTTGAGCACTTACTGTAGGTTGAGCTCTGTATTAGACGCTTCGGAGAGCACAATACAGTAAGTCCCAGAATCTGGGCAAGATTTTACAACGGAATGCCTTTAGATGCTCAATCCCCAGTGCTAATCCTTTTTATGCACCGCTGTCGTTCTTGCGTTTTAACGGTAAGTGCAGTGTATTCTAATTAATAAAATCTATTTATTTTTCAGTTGCTTGATAATGTGGAAAACAAAATGAAAGGCACGTGTGTAGAAGGCACCATACCTAAATTATTCAGAGGAAAGATGGTGGTATGTATTAGCCCTATTTTTTTAAAAAAAACTGATTATTAATACTTTAATACATTTTATGTCTGTACATTGACATAAGATTATCTTTCATCTGTACAGTCTTATATCCAGTGCAAAGATGTAGACTATCGGTCTGATCGGAGGGAAGATTATTATGATATCCAGCTTAGTATAAAAGGAAAAAAAAATAGTAAGTGAAATTCTATGTGAACGGTATATGCCATTACATTGGAGTAATACTTCCGTTGAACTTCAGTTGGGGCTGGTAATACCTGATGGAAGATTTTCATCATCCCCTGTGTGTTTTCTGATCGCTGTTATCCGTAACTTTTTAAAATTATAATTGCTCAGGATTATTGTGATTTGGGGAAGAGGGTAAAATACAGGTGAAGGATATTTTTTTTTTTAATGTTTCCTCACTTGTCTAGAGTGAAAGTGATGTTAGGTAGATTTCCATCAATGGCAACAAAGTCTCATTAAGCTGCTGTCATCTGTCTCTAGAAGACGGAGGCCTGTCTTCTGGCAATATTAGAATCATTTAAATTGATTCTGCTCCCTGAGAAGGGAGAGAGGCAATGGAGTAGCTGGTCAGGGCAAGGTGGGCCCCAGGGTACCTGATTTTAGAGGGGCTTCTGGGCATCAACTTTTTTTGACTAAACCTGACTTCTGCAGGGGACAGAATTGCGACCGTCTGCAATGGCAGACTTGGCATGAGATGGCCCCAGAACCTGCGGGCATCTGCACTTTCTGCCCACCCCCTGCAGACCTCTTTCATGGTGTTTTGCTGTGGGCATAGGCTATAGTCCCCGAGGGAGCTCTGGGGAAAAGAATTGGATTTGTTCGTTTGAATTTTTTTTTTTTTTTAAGCCAAGCCAAATTATATAAGTTGAAGTTTCACAGGGAAACAGTTACTGCGGTGTTTGTATTTTGAAGCGTTTAAACATGATTTTTAGTTTATGTTTTGGTTTTTTTCCTAGTATTTGAGTCCTTCATAGATTACGTGGCAGTAGAGCAGCTAGATGGTGATAACAAATATGATGCTGGAGAACATGGCTTGCAGGTATCTCTTTGCCATTTTCATACTCACGTCTCGGAATGGTAAGAGGAGACCGAGTGCTTCCTCTGATTTTCACATTTGGTGCCTGACAGCTTTCTGATAGTAGTTGTCATTCTCTCCCTCCCCTCCGCCCCCGGCACTCTAAATTGGTGTAATGCAGTTTTTTATTTTTTTCTCCCCACACCTGTTCCCCCACTGTAAAGATTAGAAATGCATCTCACATTATCTTTTGGTGAGTTCAGAACACGGGGAGGAAGGGATTCAAGTTATTCTCAGCATGAAAGGCTTTTATTCAATATTCTCTTAACTTTTAGAGTCCGAAATTGGGTCTGGGGATTACCCAGCTCTGTGCATATAAAGCAGAAAGTGTGATGGAAGATTTCTGTGCTCCTGCCAATCCGGCCATCCAGTCTCTAGTAGTTTCTTTGGCTACTTAATAACAATAATAATGGTATTTGAAGCGCTTACTGTGTGCCGGGCACTGTAGGAAGTGCTGGAGTGGAAGGAAACAAATGGGGTTGGACACAGTCCATGTTCCATGTGGGGCTCACAGGCTCGATCCCCATTTTTCAGATGAGGTAACTGAGGTCCAGAAAAGTAAAGGGACTTGTCCAGGGTCACACAGCAGACAGGTGGCAGAGCCGGGATTAGAACCCATGACCTGACTCCTAGGCCCGTGTTCTCTCCACTATGCCATTGCTGCTGCTCGCAATTTTCTGCCTTTTCAACCGCCTGACTTTCACACTCCTATAGCCCTTAGTTAGTCTGTACCTCCCTGTCTCTTCCCTACACTTCCTCTTCCCTGACCATTCCCGCAGATGGAATTGGGCTCCTCTGTTCCCATCTCTCCCATCTCTGATTTGGCAACCATTCGATCCCCTCAGGCCAGGAACAGCCTGCTTTTTCCAGCCAGCTGCAGTGTTTCTTCTTTCCCAGTCCAGTTAGGAGTTGTTTTTTGTTTCCCCAAAGCCCATGTTGGATTAGATGATAGGCACCTGGAACGTAAGCCCATCCTCTAGACTTTAAGCTTGTGGGCAGGGAATGAGTCTGTCTCTTGTATTCATTCATTCAGGCATATTTATTGAGCGCTCACTGTATGCCGAGCACTGTACTAAGCACTTGGGAGAGTACGCCAGAATAAGAAACAGACACGTTCCCTGCCCACAACAAGCTTACAGGCTACAGAAGCAGCGTGGCTCAGTGGAAAGAGCATGGGCTTTGGAGTCAGGGCTCATGAGTTCGAATCCCAGCTCTGCCACTTGTCGGCTGTGTGACTGTGGGCAAGTCACTTAACTTCTCTGTGCCTCCGTTCCCTCATCTGTAAAATGGGGATTAAGACTGTGAGCCCCACGTGGGACAACCTGATTCCCCTATGTCTACCCCAGCGCTCAGAACAGTGCTCGGCACATAGTAAGCGCTTAACAAATACCAACATTATTATTATTAGAGGGAGGGAGACACAAATGAATACAAATAAATACAATTACAGCTATGTATATAAGTGCTGTGGGGCTGGGTGGCGGGCAAAAGCAAAGGGAACAAGTCAGTGCAAAACAGAAGGGAGTGGGAGATGAGGAAAGGTGGAGCTTAGTCAGGGAAGGCCTCGGAGGAGATGTTCCTTCAATGAGGCTTTGAAGGAGGAAGAGTAATTGTTGGATTTGAGGAGGGAGGACGTTCTCCCTCCTCGTTCCCAAGGGCTTAGTAAGTACTCTGCGCACAGCACAGTAAGCGCTCAATAAGTGTGATTGAAAAAATTGAATGAATACCATGATCATCCCACCCAGCAGCCCTTGGGAAGGGGGTGAAATCCCTGGGCACGCAGAACTTGGCCAAGACACCAGATGTCCCTAGTGTAGATCGCCAGGGCAGTTTTTAAGGACGTAGATTCCAACAGGGCTTCTGGCCTCGGGAAGCTGCATTCTTCTCCCAGGCCACGGTGGTTCTTGAGCTCTGAAGGTCTAGAAGGAGCAGGTTCCCTCCTGCTCCCTGCACCCAGTGGTAGCTCAGAACCTTGATGGAAGGCGTTGGAATAGGAAACCAGATTAGGGAGGAAAGTACTCTAGACTCACCCTGAATCCCTCCCCTGAACCAAGTGCATTTCCAAGAGCTTTAATGGCTGTCCAAAACAGAACTCCTCACCTTTCCTTGTATTCCTTGTCCACCCCGTTGTGTTCCCAGCTCTGTCAAAGGCACCAGACTCTTCCCTGCTCTCCCTGCTCGTGACTTCGGAATCGTCTTTGCCTCTTCACTGACTGTTAGTCCAGCTCTGTCATGTTACTTCTACACAAGCTCAGTGCTGGAGCTTCTCTCGTTCACATGACATTCATTCGTGCCCCAAATCACCTCCCGGCTAGGATTCTGCAGCAGCCTTCTTTTTTATCTCCATGCTTCTGATCCATCTTGCTCACAGCCTCAAATACAATCATTCTTAGACATTCATCAGATTACCTCTCTCCCCTCTGGAGCTACCAGTCACTCTTCAGATGAAATTAAGAGTTTCTCACCCAGAACTTCAGGCTTCCCCCAAGTCCCACCTCATAACTAACTGCCCACCCCAGCTACTTCTGCATCCCAGTCCATACTCGGCCTATGCAAATGTCCCCGCCATCCACCTCTTGCTGGCAAAACGTACCCGAGAGCTTCTGCACATCCCCCCTCCCCTTATTTTGGTACTTATTAAGGATTTACTATTTGTCAGGTACTGTATTAAGCACTGGAGGTAGTTGGGGAGGCAGCATGGCATAGTGGATAGAGCGCAGTCCTGTGAGTCAGAAGGTCATGGGTTTTAATCCCTGCTCCACCACTTATCTGCTGTATGACCTTGGGCAAGTCAGTTTCCTTCTCTGTGCCTCAGTTCCCTATTCTCTAAAATGAGGATTGAGACTGTGAGCCCCACATGAGGCAGGGACTTTATCCAAACTGATTTGCTTGTATCCACCCCACCGCTTAGGACAATGCATGGCACTTTGTAAGCACTTAACAAATACCATTATTATTATTAGCTACTCAGGTTGGGTACAATCCATGCCCCACATTGGGCTCACAGTCTTAGTCCCCAATTTAAAGATAAATTAATGACAGTTCATGATGGTATTTATTAAACTCTTCATATGTGCCAGGCACTGTACTAAACACTTAAGATAGATATAAGCTAGTCAGGTTGGATACAGTCCCTGTCCCACATGGGGCTCACTATCTTAATCCCCCTTTTACAGATGAGGTAACTGAGGCACAGAGAAGTAAAGTGACTTACCCAAGGTCACAGCAGATGAGCAGCAGAGCTGAGATTAGAATTCAAGTCCTTGTGACACTCAGGCCCGTGCTCTCCCATCCTGGAACCTCCTTCAGGGACCTACTAAATCCTCAGCTCCTGAATGAAACTTTTCCCACAAGTCTCATCTCCTGTCCCTCCCTCCCACCAACCCAGCCACCCATTTCACTCCAAGATTGCTCCAATTCTGGTGCTTGCCCTCCAGCTCTACACCTGCCATTGAATTTTTCATTCCAGCTGAACAACCGTATTTAGGGGACCCCCATCCCTGCCTTTGTAGAAGGTAGTAAACTCCCTGAGGGTGAGCACTAAATCAGTTTTTTCAAGGCCACAGCTCTTGGTACAGCTCCTGCCCACACAGAGCAACTCTTTGTGTTTATCAGGTGGCTTTGAAAAAAGTACATCATGTTGCTCATACTGACCCAACTAGACCCTTGCATCTCTTCTAGACTTTGCATGAGCATCTGCGCATATTCTGAGCAGCATAATTGGGCACCTATTTAACTGGGGCATCTGATTTAGATTGATTTCTCTGTTACCTCATCCCCATACCAGTCCCTGAGGATACCCCAATGTTATGATAGTTGAATTAAATCAGTGCTGGAGCTTGGGTTTTCTCAAATGCCTTATAAGCTGATTACCTCATCTCTGCCCCAGTGCTGAGGTTCTGTGAGTAGCTGGGCTTGTATCTTAACTTGCTTTTTCCCCGTGGTCTTCTTACTTGAAATATTTTAGTTAGCTTATATATTTCTTTCAAAAAGATAAAATATTTGCCATTTTCCTCCACAGTTTCAAATGAATTCCCCCTCCCTCCACAGGAACCTAGACAATTAAAGCACATTATTGAGCGGTAGTGACAGGGTTCTTAGAAGTCTGACAGAAGTGTTGCCCTGGGGCTGCCGTATCAGTAAGTGGGTAACTGAAATTTTCTTTTCATTTTTCAATGATCAGGAAGCAGAGAAAGGTGTGAAGTTCCTAACATTACCACCGGTGCTTCATCTACAACTCATGAGATTTATGTATGACCCTCAGACGGACCAAAACATCAAGATCAATGATAGGTAATTTTGAACCTCATTTTTTTTAAAAAATCTTATATTGGGCACAGATTCTCAATTAAGGGTGCAATCACCATCTTGCCCAGAATGCACATTTTGCTGATTGATAGCACCCTCCCTTATCCTCTGGCAGAAAGGATGTTATCATGCTGGTCTGAGAATTGGCAGACTGAAGAACGATTTTTTTAAACTTCGGAAATTTTGCATTGCTAAACCCAAAATTGGTTCTCTTCATGCTGACTTTAAAAAAGTGTTAGGATTCAAAATTGCTCAGTGGCTGTTTTAGCTTGATACTATGTTCTGCAGTTCTGTGAATTCTTAATCGTATTTATTGAGCACTTACTCTGTGCAGGGGGCTGTACTAAGTACTTGGGAGAGTACAATATAAAAGAATTATGCAAAGTTTAGTAATGTTACATTTGACTAGGCTAATACTGTTTTGTGGTATTTGCTAAGTGCTTACTATGCAACAAGTACTGTTCTAAGCGCTGGGGTAGGTACAAGCTAATCGTGTTGGACACAGTCCCTGCCCCACATGGGGCTCACAGTCTAAATCACTATTTTACAGACGAGGTTACTCAGGTCCAGAGAAGTTAAGTGACTTGCCCAAGATCACGCAGTAGACAAATGGCAGAGCCAGGATTAGAACCCAAGTCCTTCTGACTTTCTGGCCCCTACTCTATCTTCTAGGCCATTGTACAATACAACAGAGTTGCCCACAAGTGAGCTTACAATCTGGGAGGGGGAGACAGACATCAGTCATAAATCTTTATCAGTGATGATCACAATGTTTAAATCCTGAACCCATAATGCGCCTGTACAATTGAAACTTACCTTTTAAATAAGATTTTTTTTCCAATTAGGTTTGAGTTTCCAGAACAATTGCCGCTCGATGAATTTCTGCAAAAAACAGACCCCAAAGATCCCGCAAATTACATCCTTCATGCAGTCTTGGTTCATAGTGGAGACAACCATGGTGGACATTATGTGGTTTACCTAAACCCTAAAGGGGATGGCAAAGTAAGTCCTGGGGTTGGGTGGGTACGAAATATGGCACCGAAAGAGACATAACCGAGAGCTATCACTGAGCAAGGATCCACAGATGTTCTTTTTTTTTTTTTTTTTTTTTTTTTTAACCCAGACTCAGTAATGTTGAGCTTTAAAGGAAGAGCTCATTAACAAGCTAAATGTGTGGGTTAAGTTGTGATAGGATGGTGGGGTGATTTGTGTGTAGACTGCTATAACAGTAAGTAGTAAGAATTTGTGTGGACTGCCGCAATAAGAAGTAGTAACTTTGTGTGGACTGCTGCAACAACAAGTTGTTTATGTGTCTGTGCGTGCGTACGTACAGCCATCTTAGTATGGCAATTTTAAAAGTTCTCCTGGAACATTGTTATTTCCAATGTTGACTATTCAGGTGCTTAGTACAGTAGGTGCTCAATAAGTAGATTGAATGAATTCTGTGATCCTGAGCTGTGCTTTGTCCTCCCCGGCCTACCACTTGGCAGGACGGTGTTGATCCTGGGTAGCAGCGGGCGTAAGCCTTTAAACGGCAGGGACTGTCTCTATCTGTTACCCATTTGTGCATTCCAAGCGCTTAGTACAGTGCTCTGCACATAGTAAGTGCTCAATAAATACTGTTGAATGAATTGAATGAATAAAGGAGATCAGGAGAAGCAGCGTGGCCTATTGGAAATAGTATGGGCCTTGGAGTCAGAGGACCTGGGTTCTAATCCCAGATCATCCAATTGCTTTCTATGTGACCTTGAACAAATCACTAGACTTGTCTGTGCCTCAGTTTCCTCAGCTGCAAAATGGGGATTCAGTCCCCATTCTCCCTACTTAGGCTGTGGGCTCCATGCGGGACAAAGACCGTGTCTGACCTAATTGACCTGTATCTACCTGAGAACTTAGAACAGTCTTTGACACATAGTAAGTGCTTTAGCACATACTTTGTTTCAGTATTATTCAGTTTGTTCCTTGGCTTTTTGCACTCCTAAAAACAATCCTGCCAAGTGCTGGGGTAGATTCAGTATAATCAGATCAGACCCAATCCCTGACCCAGATGGCGTTCCTAGTCTAAGAGGGAGGGAGGACTGGTATTTTATCCTCATTTTATAGATGAAGGAACTGAAGAACAGTGGTCAGTCAGTCATATTTATTGAGCACTTACTGTGTGCAGAGCACTGTACTGCTTGAAAGAGTACAGTATAACAATACAACCAAGTTGGTAGACATGTCCCCTGCCCATGATGAGCTTACAGATCTTGGCCAAGGTCACACAACAGGCAAGAGGCTCCACGACTCCTAAAGGTAAAGAATCTTGCCAGATTTTACCTATCACCTTATGAGCAAGATCCCTGAGGGAAAATCTGAAATTTGGGGCAGGGGGTAGGGTAGGGGTACCCTGAGTAAATTTAAGGGAGGCACACACCCCATGGAAAACTGTGCTGACCCTTCTCTGGATGAGGGTTTAATCGGGATCCACTGCACTCAGGACATTACCAGCAGCAGCCAGGGGCTCTGAGTCTTCCCAGCTAGTCAGTCAGACATATTTATTGAGCACTTACTGTGTGCAGAGCACTGTACTAAGTGCCTGGGAGAGTACAGTATACCAATATAACAGACACATTCCCTGCCCACAGTGAGCTTACAGTCTAGAAGGGGAAGGCAGACAGTAATATAAATAAATTACAGATATGTACATGAGTGTTGTGGGACTGGGAGAGGGGGATAAATAAAGGGAGCAACTCAGGGCAACGCAGAAGGGAGTGGGAGAAGAGGAAAGGAGGGCTTAATCAGGGAAAGCCACTTGCAGGAGACATGCCTTCAATAAGGCTTTGAAGGAGGGGAGAGGAATTGTCGGATATGAGGAGGGAGGGCGTTCCAGACGAAGGGATGGTGGCAAGGTAGACGAGATGAAAGTTTACTAAGAAGGTTAGCATTAGAGGAGCGATATGTGAGCCTCACACAAGGTCAGTATGAGCCTCGGTCCACCTCTCCGGCAGAACTGAGGCTGTTTTCCCAGCCGGAATGGCCCAAAATAGCCTGAATTTGGACATGTGGCCAAGCCTTAGGGGTGGTAAGATTTCCATGCCCAGACCCCCAGGTTGGGGAATCTGAAAGTGGGGAACCCTTAACTAAATTCTCTGAGTCCCCAGAAAGGCTGCTCTCTGATGGTCCAAAGGGCTTTGGAAGCTATAATTTTTATTTTTTTAAAGCCATATTTATTAAGCACATACTATGTGCAGGCACTCTACTAAGCTCTGGGGTAGAGAGAAGCTAATAGGATTGGAACACGGTCCGTGTCCCACATGGGGCTCACGTCTTGGTCTTCATTTTACGGATGAGGCACAGAGAAACGAAGTGAGTTGCCCAAGGTCAAGCAGACAAGTGCCCAACCCAGGTTTAGAAGCCAGGTCCTTTGAACTCCCAGGCTCGTACTTTTTCCACTAGGCCACGCTGCCTTTATAATTAAACCTGGGGCGGGGGGGGGGGGTGGCTCTGGTGACACCTTGCCGTTGCATATCCTCCCAAACTGATTACCTAAAGTTGCCCTTAAATGATCCGCTGCTCTTCAGACAGTTGATAAGGAATTGGAAACATTTGTTCTTGTGTATTCTAACCATGTCTGAAATTGGAGCTATTGATACAAAAATTGAATATGCTGGGCATCATTTGTTATTTCTTTCCCCTCATAGTAATAGAACATCAATAATTTGAGCCAGAGAGAAAAATTGGTTTGGGGTAGAAAATAAAATGTTGAACAGCTGGGAGAAGAGAATTTGTCAGGTGAAAGCATATGTTCAAATTTCATTTAACTTCCACCTGTAGGCTTTAAGAGAAAAAAATTCTGAAAGACTTTACCTAGTTTTGTTTTTTGTTTTTTTCCTATTTCTTTCAGCAATCTCATGCCATGTAATTTAGCCCAAGCTTGTTAGGTATAAATGCGCCATTTATCCGTGGAGGTTTGCTTAGACACAGCTTGCCTTTTGAAACAAAATTAATTTTTGCTTCTAGTGGTGCAAATTTGATGATGACGTGGTATCAAGGTGTACAAAGGAAGAAGCAATTGAGCATAATTATGGAGGACATGATGATGACTTATCTGTCCGGCATTGTACGAATGCTTATATGTTGGTCTATATCAGGGAATCAAAGCTGAGTAAGTATACATTTTAGGGATCTCTCCTCGCCTACATCTGGCATGGGATGAAATTGGAGGGGGTTTTTTGTGTCATTTTCTACCTTTTCTGCTCCATGTGGTAGTTTTTAAATCTAATATGTGGGAAGTTGCTACAACTTGTTACATCGGGAATGTTGATCAGGCCTTTTCCTCCTCTTCCAAGAAAACAAAAGTCCCTCATAATGTTGAACCAGGTTTTCAAATTGTTTGGCAGTCGGAAGTGGTTTTTGGACATTGACATTGACTACTGCGATGTTGGTACATTGAAGTGTCCAATATTTTCTCTCAAGAGATTTCATTGCTAGAATCCATACTGAGGCTAGTTTACAAATTCAGAGAAAATCTCTTTCTGGTATTGAAACAGTTTATTGCAATATAGATACCTTGTTAAAATTAATCAGTGTCTCCATAATAATAATAATTGTGGTATTTGTTAAAGCACTTCCTTTGTGTGAAGGACTACATGAATCGCTGGGGTAGAATAATCGGGTCAGACACAGTCCCTGTCCCACATAGGGTTCACAGTCTATTGAACAAGCAGTGCTCTGTTTGCCAGAGCATTCTCAAGGAATAGAAAAATCCACTCTTATCCAGCCTCACCATGAATATGTAGTCATCATTGTAACCCAGTGATTGTTTGATTTTGTTAGTCATTATGTGCCACTTCAAAAGAAAACATGTTAAAAGTGGAGTACTTCCTTGGCTCCTGGAAACCACACAGGCCAGTGCTCCTACAGAACCTCCCAAGTAAAGTTTGCCTTGTACTGAGGTGCAAACCTGTAGGACAAAGCATCATTGCGGGATTGTCAGAAAATGGTCCCTCTTTTAACTGGACCAGCAGCCTTAAAACAGGGGGAAGCCCACTGTTTTTGAATGGTAATTTCGAACCCGTTCGTCTTTGCAGGTGAAGTTTTGCAAGCGGTCACGGACCATGATATTCCTCAGCAGCTGGTAGAACGACTACAAGAGGAGAAGAGAATAGAAGCCCAAAAGAGGAAGGAGAGGCAGGAAGCTCATCTGTATATGCAAGTGCAGGTCAGTTTAACAAGGGCACTCAAGTGAATTCCTTTGTCTGAGGAGACAAGTAAACAGGGAATATGTGGTTATGATAACAATAATAATAATAATAATAATAATAATAATTTTGTGGTATTGTCAAGCACTTACGATGTGCCAAGCGCTACGAACGATACAGAAGAATCAGGTTTCTGTCCCACACGGGGCTTACCATCTAAATAGGGGAAGGAACAGATGTTAACTCCCCATTTTACAGATGATGTAACTGAGGCACAGAGAAGTTAAAAGTGATTTGCCCAAGGTCATTCAGCAGGCACATGGCTGAGGCATGATTAGAACCCAAGCCCTCTAACTCCCGAGCCCACACTCTTTTCACCAGGCCATGCTGCATCTCTGATTTATAGATTTATAGACTTAGGAATAAGAAAAAGCAAGGCACCAAATAGTGTACCTGCTTTGCGTCTGGTTATAAGACACTGCCTGATTAGAACATCTTGATAATTGCTGTGAGTTGACATTTTGTTAGTGTTGTTTTAGATATCCTCTAAGAGTAGTTTCATTAATTCCTTAGGATTTGGGTGATCAAGAAGTAGTAGGAAAAGGATGATAAAAATAATAACTGTGGTATGTAAGCGCTTACTCTGCGCCAAGTCCACTAGTAAGCAATACAGTAAATTCAAGATACTTAAGTCCTACGTGGGGCTCATAGTCTAAGTAGGAGGGAGAACAGGTATTGAATCCCCATTTAGCAGATGAGGGAACTAAGGCCCAGTGAAGTGACTTGCCCAAGGTCGCACAGCAGACAAGTGGCATAGCTGGGATTAGAACCCAGGTTTTCTGACTCATAAGACCTGTGCCCTGTCCACTAGGCCAGGCTGCTTGGACCTTTATTGCTCTCCCAAGGGCAGGCCTCACTTTCTCCTCCCACCTTCCTCTTAAATTAACTTTTGCCTTGCCTTGTTCTCATCTCTCCCATCATCAGCCTTTTGGGGTGCCCCCTTCACACCCCCTACCCTCTCCGCCCCCCCACCCCCGTGCGGTGACTGGAAATCCCTCCTCCCCATTCAAATCCATGAGACCAGAGCTCCTGTAATACACATGCGCACTGCCCCATTTCCTTCTTTCTCCCATCTGTAGTTTTAACGTCAATCTCCCCTGCCAGATTGCAAACTTTTTGAGTAGGATCACGTCTAATTCGGTTGTCCTCTCCTGAGTGTTTAGTACAGTGTTCAGGTCACAGTAGGCATTCAGTAAATATGGTTGGTTGATCGCAAGATTACCATTTAGGTCCACTAGATACCCGAGTTAATAAATTAGGAGGTTTTTTGGTGTGTCCGGGGGTATTTGTTAAGTACTTGCTGTGTACCAAACACTATATTAAGCGCTGGTGTAGGTAAAAGCTCATTAGGTTAAACACATTCAATGTCCCACATGGGGCTCACAGTCTTAATCCCCATTTTACAGTTGAAGTAACTGAGGCAGAAAGAAGTAAAGTGACTTGCCCAGTGTCACTCAGCAGACAATTGGCAGTGCCAGGATTAGGACCAAGGTATTTCTGACTCCCAGGCCCATGCTCTGTCTACTAGGCCAAGCTGCTGCTTAATGTTTTTCTTTATACATAACTGATTCCTTTGGCCATTTGTGGCCATTCGTACATTAATGACTTTTACAGGTGTAGTTCTGGTTAAAAGAAGGATTCGTTCTAGTCCAGCTACCATTTGCAGGTTGATTCAGTTTTCATATGAATCGCTTATGTAACTGCCTCATTATATGTCTCATGTGTAAATCGGTGTTTTCAGATAGTGACCGAGGACCAGTTTTGTGGCCATCAAGGCAATGATATGTATGATGAAGAAAAAGTGAAATACACTGTGTTCAAAGTATTAAAAAACTCCTCGCTTGCTGAATTTGTTCAGAACCTCTCCCAAACTATGGTAAGTTGGCCTTGTTAATTTGTTTATTGCTGATTACCATTTGAATATTGTTTGTGTGACACAACAAAATGGGTCATTACACCAAGAGAACTCTGCCCTGACCAGCGAAAAATGAGTTGGTTTTCATCTCTCTAGAAAAGTTTAGGATCGGTTGTCTTGAAAGTGGACAATCTCTCAAAATCCCCCCATACCCAATGCATCTTTTCCCTTTCTACCTCCAGGAGTACTATTGATAATAATGGTATTTGATATTTAAGCATTTACTCTGTGCCAAGCACCGTACTGAGCGCTGGGGTGGATACAAACAAATCTAGTTGGACACAGAACAAATCTAGTTGGACACAGCCCCTGTCCCATGTGGGGCTCACAGTCTCAATCCCCATTTTACAGATGAGGTAACTGAGGCCTAGACAAGTGAAGTGACTCACCCAAGGTCACACAACAGATGTGTGCTGGAGCCAGGATTAGAACCCAGGCTTGTGCTCTATCCACTATGCCATGCTTCTTCTGTACTTCCCTCTTCTGCTCCCCCTGTCAGGTGATTTTTCCAAGGGAGATTTCGACTCCCCTCGTTGCTTTTAATGCACATGGTTTTCCCAACTGAGCTGTTTCATATTTTCAGAATGTAAAGTACCAGCAGCTCTTGGGGATCTGTTTAAAGGAGCCAGGGGTGATGAGAATAAATGAAATGCACAGATAATCAAGAAACCTCAGCCTGTCACCCCACCAAAATGGAGCAAGTTGATTTTCACCATCTCACCTTTGCCCGAAGTATATTCTGAAGTTAAGACTAATGTTCTGAAGTCAAGACTTAATGAGCAGTATAAGAAATAATGGGCAGGCAGAAACAGGAAGGGTGAAGAGCCAAGGGCCCGAACAGTGTACAACCTGGAAAACCAGGCCTTGAGTAAATCAGGAGTTTGATTTTCAGAAATTCTTTTGTGCGATGGGGCTGTGTAGGAACCGCAGTCAGCACCAGGAGGTTTAAGGAGCCACACAGGATTGGAAGCCCAAGAGAGCAAGCTCACATTTGAGTGGAAGGCACAGATTCCCCAGAAGTCTGGCATCGTTGTCATTGGGTTTTTTGTTTTGTTTTTAATGGCTATGGCATTAAGGGTTTTCTGAGTGCTTCATTTAATACTGTTTGTCTTTCCTTTTTATAGGGATTTCCACAAGATCAGATCCGATTATGGCCAATGCAAGCAAGGAGTAATGGAACCAAAAGACCAGCCATGTTAGATAATGAAGCAGACGGTAATAAAACGGTAAATATCGAATTGTCCATTTTCTTGGCATAGCAGAGAGTTGTGTGTAAAACTGCAGATTGTGGATTCTTCTTTCTCCCCCGCTTTCCTATCCACCCTCACACAAGATGCAGTGTCCTAAGACTGCCCCGTTGGGCCTCTTTTTATCTTCTGGTGAAACTGTGGAGTAGAATTGCCTCTATCCATCCTAGACACGAGGCCTAGTTAAGAGATTCTCTGGCTATCATCTCCACAAAAGACCCTCCTCCACTGTGCCAGACATTGGGCTACAGCCAGGAATTTTTCCACACCCAAAATTGTCTGTTCATTGATTGCCACTTGCTCTTATCCATCAATCAATACTGTGTGTGGAGAACTAAACTAAGCACTTGAGAGAGTGCAGTACAGCAGAGTTGGTAGGAACGGGACTTAGACGGTAGTCTCCACGTGGGACAGGCACTGATTATCTTGTACCTACCATGGGATTTAATTCAGTGCTTGGAACATGGTAAGCTCTGAACAGATTTTGTTGTTTCTATTATGTCCCTTGCCCTTCACGGTCCTTCAGGAATGCTCCCCAGTAAGAACTCCTCGAGATTACTTGGGCAAATCATTGCCACTTCCCACCTTGACAAGTTAGACACCCCCCCAAAAAGCACAAGGATTATTTGGAATTCTGTAGTTTGCCGCTTTGTGCCGCAGCTGGGAACTGAGAAGCAGCGTGGCCTAGTGGATAGAGCAGGGGCCTGGGAGTCAGAAGGACCTGGCTCCGCCACATGTCGGCTGTGTGGCCTTGGGCAAGTCACTTCACTTCTCTGGGCCTCATTTACCTCATCTGGAAAATGGGGATTAAGGCTGTGAGCCCCGTGTGGGACAGAGACTGTGTCCAACCTGATTAACTGATATCTACCCTAGTGCTTAGAACAGTGCTTGGTACATAGAAAGCGCTTAATAAGTTCCATAATTATTGTTAACTGTGGCCTGTCTTCTGGGATCCCAGGCCTCTCCTTGTGGCTTTTTTCAACCCCTCCAAAGTTGAGAGGATCCTTGTAGTTTTGTGTTCATTGCCAGAAAGTCCCTATTTCCTGGCCCTGGGCTTTTGTCATACCTTCCCCTGCCTAAACCCTCTTGACCCAACTGCTTGACTGGCAATGGTTCAACTCCATCGTCTTCAGGTCTATTGTTTAGGCCAAGCTGCGAGGGCTGGCTGAGGGAAAGCCATTCAATAGTCTCTTAAGTTTCCTTCAACGCAGGTTGTGGCCTTGCAGGACCTAGTGTAAAAGAGAATAATTACGGTATTAATCGCTTCCTAGGAACCACGCACTGTTCAAAACGCTGGGGTAGATATAAGCTAATTAGGTTGGACACAGTCCCAGTCCCACATGAGGGTCTCATTTGTAATCCCCATTTTACAGATGAGGTTATTGAGGCCCAGAGAATGAAGTGACTTGCCCAAGGTCACATGGGCAGACAAGTGGCAGAGCCGGGGTTAGAACTCATGTTCTCTGACTCCCAAACCCATGCTCCTGCCACTAGGCCATGCTGCCTCCTGTCATGTTGAGTTCATTAGGCCTTGACCGTTTTGTGCATTCACATGGGGGTACACAACTCCTCCTTTCAACTCCACGTCACGTTCTATCCAGATAGACCTGCACAGAGGCAGAAAGTTCTCTGTTTAATCTAGCCTAAACGCAGAGGGAAAGCATGATGCTAAAAATGGCGGTTGTCTTTTTCAAAGCAAAATCAGAGTCTTTCAGTGTATGGATGGCTTGAAGCTTAGCCCTCAATGACCTGACCAGACCACCCAAGTTCCCCTCCCTCCCCCAGCTTCCCCCATTTTGGGGCAGAATAAGAAATGGGAATTTCTGCACTGTTCAGCTTCATCTTCTGCGTTATAATCTGGGATGATAAATGGCAGTTATTCACTGAGACCCGAAACCTTTTAAAATAAAGGAGTGCCTACTTTGTCTTGAAATAGATGATCGAGCTCAGTGACAATGAAAATCCATGGACAATTTTCCTCGAAACAGTAGATCCAGAGATGGCTGCTAGTGGAGCGACATTACCGAAGTTTGATAAAGATCGTAAGTGCACATTAGCATCATGCTTAGAAATTGTCTAGTCATTTATTAGAGGCTGTGGTAGTAATAAGTCTTTATTTACTTAGTGATCTTGACTACAAAGTGGAGAACGCATTGCGGGAAATATGTAGCCCACATTTTTGGTATTTTTCATATTTCAATCGTATTTGCTTGTGTGCAAAGCGCTGTACTAAGTACTTGGGAGAGTGTAATGTAACAATAAGCAGACACATTCACAATGATCTCCAGAGGGGGAGGATTGGTGTGAGCTAATCAAAAAGTTCAAATCTACTAAGAAAAATTAATAATAATAATAATAATAATGTTGGTATTTGTTAAGCGCTTACTATGTGCCGAGCACTGTTCTAAGCGCTGGGGTAGACATAGGGGAATCAGGTTGTCCCACGTGGGGCTCACAGTCTTAATCCCCATTTTACAGATGAGGGAACTGAGGCACAGAGAAGTTAAGTGACTTGCCCACAGTCACACAGCTGACAAGTGGCAGAGCTGGGATTCGAACTCATGAGCCCTGACTCCAAAGCCCATGCTCTTTCCACTGAGCCACGCTGCTTCTCAAAGAAGTGAATTGACTTGCCCACATTCACACAGCTGACAAGTGGCAGAGCCGGGATTCGAACCCATGACCTCTGACTCCAAAGCCCGTGCTCTTTCCACAGAGCCACGAAACACCTGCTACTTAACATTATTTCTCCTGCACGTGAGGTGTTGAAATTCTGTACCTAAACAATTCATTGACTTGCAGATGACGTGATGTTGTTTCTGAAGATGTATGATCCTAAAACACGGAGTTTGAATTACTGTGGACATATCTATACGCCAATATCCTGTAAAATACGTAAGTCTCTATCTCCCCAACAGGAATATTGGTGTCCAAAAATTCAGTGCATTGTTTTGGTGCAGTATACACGATCTTTTTCTCTTTGTCTTAGGTGACTTGCTTCCAGTTATGTGTGAAAGAGCAGGATTTTCCCAAGAAACTAACCTTATCCTCTATGAGGTTTGGATTCTTTTTCTTGAAATAATAGAACAGCCTACAGTTTGGAAAATCTCTGTGTTTTAGTGTGATATTTTTAATTTTGGGAAGGTGATTTTTCAGAGGTTGTGAACTCATTGTTCATGCCAAATAAGATTGTGTGTTTTTTGGTAGTCCTGTAAGGATTCATAGGCTAGGAGAAAAGGGTGTGGGAATATACTAACAGATAGGCCGGGGTAAAACCTTTTTATCTCCTGCTGATTTATTTTAAGTGATGTGTTGTTATTGTTCTTTTGTTGCAGGAAGTTAAACCGAATTTAACAGAGAGAATTCAGGATTATGATGTGTCTCTTGATAAAGCACTCGATGAATTAATGGATGGTGACATAATCGTGTTTCAGAAGTATGTGTTTTTCGGAAATGTTTATATGTGATCATCTTAAACTAGATTACAAAATCTGGTGTTTTTTTCTATGTGTTAGAGCCACATATTGCACCAACTTTTTTTTTATCACAACTTGAATTTAATTTTTTGAAAACTACACCTCAGTGTGCTCTAGAAAGGTTTCCCCTCTGGAATGGTTTTGGACTCTTGATCCTGTCTTTTAGCCATACTTGTCCCACCGTTCAATCCATCAGTGGTATTTAGTGAGAGCTTTCTGTATGCAGAGCACTGTTCTAAGCACTTGGGAAAAGTACATTACGATAGAGTTGGGTGTGATCCCTGCCCACAAGCAGATTACAGTCTATGGGGGGATACAGTCATTAAAAGAAATTACAGATGGGGGAAATAGGAGAATGTAATCATAAGTGCTTAAGTGCTGGGTTGAATATTAAAGTGCTTAAAGGGTCTTTAGCCAAGCTCATAGACAATTCAGGTAGTAGAAATGAGGACTTTAATCAATACAGATTCTGGATTTTGATATCATTTTCAGAGGCAGGGCAGTATAGGTCTTCAGGAATGGCTTTGGCCACGAAGCGAGCATTTCTGAAATACTCGTGTTCTCCTTCCTACTTAGACCGTGAGCCCTGTGTGGGATGGGGAAAGAGCCCGACCTGATTAACTTAAATCTCCCAGCACTTAGTGCTCGACACACAGTAAAAATGCTTAACAAATAAAATACTCTAAGGGGCACACAGATTTCTGCTCCTACTATAAAACTGCATGGTTTATCAAAAAGACCAGTTGCAAGACAGGCCCGCCTCTTTGCCAATCAACTGCTGTCGTTATCTGCTTTTGCATAGTCAAACCTTCCTGGTGGTTTCCTGATAGCTCGGTTTTTATGTTGAGACATAGCTGTGGAAATGCCTCATCTCCTTTTCTGTAGTACCTTACAGGGCATTGACTATTGGCCCCCAATCATCTAAGCCTCAGAGCATCCCCAAAAGATTGACTCTCTTGGTGGTGGCCGTTGTATAAAATCTTGATGGTGCAGGTTAACCTTCCCTAATGGATCAATTTAGTTTCTGTGAATGGTAATGTGTTCAGTAATCATCTCAAAGTATCCTCTTGGCCTCTTTAATATTCACCTTCTTGGCGTATGGCAATTTGTAAATAATTTCTCTGCTTTTAGGGATGACCCAGAAAATGATAATAGTGAGCTACCAACTGCAAAAGAGTACTTCAGAGACCTTTATCACCGCGTGGATGTCATTTTCTGTGATAAAACAATCCCCAATGATCCTGGATTTGTTGTGACCTTGTCAAATAGAATGAATTATTTTCAGGTATGTTTTTTAAAGTATCAATCTTTTCTTTCCCAGCTGTTTATTTTTTTTTTTAAATCTTCCTTTTCTTCATTCACTTCTAGGCCAGGGAGCTGGCAAATAGATTCACAAGGAGTCAGTCAGGGTACTCAATCCTAGATTTTAGCCGTTAGGGTATTCTAAACTGATTCCATCCCATGGTTTACTTACCCTTTATATGATGGTTTCTTTTTCCTTTTTTTAAAAAAAAAATACGAGCCCCCAGTGATGCCACATGGAAAGTGTTTTTTGAAGCGTTCTATTGAGAATTGATTTGCCCATGTAATGTATTTTTATTTTCTTCCCCAGGCTTCCCTTTTTCTTTTTCTTTTTTCCTTTTAATTGGTGGGGATGTTTCCATGGAAACAGGATCTGTTTTTTCCCAAGAGTTCACTTGCTCTTGCCGCTTATTCCTCACCTGAAGTCTTCATGCTCTTTGTGACACAAAATCCTCTCCACACAACTGCAGTGTCACCAAGCAAGGTTTGGGCCATCAGGTATGGAATAAACCCCAGTCTTGGGCTATCAGGAGCAGATGAACTCTTCAGAAAACAAGTTTGTTTCGGCAAATATCTCTATTTAGCATTTTAGGAACAGAAAAGGGATGGCCCATTAAATCCCATCTTGCATCAATGGGCCAACTAGTAGAAACGAAATTGCCCACTGATTGTTTTTCCTTATTTTCCATGAGGCATTAGTGGATGGATGTTAGACCTCAGGGAACATAGGGAAATACTTCCAAGTTGATAATTAGTGAGCAAGGTTCTTGAGAGGAATGGATTATTCTGCTCACTACCCGGGGCAACGGAGCCCTCACTTCTCGGGCACTTACGATGAAGATTGTAGAACGCACCTATATAGGGAGAGTTTCATTACAGAAGCTCAAGATTTTACGACGAAAAAGCCCTATAGTTTCACGAGTGGAAGCTCTGACGCCATGTGATTAAATACATAACTTTTCCCCTGCCATGTAGCGATTGAACCTTAGAGCTGGAGAGACCTCGGGGGAGAAGCAGGGTGGCCTAGTGGAAGGAACTTGGACCTGGGAGGATCCGGAAAGAGCATGGGCCAGGAAGTCAGAGGATCTGGGTTCTAATCCCGGCTCCACCACTTGTCTGCTGTGTGACTAGGCAAGTCGCTTCACTGGACCTCCGTTACCTTATCTGAAAAATGGGGATTAAAACCGTGAGCACCAAGTGGGACATGGACTGTGTTCCGCCTGATTAGCTTGTATCTGCCATAGCAGTTGGTACAGTGCCTGACACATAGTAAGCGCTTAATAAATGCCGTCGAAAAAAGAATATACACGCACACACAAAAAAAAATTATATATATACATATATATATAAAAGCTGGCCAAATCCCAGACTAATAGAGCAACCCCTGTGCCTTGCTGCTTTTCCAGTGTGTGACTTGGGCAGAGGAAGAAACTTAGACGAGAACTGGTAATGTGTTGGTAGCCTAAAGGGGGCTCTGAGAAAGCTTGAAATCATTGGCTTGTCCAGGAAAACGGAACATCCCTTTCCTTATCTGTCCCATTTCATTTCTCCAGGTTGCAAAGACAGTCGCCCAGAGACTAAATACAGATCCAATGCTTCTTCAGTTCTTCAAGTCCCAAGGGTAAGGTTCACTCCGAGAAATCTCGTTCATTTGTTTTTAATTTCTGCACATTTTCAGGGCAGTATCCACCGGAACATCTTAAAACTAAAGAATTAGAGAGCATTAGTTTAAAGAATTCTTTAAAGAATTAGGGAGCATCCATTCGGAACTGTACTTAGTTTTGTACTTTGCCCAGTATAGATTTCAGTAGTCTTCTGGTCCAACTGGATCAAGTGTATTGACCCAAGCTTGATCATTCTGCTCAAGGCAAAAGCCGGTTAGTGACGGATCACAGGGAAGGGAAGCTGTGATGACGACATGAAGACGAATGGGGTTGCTTGGAAAATTAGCTTGAACATTTATTAAAATAATGGCAGGATTACAGCATTAAATTCATCTATCTGAATCTGAACATGTGTTTTAAATAAGTAGAATTTCATTCATTCAGTCCTTTATTGAGCGCTTACTGTGTGCAGAGCACTGTACTAAGTGCTTGGAAAGTACAATTCGGCAACAGAGACAATCCTTACCCAACAACAGGCTCAGTCTAGAATTTGCTCCAACCCAATAGCTACGGACCCTTTTTGAAACAGAATTATAAGACCCTCAGAATTTTCTTGCAAGCATAAGACTGGCGTTCTCACTGTCAGCATCAAAGAAATACAGTTAAAGTTGGTTGTCGTATCTTCGAGTCGGTCATCATGCACAGTTTATTGGGTCATTCAGAATTTAGTTCCTTTGAATTCCCTCTAGGCCTCATGCTGTCAAACTTGGTCAGGCCAGCCTCTGCTAAAATGTCAGCATTTTCTGTAGCATCAAGCAAATCTATCGGATAGTTTCTCTGAAGTGGCCAGTGCTTGCAGAATAAATTGCTCCTCTAGGTCTAATTTTTATGCATTGCGAGGGCGTAACAGAGCTAACAGAGTTGCATCGTGGCCGGGTGGGACTTCCTCTTCAGTGTGGGCAGGGAATGTTTGCAGACTACCTTTATTAAGGGGCAGCTTGGTTGCTTTGAATTTCTTCATCTGAAGGGCTCTGGGTTTGGGATGGGAGGATCAGGTGAGGATCCCAGAGGTTACTGAGATTTTATTTTAAGGACATAGCAAACAGTTCCCTGGACTAGAATCCATAGGTGTCTATCATTTCCTCAAACTTCTTCCCCATTACTCCCAAGATTCACAGGATTCAGATGAGGGAAGCCTCCGCTGCCCAGAATTGTCCCATTATGACTTTCTTGGAAGGGAATGTTTTAAAAATACATGCGGTGGAAGCGAATTGACTGTCGTAATGTGCCTGATCCAGGCTTCCCAGATGGGCGCGAATTGGCTGTGGTTGTTCCGTGCCCTTGTTTAAACTGAATTTCTCGCTCACCATCGTGTTCCACATATATAGTCATCCCGAGGCTTTCATCTGGTCTTAAGTACTTCAGAAGACTAGCCATTTGCTCTTTATTTCAAAGCATGCGTTTTTGCTGTGACTCTAACTAACCAAGCTCCATTGATGTGCTGTTTCTTGTGCAGTTATAAGGATGGCCCAGGCAATCCTCTTAGACATAATTACGAAGGTACCTTAAGAGATCTCCTGCAGTTCTTCAAACCTAGGCAACCTAAGAAACTCTATTATCAGCAGGTAGGAGTTGCAATCAATTTGAATTTGGCCCACAAGGGAAAGCTCCTTTTTTTTCTGCTCAATTGTACCTAAATTGTCTTTGTTTTTCCTAGCTTAAAATGAAAATTACAGACTTTGAGAACAGGAGGAGTTTTAAGTGTATATGGCTAAATAGCCAATTTAGGGAAGAGGTGAGTAAAATGACTTACTATATTGAATTTATTGTAAATGTCTCTCCTTGGTCCTCAGAGCAAGGCATTTTCAGTGCTCTTGAATTGGATTGAGAAACAGTTTACACTTGAAATATTTGTCTGTGCATTATCTGGTTATTTTAGGGAGATTCATTTAAGAAAAGAATCACCATTGTTCTCCAGGAAACACCTGAAAAACTTCTCACATTTCTTGAGTTTAGTTAAACATTAGTCATTTTCAAATGTATTCTTTCCCTTGCCTTTTTAATCACTATGAAATTATACTTTTATTTGATCTAACTTTAAATGTCACTCTTTTATTATTTAGGAAATAACACTATATCCAGACAAGCATGGGTGTGTACGGGACCTATTAGAAGAATGTAAAAAGGCTGTAGAACTCTGTGAGAAAGGGTCAGGGAAACTTAGGTAAGTCATTACAGAAAGGCGAGGATTCTAGAAAGGGTGTAAAACATTTTTCCATGTGGGGAGGGATCGAGGACTCTGAATGAATTCCACCAAAACATACCCAAAAACTTTTCTCTAGTCGTTGCCCCAAACCGTTCTTTCGGTCGTATTTCTTGATGGTAATGAGCCTGTTCCCTGTACTCAAGACCTCGTGACGGAGGACGTGTGTGAAGGAGTTGATTATGGCTCAGGGAGTTTACACAACACCACTTGCACTTCCATCCCAGGGAAGCAGCAGGGTCTATTGGAAAGAGCATGGTCCTGGGAGTCAGAGGACGTGAGTTCTAATCCCAGCTCTATCACATATGGGCTGGTCACTTCTCCGTACCTCAGTTACCTCATCTGTATAATGGGGATTACGACTGGGAGTCCTATGTGGGACAGGGATTGTGTCCAACCTGATTACTTTGATTCTATACCAGTCCTCGGCACATAATAAGTGCTTAACAAATGCATTTATTGTCATTATTATCTCAGCTGGTTGTATTACCGCTAGGGAAGGGGTGCAGCTCACCACAATGGGCGTGCAAGAATTTTACATGCGAAGCCAATTTACGACAGAGGGGAGTGCCCAGTCCCTACTGTCACCCCATAATTCAGCAAGCATTTGCCTTGATTGCCATTAGGGGACATGGTGCACATCTTCTCCCCACCCCAACCCCAGCCAATTATTTTCAAGATTCCTTTTGGAAACCGTCTACCACAAGAGATGCCCTCTGGGATGGTTGGATGGCACATTCCCCTACATCTGGCAGTCAAAATATGAATCCAAGGAATTTTTCCTTCAGACTTGACAGACCGAGTGGAATCGATTTATCCTGTATATACTCATTTTAATTTATTTTCTATTTTTTTTCTATTTTAATTTTTTTAAATCGTTGATTGTAATCTCATCTGGAAACTAATGTTTTCCCTCTTACATGCCAAGTCAGCTTAAAGGAACGGTTAGGAAGAGGTGTATTTCTAGAAGTAAATTGAAATGTGCATGAGGGACCGGGACTGCAGTCATGTCAAGATAGTCATGTCAGAAGTATTTAGACGGGGCGTGGACCCAAATTTTGAAAAATAGTCTTAGTAGCCGCAATAACTACAAAGTGGTGATTCTCTCCCCCTCCCCCACCTCCCCTCAATGACTCTTGAATTCACTTGCTTCTGTTGTCGATCCACTTTCCATGTGCAAGGCTGCTAGAAATTGTAAGCTACAAAATTATCGGCGTCCATCAGGAAGACGAGCTATTAGAATGTTTATCACCAGCCACGAGTCGAACGTTTCGAATAGAGGTAAGTGAATGTCTTACTGTTTAGTGAACAGCTGTCCCGAACTTTCAGGGAAAACCCAATTCAACTCCCTAAGTATTGTGACTGGCCTTGTGAGCTCAACTGAGTTGTGGTGGTCTTGAAGGAAAATATCCTAATATTCCACTGCCTCCTCCAGTAGATTCCATGTTCACTCATCTGCCTATTTAAAAATTGCTAACCCCTTGAACCATCTCATAGACAAATGCTGAAGGAGCCAGGCAGGGTCTCATGTTTTGTGGGGCCAAAGAAGGCCATTGCCTTCCCAGTTTTGAAGGCCAGAAGTGGAGCCAAGATGGAGGCTTCCTTTGTGCCCCTTTCTGATACCTCTGGCTCAGCTCTGGATTCTCACTCCAGCCACAGCTGGGGATGGGCTAATTGCTTGCCCTTTTGGCTCCCTAACACCTCATGGGATCTCTTCTCCCCTACCTCAGCCCCATGTGGTCTTAGTTTTTCCCAAAGCTCCTCCCCACATTCACCCCCTTGCTCAAAATTAATGGGTTGGCACTCTGAGTATAAATCACCCTAACCTAGTATGTCCCAACCTTTCTTTTTTTTTAAAAAAAAAAAAAAAAGGCACAGATAATTGTTCAAACTCTGAAAGAGAGAGGAGAGGATGAGGGCTGGGGATTTTTCTTTCCAAACACAAATAGTGAACCATGGAGAAGCAGTGTGCCTTAGTGATAAAAGCCCAGGCCTGGGAGTTTTAATCCTGGCTCGGCCACTTACCTGCTGTGGGGACCCATGCCTCAGTTTCCTCTTCGGTTAAAATGGGGATAATACACCTTAGACTGTGAGCTCCGAGTGGGAAAGGGACTGTTTCCAATCTGCTTGTATCGTATCTGCCCCAGCACTTAAAGCAGTTTTTCACCCGGAGTAAGCGCTTAAAGGATATCACAGTTTTTATTCTCGGGAAGGGAGGATGAAAAGGGCTTTGCTGTGAATGCCCTCTCACCCCTCTCCACTTCTCTTACCTGGAATCTCCTACCATGGGAGAAATCGAGAGTGGGTTGTCCCAGGGATGAGATTTGGTGTGTTGGAGCGGTACTCCTACCCTTTCATTCGCTGGGGTGCCTCCACCACACCACTGACCAGCCCCATTAGGCCAAAGGGAAGGGAATCGAAATCAAAAATGAGGCTGTGAGTTACGGCAGGCTGGTGGCAGAGAGGCTGTCCGCCCTGGATACCTCCCCTAATAAGCTGCATAAGAACATGTCAGCTAACAATTTATGCTAGCTGTAATCAGTCAGTGCTATTTGGTGAGCACCTACTGTAGGTAGAGCACTGTACTAAGCGCTTGGGAGAGTACGGTACAGCAGAGTTGGTAGACACATTCCCTCCCCACAACGAGGTCACTGTAAGCCTCTTCACATTGTGAAAGTAAGATGATTGTCACAAGGAAATTGATGTTTAAAAAATGTTTATTTGACTACAGGAGATACCTCTGGACCAGGTAGATATAGATAAAGAAAGTGAGATGCTAATCACAGTGGCACATTTCCACAAAGAGGTTTTTGGGACATTTGGAATTCCGTTTTTGCTGAGGATACACCAGGTAAATTGTGTGACACTTCGTTTTATGTGCTCTTCACCATCTCTAGGGTGAACGTTCTGGACGTCACTTTTATGAGAGCTGGCTTCATAATAACCATTTTTTTCTCTTAGGCTTCCTAATTATGGATGTGGAAAAATTCCTTATAAGAAAATGATCTGCATCTTCAAACTGTACTTGAGGGTGTAGAAATTTGAGGGTGTAGAGATTTATTTCTTTATATTCAATCAGTGATATTTATTGAACTCTTATTGTGTGCAGAGCACAGTTCTCAGTGCTTATCATACTCTGAACTCTATGCCTGGGTCTTCTTTGGGAGACATTTGAAGTTGTCCAGCTTTATCTTTTCCCCTTAGATTGTCCAAAATCAGTTGTGTAGTGGTGAATGTTCTTGTTCTAGAGTTTGGAGTGTAAAATACTTCTCAGAATATTAATTATTTTGTGAACTCTTGAAGGGCTTTATTTCTGAACCTTGTCCAAATTCTCTTTAAATCCGAGTAAGTTGTTAACTGTGTGGGTAACTCTGAATCAAGTCTCCAAACAAACTACCAAACTAGTCGTGGTCACTGATATTGAGTCCCCATTAAGTGGGTGAACTGCAAACCAGTTATCAGGAAATAATCTCAGTAGGCCTTCCCCATTATTTGTCATCTTCCGCATTTCCAGCCTCTTTCTATGTAGGGTGCGTTTCGTTCAGGTTGCAATCAATCAGTCGTATTTATTGAGTGCTTACTGTGTGCAGAGTGCTCTGGGGAGCACAGTATTACAGTTGCTAGACACTGTCCCTGTCCACAAGCTTACCACCTGGAGGTTACCTTTAGTACACTAATTTGGGACTTTGAAGCAAGGCAGCAATTTTGGGCGGTGGGAGGGAGTGTGTGTTTGCCCCAGGAGAACCCAAATTGATAACTAATGCCAAGTAATTGAGAAGCAGCGTGATTTAGTTGAAAGAGCACAGAGTTGGGAGTTAGAGGACCTGGGTTCTAATCCCAGCTCCACACAAATCTGCCATGTGACCTTGGATAAGTCATCTAAATTCTCTGTGCTTCAATTCCCTCATCTGTAAAATGGGAATCAAGACTGTGACCCCCCTCATGGGACATGGACTTTGTCCAACCTGATTAACTTGTATCTACCCCAGTGCTTAGTTCAGTGCCTGGCACATAGTAAGCACTTAACAAATACCATTTAGTTAAAAAAAATGCCTGCAGATGGAGGCGGCTCTCCTCTCTCCCCGTTTTCTCCCTCTGCCTGCTGCTAGTTTGCCTCCGGAGACTGAATGCAAGTACAAACAAGTAGCTCCATATGGATGTGCTTTGCACACACTTCTAGGCCACTTAATCTGCCAGTGTCTGAAGTCCTGGGGCCGGTCCACCACTGATTAATGTGGGCACTGAGCTTCTGACTTACCCCATGCAAAATTATGGCTGAAACAGAACTTTGTGTGCCAACATTAAATTTGGAAAAAGAAGGTTTCGTGATAAAGATGGGAAGCAGTGTGGGGTTAACTGCTTGCCCTTTTGGCTCCCTAGCTCCTCGTGGGTCTGTGTTTGAAAGAGCACAGGCCAGGGAGTCAGAGGACCTGGGTTCTAATCCTGGCCATGCCGGTAGCCGCTCTGTGACCTTGGGTGGATCGCTTAATCTCCCTGCCTCTATTTTTCTCATCTGTAAAAATTGGGATTCAATACCAGTTCTCCCTCCGAGTTCATTCAGTCGTATTTATTGAGCGCTTACTGAAAGACTGTGAGCCCATTTGGGACAGCGACTGTGTGACTTGATTACCTCCGACTGACCCAGTGCTTAGTGCAGTGAGCAGCAGCAGCAGCAGCAGCAGCATGGCGTAGCAGATAGAGCACGGGTCTGAAAGTCAGAAGGTCTTGGGGGTTCTCATCCTGCCTCCGTCACTTGTCTGCTGTGTGCCCATGCGCAAGTTCCTTCACTGCCCTCTGCCTCAGTTACCTCATCTGTAAAATGGGTGAAATCTGTAAAATAGAGAAGCAGCGTGGCTCCGTGGAAAGAGCCTGGGCTTGGGAGTCAGATGTCATGGGTTCGAATCCCAGCTCTGTCACTTGTCAGCTGTGTGACTGTGGGCAAGTCACTTCACTTCCTCTGTGCCTCATTTACCTCACCTGTAAAATGGGGATTAACCGCGAGCCTCACGTGGGACAATCTGATTACCCTGTATCTACCCCAGCGCTTAGAACAGTGCTCTGCACACAGTAAGCGCTTAACAAATACCAACATTAGTTCGGATCCACCCCAGAGCTTGGGACAGTGCCTGGCACATAGTAAGCGCTTAACAAATACTGTAATTATTATTACAGTGATTGGTGCATAGTAAGTGCTTAACAAATAGCCAAACTAGTAGTAGTAGTAGTGGAGTTGTTATAGTTACGTCATACTGAGAGTGAAACGTTGTGAACTCCACTTACCCCGAGCCGAGTCGCATTTCAGAATAGCCGGCTGGGGAGAACTGGGTTGCTCCAAGCACAGTGCTGCTTGGTTGCAGAAGTCATGTGTTGCGTTCTAAACACACCCCCTGTTGACCCATTTGCAGGCTGAGCATTTCAGAGAAGTGATGAAGCGAATTCAGACAATGCTCGACATCCAGGAAAAAGAATTTGAGAAGGTAAGACCACACCCGAGACTGCAGGGATAAAATTGGGTCCCGTGCCCTCAGAAATAATCTCAAAAAGAAATGGGGGAAGAGGCAAGATGGCACCCTACTCTCCCTGCTTGATACCGACCCCAGCGGATGGATGTAAGCTCCCCTAATGTCCTTCCGGTCCCGTCGTGCTGAGCGGTTAATTATCGAGCCGGTGATGCCAATCTCTCGCTCATTTTAAATTTGACTGTCCTTCAAACCTCACTGTTTTTGTTTTGTTTTTTCCTTTTGCCGTGTGTTTCTTCTTGGTTTTAAGTTTAAGTTTGCTATCGTCATGATGGGTCGGCACCAGTACATAAATGAAGATGAGTACGAAGTGAACTTAAAAGATTTCGAGCCCCAACCCGGTGAGTACCTGAGCCTGTTTCTTTTCTACGGGCCAACGTCAAGTCCCCGAAGCTCCGGTTTTCCTAGTGTACTTTGGAAATAAATCTTGGTTATTTTGAGGTACCAGTCAGCCTACTGGCTGTTCAAAGTCCAATGACCTTAGAATTCCGGTAGAGAATTTGTCTATGGGGGTTTTCCAGTTGGTTGTATTTATTGAGCGCTTACTGTGTGCAGAGCACTGTACTAAGTGCTTGGGAGAGTACAATATAACAGACACATTCCCTGCCCACAGTGAGCTTACGGTCTCACAGCTTTCCACCCATAGCCCCCTTAAATCCTGTTGTGGAGTGATCAATCAGTCATATTTACTGAGTGCGTCCTGGGTGCAGAGCACTGTACTGAGCGCTTGGGTCTCAATGTTTGCCCCCACGTAGTTAATTAGGCCTGGCGGCTAAGAAAGCCAGTGGACATACGTTGTATGTATCCTGTGACCCCTTGGCTTTCGGTAGTGTGGCATTAGAGAATTCTCAGCTAAGTTTATATCTTAACTCCTGAGAGGTTGCTGTGTGATCTAAGCGCATATCTCTCTCTTTTTCTTTCTCTCTCTCTCTTTCTCCCTTTCTCTCTCTCTCTCTCATTCCCCCCCCCCCACCTTCTCCTCCAGGCAATATGTCTCATCCCAGGCCTTGGCTAGGGCTTGACCATTTCAACAAAGCCCCAAAGAGAAGTCGCTACACCTACCTTGAAAAAGCTATTAAAATCCATAACTGACTTACTTACCCACTTTGTTCAAGGCAAGGGACAAATAAGCGTGTGTGTGCACCTTTTTAACAACCGTAGAACTTTTGGTCCACGTGCACTCTATCTGAAGTCTTCAGCAAGAGGATTTGCTGCTGATGTTAATTTTATTTTGTTGAGGCTGTTCAGTTTGGCTTCTCTGTATCTATTGACTGCCCTTTTTGAGCAAAATGAAGGTGTTTTTATAAAGCTTGGATGCCAATGAGAGTTATTTTATGGTAAACATAACGCAAGGCAATGGTCAGCATAATGGGGGGAAGAGTTCAGTAGAACAATTGTGACATTGGCAAGAGGTTTGTCTGTAGTACGTTTCTAGGTGGCATAAACTAGCTAGCTGCTTGTCCCGGTGCCCTTCACCCAAACCGCAGCTAGCCGGTCTTATGTTTAGACTCACACTCAATTGATTTCCTTCAGTTATACTTTAAATGACCTCTCGTGCATTTGTAAATGCAGAAAGAAAACTCACAACATCAATAAATAGCAATCTCTACTCCATCGTGTACATTGTTGGCACTTATTTGGGATCTTGGTCTCCTCCAGCTGCTTAGGATCTTTTTAATAAATTAAAGTTTGTGATTTAATTCCGCCACTACTCCGCAGCCCAATGTGCTGGGTAGGCGCTCTGAAGAAAGTCCTAGAAGATATGGTCGGGGCTTTTTTTTTTGCGTTTGGTTTGGGGGTTTTTTGGTTGTTGGTTTTTTTTTAATAAAAATAAAGAACAATTTTCCGTACAATTATGGTTTACTATGCTGCCTCTTGGCATGTTAAATGACACTCGAAAGTTGGCAAAAGCAGGTGAAAGGATTATGACGATAATTTCGCTGACGTGGGATAAAAGGAAAGAAAAAAGGAAATAGCCTTTTAGCACAGAGGGCATGCTCACTAGTGTTTAGTAAGCTGTTGACTTTGTAAAAAAAAAAATAAAAATAAAAAAGGAAAAAAACGAAATTGTATATTTAATGAATGAACATGTACAATTTAACACTTGGAGGTTAATTTCGTTGGGTGAGTCTGCAAGTGAATTTCACTGATGTTGATATTCATTGTGTGTAGTTTTATTTCAGTCCCAGACTGTTTCCTTTTATTTTGGAGCTAATGCCAGCGGCGTGTCTAGTTTTGAGTGCGGTAAAATAGAATCAGCAAAACACATCTTTATTTTTCATTCTTTTCCAGTATTTTTTTTTTGTTTCTGTAGCAGCAGTGTACAACAACTCTTCCTGTATATTGCCTTTTTGCTGGAAAAATGTTGTATGTTGAATAAAATTTTCTATAAAAATTTTACTTCGGTGAGTGACGTGGAAGTTGAGGAAGATTTGTACTCTACCTGAAAGTACCATTTGGGAAACCTTTTCACTTATAACAAGGTTTTACTAAGATGTATTTTTTTTTTAATTTCCATATTGCCAATGTATAAGCCTGTTTTTGGTTTTTTTTGGGGGGGGTTGTTTTTTTCCGGCGGGGGAGGGTTGGGGGGGAGGGGGTTGCCTCTAACTAGTCACATATGAGCTTAAAAAAATAAAAGGTTTTCCAGGAGGGAACTATGTACAAATAAGATGACTGGAAATATTATTTATTTTAATATTCTGTAAGATATAGTCTGCAGAGGGTGCGGGGGGAGGCTTCGTCTTGTACAAAATAATTGGTATCCCCACATTCTCTGATAAACAGTCTGTCATTAATGGGGTGTCCAGTAAAAATCACTGGTGCTCATCCCTTATTAGATTTCCACTGGGGTGTGGGGGCATTTGGGTGTGGGTGTGTGTACGCCTTCATAATCAAATAGCTGCCTTCAGACCAGGAATCGCTACCACGGGTTATATAGTGACTGGTTTCCTTGTTGTCAGAGGTCGGTAATAGAAGAGTAGTACCTACCAACTATCTTTGAATTAATCTGAATTTTGTTAATTTTTTTAATATAGTCTTGGGCAAACTGAAATTTACCACTCTCCCTATGACTATTAAATAAGTGTTTTGCCAAAAAGGAAATCTGTGGCCTTCTGCATCTAACAGTTGCCATTTTCCCAGTTAAAAATAAGATACCGAGCGTGCGAGGTTTTTCCAACTGAGACGAAAAGTTAAATGGAGACTCATGTAACAGTGGCTCATGTTCAGCAGCTGATCGTTGTTAACCGCTTTCCAGGCTGACTTGGGGAGCTCGCCGATCACTGCCTGGGTAGCCCGCCGATCACTGCCTGGGTAGCTGGGTAATTAGATGTGTAAACAAAGCTTAATGATATCACTGCTTCTAATTGACCATGACAGGCTATGGGGAGGCAAGCCCTGCTTAATTTCCTGGCCACGTCGTCAACCGTGGATTGTCCCTCTCTGAGATTAGTTAGAAGTGGGGTTGGGAAATTCCAGATATGCCCACACAGAATGACAAATGGTAAAAAAAAAGGTTTTACAGAACCCTTGTCAGAAAATGATGTCGATACCTGGACCTCCAGCCAGGATGGAGAGATGTGCTACTAGTGTTTTGTCGACCATAAGTAAAGTGGGGCTGCAGACCTGAATGTGTTGGCCCTGGATCGTGCCCTCATGCTGCCTCCCATTGACCCAGAGTCCACCTGATTGACATCCCTTGGGCAAGGCGACCACCATCGTGCCCGGCCTGTGGGCAGGATGTCATTCGGACAGCGGCAGCGGTGGGGAAGAGAGGCAAAGGGGAAAAAAGGCCTCTCTGTCATTCAGAAAAGTAGATGGTAGGTCCATCCTCCAGGAAGAGTGAATGCTACCTGCCTCCGGAAAGGTTGATCGTTTCCTTTTTTTCCCTTTTTCTCCCCTCCAACACAGTTTTCCTTCTCCATCCCCATCTTTGCTTCATCGTGGCCACATTATTGGGTTTGCCCAATGCAGATTTGGATGCAAAGCAGGTTGTGCCTTTGCAGAATTATTTTCAAATGCATGGTTACCCTTGGGGAAGGAAAGCGCATTGGTGTGTGTTGATGTTTTTACTATATAAAGCCCCCAAAAGCTCACCACTTGCATTAAAGTCAATTTGAAAAAGTTGGTTTAGCAATATAGTCGCTGTAACAATTTTAAGTGAAAAGTTCTCTAGGGTGTGCTTTCCTTGTTTCGCACAGTGAAGTGTAGAAGACATCACCTGAATTTTGACCTCATTTGCCCCTTTTCCTAAAGAGGCAAAATATTACTTTGCTTTTGGGCGTGTATTCTTCATATTAACTCTGAAAGCCTCATTTCACATGTGACTCTCAAAAAGAAAACAGTCTAGCGTGTGCCTTGATGGTTAAGGTGAGTCAATCACTGGTATTTATTGAGTACTTACGTGTGCAGACAACTGTACTAAGCACTTGTGAGAGTACAATACAACATAGTTGGTAGACACATTCCCTTCCTACAATGAGCCTACAGTCTGAAGGCAAAATCAGAATGCAACCTAAGAAAATCATCAGCTCCTTCCAGAAATGTTTGCCCATTTAATGACCTTATGTTGTTTCATCTGGAGGAATTTTTTGTTTTGGGGTTAATTTCAATGTTGGTCTTTGGACCGGGTTGACAAAAAGTTAAAATTGTTCTTCTGGAATTCATAGCAGAATGGTTTGGATGTGGAGTGCTTTAGTGTAAGGGCCTGACAAATGACATGAGGAACTGGTGGGACAGTGGGATTGTTGAGAGATGGAGGGCAACCTCGCATTGGTCAAACTCTCCACCCCACCAGCCTGACATAATACATTAATAGAATAATTGGCAGCACCTCGTCATTTGACTTCGATTAAAGCCTTCTTGCTAGCTGGGTCACTGAACTTAATAATATCGCTCACCTTGTGACCTTTAAGGCCTTCCCTCATAAAGGAATATCCCCAGCTTAAAGTGGAATTAAATAGGAACCGTTCAACTTCAATAGATGAGTTTAAAAAAGGAGAAAACATTGCATTGATACTGGCTGCCATTTTACCGATTGAACACTCCAAAGTTTGGCATTTTATATTTTGTATGAAGAATCTATGAGGAAAAACACTTGTTAATAAAGATGAGAAGTCCAAGCTGATTACCAGGTTATTGCCAAAAGCACAGTCACTGTCAAGCTTGAATTCCAGATCAAGCCACATGGGAGAGAAATTCCAAAACAAGAGTTACTCCAGATAGGGAATAATGCTGGTGATTGTCACCCTTCCTAGACCTCTAATAGTTTATGGTGTTGAGTGCTTCCTGTGTGTCAAAGTTCTGTTCTGAGTACTGGGTAAAAGAGAAGATAATTAGATGAGGCACACTCCCCGTACCACGTAGGCAGAAAATGTGTCTGTTTATTGTACTCTCCCAAGCGCTTAGTACAATGCTCTGCACACAGTAAACTCTCAACAGATGCGATTGAAAGCAGATAATATCCTACAGATGAGGAAACAGGAGGCACAGGGAGGTTCAGTGACTTGCCCAAGGTCACCCAGCAGAGTTGGGATTAGAACGTGCATCTCCTGGCTCCCACCCCCCTGCTGATTCCGCTGGGACACACTGCCCCCGGCCATTTGGCAAATTTGATAGTGGCGCTAGATCTGCCCAGAGCCAGCAGTTGGTGAACGAGAGGTAGAGGAGCGCACCGTCTCCAGGATAGTCCCCAAGCAATGGAGACCTTGCCATAGTTAACCGGGACCGGGACTGGGAAGCAAAAGTTCAGTTAAAGCCTGTAGAGTGTAGCTTCTTTTGGGCAACTCTTGCATTGTGCTTTCCCAAAAGCACCCAGTACGGTGCTTTGTACAGAGTAAGGACTCAGTAAATACCATTGAGGGAACAAGAACGGTGGACACCTTGTAGGGCCGTGGAAGCCGCTACCCAAAGAAATAGCCCGAGCTCCGGGAGATACAGAAGAACGCTCACACTGACCAAATCCGCAGGGAATTGGTGTGGTCTGCAGTGTCGACTCTAAATGAGACCAACTACGTTACACCTGGTTGTCCCCCCAAGTGCATCAGCGGCTGTTTGCAACCTGATGACACCTTGCGTTCAACTAGAATAAGAGCCGAAAATCCATTACTGGACCCTAGACGGTGGCTAAAGCTTTTAAGTGCTTAGTACAGCACTTTGCACGCATTAAGCACTCAATAAATACGATTGAATGAAAGTCTCTTTAATTAAGCACTTGGGAGGCCACACGGTGCTGTGGTCCTCTGTAGGACTGTTCTTCCAGGAACCTTCTAGATTGTAAGCTCGCTGTGGGTAGGGAGTGAATCCTCCTGCTCTCTTCTACCTTCCTCTCCCAAGCACTGAGTACAGTGCTCTGCACACGGTAAGTGCCCAATAAATACCTTTAAAGGATCGAATCGAAAGCAGTTCAGAGAGGTTTCCGTTTTCCTCACTGATTTCCTAGACGGAGCTGTAGGTGTCGGTTTCATCGAGGGCAAGACCGAGGCAGACACCTGATTACACGCGATCGGAGCAGAACCAGAATGGAGACCCAGGCATCCTGGCGCCTGGTCCATAAGGTATTACTCCACTTCTCTGACTCACTGGCCACCCCCCGGATTTCATCGTTGCAGGCTGACCCCCCGCTTTATTAATCATCGTTGTGGTATCTGTTGAGCACTGTTATTTTATCTGTTAAACACTTAGTATGTGTCAGGTACTGTACTAACACTGGGGTAGATACAAGCTAATCAGGTTGGACAGAGCCTATGTCTCAGGTGGGGCTCTTAATCCCTGTTTTACAGACTCAGGCACAGAGGAAGGGAAGTGACTTGACCAAGGTCATACACCAGACAAGTTGGGATTAGAATCCAGGTCTGATTCCCAGGCCCTTACTATGTTCATTCATTCAATAGTATTTATTGAGCGCTTACTATGTGCAGAGCACTGTACTAAGCGCTTGGGATGAACAAGTCGGCAACAGATAGAGACAGTCCCTGCCGTTTGACGGGCTTACAGTCTAATCGGGGGAGACGGACAGACGAGAACGATGGCACTAAACAGCGTCAAGGGGAAGAACATCTCGGAAAAACAATGGCAACTAAATAGAATCAAGGCGATGTACAATTCATTAACAAAATAAATAGGGTAACGAAAATATATACAGTTGAGCGGACGAGTACAGTGCCGTGGGGAGGGGAAGGGAGAGGGGGAGGAGCAGAGGGAAAAGGGGAAAATGAGGCTTTAGCTGCGGAGAGGTAAAGGGGGGATGGCAGAGGGGGAAGAGGAGCTCAGTCTGGGAAGGCCTCTTGGAGGAGGTGATTTTTAAGTAAGGTTTTGAAGAGGGAAAGAGAATCAGTTTGGCGGAGGTGAGGAGGGAGGGCGTTCCAGGACCGCGGGAGGACGTGACCCGGGGGTCGACGGCGGGATAGGCGAGACCGAGGGACGGCGAGGAGGTGGGCGGCAGAGGAGCGGAGCGTGCGAGGTGGGCGGAGGAAAGAGAGAAGGGAGGAGAGGTAGGAAGGGGCAAGGTGATGGAGAGCCTCGAAGCCTAGAGTGAGGAGTTTCTGTTTGGAGCGGAGGTCGATAGGCAACCACTGGAGTTGTTTAAGAAGGGGAGTGACATGCCCAGATCGTTTCTGAGGGAAGATGAGCCGGGGCAGCGGAGTGAAGAATAGACCGGAGCGGGGCGAGAGAGGAGGAAGGGAGGTCAGAGAGAAGGCTGACACGGTAGTCTAGCCGGGATATAACGAGAGCTCGTAATAGTAAGGTAGCCGTTTGGGTGGAGAGGAAAGGGCGGATCTTGGCGATATTGTAGGTGTGTTAAGCACTGGGATAGATACACCGTCCGTGGCTGACCTGGAGTTCTAAAGGATATTTAATACCCATTTAACAGATGATGAAACAGACGCAGAGCACACAGCAGGGAAATAGTGAAATCAGGATTAGAACCCCAGTCTTCCAAATTCCAGTCCCATGCTTTTTCCATTAGGTCGTGCTGCTTCTCAATTCCATGCTGGGTTTGGAATCCCAGTTGTTTCCTCATTTTTTTTTAAAGCTATTTTGCCCCCAAAATCTGGAGCCTCAGAATGGTGACTGGTTTCCCTGCGGCTGGCTCTTCTAGATGCTTTGCTTCCTCCCTGGGTGAATCTGTGAAATTTAGGGTCCCTCATCTCGTTTCAATCAGTGGAATTTGTTAAGCGTTTACTGTGTGCAGGGCACTGTTCTAAGCACTAAGGTCATCCCAGGGGCAGTCCAAGAGGCAGTAGAATAGGGGCTCTAAGTAAGAAAGGTTCCCGATTCTTGGGAATCAAGTGTATTTAATCACCAAATGGCCCAGTCAGTGAAAAACATAAATGTCACCGTTCCCAAATTGGAAGCAGCAAAGATGTCAAAAGGAGCAAACTCTTGAGAACAGCTGGGAAAGGGGAATTCCTAAAACCGGGCATTTAGCCAACTGTAATTCAAACTATCTCGAGGAACAGGGTGAAAGTTCATTTATTCATTCAGTCGTATTTACTAGTGTGCAGTCCCTTTGTACTTAGAGAAATCGTGTCCTCACAGCATCCTCATAGTTCTGTTTGTTTTTTTCTGATGATGATGATGATGGTATTTGTTAAGCGCTTACTTTGTGCCAAGCACTGTTCTAAGCATTGGGGTAGATACAAGTTAATCAGGTTGTCCCATGTAGGGCTCACAGTCTTAATCCCCATTTTACAGATGCGGCAACTGAGGCACAGAGAGGTTAAATGACTTGCCCAAAGTCACACAGCTGATAAGTGGCAGAGACGGGATTAGAACCTCTGACTCCCAGGCCCGTGCTTTTTCCACTAAGCTATGCTGCTTCTTTAGCCTAGTATAGCAGAATGTTGAAAGGATAGCACATTTTTCTAGTTGGCTTCTTGACAAGATTGAATCTGTGGGGCGTGAGTGTTTAGAGAATTGTTGATATGCAGACACACTGTGTCCGTGAAGCATCAGGGTTTTGAAGATGAAGTTTGAGGTGTGTTTTTCGATCTTCTGGCTCTGGGGGCTATTTCAGAAGGAAGTGGGATCCAGGATGACAGTACGACAGGAACATTTCTTTCCTGGAGTAGCCTCCCACACGGATGCCAAAACCCTCTAGTAATAACAGCGGCATTTATTGGGTACTTCTTATGTCTAAGTGCTGTGACGTGTTAGATGATATCAAACAGTCCCTGCCCCATATGGAGAAACAGCTTAACCTAGTGGAAAAAACACGGGTCTGAGAGTCAGAGACTCTGGGTTCTAATTCTAGCTCTGCCAATCATTTCCTGGGTGACCCTGAGCAAGTCAGTGAATCACTCTGTGCCTCGGTTTCCTTAGCTGTAAAATGGGGATTAAGTTCTCCATTCTACTTAAACTGTGAGCCTCGTGGGGGGCAGGGATAGAGTCCCACCTGACTGACTTGTATCTACCCCAGTACTTGGAACAGTGTTTAGCACAAAGTAGTGCTTAATGTACCGTAATTATAACAATAAAAGATTCAGCGATTTAAGAGGGAGGAAAGATGGGTGGTTTATCCCCATTTTACAGCTGAGGGAATTGAGGCACAGAGGTAACATAGAAGGCACGGGAGGGTGTAGAAGTAGACCACGCTGCCTTTACCTCCCATCCCCTAACTGCCTTCCCTAGGCTACCAGAAAGTCTTTGCAAAACCAACAGATGGAATGATAAAGTGTTTTAGTTCTGTCTAGTTGTATGATTAGAACCTGGGTCCTTCTGACTGAGGCCCATGCTCCATCATCTGGCTATCAATCATTTATTTAGTACTTACTGTGTGCAGAACACTGTACTAAGCACTTCAGTAGAGTACAATAGAACAGAGTTGGCAGGCACCTTCCCTACCCACCACAAGCTTTGGGAGAGTACAATATAGCAGAGTTGGTAGACACAGTCCCTGCCCACAACAAAATTAGTCTAGAGGAAGAGACAGACATTAATGTAAATTCAAAAAGAAAAATCAAAAGCTTGGGTGTATTCCCTGCAGTCTGGCAGGGGAAATACACATTAAAATAGTGTAATCAGAATGAACAATTGGGCATTCAAATCGAAGGTGCACAAGCAAGTCGAGGCAGAACTGAAATTGATAACCCTGAAAAGTAGTGTATATAAGTATGTGCCATCTATGTTATACTACTTTAGTCTTTGCACTGTAGGAGTTGAGTCTGTTAGCCACAGGTCAGAAAGAAGCAGCGTGACCTGGCAAATAGAGCGTGGGCCTCGGAGTCAGAAGGACCCAGGTTCTAATCCCGGCTCCACCACTTGTCTGCTGTGTGACCTTGGACAAGTCACTTCTCTGGGCCTCAGTTACCTCAACTGTAAAATGGGGATTAAGACACTGAGCCCCATCTGGGACAGGGACTGTGTCCATCATGTTACTTTGTACCCACCCCAGCGCTTAGTACAGTGTCTAATATTTAGTAAGTGCTTAACAAATACCACAATTGTTATTATTATGAATGGCCAGTCACTGTCACCCCTCATGAACACTTAAAACGTGCTTGGCCACAACGAAAATTGAGAGCCCTCAACCACCCCCTCTTTCCCTCCCTATTTCGATCAATCATTGGTATTGATAGAGCACTGTACTAAGCACTTAGGGGAGTACAGTAGAAGTGGTAGACATGATCCCTGCCCTCAACGATATTATTTGAGCACTTACTATGTGCTAAGCACTGTACTTAATGCTGGGAAAGATACAGTATAAGCAGATAGGACACAATCCTCGCCTTGCTTGGGACTCTCAGTCTGAGGGAAAGGGAGAATAGGTATTGACTTTTCATTTTACAGATGAGGAAACTGAAGCTCAGTACAGTTCTGTGACTTGTCCAAAGTCACCCAGCAGGCAAATGGCAGACCTGAGATTAGAACCCAGGTCTCCTGATTCCCAAGTCTTTGTGCTTCAATTATGATAGGCTAGACTGTAAGTTTTTTGCGGACAAGGAATGTGTCTGTCTATTGTACTCTCCCAAGCGCTTAGGGAGAGTGCTCCGCCCACAGTAAGTGCTCAATAAATACCATTGAATGAATGAATATCATGCTTTCCACTAGGATATGCTGCTTCTCCAAGGATCTTAAAAATTAGTATCTCATAGAGTGCTGCCTCAGTGCTCAGTCTACTTGTCTGTAGTGAAGAGTTCTTCAGAGGTCTTTTAAAAAAAAAAGATTTTGTTAAGTGCTTACTCTGTGCCGGGCACTGTACTAAGAGCTGGGGAAGATACCGGCTAATCAGCTTGGACACGGTCCCTGTCCCACATGGGGCTCCCAGTCAACCCCCATTTTAAAGATGAGGTAAATGAGCACTAGAGAAGGTAAATGAGGACTTGCCCGAGGTCACACAGCAGACTAGCGGCAGAGCAGGGATTAGAACCCAGGTTAAGCGCTTAGTACAGTGTTCTGCACACAGTAAGCGCTCGATAAATAGGATTGAATGAGACCCAGGTCCTTCTGTCTCCCGGGGCCGTGCTCTGTCCAGTAGGCCACACTGCTTCTCAAGGGCCCTGGCCTTGCTCAGCGCATTGCACACTGTCTGGCACCACCACCCCCGCCGCCCACCTAAGCTGCGGGGGGAGGGCCTGCAGTTTCCTGGGTCCTTCTCCTAGTGCAGCCCTGGGGAGTGCATCTGGGCCGTCAGCGGGGACCAAGGCCTGGTCCCTGCCCCAACCCCAACCCCCACCGCTGCCCCATCCCCTGCTCAGCCCCAGCCTCAGCCCCATCCCCAGTCCCACCCCCTGCCCCTGCCCAGCTCCATCCTCTGCCCTTACCCCTGCCCCAGGCCCAGCCCTAGTCTCAGCCCCATCCTCAGCCCCATCCCTAGTCCCAGCCCCTGCCCCAACCCCAACCCCATCGGCCGCCCCATCCCCTGCCCAGCCCCATCTCGGCCCCAGCCCCATCCCCAGTCCCATCCCCTGCCCAGCTCCATCCTCTGCCCTTACCCCTGCCCTAGGCCCAGGCCCACCCCCATCCCCTGCCCCAGTCCCTGCCCCAGCCCGGCTTCCTCCCTGGGGTTCCAAGAGTGCTAGTGTCAGCATTGGCCGCCAGGCGGCAGCTGTGGGCCGTCCTGGGAGCAGTACAGTGCTCCGGGTGGAGGGGTGTGCCCCTGGAGGGGCAGGAAAGTGCTCCTGGGGGGCAGGTGCTCTGGGGAGAGAGGGGGGCATGCTGGGAGCAGTGCTAGGGGACATGATTTGGGGGGCAAGTGCTCCTGAGGGGTTATGGTCTTGGGGTGGGGGGGTCAGTGCTGGCGGGGGAGGGGGGAAGGGAACATATTCTGGGGAGCAAGTGCTCCTGAGGGGCTGTGCTCTGGGGCAGGGGTGGAGGGAGAGGGAGGAAAAAGGTGTCCTGGGGGGCGGGGAGACCAAGGTGCAGTTCTGCTTGGGGTCCGTCGGCTCTTGAACATGTTGGAAGCAGGTGGACCCAGGGTCAAGGGGGTGAAATGCACCGAGAAACAGCGTTGCTTAGTGGCTAGAGCCCGGACCTGGAAGTCGGTTCTATTCCTCGTTCCACCACTTGTCAGCTGTGTGACCTAGAGCAAGTCATTTCACTTCCCTAGGCCTCAGTTCCCTCATCTGTAAAATGGGGATTAAGAGCATGAGCGCTATCGGTGTCCAACCTAACATATCCACCCCAGCGTTTAGAACAGTGTTTGGCACGTAAATGCTTAACCAGTACCATTATTATTATTAGCATCATCCCCTTTTCCCGGGAAGCCCCTGCTGGAGGCCAGAGCAGGCGTCCGAGCAGGGCAGATGGGGGATGCGTAGGACTCGCCTCATTACCCCAGACACAGGCTGAGGGGAAGAGAGAACTGGTATTGAATCCCCACTTTACAGATGAGGAAACTGAGGCACGGAGCAGTTAAGTGACCAGCCCAAGGCCTCACAGCAGGCAAGTGATGGATCTGTGGTTAGAACTCAGGTCTCTGACTCCCAGTCATGTGTTCTTTTTGCTAGGCCATGCTGTTTCTTGTGGTTGCGTCAAGGAAGGAGTGGAGAGACACTTAAGAGGGGTCCTGCTTCACAAACCCACAGAGGATGGTGACTTCCTCTTTACCTACCACCTCTTAATTCTGCTCACTGGTTTTTATCGAGCATTTGCTCTGTGCAGAGAATTGTACTAAGCACTTGGAAAGAGGTGGTGTTATAATAATAATAATGTTGGTATTTGTTAAGCGCTTACTAGGTGCCGAGCACTGTTCTAAGCGCTGGGGGAGATATAGGGTAATCAGGTTGTCCCACGTGGGGGTGGGGCTCACACACTTTTAATCCCCATTTTACAGATGAGGGAACTGAGGGACAGAGAAGTTAAGTGACTTGCCCACAGTCACACAGCTGACAAGCGGCAGGGCCGGGAGTCGAATTCATGACCTCTGACTCCAAAGCCCAGGCGGTTTCCACTGAGCCACGCTGCTTCTCCGTTATGCCTTAAGCAGTATGGCCTAGCAGAAAAAGCATATGCCTGGGAGTCTTAGGGTCCGGATTCTAATTCCACCTCTGCCACTTGTCTGCTGTGTGCCCTTGAGTGAGTCACTTAACTTCTCTGGGCCTCAGTTTTCTCGTCCGTCCTAACTCTTACTTAGACTGTCAGCCGCATGTGCGACCTGACCATCTTGTATCTACCCCAGGACTCGATACAGTGCTTGACCTGTAGTAAGCACTAAACAAATACCACAATCATCATCATCATCATTATTATTCTCCTACACCTTTGCTCCCTCCCCAGTGCCACACCCAAACTCAGAGCCACCACTCCAAACCCAGAACAGCTTTATCCAGGCACGAGGCAGGGGGAAGCTAAGTCACCACTGCATCTATTAATAAGCAGAAACACTCATGCCCAAGAAAGAAAATTCCGGGTGGCTCCTGTAAGAGTCACCATCAGTGGTATTTATTGAGCGCCTAAGGAGTGTGGTTTAAGCAATAAAGAGAGTACCAGAGAAGGAAGACAGACTGTCATGTCCCCCACCCCCACCAGTTTACACTGATACTGTCCTCTCCTTTCTCTCTGGCCTTTCACAGGCTCCTCTTCTTCCTCCCACGCCCTAACTGTGGGTGTCCTTTAAGTGCTGGATCCCCTTCTATTCTCCATCTATACCCACTCCCAAGAGCTTAGTAAAGTGCTCTGCACGCAGTAGGCTCTCAATAAATACGATTGAATGAATAAATGAACCACAGCATCTATTATTATTAAGAAACACTTATGACCCATGAAAGAAAATTCCGGGTGGGTCCCGTATTGGTCACCATCAGTGGTATTTATTGAGCGCCAATGGGTTGTAAAGCAGTGTTCTAAGCAGTTAAGAGAATTAAAAAAAAAAGTAAGACAGACATAGTGCTATTCATTTCGCCCGTCCCACATGGGACAGGGATGAGACAGGGACTTTGTCCAATTTGATTTGCTTGTATCCACCCCAGGACTTAGTACAGTGCCTGGCACGTAGCGCTCAACAAATACCATTATTAATTAATTAACATAGAACGAAGCTCTCATGCCCGGATCCCCCTCCCTGGTCTTTGGAAACAGAAGCCGTAGTCTAACTTGGGCAGAGGAGGGGACTGGCCACGTTTTGGTTGGTTTTTTTAATGGCATTTGTTAAGTATTTAGTATGTGCAAGACACTACTAAAGCACTGCAGCAGGGCCTGATGGATAGAGCACTGGCCTGGGAATTCATTCAATTCATTCAATTGTATTTATTGAGCGTTTACTGTGTGCAGAGCACTGTACTAAGGGCTTGGAAAGTACAATTTGACAACAGATGGAGACAATCCCTACCCAACACCAGGCTCACAGTCTAGAAGCGGGGAAACAGACACCAGAACAAAACAAGTAGACAGGCAACAACAGCATAATGTATTCTAATCCCAGTTCTGCCATTTGTCTGCTGTGACTTTGGGCAAGTCACTTTACTTCTCTGGGCCTCAGTGACCTCATCTGTAAAAAGGGGATTGAGACTGTGAGCCCCATGTGGTACAGGGACTGTGTCCAACCCGCTGTGCTTGTACCCACCCTAGTGCTTAGTACAGTGCTTGGCACATAAGTGCTTAAGAAATACCACAATATTATCATCATCGTCATTACAAGCTAATCAGGCTAGACACAGTCCATGTCCCACATGGGGCACACAGATGAGGGAACTGAGGCACAGAGACATTGTGTCTTTCCCGTGGTCACACACAGCAAACAAGTGGTGGAGCCAGGATTAGAACCCAGGTCCTTCTGACTCCCAGGCCCGTGCTCTATCCACTAGGCCATGCAGTTTTCCTGTCTTCTATCTCCCTACCACCCCCAGACTGTACTCCAAGTCAGTTGCCTCTGGAGCCAGGCCTGTCCACTCCAAAACCGGACCACCTGAACCTCACATCGTCTCTCCTTACCTTCACGGCCCAATTCTCCTTTGGGCATCCCAGGGAGACAGAGTGGATTCACCGAAGCAGCAGACAGAATACTAACTGGGTGTTTAAGCGTTTATTCTACATTGAACACTGAGGCAGATGTCTTAAGATCATTAGTTTGGGCAGTGTCCCTGTCCCACTCCATCTAAGGAAGTGACTATTTATTAAATCTCTGCCTCCCATACTGACTGAGGAGGAAGAACAGGTATTAAATCCATCAGATTGCCTAATCTTGTAATAATAATAGTGGCATTTGTTAAGTGATTACTATGTGCCAGGGACTGTTCTAAGAGCTGTGGTGGATACCGGCACAGCAGGTTGGACACAGTCCCTGTCCCACACGGGGCTCACAATCTTAATACCTATCCCAGCGCTCAGTACAGTGCTCAGCATAGACGTGCTTAACACATACCATAAATACCATAATTATTATTATTGAAGCATCAGTCTCCCAGCCTTTGTAGATGGAAGCTGTCATCTCCCAGTGTCCTAAGGGAAAGAGAACAGGACTGGGAGTCGGGAGGCCTGGGTTCTAAGCCTGGCTCTGGCACTTGCCTATTGTGTGACCTTGACTCCTCTGTGCTCTCTCCATTCTCCCAGGCTGGGTTCACTGAATGATCTGAGTCCCAGAGCCAAGGCTGGGGTGAGATGTGGCCTTTTCCAAGTGGAGAGAGGGAGGGAAGGCGAGAGAGAGAGAGCAAGGGAGGTAGGGGAAGGAAGGGGGAGGGATGGGAAGGAGAAACCAACTAGCCATTGGCCCAGCTCTATGGCACGCGAGTGCTGGCCCTTCTGAGGAAACAGAAGCTGGAGCTGCCAGCCAAGTGGTGCCAGAGGAGTTGGCAGAGCAAGAGGAGAAGCCATTGATGAAGCCACATTGAGGGGTGGTGGGGTTGGCACAGGCCCAGCATGCTGCATCCGATGCCCCACCTCAAGTGGGCTGAGCTGGTCTGGACTAGCCCCCGGGCCTGTTGGCGCTTGGAATAAGGGTGGGGAATCACCGGCGAGGGGCCTTGGAGGCCCAGGCTAAGAGAGTCACGTGCTTCCTGCCCAAAATAAGCCTTCCACCTTCACCCAGCCGGCCCGGGCAGCGTCCAACTCCCAAGCCAGGCCCGGCAGCAGGGAGGACCCAGGAGAGCCCCTTAGACACACCTGGCACAGGCTGAGGGGCCACAAGGAATGGGGCCACCTCGCCCCCTGAGCTGGGCTGAGTCCCCACCGTGGACCCCAAGAGCCGCACCCCATTTCAGCCCGTCGGGCAGCGCGAGAGAGAAATCCCAGAGAGATCAGAGGACAGAGCCAGCCAGCCGGGGCTGAGGCAGGCGGGTGGCCTCAGGCAGGCGTGTGGGAGGCGCTGAGGCGAGGAAGAGCTGTCTGGCCGGTCGGGGTGGGGCCCTGGAGATGGGTGAGGTCCTGGCGGGTCGTGGATGCCCTGATTAGCTCCACTAGGGATTCACCAGCAGCCCCGCCAGCAATCTGTCCCGCTGACGGCCAGTCCCATGTTACTCCCACGCCAGGCCGGCAGTGAGGAGCAGGGGGCTCCCATCAAATCGGACAGTTACTCTCCCCTCTCCTCGAAACCTTATTGAAGGCACACACAACTCCTCCAGGAGGCCTTCCCTGACTGAGCCCCCAACTTTCCTCTTCTCCCACTCCCTTCTGAGTCGCCCTGACTTGCTCCTTTTGTTCTTCCCCCTTCCCAGCCCCACAGCACTTATGTACAGATCTGTAATTTATTTATATTAATGTCTTTTCTCCTCTCCTCTAGACTATAAATTTGTCGTGGGCAGAGAATGCATTTATTATTGTATTGTATTCCCCTAAGTCCTTAGTACAGTGCTCTGCAAACAGTAAGCACTCAAATAATGCGATTGAATGAATGAATGAATCATCTGTGCAGGAAGCCCGTCCTTTCCACCCTGGCTAGGAAGAGCAACAGTTTGTTTTTTTTAATGGTATTTGTTAAGTACTTACTGTGTGCCAGGAACTGTTCTCAGTGCTGGGGTAGATACAAGTTAATTAGTTTGGACACAGTCCCTGCCTCACATGGGGCTCACAGTTTTAACCCCCATTTTACAGTTGAGGTAACTGAGGCCCAGAGAAGTGAAGCGACTTGCCCGAGGTCACACTGCAGACAAGAGGCAGAGCCGGGACCCAGGTCCTTCCGACTCCCAGGCTGGTGCTCTATCCACTAGGTCATGCTTTGGCCATTAGCATCTACGGACAGAGCAAGGAACTTGGCAGTGGCTGGGAATCTAGCAACGAGCCTAGGGCCGCCCCTAAAAGCGGTGTCCAAGAGCCCCAAGACAAACCCAAGCCACCCATGGTGGAGGACAGGGGAGGGGACATAGGCTGCTGGGAATTGTAGTCCCAGCATTCCCAAGGTACCCATGCTCCGTGTCAGGGAGGTCACTTCTGGTTCAGCTGGGCTCATTGCGGGGTCAGGCCCAACCGACTTCCCTCATTTTCTCTCCCAGAAAAAAGGCCACTGAGAGGACCTCCCCAAGTAGCCCAGCCGAGTCAGTTCTGGGCCGCCCAGACTGACCAAGACCTCAGCCCCCAGGGCCCTCCCCCCACCTCTAGACTGTAAGCCCCTCCTCTAGATTGTAAACTCACTGTGAGCAGGGAATGTATGTTCACTGTCACAGTATACTCTCCCAAGTGCTTTGCTTAGTACAGTGCTCTGCACACAGTAAGTGCTCAATAAATCTCCTCCAAGAAGCCTACACATCTCCAAGAAGCCTTCTCTGACTAAATTCTCTTCTTCCACTCCCTTCTACACCATTCTTACTTGCTCCTTCATTCCTCCTCCTCCCTCCCATCCCCACAGCACCTATGTCTATTTCTGTATATATCTGTAATTGATTTATCTATTTATTTATTATTAACATCCGTCTCCCCCTCTAGACTGTGAGCTTGTTGTGGGCAGGAATGTATCTGTTGTTATATTGTACTCTCCCAAGCGCTTAGCACAGTGCTTTGCAGACAGTGAGCGCTTACTAAATACTATTCAATGAATGGAATGGAAGCGGTGGAGACAGACGCCCCAGGCCCTGGGGTGGGGCAGATAGGAGCAGGTCAGAGCCAGAACCGAGACGGGCACACAGACTTCAGTCTTCACATCTCTGGGTTTTACTCTATTGAAAAATATACACATCTGTGTCCCGCCCCGCCCCATACCCTCGCCCTGGGTCTCCCTCCGGTCCAGGCCGCTCACATCCGCTTGTAGCGGTAGATCAGATGCTGGCAGTTGGGGCAGAAGTGATCCACATCCTGGCAGCTGTCCACGCAGAAGGGAATGAGGCAGCAGCCCAGCCAGCATCTGAAACCGGATACCCACAGGTCAGCTGCACCCCGCCCGTCTCACTGGTTGCTTCTCCACCCTCTCCCGTCTGCCTGTGCCGAGGGGCTCAAGGGGCCGGAAGGCCCCGGTCTGCGGGGTCGGAGTCCACCCTCTGTAGTCCCCTGAAAGGAGATGGAGGAGCCATCTTCCTCGCAGGGGACTACAAGGAGATGGAGGAGCCATCTTCCTGGTAGGTGGGACCCCTCGAGGATGGAGATCGGGCCTAGAGCCTCGATCGGACCCTCCCATCGAAGCACTCAGTACAGTGGTCGGCACACAGTCGTACTCTCTAGTTCAGGGGTCAGACCGGGGGGGGGGGGGTCTGGGACAGGCCGGAGCTTGACCACACCCCATGCTGATCTGTCAGGTGACCCTCTCAGCTTCTCTGCCTTAACTTTTCCCTCGATAAGATGAGACGGATGATTCCGGCTTTTCTGATGCAACTCCGATGGCCCGAGGTGGAGATGTGGTAGTATAGGAAGCAGGGCCTCTCCCGAGGTGAGCCGCGTGGGAGTCTCTATCCCGGGGCCTGTCCAGCTCCAGAACCGGAGGCTCACGGCAAGAGGAGAGGACCAGTTTCCTCCACTACACTACCCTCCCCTGGCCTTGTGAGGGCTCCAAGACGGCTGACACGATGCTTGTCTCTATTGAGGCAGACTTGAGGCTTGAAAGCAACATCATCTAAGGACAGCAGTTTTCCCTCTAGTCTCAGGGCTCCCTGCTCTAGACGAGCCCGGCTTGCTGATCCTTCCCCGCTCCCTGCCCCTCCACCCCCTGTTCTGGAGACCACAGCGCACCACCAGGGAGCCGGCTGGGATAGGACGTCACTCACCCGACCAGGCAGAGGCCTCCACTGATGAGCCACGCCATGAGGCCCACGTGACGGACGATCCGGGTCACCACGGACTGGTGGCAGGAAGGGCACGTGACCCGGGCCGGGACATCTGAGAAAACCTGCCCCACGATGACGGCCGGTGCGGGATCAATCATCACCACTGTGGGCACGGACACGGAAAAACAGGAAAGCACAGGCAAGTAGAGCATGAACGAGCGGGGTTCTGGGTCCGGATCTCCACCTCGGGCCCCAGGCAACCGTGGGGGGAAGGAAGAAGGAGCCAGGGGTTAGTCCAATCAGTCCATTAATCAATGGTATTTGAGCACTTTGTGTACATAGCACCGTTCTAAGTACTTGGGAGAGTACAGTATAACAGAATTGGTAGGTAACATTTGTTGCGAGCAGGGAATGTGTCTGTTTATTGCTATAATGTACTCTCCCAAGCGTTTAGTATAGCGGTTTGCACACAGTAAGCACTCAATAAACATGATTGAATGAATAAATGAATGAATACATTCTGAACCCACAAGGAGTTTACAGTCTGGAGGACTGTAAGCATATCACGTTCAAATAATGATGGTAGTGGTTAAGTGCTTACCATGTCTCAAGCACTGTTCAAAGTGCTGAGGTAGAAACAAGATCATCAATTGGACCTAGTCCCTGTTCCGCACCGGGGTTCAGTCTGACAGTGGGAGAACAGACATTTCTGTAGGGGTTCTAATCCCAGCTCTGCCACATGTCTGCTCTGTGGCTTTGGGCAAAGCAAATCACTTCTCTGTGCCTCATTTCCCTCATCTGTCAAATGGGGACTGAGATTTTAAACCTCAAGTGGGACATGGACTGTGCCCAGACCTGATTATCTTGTATCTACCCCAGCACTTAATACAGTGCATGGCACATAGTAAGCACTTACCATTAAAAATTATCCCTATTTCATAAATGAGGAAGCTGAATGAGAGAGATCAAGAGACTTGCCAAAGGTTGCTGGAACAGGTGTCTCCTCACTCAAAGTCCTATGCTCTTTCCCCTAGGGAACACTCCCTCCCGAGGGCCAACAGTTCTCCTCACGCCCAAAATGGGGAGAGCTAGAGAGAGGCAGAAGGCTGATCCTTTTGGAAATGTCACTTCTGGTAGTCACGAATGCCGTAGACTCACTTTCCCAAGCTCAAGGCGTGAATCTTTGTCTGTTCTGAACCTCTAATACCAACTTTCTCATGTACCTCGATCTCATCTATCTCACCACCAACCTCTCGCCCACATCCTGCCTCTGGCCTGGAACTCCCTCCCTCCTATCTGACAGACAATTACTCTCCCCTACTTCAAAGCCTTTTTGAAGGACTTCTCCTCCAAGAGGCCTTCCCTGACTGAGCTCTTTTTTCCTCTTCTCCTTCTCCCTTCTGCATCGCCCTGACTTGCTCACTTTGTTCTCCCCCCATCCTAGCCCCACAGCACTTATGTCCATATCTGTAATTTATTTCCATTAATGTCTGTCTCCCACTCTAGACTGTAAGCTTGTTATGGGCAGGGAATGTGTCTGTTCTACTGTTATATCTCCTCTCTCAAGAGCTTAGTACAGTGCTCTGCACACAATAAGCACTCAATAAATACAATTGACTGACTGAGCCTGCGCTCTTCAGTGGGCAGTCTCCTCACCCTGGTGATGTATGATTATCGGAGGGAACCATTCTGTTTTGGCCCTGGCCACCCACCCTGCATTTCACCGCCTTCATGATCTGGTTGATTTCGGCCCACTCCTCTCTAGCTCAGTGCCCAACCCTTAGAAGGAGAAGTCTCAGTCTTCCCCTTCTATCTATAGAACTCACCCGTCTGGGCGGGATTGAAGCCTGGTGCATCCTGGCCAGGGTCTGCTTGGTACGGTGGTGGAGGTGGGTAGAAACCAGGGGGGGCACTGGGGCCCTGCATCTGACCACCTGGAGGGAAGAGACAAGGGGGTATATAAGGCCCAGGACCCAGGCCGGACATGGATCAAACCCCACCAGGGCTTGGCCACTCTAACAAAGGTCAGGTTTGGCGAGGCTGGAGCGAAGGATGCCCTATCCGACTCCCAACATTTCCCCAGGCCCCCAGGGTGGACTCAAGCCCTCGATTCTGACCTGAAGTCAACCTTGCTTCCCATTCAGAGAAGACAACTCGGACATGACTTTTCCTCACAAGCATGGAGCCCGAGGGACCGGGGCCATTGGAAGCTGCGGGAAATCAGACTGGGGATTCCGGGTCCCACCCCCCACACGTCTCCCCCTCTGGTCATTTGATAGCTGAAGATGTCTAGATAGGAATCCTCCCCACCACAGCGGACATGTCCTCGGTGTTCAGATAACCAGCCCCCTCATCCACGGGGCTCCCCTAATCACCCCAGGCCTCGGCCTCTGGGCATTTGACTCGCAGGGATTGGAACGGTGGTCGCTGGAAGGGAGGAGAAAGTCAAGGGCTGGTAGGGAGAGACAGGATGAGCTACCTGAGACCGGCTGTGAGGCTGGGGGCTGCTGCTTGATCATAGTCTCGGGTCCTGTGAGAGAGAGAGAGAGAGAGAGAGAGAGAGAGAGAGAGAGTGCAGTATCAGGCATGGATATTCTGAAGGAGCAGGTCTCTGAGGCAGGCTGGATCTCCTGAGACAGAACTCCACCTCAATTAGCAAGGTCCTTAGAGAGGCCACTCCTTGAGGTCAAGGAGCGTATTTTCTGCCGCTACTCTCTCGAGCACGTAGTACAGTGCTCTGCACACCATAGGCACTCGATCAATGCAGCTGATTGATTTGGAGGAAGGGGAGCCGAGACAGTGGGGAGAACCCGGCGTGGTTTCTGTGAGGCCTCTTCTCTGAGGACTGAGTTCAGATGTCCGGTCCCTCAGTTGGCACAGAGATAGGGTTCCTCACAAAAATGCTTGGCCTAGCCCTCTCCTCTGCTTCCCACCCCAGTGGTCGTGGGGGTCCCCAGTAGCAAAGCCACCACAAATCATCCTTCAGTCGGTTCCCCAAACCAGGCTCCTGGGTGGCAAGGGGCCCCGGAGGCTCACCGACTGTACCCTAGGGACCAGCCCACCAACTGGGAAAGACTCACGACCTACCCTTCCTTTTCCCCCACCAATTTCAAATTTTTGCTAACCTGCCTCTCAGCAAGGCCTGCATTTAAAGCGGTGCCCCTCCTCCCCCAGCTCCCAGCAGTGAGGGGAGCCTATGGTCAGCTGGCATCTTGCCATGGTGTCCTAAAGGCAGCAGTGGAAAGACACGGGCCGCCGGTTTGCTTCCAGAACTGGATCACGAAACCTGACCATAAAACGCAGCTAAGTGTGCGCTGAGCCACTTCCTCCCTTCCACTTCACCCTGCGGTGGGCCCAGGCCTGGCCCACCCTCCAGCTCGGGGGTCCGCAAGGTGCGTGATGATGATGGTAATTTGTTAAGCACTTACTAGGTGCCCAGCACTGTACTAAGCACTGGTGTGGATACAAACAAATCGAGTTGGACACAATCCCTGTCCCATGTGGGGCTCACAGGCTCAACCCCCATTTTACAGAGGAGGAAACTGAGATCCAAAGAAGTGAAGTGACTTGACCAAGGTCACACGGCAGACAAGTTGCAGAGCGGGGTTAGAACCCATGACTCTCTGAGTCCCAGGCCCATACTCTGTCCACTATGCCATGCTTGTCTAAGGGTTCGTCCCACTACCTGAACCTGCTTGCTTCCCCTCACCCCCTCCCTAGTGACAAAGATTCATAATGGGGCCTAAGTCTCTCCTTCCTCTTCTTCTGAGTCAATCATATTTATTGAATGCTTAGTGTGTGCAGAGCACTGTACTAAGCGCTTGGGAGAGATCGCTATAACAATATAACAGACACATTCTCTGCCCACAAGCTTACAGTTTAGAAGGCGACTCTTGTCCTCCCCTCCTACCCCTGGGATGGTTCCTGTCTTGAGGGTTGTCATCAATCAATGGCATTTATTGAGTGCCCACTATGTGCAGAGCACACTGCACTAAGCACATTATATTAGGTAGACACCATCCCTTCCCACAAGAAGCTTACAGTTTAGAGGGGGAGATGGACATTAAATTACCGATGGATATGTAGAGAAATGCTGCGGGAGTGGGGTGAAAATCAAAGTGCTTAAGGGGTTCAAACACAAGTGCTTCGGCAACGCAGAAGGGAGAGTGGATGGGGGAGGAAGCGATGTGATTTTAGGAGTGTTGTGAGAGGGATGGTCTAAGGGACTAATAATAATAATGATGGTATTTAAGTGCTAACTGTGTGCCAAGCACTGTTCTAAGAGCTAGGGTAGATACACGGTTAGCAGGTTGTCCCACCTGGGGCTCACAATCTTAATCCCCATTTTACAAATGAGGGAACTGAGGCACAGAGAAGTGAAGTGGCTTGCCCAAAGTCACACAGCTGACAAGTGGCAGATTCAGGTTTAGAACCCATGACCAACTCCCAAGCCTGTGCTTTTTCCACTAAGCCATGGAGGGAGCCCCAGGCCCAGAAGGACAGAGTAGAAGGGTCTGTGCTGAAAATAATGAGCTCCCTCTATACTGTGAGCTCACTGTGGGAAGGGAACATGTCTACCAATTCCCTTGTATGGCACTCTCCCAAGTGCTCAGTATAGTGTTCTACACTCAGTATGTGCTCAATAACTACCATTGTTTGATCGATCGATTGATGCACATTGAGTAGGGCAAGAGAACTGAGCCTAGAGGGTGTGGCAGGTTCCTTATCTGTAAAACGAGGATTAAATACCCTTTCTCCCTCCTACTTAGACTGTGAGACAGGGACTGCGTCTGACTGGATCAATTTGCATCTGCCCAAGTGCTTAGTACAGTGCTTGGCCCATTGTAAGCGCTCAACAAGCCATTCGCCTGCTGGGTAACCTAGGGTAAGTCTCTTAACGGAGGCACAGAGAAGTTACTTCACCTGTAAAATGGGAATTAAGACTGTGAGTCCCATGTGGGAGGTGGCCTAGACCCAACCCGATTAGCTTGTATCTACCCCAGGGCTTAGAAAAATGCCTGGAGAACAGCAAGCAGTTAATACCATTCAAAAAAACACCACAGTTGTTATTACTCACCTGACCCTCACCTACTAACCTATTACTAAGTATTTAGTAAGTAAAAAGAAAAACACATTCCGACATGGGTACGGTAAAGAAAGCCCAGGGACAGAAACGCAGCCGCGGCCGGGGCTGTTTTAGATACCCGTGAGCTGGAATGGACCGAGCCGCTCAGAGCTGCAGAGTCTACCCACGGGCATGGGGAAGCCCCCTCCTCAGTCTGGGGCTCCCAATAGGGTTGCTATTTGAATGACTCAGACAGGGTAAAGGGTTGGTGATGCAGGGGAAGCCAGACACATGACCTCCAAAGGGTTAGGGGGGGAGAGGAAGAGGTGGTGGGAAGGGGGAGAAAGGGTGGGGGAGGAAAGGGGGGAGGGGGAAGGAAGAAAAGAGGGGGGAATCGGGGGAGAGAAGGGGGAAAAGGGTGGAAAGACAAGGTGGCTTCAAGAGCAGAGGGAAATCCAGTCCAGCACCTCCTTCCCTCTGCTAACACCCTCCCTTGGGCCCCTGGGAACGGCAGCTTTCCTTCCCATCTTCCTCCTCCTCCCCACAGCCCACCATGCTTGAAACCCCCTGAGCTGCCTCGTTAGCATTAAAGGCAGCAATTCCTGGAAGCCCAAGACAGACCTGGCTCCGGGGACTCCGGGAGAGAAGGTGGCGAGGCAGGAGGGTCGGCTTCCCGGCTCAGAATCAGGCCCGCCCAGCTGCCCCTCACAGTCACCGCTCACAGCAGACGGTTAAGATCCACTCCGGCCCAGGTCCGGAAGTGGATTCCGAAATCACCCCAGAGAGAGCTCCCTGGGGGGGTGTTGTCTAGGGAAGCCGCTCCCTCTGAGAAAGCGGGAATGGAAGTACAGTGGGAGGAGAGGCCTCTGGAAAGGAAATTTCAACTGGAAAGGGCTGCCTGGGGTCCTTGAAGAGGTCACTTCAGGCCCTAATGCTCCAACCCAAACGCAGCTGCAGGTCCAGTTTCCATAGTGCTGTCACCCCGGAGATCCGTGGGTCACAGTCAGTGGTCATGAAAGGGGGTGTGGCCTCTTGCTATTTGCTAAGCGCTTGCTCTGAGCCAGGCACTTTACTAAGTGCCCGGATGGATACGATACGGTCAGCTCAGACCCGATCCCTGTCCCACGTGGGGCTTGTACAGAGTCCACTGGGCAGTTGAGCTCTCTCAGGCCCAGTCCTAATTAATTGTGAAGCAGCGTGCCTCAGTGGAAAGAGCGCGGGCTTGTGAGTCAGAGGTCATGGGCTTGAATTCCGGCTCTGCCACTTGTCAGCTGTGTGACTGTGAGCAAGTCACTTAATTTCTCTGTGCCTCAGTTACCTCAACTGTAAAATGGGCAATTAGATGGTGAGCCTCACGTGGGACAACCTGATTGCCCTGTATCTACCCCAGTGCTTAGAACAGTGCTCTGCACATAGTAAGCGCTTAACAAATACCAACATTATTATTATCATTATTATTAATTAGGGTGAGCACAGCCTGTCTTTCCTCAGTCAGTGGTATTGACTGAGCATTTACTATGTGCAGAGTGCTATACTAAGCCCTTGGGAGAGTATAATACAACAGAATTAGCACACGTGTTCCCTGCCGAGAATGACCTTAGAGTCTAGAGGATAAGCTTACAGTCTTTTTTGTCTTACACTGTCGAGGTACCAAATCCCCTGTTCTTCTATACCTCAATCCCCTGGTTTCTGCTTTGCCTCCTCTCTGGAGGGACGGGTAAACAGGTGGGCAATCCACGGTGGGTAACTAGAGGGCCGGGGCGGGGTGGGGGGGAGTTGGGAGTGTTAGACAATGGTCCCTCTGCATCGGGATAAACATCAACAGTTTGAGGTGTGGAGGGGGAGAGAGAGGGAAGGGAGAATCCTGGACCACCATACCACACGGTTTCCCCAGGCCTCCTTTGGCCACTGTTGGGGCCGGAGGACAATAATAATAATTGTGGTATTTGTTAAGTGCCTATTATATGCCAGAAACTGTACTAAACACTGGGTAGATACAAGTAAATTGGGTTGGAGGCCGTCCCTCTCAGTCTTAGGCCCCATTTGGCAGATGAGGTAACTGAGGCCCAGGGAAGGTAAGTGATTTTCCCAAGCTCGCACACAGCACACAGCGGACAAACGTAGGAGCCGGGATTAGAACCCAGGTTCTACCGATTCCTAGGCCCATGCTCTATCCACTAGGCCATGGTGCAGGGTGACCAGGTATGGCATCCCTGTGGTCTTAGGCATATTCAGAGACTTTCTCGGCTCTCGGTCCTTTGTTTCATTCAGTTATTCATTCATTCAATCGTATTTATTGAACGCTTACTGTGTGCAGAGCACTGTACTAAGCGATTGGGAGAGTACCAAAGAACAATAAACAGGTACATTTCAAATCTCCCCAAACAGGCAAGGTTCCCCCAGACAAGAAGGGCATCCTCACTGGTGCCTACCCATCAACCGCATAAAATACAGAGGAGAAAAGGGTCTACATGGAATCCGGCATTCGCTGCAGCAAACCCCTCGCCCCAGACCGTTCTATGGATACAGGTATCTATCCGTAGCGCTACAGAGAAGCAGCCTGGCCTAGGGGATAGAGCACAGGCCTGAGAGTCAGAAGGACCTAGGTTCTAATCCCAGCTCTGCCACGTGTCTGCTGTGTGACCTTGGGCAAGCCACTTTGTTACTCTGTGAATCTGTAAAGTGAGGATTAAGACTGTGAGCCCCACGTGGGACAGGAACTGTGTCCAACCTGATTAACTTGTATCTGCCCCGGCATTTAGAACAGCACCTGGCATATAGTAAGCGCTTAACAAACACCATTAACTAACAAAACACAGAGAAGCCAAGGAGTGTCAGCTCCTCACTGAACCTCGGCCTCTTGTTGCCCTGGTTGGAGCTGAAGAAAGAAAAAGAAACAAAGAGAGAGCAGTGATGACACAAGTCAAATGGCGAGGAGGGAGCAGCTGTCAATGTAAACAAGCTGATTTTCGACACTGGTTTAGAGGAATTTGCCCAAGTCTGAGGGCCAGTGCTCTCGGGGGGGATTTCTGAAGTCTCTTGAGTGCCCTGGGATGGATTTCCCAGAAATTAGCTCGAAGCAGAGCCCAAGAATCCAGAGAGAATCTTGTCCCCATGACTCCAGGGACCCAGCCTAGCCTGCTGCTGTTCCTCAGCAGCAGTAGGAACGGGAGTGACAAAATGACTGGCTCCTTAAGTAGATAAGCTCGTTCTAGGCAGGAAATATGTCTCCTAATTCTTCTCCTGTATTGTACTCTCCCAAGCGCTCAGTACAGTGCTCTGCACGTGCCATTGATGGATTAACTGATTAAGCTCCCCTTCTTAGGACCAAACCGTGCTGGCATTTGGGGACCCAATGGAGCAGGCCTGCTCTAAGATCCTTGCAGAGTCCATCTCTGTCTCTTTCTCTCTCGGTGCCTCAGAGAACAAAGCCAGACCTGTAGCGCATCCCCTTAGCCCTGCTTTCACAGACCCCAGGAAGAAAGTCAAGATTGTTTCTGTGGAAGAGGGAAGAGAAGCAGCATGGCCTAGTAGACAGAGTGTGGTCCTGGGAGTCAGAAGGTCCTGTGTTCTAATCCCAGCTCCACCGCTTGTCTGCTGTGTGAGCTAGGACAAGTCACTTCACTTCTCTGGACTCACCTCATCTGTGAAATGGGGATTGAGACTGTGAGCCCCACGTGCGACAGGGACTCCAACTCCATTGGCTTGTATCCACCACAGAGCTTAGTACAGTTCCTGACACATAGTAAGCACTTAACAAGTACTATTAACAGAGAAAACAAAAAGAGAGAAGCCATGCAGTGTCAGCCCCTCAGTGGAGCCCAGCCCCTTGCTGCCTTGGCTGGATTTGAAGAAAGAGAAAGAAAGAAACAAATAAAGAAAGAGAGAGCAGCAGGGGTAGCGATGACAAAAGTCAAGTGGCTAGAAGGGAGAAGCACTTGATGAATGCCATCATCTTTATTATTATTATTATTATTATTATCATCACCTCCCCACCGCCACCAGCACCCAGGAAGCTTGGCTGGAACTGGTAGGAACAAACATTTCCTCGACTCTCTGGGAGGAATAAGTACAAAACAAAATACGCACCCGCTCTGTGGCCTCCCTCAAACCAAATCAGTCCTGACCCACACCAGCCTGAGACCTCTTTAACTGAAATCATCATCATAATGGTATTTGCTAAGGGATTACTCTGTATCACGCGCTGGTCTAAGGGCTGCGGTAGATACAAGCTTAATCAGGTTGGACAGAGTCCCTATCCCCCATAGGCCTCATGCTCTTAATCCCCACTTTACTTCTCTGGGCCTCAGTTACCTCGTAGGTAAAGTGACTTGCCCAAGGTCACAGACAAGTGGTGGAGGCAGGATTAGAACCCAGGTCCTTCTGACTTCCAGGCCCATGCTCTATCCATGAGGCCTTCCCTGACTGAGCCCTCCTTTCCTCTTCTCTCAATCCCTTCTGCTTCCTCCTGACTTATTCTTTATTCTTCCAGGCCATGCTGCTTCCCCAAAGAAATGCAGCTCATTTCTGCTGACTCCCCTCAAATCATGGATGAGGTGGGACCACTCCCCTTAAGGTTCCCAACCCCTGTGATCACTCCAGCTGGGAAGGACCCAATCCCAAAGGTCATCTGCCTCTGCTTTCACCTCTCCCACACGCCCCCATTGCTCTGGGCAGAGTTCCCGTGGCTGCCGAAGTTCCAGCCCATCCCTTCTGCTTCCCCCCGCTCAGAGGGGACTGACCACTGATGGATCTTTCCCCTAGCCAATTGGGCCACTCCACCTCCTCAATGATGCTCAGTCCTCCTCAAAGGCATTCGCTTAACAGAGTCCCGGAGCCCCCACGGAGCTCAAATTTCTTCCTCCTCCACCATCCCTGACACCCAACTTCCTCAAACGCACCCTTTTGTCTTCACTTCTCCGTGGCCCATCACGTGTGTTTATTGGAGAAGCTCTATCTTTGACCTCTGGCTTTCATTTGTATGGATCAAAGTCTACCATGGAAAAGGGTGCTAATCCCAAGCCCAGCCCAGCTGACCCAAACCCCAACCTCACAGCCCTTCCAGCCAGTCAGTCGTATTTATTGAGCACTAACCGTGTGCAGAGCGCTGTTTAAAGAGCTTGGGCGAGAACAATATAAAATATAACAATTTCCTGACCACGATGAGCTTACAGACCAGAGGAGGAGACAGACAGCGATATAAATAAGTGACAGATTTGTACGTAAGTGCTGTGGGGCCGGGAGGGGAAATGAATAAAAGGAGCAAGTCAGGATGACACAAAAGGGAGTAGGAGAAGAGGAAAGGAGGGCTCAATCAGGGAAGACCTCATGGAGGAGATGTGCCATCAATAAGGGTTTGAAGCAGGGTGGGGTGGGAAAGAGTAACTGTCTGTCAGATATGGGACGAGGGTAGGGGGGAGCGTTCCAGGCCATTGGCAGGACATGGGCGAGAGGTTGGAGAAAGATAAGCTTGAGGTATAGTGAGAAGGTTGGCATTAGAGGAGTGCAAAGTTCCCTCTGAAATATGGGTCAGTTTTTTAGCAACCACATGCCAAGAGACCCAGATTTTTCTGTGTCTCCAAGTTCAACAGCAGATATCCCGAAAGGATGGGGGAGTGGAGGCACTTGGGGGATTCGTCACGGTGTAGTAGATACGGCACGGTCCTGGGAGTAACAGGTCATGGGTTCTAATCCCAGCTCCGCCGCTTGTCAGCTGTGTGATTTTGGGCAAATCACTTCACTTCTCTGGGCCTCAGTTATCTCATCTGTCAAATGGGGATTAACACTGTAAGCCCCATGAAGGACAGGGATTGGTCCAACCCAATTTGCTTGTATCAACCCCAGCGCTTAGTAGAGTGCCTAGCTCATAGTAAGCACTCTATCAATGCCACAATTATTATTTTCCAGGAGGAACATCGGGCAGATTGGGGTGGGGAAGCGGAACGACCAGCGGTGCCACCAGCCAGAGGGGGCAGGATGGGAGGGCTTTTAGCCCATCCAGTCACTGGCCTTCTCAACCGGAGCCCCTTCCATCCCCTGAATCGTTCTTTGAGTGCGGAAATACGCCCTCAGACGCCTGGGGTTCCCCTAAGTGGGGTAACCCCCAGGCCCCGCAGTCGGGACTTGGGGTCCCCTCCGGTCAGACCTTGTGAACCTGCAGAGGACCCCTGAGGCACAGCAGGAATCACCCCCTCAGATTTGAGGGGTCCCGGCCCTCTGAAGCCCTGGGCAGGCCCTGCTAGGGTTAAAGGAGAGCAGGGGTGGACCTTGGAGCTGGTGTCCCATACCGGGTTCCTGGATGAGCAGGGCGGGGGTGGGCGAGACCTCGAACCTCCCTGGAGATGCTGTGCCAGGGCAATGGGGAGCAGGGGGTACATGGCGGGTCTGGACCAATACAGATCCCTTGGCTCCTTCTCTGGGATCTGTTCCCAGCTTAGCCCTTCCCTGGGCAGGGTGGATGGGTGGCAAAGGGGTAGGGAGAGAAGAGAGAGAGCCCCACAGCACTTATGTACAGATCTGTAATTTATTTGTATTGATATCTGCCCCCCAGCCCCCAGACTGCTGGCTCCTTGTGGGCAGGGAATGTATCTGTTTATTGTTCTACTGTACTCTCCCAAGCGCTTAATACAGTGAGCCCGTCATTAGGCAGGGATTGTCTCTGTTGCCGAATTGTACATTCCAAGCGCTTGGTACAGTGTTCTGCACATAGTAAGCGCTCAATACTATTGAATGAATGAATACTCTGCATGCCATAAGTGTGCAATTCATTCATTCAATCAAATTTATCGAGCGCTTACGGTGTGCAGAGCACTATACTAAGTGCTTGGAATGTAAATATGATTGATTGATGGGGGGACGGGGGGACGGGGGACAGAGAAGGGGGACAAAGAAGGGGGGGCAAAGGGAGGCAACGGGGACGGGGACAGAGAAGAGGGGACAGAGGGGGGGACGGAGGAGGGGAGGGACAGAGGGAGAGGAGGGACAGAGGGAGAGAGGAGGGACAGAGGGAGAGAGGAGGGCATGAGGGAGAGAGGAGGGCATGAGGGAGAGAGGAGGGATGGGGCGGGAGGGAGAGGGAGAGAGGAGGGGGAGAGAGGGAGAAAGAGGGAAGAGGGAGAAAAAGGGAGACAGGGAGAGAGGAGGGGGAGACAGGGAGAGAGGAGGGGGAGACAGGGAGAGAGGAGGGGGAGACAGGGAGAGAGGAGGGGGAGACAGGGAGAAAGAGGGAGAAAGGGAGAAAGAGGGAGAAAGGGGGAAAGAGGGAGAAAGGGGGAAAGAGGGAGAAAGGGGGAAAGAGGGAGAAAGGGGGAAAGAGGGAGAAAGAGGAAGAGAGGGGGAGAGAGGGAGGGGGGTAGGGGGGAGAGAGGGAGGGGGGTAGGGGGGAGAGGGGGAGGGGGGAGGGGGGAGAGAGGGGGAGAGAGAGGGAGAGAGAGAGGAGAGAGGGGAGAGAGGGACAAAGAGGGGGGAGAGGGACAAAGAGGGGGGAGAGGGACAAAGGGGGGGGGAGAGGGACAGAAAGTGGGAGAGGGAGGGGGAGGGAGACAAGGTGGGGGGAAGGGGAGGAGGAGGGGGGAAGGGGGGGAGAGTGGAGGAGCGGGGAGGGGGGAAGGTGGGGGGAAGGGGGAAGGGAGAGAAAGAAGGTGGGGGAGGGAGGGAGAGGAAGAGAAAGTGGGGGACGGAAGAGAGAGAGTTGGGGGGAGGGAGATAGAGTGGGGGAGGGAGAGAGGAGGAAAAGAGAGAGGAGAGGAAAAGGTGGGGGGAGAGAGAGGGGAGGGAGAGAAGGTGGGGGAGAGAGGAGAGGGTGGGGGGGGCGGGAAGGAGGAAAATAGAGGGAACCAGGGGGAGACTGGGGCGGGGGGGAGAGGGAAGGGGACGAGTCCGGGCTGGGCGGGGGCAACGCCCTTAGTGTGAACCGGGGTGGGGTGGGCGCTCGGAAGAACACGTTCCCTTCCCGTCCAGTCCCGTCCCTTCCCTTCCCGGACGGGTCCGTGCTGGGGGAGGCGGCCGATGTCCGGAACGGAGCCCGCCCCTCCTTCCCTCCCTCCCTTCGCCCCTGTCCCGAGGGGGCTCAGCCCGCCTCCCCCGGGACCCCCCGCCCCGCCCCAGGGCACTCACCCTCCGCAAAGCGCTCGCCCCCGACCCCCGCCGGACTCAATCTCCCTGCCCTTTAGGCGCCCCCAACCCCTTTCCCCTGAAGCCCCTTCCCCCGAGGGGAGCTCGCCCTCCCAGCGCTCAGTGCAGTGCCGGGCACATCGTAAGCGCTTAACAAATGCCATCAGAATGATTATTACTTCCTCGCCCTCTGCGGTCGGTGGGTCCGATGCGGGGGGGGGGGGGGGGCGGGGGGAAGGCACCCTCTGAGCCCGGGACCCTCCCCCGGGGACCCCCGGGGACCCTCACCCAGCTCTGAGCGTCCGGAGCAGGAACTCTGCAAACCTCCCAGGGAGGAGTGGGGGGGTCCAAGGAGAGACTGGGACTTGCCACCGGACCAGAAAAGCCACCCCCTCAAACCCCACCCACCTCCTTTCGTCCCGCCTCGGCCCGCCCCTTTGAAAAATCAAATTCTGGGACTTGCTACTTACTAGGTGCCGGGCACTGTACTCGACGCTGGGGGAGGGTGCCGCTCCCTGCCCCCCATGGAGCTCACCGTCTTAATCCCCAAAATTGCCTCCTGGGACTGGGAGCCCGTTGGGGGCGGGGGATCGTCTCTCTTTATGGCTGTACTGACCTTTCCAAGCGCCTAGTGCAGTGCTCTGCACCCAGGAAGCGCTCAATAGATGCGAACGAATGAATGAATAGTGCTTTCTCGGATGGGGTGGGGGAGATGGGAGAGGGCTCGGGGAGGGAAGGGTTAAGAAAAGGTGCAGAGAGGTCATCTGTTGCAGAAGGGGGCGGGAAGGGGAGGGAGTCTGCAGGTGAATCCCTCTCGCCCAGGTGTTCCGCGTGGCTTCGCCCAAATCTCCCAGGGCTGAGCTCTCCCTCGTCCCTCATTTCCCAGCCCAAAGCGGCGTGGCCTTGCCGGCTTCTAGCAATCAGTGACAGTGGAACCCTTACTTAGTGCCGAGCACTGCCCTGAGCCCTGGGGAGAGGACGGGGCGGCGGGTGGACACTATCCCCGTCCTCCGGGATCTACCATCTAACGGCTCTGGCAGCGGTCCACCCTGGGACTTGGTCAAGTTAGTTGACCTTTCTGGGGCTCAGGCTCCTCGTCGGGCATAATGGGATTCAGATTCTTGTCCTTTTTGTAAGGGTTTTTGTTACGCGCCTACCGTGTTTTCCCCACTCCTCAATAACCTCCAGTGGTTGTCCATCACGGCCACATCAAACTGGAGCACCTGGCCATCAGCTTTAAATCACCTTGCCCCCCTCCTATTTCACCTCCCTACTCTCCTACTACAATCCAGCCTGCACACTTGGCTTCTTTAATCACCTACTCGCTATACCTTGATCTTGTCTATCTCGCCACCGACCTCTCACCCGTCCTGCTTTGGGTCTGAAACACCCTCCCTCTATGTATCTGACAGGCAATTCCTCTCCCCGCCTTCAAAGGTTTAGCGAAGGCGCATCTCTTCCGAGAGGGCTTCCCTGACTATTCGTTGGATAGTATTTACTGAGCGCTTACTACGTGCGGGGCACTGTCCTAAGCGCTTGGAATGTACAAATCGTCAACAGAGGCAGTCCCTGCCCTTTGACGGGCTTACAGTCTAATCGGGACTAGGTCCTCATGACCTCTTCTCCCTTTCCTCTTTGTGTCACCCTGACTTACCCCTTTCATCCAAATTCCCCTTTCCAGCCCCACAGCACTTACGTACTTAAATAAGTGTCTGTCTCCCCCTCTAGAATGTAAACTCGCTGTGAGCAGGGAAAATGTCTGTTATTGTTCTTTTCCAAGCATTTAGTACGGTGTTCCACACGTATGAAGTGCTGAATAAATATGATCGCTTATGGACCAGGTACCATACTAAGCACCGAGGAAGATAAAAGTTAATCCGATTGGACGTATTCATTCAATCGTATTTATTGAGAGCTTATCTTGTGCGGAGCACTGCACTAAGATCTTGGAATGTACGATTCAGCAACAGATAGAGACAATCCCAGCCCAGCGATGGGCTCAGGTTCTAAAAAGGGGAGACAGACAGCAAAACAAGACAAGTAGGCATCAGAACCATCAAAAGAGATAAATAGAATCATAGATATAAAATCAATAGAGTAATAAATAATATATACATGTGCTGTGGGGAGGGGAAGGGGATAGAGCAGGGGGAGGGAGTAGGGGGAATGGGGAGGGGAAGAGGGGCAGAGAGGAAAAGGAGGGCTCAGTCTGGGAAGGCCTCCTGGAGGAGGTGAGCTCTCAGTAGGGCTTTGAAGAGGGGAAGAGATTAGTTTGGCGGAGGTGAGGAGGGAGGGCATTCCAGGTCAGCGGTAGGACGTGGGCCAGGAGTCCACGGCGGGACGGGTGAGAACGAGGCGCCGTGAGGAGATTAGCGGCAGAGGAGTGGAGTGTGCGGGCTGGGCTGGAGTAGGAGAGAAGAGATGTGAGGTAGGAGGGGTCAAGGGGATGGACAGTTTTGAAGGCAAGAGTGAGGAGTGTTTGCTTCATGGGAAGGTTGATAGGAAGTTTTCGAGGAGGGGAGTGACATGCCCCGAGCCTTTCTGTAGAAAGATGATCCGGGCAGTGGAGTGAAGTATAGACTGAAGTGGGGAGAGACAGGAGGATGGGAGATCGGAGAGGAGGCTGATGCAATCATCCAGTCGGGATATTATGAGAGATTGTACCAGCAAGGTAGCAGTCTGCATCCCACTTGGGACTCACGGTTTTTAACCCCAGTTTACAGATGTGGGAACTGAGGCACCGTAAAGTGAAGCCATTTGCCCAAGGTCACACAGAAGACAAGTGGCAGAGTCTGGATTAGAACCCAGGTCCTTTTGACTCCCAGGCCTGGGCTCTATCCACTGGGCCATGATGCTTTTCCTCCATCTTAGACCCAGAACCCGGAGGGGAATAAAGGCTGTGCCCTATATGATTATTTTTGGGTCTGGCACAGATGATGGAAAGGGCAGGGAGATGGGACCAGGAGACCTGGATTCTAGTTGTATTATTCCCACTAGGAGGCTTTGGGCAAGTCACTTGTGATCTCTGTGCCTGTTTCTACCAGTATTAATAATAATGCTGCTATTTGTTAAGCGCTTACTATGTGCAGAACACTGTTCTAAGCGCTGGGATAAATACAGGGTAATCAGATTGTCCCATGTGAGGCTCACAGTCTTCATCCCCATTTTACAGATGAGGGAACTGAGGCACAGAGAAGTGAAGTGACTTGCCCACAGTCACACAGCTGACAAGTGGTAGAGCTGGGGTTCGAACCCATGACCTCTGACTCCCAAGCCCGTGCACTTTCCACTGAGCCATGAGTATTAAAAGGAGATAGACCTTGTCCTTTCTGACCTAAAGAGGATGCCGTAGAGTTGCAAGGATGCAGATAAAGGTTCTGGAGAGCAAGCAGCTAATGTTCTGGATGGTGATGATGGGGTCTCTGTGAGGTGGGCAGGGGGAGACACAATGTCCGATCCCCTCCGGGTCCTGAAGATCAAGAAGGAAGAAGGAATTGACTGTAGTGCTGGTGGTTTTCACAGAGCCTCTAGCCCTCTCTGGTCCTTGCCAACGATGCTGCCGCTGGGGCGCGGAGTGGGCAGTGTTGCAGCCCAATGCAGTCAGTCAGTCGATCTTTTTTATTAAGTCCTTACTGTGTGCAGAGCCCTGTACTCAGCTCTTTGGAGCATACAGTGTAACAATATAACAGACACGTTCCCTGCCCTCAACAAGCTTACAGTCTAGAGAGGGACCCAGACACAAATATAAATAAATAAATTACAGTTATGTATGTAAGTGCTGTGAGGCTGGGAGGGAAGTGAATAAAGACAGCAAGTCTGAGTGATGCAGGAGGAAGTGGGAGAGGAGGAAAGGAGGGCTAAGTCAGGGAAGGCCTCTTGGAGGAGATTGCTTTCAATAACACTTTGAATGGGGGGGAGAGTAATTGTCCGTCGGTTATAAGAGGGGAGGGCATTCCAGGCCAGAGGCACATGGGCAAGAAGTCTGTGGTGAGATAGACTAGATAGATGTTCAGCGAGGTTAGCATTAAAGGAGCGAAATGTGCAGGCTGGGTTGTAGTAGGGGAATAGAAAGGTGAGGTAAGAGTGGGCAAGGTGATTGAGTGATTTAAAGTCAACGATGGGGAGCTTTTGCTTGATCCAGAGATGGATGGACAACCACTGGAGATTCTTGAGGAGTGGAGAAAAATGGAGCAAACATTTTTGTAGAAAAATGATCTGGGCGGCAGAGTGAAGCATGAACTGGAGTCGGGAGAGAACAGTGCTCTGCACATAGTAAGTGCTTAACAAATACCAACATTAATTATTATTATTATTATTATTATTGTTAACTGGCAGAGCAGGGGTTAGAACCCAGGTTCTTCTGACTCCCAGGCTTGTGCTCTATTCAAGAGGTGCTGCTTCTCATCTGCATAGAGATGGTAGTTGAAGCCATGGGAGTGAATGAGTTCTCCAAGGGAGTGGGTGTAGATGGAGAATAGAAGGGGACCCAGAACTAAATCTTGAGGGACCCCCACAGTTAGGGGGTGAGAAGCAGAGGAGGAGCCCTCAAAAGAGACTGAGAAAGAGCAGCCAGAGAGATGAAGAGAAGTAGGAGAGGATAATGTCACTGAAGCCGAGGTTGGATAATGTTTCCAGGAGAAGGCGGGGGTCGACAGCATCGAAGGCAGTTGAGAGGTTGCGGAGGATTAGTTAAGAAGGAATAGAGGCAGTAGGATTTGGCAAGAAGGAGATCATTGGTGATCTTGAAAAGGGCAGTTTCTGTGGAGTGAAGGGGAAGCCAGATTGGAGGGGGTAAAGGAGAGAATTGGAGGAGAGGAATTTGAGACAGCGAGTGTAGACAACTCTCTCAAGGACTTTAGAGAAGAATGATAGGAGGGAGATGAGTGATAACTGGAGGAAGCCTTGGGGTCAAGGGAGGGGTTTTTTTTAGGATAGGAGAAACATGGGGATGTTTGAAAGCAGTGGGGAAGAAGTCATAGGAGAGCAAACAGTTGAAGATGACAGTGAGAGAGGGAAGAAGGGAGATGGCAAGTGTTTTGATAAGGTGCAAAGGGATGGGGTCAGATGCGCAGGTGGAGGGGGTGGAGTTTGAGACAAGGCAGAAGATCTCCTCTGGAGATACTCCAGGGAAAGATGGAAGAGCTGAAGGAGGAGCAGGAGGGTGGAGGGCCTGGGAGAGGCAGGGGAGATTTTAGGGAGATCACGCCTGATAGTGCCAATTTTCTCAATAAAATAGCTGACCAGGTCATTAGGGGCTAGGGATGGGGGAGGCAGGGCATGGAGAGTTTGAGGAGGAAGCTAAACATCTGGAACAACTGGCGAGAACAATGGGCATGGGCATCATAATGGATGTGGAAATAATTTTGCCAGGCAGAGGAGAGGGCAGAATTAAACCACACAAGGATAAACTTGAAGTGGATGAAGGCCTGAAATCTAGAATTCCACCAGCAACGCTCTGCAGCTCGTGCACAAGAGCCGAGGAGGCAGGCTGTGGAGGTGATCCGGGGCTGTGGGTTAGTGGTACTTTATCGACAGAGGGATGGGGAGAGAGTGAGTTGAGTTCAGTAGACAGAGTGGGTGTTTGCGTCAATCTGGTTATCGAGGGAAGGTAGTTTGGGTATGAAGGCTAAATGGGGCAGGATGACTTGAGAGAACTGAACGGAGTCAAAAGATCGGAGGTCTCTGGGGAGGAACGGCACAGATTTGCAGGGAGGAGATGTGTGGGAGAGAAGTCGGGTGAGGAGGTTGGGGTCAGAGAGAAGGATTTCAGAGTGGGCGAGGGTAGAGATTGTACAGGGACTAGAGGTGAGGAGATCAAGTGTGCGTCCGAGTTGGTGAATGGGTGAGATGGGGTGGAGCAGGAGGACAGTGGAGTTGAGGTGTGAAAGAAGGTGGAGAGTGGAAGGGTCTTTGGAAACAGATATGTGGATATTGAAGTCTCCAAGGATCAGTATACAGATGGAAAAAGAGAAAAGGAATGTGAGAGAGGGCTCCAAGTGTTTCAAAAAGTTGGAGGTGGGACAGTGCGATGGAAGGAAGAGCTTTTCCATGTAGGACCCTCTCGGAGCCGAAGTGTGCGTGGTGCTGAAGCTGGCCCGGAGCCCTGCGATCCAGCAGGTGATTATCTTGGTAGCAGCTGCGATCTTTGTCCCCCTCATTAGCCTGGGATAGGGCATCTTTAAACTCTCTCCTCTCCCCTCTTTCCCCATAATCCCCCTGAGGCGGTCAAGGAGAAGGACAAGGCCTCTGCCTCGTCTCTCCCCAGAAGGAGGTTCTTGTTTAGAACGAGGAAACTGCAGAGCCCTGAAGTGGCCCTGCTCCCCAACCCCCTACAAGCTTGGCCAAAACAGGCTCTATCTGTGGGGGGAGGAGAGAAGGAACAGAACGAGGGGCCCATTGGCCAGTGGCTTTGTGGGATCCAGCATCAGATTCTAGGCCACAAAATGATACTCTGTGTCCCTGACCTGCCTCTGCTTCCTCTTCTCTGAAGAGTTCCCACGTCTGACTGTGTCCTTGCAGCATTCCTGGGATGGCAAGTGGGGCAGAGATTACTAGTCCCATTTTAAAGATTTGGAAGCCAAGGCCAGAGGGGTGAATCGCCATCTCTCCCAGGAGGACTTCCTCAATGTATTTTTCTTCCCCCAAGTCACACTCTCCCAACCTCGGCACATTTGCACCACCTCCTATTTTGACAACAATTCTGTCCATGGAGACTTTTTAACACTCTACAGTTTAATTCCCATTCTATTTTTCCTCTTCTCGGTAATTATTCTTTGTCTCTTCTCCAAATTGTAAACTCCTTAAGGGCAGGGACTGTCTCTTAGTTCTACTGTGCTCTCCCAAACACTGTGTACAGTGCTCTGCGCACATTTGGAGCCCCCAACATACTTCTAATTGGCTGAGTGACAGATTGATCACTTTCACCCTGCAAATCTGGATCAAAACCAGCAGGAAAACATGAGAAAAGGATTGTGGTTTTTTTTTAACGGTATTTATTAAGTGCTTACCATGTGCCGGGCACTGTACTGAGCACTGAGGTAGATACAAGCTAATCAAGTTGGACACAGTACATGTTCCACATGGGACTCACAGTCCCAATCACCATTCTACAGATTTGGTAACTGAAGCACAGAGAGGTTAAGTGACTTGCCCAAAGTCACTTGGCTGACAAGTGGCAGATCTTAGATTAGAACCTAGGTCTTTCTGACTCCCAGGCTCGTGCTCAACCCATCAGACCATGCTGCCTAAAGGAAAGGAGGCAGGAGTGAAGACACTGGATTTCACATTCACTGTAGCTCAAATTAGCAAGCTGTACAGTGTCTCCTCTCTCCACCCTTCCTAATGATCAGTAGACCTTCATTTGGAGGGCACAGTTGCATATTTTCTCTGCTAGTTTTCCTCCCTGTCCACCTCATTCGCCTTTATTAAATTAGGACTTGCTCTGGAGAAAAGCACATCTTTCTTTCTCAAGTTGCCATAGATGAAAAATCTCTGTTCCTCTTTGGAAGGGGAGGATGCTGTTGAGAAAGAGAGAGAGGATGACAGGTTGTCCGATTCCCCCATGCCAGCCGCAGCCCCCCAATACCACTAAGAGGGTCCCTGCTGGAAAAGAAGAAAAAGCCAACTAGCTTCCTCTGCCCACTCTCCAGAGAGAGGAGTAGAGCGTAAGGGGATGGTGGGAGTGTCCCCTCCTTCTCTCTCCCCTTTCCCTTTTTCTCCTTCTTTCCCTCCCCTAGCCCTCCCCTGGCCTGCTGGGTTAGAGGAGGTTTTGTGAGGGAAAGTTGTATTCATTCAATCGTATTTATTGATGCTTACTGTGTGCAGAGCACCTTACTAAGCACTTGGGAGAGTACATCAGCATGACATAGTGGATAGAGCACGGGGCTGGGAGTCAGAAGCCTACAGGGGGAGACAGACATTAATAGAAATAAATAAATTACACCACCCACAACTCCCTTCTTTTCCTGCAGCCACTCTTAACATGGAAGGCCCCACTCCAACACTGCCAACCTCAGCCCCAGCCACCCACGGACTTTGCCCCAGCAAAGGCAGAGGGGCCAGGGAGGCCAATGCTGGGTTTATGGCCCCCAGGCGGCTCCCCATCCTTGGGCACGTCCCTCACCACTGCCCACCCACCTCCTAACAGCGCCCTGCTCCTCACGTGGGACAACCTGATTACCCTGTATCTACCCCAGCGCTTAGAACAGTGCTCTGCACATAGTAAGCGCTTAACAAATACCAACATTATTATTATTATTACTATGTGCAGAACACTGTTCTAAGCGCTGGGGTAGATACAGAGTAATCAGGTTGTCCCACGTGAGACTCACAGTTAATCCCCATTTTACAGATGAGGTAACTGAGGCACAGAGAAGTGAAGTGACTTGCCCACAGTCACACAGCTGACAAGTGGCAGAGCCGGGAGTCGAACCCATGACCTCTGACTCCGAAGCCCAGGCTCTTTCCACTGAGTCTGTGCAGAGCACTGTACTAAGCGCTTGTAATGTACAATTCGGCAACAGGTAGAGACCATCCCTGCCCATCGACAGGTTTACAGTCTAATCGGGGGAGAAGGACGGACGAAAACAAGTCAACTTCCACAACAGACGATGTTGCCAGCCTCAAACGTGTCCCTCGGATGGGCCCCGGCCCCATGCAACCCTTTTCGGGTGGGTCTCAGGCCCACGTAATACTACTACTACTAATAATGATGGTATTTGTTAAGCGCTTACTATGTGCCAAGCACTGTTCTAAGTGCTGGGGTAGATACAAGGTAATCGGGTTGTCCCACATGGGGCTTACAGACAATCTCCATTTTACAGATGAGGTAACTGAGACAAGAGAAGTTAAGTGACTTGCCCAAAGGCACACAGCTGATAAGCGGTGGACCCGGGATTAGAACCCACGACCTCTGACTCCCAAGCCCACGCTCTTGCCACTAGGCCACGCTGCTTCCAGCGCGTCACCCTCGGGCGACCCAATCCCTCACATCTCCTTCAGACGGGCCCCATTCCTACATGTCTCCTTCAGACGAGCCCCAGTCCCGTGCATCCCCCTCAGACGGGACCCAGGCCTGTGTGTCTCCTTCAGATAGGCCCCAGCCCCACGCTTCCTTCTCAGATGGGCCCCGGCCCCGTGTTCCTCCTTCAGATGGGCCCCAGCCTATCACCCATCACGCAGGGATGGGTTTGAGCATTGGCATGTCGAGAGACAGAGAGACCAGAGTCAGAAAGGTTGAGGCATGCAAAATTTATTCCATGAGGCAAATTGAACTTCTCTTCTCGGGAGGAATACACTTACGTGGCCAGCAAGGGACACCCGACTTCTACCGGCTGATGGAACCGGGAAGGAGACACCGGTTGCTTCCAGGGGCTACCTTTCAAATCACCTGGCAATTGAGCTCCCTCCCCCAAGGGATACTCACTTCTCCTTGCTCCCACGAGGAGGTCTAATTAGTCACTCGGCACCAAGCAGAGTCTGACAGTGTTGGTGTTCCCGGCTCTGGGGAGAAGCGGCTCGCCACATCCGTATGTCAGAGTTCCAACCAACTACAAAGTGTTCATAGAGATTCCTCCCCAGATATACCCTGCTACTTCTCAATTCTCAATTTGCTTCCCTTCCATGACCATATTTGGGGTAGGGGAGAAAATTATCTAACAAGAGCCATCTGAATCTTCTGGCTGTCATCCCCACCTTCCAAAGTTAGTGAGCTTGTGGGCTTTCAGTATTAAGAGACCCGGACCTCTCGGGTTGACACCGGAAAGTATGTGGGGTCCTTATTCAGAGCTAATACTCTGGACTCCGGCCTCACGTGTCCCCCTGAGATGGGACCCGACCCCACAGATCCCTCTCAGACAGGCTCACGGTCTTGATCCCTGTTTTACAGATGAGGTAACTGAGGCACAGAGAAGTTAAGTGACTTTCCCAAGGTCACATAGCAGTCATGTGGCTGAGCCAGGATTAGAACCCACTACCTCTGACTCCCAGGCCAGTGCTCTTTCCACTAGGCCCATGTCCCCCTGAGACAGACCAGGTCTCCTTCAGATATGCCCCCCCCTCACACATCCCCCTGAGACGGGCCCCAGCCCCTCACATCTCCTTCGGGAAAGGCCCTGGACCCACCTATCCCCCGAGACTGACCCTGGCCCCACGCATTTCCCTGAACAAGCTTCCGGTCTTGAACTTCAGCATGGCTTGGTGGATAGAGCATGGGCCTGGGAGTCTAATCCTAATCCTAGCTCTGCCACATGTCTGCTGCATGACCTTGGGCAAGTCACTTCACTTCTCTGGTCCTCAGTTATGTCATCTGTAAAATGGGGATTAAGAGTGGGAGCCCAATGTGAGACAGGGAAATATCCAATCTCATTAATTTGTATCTACTCCGGGGCATAGAACAGTGCTTGGCAAATAGTAAGCATTTAACAAGTACTACAGTCATCATCATCTTCAACTTCACTGTGTGGGACTGGGAGAGGGCAAAGTTCCTGTTTCACTTGGGCTCTTCCCTTTCTTCCTCATGACTGGGACGTGAAAGCTTCAGTTAGCCTCAAGCCCGTACTCTCCTGGGCTGGGACCTTTCTCCACCAGGAAAAGGGTGAAGCCCCCTCCCAGGCCCTACCATCCCACCTCCATAACAATAATAATAATAATAATTAGTGGTATTTGATAAGCACTTACTCTGGGCTAGGCACTGTACTAAGCGCTGGGATGGTTACAAGCAAATCGGCTTGGACACAGCCCCGTCTCACATGGGACTCACAGTCTTAATTTCCATTTTACAGATGAGGGAACTATGGTACAGAGAAGTTATGGTCACACAGCAGACAAGTGGCGTAGCCAGGATGAGAACCCAGGTCCTTCTGATTCCCAGGCCTGAGCTCTATCCACTAGCCCATGCGGCTTCTGGTCCAGGTTTGGAAAGAAAAGGAGAAGGAGAATGTTTTACGGAGGTCTGGGATGGTTAAGGGCATTCCAGGAGCGGGGCTCATCCTGCCTTCGTTTTCCCCATGGGTAAGGAATTCCCATCACTGACGTTTTGGATCCCCATGGCTCAGTTCCTGGAAGGATGAGTCAGGAAGCTGAACCTGCCTGTCTTTCCTGGGCTATTATGACAGAGTTGGGGCCTGAGCAGGGGGTGATCCTGGGCCTGGAGCCAGATTTTGACTCTGAGTCTCTCTGAGGGAGGAGGAGGAGGAGGAGATGGGTGCGTTCCAGGAAATGAGATTCAGCTTCCTTGTGGATCATCTCCTGGAGACTACAGGGCTAATCAGATTTCTCCCAGGCCAAGACTGGCTGCGTCAGAGACGGGGCTGTGCGTCCAGACAAGCCTGCAGACCCCGCAGCGGGGTTTGCTAAGAGACAACAGCAACCTCTCCCTCTCTTATATCTCCCTCCCAGCCCTGGCAGACCCGATCTGGTCCACATCCTTTTTTAGGTCTGTTTTTTAAGGTATTTGTTCATTTATTCATTCATTCGTATTTATTGCTCGTTTACTATGGGCAGAGCGCCGTACTAAGCACTAGGGAGAGTACAATAGAACAATAAACAGACATTCCCTGCCCACAACGAGCTTACAGTCTAGAGGGGGAGTCAGACAATAATATAAATTATAGATCTTCATTCAATCGTATTTATTGAGCACTTACTGTGCAGAGCACTATACTAAGCATAGGGAGAATATAATACAACGATAAACAGGAACACATGGACATAAGTGCTGTGGGGCTGGGAGGAGGGATGAGTAAAGGGAGCAAGTCAGGGCGATGCAGAAGAGCGTGGGAGAAGAGAAAATGGGGGTTTAATCAGGGAAGGCCTCTTGGAGGAGATGTGCCTTCAGTAAGGCTTTGGAAGTGGGAGAGAGTTACTGTCTGTTGGATTTGAGGAGGGAGGGCGTTCAGACCAGAGGGAGGACGTGGGCGAGGAGTCAGCGGCGAGATGGGCGAGATCGAGCTAAAGCGAGAAGGTTAGTATTAGAGAAGAGAAGTGTGCTGGCTGGGTTGTAGTAGGAGAGTAGTGAGGTGCTCACCTCACGGTGATTGAGTGCTTTAAAGCCAGTGGTGGGGAGTTTCTGTTTGATGAGGAGGTGGATGGGCAACCACTGGAGTTTCTTGAGGAGTGGGGACATGTGGCCTGAACGTTTTTGTAGAAAAATGATTTGTCAAGCACTTACTATGTATCAGGCACAGTTCTAAGCGCTGGGGTAGATACAAGGTAATCAGCTGGGACACAGTCCCTGTCCCACATGGGGGCTCACAGTCTTAATCCCCATTTTGCAGATGAGGTAACTGAGGCACAGAGAAGTGACGTGACTTGCCCAAGTTCACACAGCAGACAAGTGGCCCATGACTGACTGCTCTCTGCCTTCAATTTCAGTGGGGGAGAGCTATGAGTCCGTCAGTCATGTTTATTGAATTCTTACGGTGTGCGGAGCACTCTACTAAGCACTAGGGAGAGTAAAATATAACAATAAGTGGACACATTCCCTGCCCACAATGATCTTACAATCTACAGGGAGTCATTCAGGAAATCTGAATCTCGCAGTCCCTCGGAGAAGTTCCAGCCTTGAGCAACCTGCTGAGCACATCTTACTGGTTGCCCTCTTATTAATCAATCCATCAATCATATTTATTGAGTGGTTACTCTGTGCAGAGCACTCTACTAAGCGTTTGGGAGAGTACAGTATAACAGAGCTGGTAGACATGTTCCCTGCCCACAGCGAGCTTACAGTCTAGAGTCGGGGAGACTGACATTAGTATAATGTCTATTAGTATAGAGAAGCAGCTTGGCCTTGTGGCAAGAGCACAGGCTTGGGAGTCAGAGGTAGTGGGTTCTAATCCTGCCTCCGTCACTTGTCTGCTGTGTGACCTTGGGCAAGTCAATTAACTTCTCTGTGCCTCGGTGACCTTGTCTGTAAAGTGGGGATTGAGACTTTGAGCCCCACGTGGGACAACCTGATCACCCTGTATCTACCCCAGTGCTTGGCACATAGTAAGTGCTGAACAAATACCGTCATCATCATCATTATTATTATAAATAAATAATAATGGATTTGAAGGTGGAAAGGGTCGTCGTCTGTTGGACATGAAGGAGAAGAGAGTCCTTCGGGCCACAGGAGTTCCGCGAGGCAGATAAAATCTCTCGGGACATTGAGAGTCCCTGCCCAGCTGAAGTTTCCCAACCACGGATAACGTGCAACCTGCTACTTCCCACCTCCCTCAGGACGCCAACGTGAGGCAGCAGGGCCACTCATCTGCCACTCATCTGCTGTGCGACCTTGGGTAAGTCATTTCACTTCTCTGGGCCTTGGTTCCTCATCTGCACAATGGGGATTCAATACTTCTTTTGTTTTTTAAACGGTATTCGTTAAGTGCTTACTATGTGCTAATCAGGTAGGACACAGTCAGTCCCTGACCCACATAGGATTCAGAGTCTTAATCCTCATTTTAGAAGAGGTAACAGAGGCCCAGAGAAGTGAAGTGACTTGCCCAAGGTCACTCAGCAGACGAGGGGCAGAGCCGGGATTAGAACCCAGGTCCTCCTGACTCCCAGGCCCGTGCTCTACCCACTAAATCACGTTATTCTCCCTCCTGCTTAGACTGTGAGCCCATGTGAGATCAGATTATTTTGAATAGAGAAGCAGCATGGCTCAATGGAAAGAGCCCGGGCTTGGGAGTCAGAGGTCATGGGTTCGAATCCCCGCTCTGCCACTTGTCAGCTGTGTGACTGTGGGCAAGTCACTTAACTTCTCTGTGCCTCAGTTACCTCATCTGTAAAGTGGGGATGAATAATAATGTTGGTATTTGTTAAGCGTTTACTACATGCCGAGCACTGTTCTAAGCGCTGGGGTAGACACAGGGGAATCAGGTTGTCCCACGTGGGGCTCACAGTCTTAATCCCCATTTTACAGATGAGGTAACTGAGGCACCGAGAAGTGAAGTGACTTGATTACCCTGTATCTCCCCCAGCGCTTAGAACAGTGCTCTGCACATAGTAAGCGCTTAACAAATACCAACATTATTATTATTATTATTATTATTGAATCTAGCCCAGTGCTTTGTACAGTGCTTGACACACAGTAAGTGCTCAACAAATTAGTGAATCAGCGTGGGTAAGTGGATCAAGCACAGGCCTGGTAGCCAGAGGACCTGGATTCTAATCCCAGCTCCACCCCTTGCCTGCTGTTTGAGCAAGTCACTTCATTTCTCTGTGCCTCAGTTTCCTCAACTGCAAAATGGGGAATTCAATAGCTGTTCTCTCTCCTACTTAGGCTGTGAGCCCCATGTCCTACCTGACTGGCATCTACCCCATTGCTTAGATCAGTGCTTGATGAATCGTAAGCACTTAACAAATACGATTAAAAAACAAATACCACTATTTTCATTTATATTATTTTTGTATCATCATTATCACTTTGGTTATGATCATACTATTAATAATCATAATAAATCCCCTGCAGCCCCACCGACGGAGGGCAGACTGGAGTAAGGACCCTTGGTTTAAGGGTTGTCAGTAACTCCTATCCCCAAACCCAGAGGACTTTCTTTGCCTGAGTAGGTGTTGCCTAACTAGACTGAATGGCCAATGTCCCAAAAGCAAGAGCAACATGCCTGCAACTTAATAATAATAATAATAATAATAATGTTGGTATTTGTTAAGCGCTTACCATGTGCAGAACACTGTTCTAAGCTCTGGGGGAGAGACAGGGTAATCAGGTTGTCCCTCATGAGGCTCACAGTTAATCCCCATTTTACAGATGAGGTAACTGAGGCACAGAGAAGTTAAGTGACTTGCCCACAGTCACACAACTGACAAGCAGTTCCCAGAGATCTCCTAAACCCTAATCAGAGACTTCCTCGCCCTTCTAGCAGGGCTAGAGAAGGCTTCTAGCCCTCTTGGGAAGAGCACCAGCCTAGGAGTCAGGAGAACTGCGTTCTAATCCCGGCTCTCTGTCACTTGCCTGCTGCGTCACCTTGGACAAGTCATTTCACTCCTCTGGGCCTCAATTTGCCTCATCCGTAAAATGGGGATTTAACACTTCCTCTCCCTCCCCGTTAGACTATGAGCCCCAAGTGGGACAGAGATAGAACGTGGGCCTGGGAGTTGGAAGTTGGAAGTCCAAGCTCCACCGCTTGGTTGTTGAGTGACCTTGGGCAAGTGACTTCACTTCTCTGTAGCTGTTACCTCATCTGTAAAATGGGGACAGGGATCATGTCCAACCTGATTAGCTTGTGGTCTATCCCAGTCTTAGTACAGTGCCTGACATTTAGTAAACACTTAACAAATACCATTAAAAAAAGGGGGGTTGTGTCTAACCTGATTTTGTTGCATCCACCCCAGTGCTTAGCACATAGTAAGTGCTTAACAAAACTGTACTTCAAAAAATTCATTTATATTATCCCCAATTGCCCCATTTCTGGTAGAGCTGGGGAGATGGAGCACACTAAAAAAGGCAAGCTTTTCATAATCCACACTTCCCAGCTTTGGGGATGAATATGAAGTTTTTAGTGTTTCTGCCTTGGGTTCATCCCCACCAAAGAGGAAATGAATCATACTCTCTAAAATCTCTTTTGCTTTTACTTTAGAAAAGATCTTAATCTGCCTAAGATGTTTATTAATGAAAAATGGCAAGGGGACAAAGTGGCCTCAAGGTCTTGAAACTTCCCAGAAAAGTTGCAACACTGGCCCAGGCCGGAGGCAGTGGACTGTGGTGGCACTAAATACGAAACCCGCCTTAACCTCCCGGAAAGCAACAGACGTTCCAAATATAGGCAATGTAATGGACGTCTTACTAGGTGCTTACTAGGTGCCAGGAACTGTACTAAGCAGTGGGGTAGATACAAGGATATTAATCAGGTTGGACGCAGGCCCTGTCCCACGTGGGGCTCACCGTCTAAGTGGGTTGGAGAACAGACATTAAATTCCCATTTTATAGCTGAGGAAATTGAGGCACAGAGAAGTTGGGTGACTTGCCCAGTGTCACACAGCAGGTAAGTGGCAGAGCTGAGAATAGAACCCAGATCCTCAGACTCCCAGGCCCAGGCTCTTTCCATTAGTCATGCTACTTGCCTGTATTTTAATATCTGTCTCCCCCATTAGATCGATTAGACTGTAAGCCCGTCAAAGGTCAGGGACTGTCTCTATCTATAACCGATTTGTACATTCCAAGTGCTTAGTACAGTGCTTTGCATATAGTAAGCGCTCAATAAATACTATTGAATGAATGAATTGTAAAAGCTCCATGAATCCAGGAATTTGGCCTACCAAATCTTCTGTACTGTACATTCCCAAGCTCTTAGTACAGTCCTCTGCACGGAATAAGTGCTCAGTCAGTGCAAGCTGAGGCCCCTTTACTCCCAGACATGTTGGACTGAGCTTTGTTTTTATGTTGTTTTATATTGATTTATAATATTTCCTCTTTCCTATTGAATTTGTCACCAAGCTCTTCCCCATCTTAGTTTTAGATGGTGAGTCTTATCTTACTCTTACCTGTGTATTTTTCTTCCCAGGGTTTAATACAGTACTCTGCACACAAAAAGTGCTAAATAAATACTGAAAGAAAAAAAAAGGGCCAGCCACCTCTTTGCCAACCTGAAAGCAACAGGCCTACGTTACATTACAGAAGTTACCGGGGTTATGTAATGTAGAGGTGTTGTGTATTGACATTACACAGAGACACTTGAAAAAGTTGTTGACCGAAATCCACAGAGCCTGTAGTGCATTGGTGGGGAGACCCCTTTATCACCCCCTCTTTCTCCAAAGTCACTGTGTCCCCTCTCAGATCATGGTAGGCGGGGGCACCATTTCTGAGCCGCGGAATTCGTTGGCAGGAGCTGAGGGAGATGTTTTAAAATAAAAATGCCCACCGAGACATGCCCGATGTCTCTCTCCCCCTCTAGATTGTGAGCCCGTTGTTGGGTAGGACCGTCTCTGTTTCCGAACTGTACTTTCCAAGCGCTTAGTACACTGCTCTGCACACAGTAAGCGCTTGTTGCTGTTGTTCTTGTCTGTCCGTCTCCCCCGATTAGACTGTAAGCCCGTCAGAGGGCAGGGACTGCCTCTGTTACCGATTTGTACATTCCAAGCGCTCTGCACATAGTAAGCGCTCAATAAATACTATTGAATGAATCAATAAATATGATTGGATGAATGAATGAGTAATATTCATTCATTCAATAGTATTTATTGAGCGCTTACTATGTGCAGAGCACTGTACTAAGCGCTTGGAATGAACAAGTCGGCAACAGATAGAGACAGTCCCTGCCCTCTGACGGGCTTACGGTCTAATCGGGGGAGACGGACGGACGAGAACAATGGCGATAAATAGAGTCAAGGGGAAGAACATCTCGTAAAAACAATGGCGACTAAATAGAATCAAGGCGATGTACATTTCATTAACAAAATAAATAGAGTAATGAAAATATATACAGTTGAGCAGACAAGTTCAGTGCTGAGGGGATGGGAAGGGAGAGGGGGAGGAGCAGAGGGAGATGGGGGGAAAGGAGGGTTAAGCTGCGGAGAGGGGAAGGGGGGGGGGTAGAGGGAGTAGAGGGAAAAGGGGAGCTCAGTCTGGGAAGGCCTCTTGGAGGAGGTGAGTTTTAAGTAATAGCCCTCTGAAGCAGGGGACAGGCCAGCCGAAAAATCAGACTGTGTGTTGGAAAACTGGATAAGAGGCCAACTGAGTCGTAAGGCCGCACAAACATTTTAAAACAGGAGGAGAGCGGAGATTTTTGCAAGGAAATCCTCTGAAATCTGAGGCTCCGTCCTCCAGCCCTGAAGCTCTGCCCACAGCTCCCTCAGGCAGCAAAAAGACAAACATTTCATCCACGGTCAATCGAAACCAGTGCTTTCTCCGGAAATGACTTCTGGTCAGATGAACAGTTTTGATGAGGGAAAGAAATATCCTGCTGCCTTTGGACCTTAGAAGTCCGAATAAAAATCTGGTCTGCCGGAGTTAATGTTTTCTGGAGAATGCAGGCTATTGTCTCGGGGGCCCAGAGCTGGAAGGCGGTGACCTAGTGGACAGAGCACTGGATTGGGCGTCAGAAGGGTCTGGGTTCTCATCCTAGCTCTGCCATGTGCCTGCTGTGTGACCTTGGCCAAGACACTTAACTTCTCAGTGCCTCGATTACCTCATCTGTAAAATGGGAATTGACACCGCGAACCTTGTGTGGGACACGGACTTTGTCCGACCAGACTAACTTCTATCTACCTCAGCATTTAGTACAGTGCCCGGAACATAGTAAGTGCTCACTGTAAGCTTGCCGTGGGCAGGGAATATGTCATGTTGTTATATTGTCCTCTCCCAAGTGCTTAGTAGAGTGCTCTGCACAATGGAAGTGCTCAATAAATACGATTGATTGAAATACCAAAAAAAATCCAGTTTTGTTAGTTTTTTATGGTATTTCTTCCTCTTCTTATTATTATTAATAATAATAATAATAATAATAATAATTGCGGTGTTTGTTACACACTCACTATGCGTCAGGCACTGTACTAAGCTCTGAGGTTGATACAAGCAAACAGTCCCTGTCCCACGTGGGGCTCACAGTCTCAATCCCCAATTTTCAGATGAGGTAACTGAGGCCCAGAGAAGTGAAGTGACTTATCCAAGGTTACAGACAAGTGGCAGAGCAGGTATTCGAGAAGCAACGTGACTTAGTGGAAAGAGCACGGGTTTGGGAGTCAGAGGTCATGGGTTCTAATCCTAGCTCTGCCACTGGCCAGCTGTGTGACCATGGGCAAGTCACTTCACTTCTCTGTGCCTCAGTTACCTCATCTATAAAATGGGGATTAAGACTGTGAGCCTCATCTGGGACAACCTGATTCCCCTGTGTCTACCCCAGTGCTCAGAACAGTGCTCTGCACATAGTAAGTGCTTAATAAATACCAACATTATTATTATTACTGTTCTAAGCACTGGGGGAGAGACAAGGTAATTAGGTTGGACGCAGTCCATGTCCCACATGGAGCTCGCAATTTGAATCCGAGTTTTGCGTTTCTGCTTGACCCCCGAGGCTGAGGCAAGCAGAAATCTCGTTTATAGTTTGCAGTTGTCTGGTGAATGTCAACGTTGTCCCTTTGGCTCCCCTGGCCCCTCTCTCACGGCTGGGGTTGAGTGGGTCTGTTGACAGGATCCGCTGTCCTCCCACTGTCTTCCTCAGGTGTGGGCTGGACTGGACTGGACTGGGCTGGACTGGACTAGACTGGACTCGGCTGACCGGCTGCCAAACAGGAGAGGGAGCCAGAGGAGAAGAGGAGCCCCAGAGCCGGAGCCCAAGGCAGAGAGACCACGGGGCTCAGCCCGAAGCTGCCCGGCCACACTGACCGTGCCCTTTCTGAGGCCCGGGAGAAGCCGGCGTCCCCGGGCGGAGATGCTGAGACGAGAGGACTCCCCGGGACCAGGCCCGTGTTTGCTCTTCTTTTTATTTTATTTGTAAAGCGCTTATTACGAGCTTTGCTTACATTCTCATTTCCTCTTCTCCCACTCACTTCTGCGTCACCCTGACACTCGGATTTTCACCCTTTATTCACCCCTTCCCTCAGCCCCAGAGCACAGCGTGGCTTAGTGAATAGAGCAGGGGGCCTGGGAGTCCGAAGATCACGGGTTCTAATCCTGCCTCGGCCACCCGTCTGCTGTGTGACCTTGGGCAAGTCACTTCACTTCTCTGGGCCTCAGTTACCTCATCTGTAAAATGGGGATTGAAGCTGGGAGCCCCACGTGGGACAGGGACTGTGTCCAACCTCATTTACTAGTATCTACCCTAGCGCTTAGTACAGTGCCGGGCACATAGTAAGTGCCTAACAGATACCACAATTATTATTATTATATTAATGTCTGTCTCCCCCTCTAGCTCACTGTGGGTGGGGATCATGTGCCCAATTCTGTTCCAGTGTATTCTCCCAAGTGCTTAGTACAGTGCTCTGTGCACAGTAAGTGCTCAGTAGATAGAATTGATTGATTGATTGGTCTATTATGTCATTCTCGCTCAGCATCCAGACACAGTCTGGGGCTTGTAGGCATGTAGGGCTCAGGAATGGAGAGTTTATTGTTCCTCGAACACTGAGCTTCATTCCTGCTCTCTGGGGATTGACTTACCAATGACCAAGTCCTTATTCCTTCAATCACATTTACTGAGCGCTTACTGTGCGCAGAGCACTGTACTAAGTAGTTGGGAGAGTACGATAAAACAATAAGCAGACAAAGCAGCGTGGCTCAGTGGAAAGAGCACAGGCTTGGGAGTCAGAGGACGTGGGTTCTAATCCCACCTGTCTGCTGAGTGACCTTGGGCAAGCCACTTTACTTTTCGGGGCCTCAGTTACCTCATCTGTAAAATGGGGATTAAGACCGTGAGCCCCACGTGGGACAATCTGATTACCTTGTATCTACCCCAGTGCTTAGAACAGTGCTTGGCACATAGCGCTTAACAAATCTTGACTTTTGCTGTCGAGTCGACTCCGACCTATAGCGACATCATGGACACATCTTTCCCAGAACGCCCCAACTCCATCTACAGTCGTTCTGGTAGTGGATCCAGAGTTTTCTTGGTAAAAATCCACATGTGGTTTATCATTGCCTCTTTCCGCTCAGTCAACTTGAGTCTCCGCTTTTGACTCTCTCCTGTGCCGCTGCTGCCCAACACGGGGGAGCTTTGACTTGTAGCAGATGGTCTTCCACTCGCTAGCCACTGCCCGAGCTAGAAATGGAATGGACAGGCCTCTGCTTGACTCTCCCTCCCATAGTCGAGACTGGTAGAGGACTGGAAACTCTCCAGGTGCATCCCTGAGAGTGTGCTTAACAAAGACCAAAATTATTATTATTAATTAATGTTGGTATTTGTTAAGCGCTTACTATGTGCAAGCACTGTTCTAAGCGCTGGGGAGGATACAAGGTGATCAGGTTGTCCCTCGTGGGGCTCACAGTCTTCATCCCCATTTTACAGATGAGGGAACTGAGGCCCAGAGAAGTCAAGTGGCTTGCCCAAAATCACACAGCAGACAAGTGGCGGAGCTGGGATTTGAACCCAGGATCTCTGCCTCCCCAGCCCGTTCTCTTTCCACTGAGCCACGCTGCTTCTCTTATTATTCCTTGCCCACAGCGAGCTTGCTCACCTTGCATCTTGGATGGTTGGTTGGTTTGACCTGAAGTGGGATTATGAAGAAGGAGTAGTTTTTGAGTTTTTTAAGGTATTTATTGAGCCCTTACTGTGTGCCAGGCATTATACTAAGCACTGGGATAGATGAAAGAGAATCAAGTTGGACACAGTCCACGTCCCATATGGGGCTCACAGTCCCACTCCCTATTTTACAGATGAAGGAACTGAGGCCCAGAGAAGTGAAATGATTTGTCCAAGGTCACACAGCAGACAAGTGGCAGAGTCGGGATCAGAACCCCTGTCCTCTGATTCCCAGGCCCGTCGCTAGCCACTAGATCGCTCTGCTTCTTGTGGAAGGAGACCTCGCAGGGGCTCCCCGGCTCCGTGTCTGACAAGCTCGCTCAACCCCGAGGCCGTTTCCTGAGGCACGCTACTCTTTTGGCAGAGATCCAGGGGCTGTCCCTGAAGAAAGTGGAAGCAGAGAGGCCAGGACCTGGAGACAGAGAAGCAGCGTGGCCTAGTGGATATTCATTCATTCAATTCATTCCATCGCATTTATTGAGTGCTTCCTGTGCGCGGTACACTGTGCTAAGCACTTGGGAGCATACGCTATACCAATAAACAGGAACTTTCCCTGCCCACAACGACCTTACACTCTAGAGGATAGAGCACAGAGAGGCTTGGGAGTCACGGGACCTGGGTTCTAATCCCGGATCCACCACTTGTGACCTTTGGGCAGGTCTCAAGTGGCAGTCACAGTTCCTCTTCTGTAAAATGTGGACTAAGACCATGAGCCCCATACGGTGATGGGGCAAATGTCATCCTGGCCACACCTTTGGCCATGAGCCATTGGCTTGCTCCTGGGTGGGGGTAAGGAGGGCATCCAGCACAGAGGGTACGAGAGCCTTCTGCCAACAGCCCCACCTCCACTCAGCCAGGCTGTGGCACCAGACCCCCACAGCCCCCAGCTCAGCTCGTAGCATTTATCTAACCCACCTATGCCACAAATCCCTGCAGCTGTCACCTCCGCTGCCACCTTATAGAAGGGCTCAGGTAATAATAATAATGTTGGTATTTGTTAAGCGCTTTTATGTGCGGAGCACAGTTCTAAGCGCTGGGGTAGATACAGGGTAATCAAGTTGTCCCGCATGAGGCTCACAGTCTTCATCCCCATTTTACAGATGAGGTAACTGAGGCACAGGGAAGTGAGGTGACTTGCCCATAGTCACACAGCTGACAAGAGGCGGAGCGGGATTCAAACCCATGACCTCTGACTCCCAAGCCCGGACTCTTGCCACTGAGCCATGCTGCTTCCCTAAGGATTAGATTCCCTAGGGATCAGATCATGGCCAAGTGGACAGAGTACAGGCCTGGGAGTCAGGAGGTCATGGGTTCTAATCCTGTCTCCGCACTTGTCTGCCGTGTGACCTTGGACAAGTCACTTCACTGCTCTGTGCCTCAGTTATTTCATCTGTAAAATGGGGATAAAGACTTTGAGCCTGATGTAGGACAGGGACTGTGACCAACCTGATATGCTTGTGCTCCCCCCTTTCACTCCCCCCCAGTGCTCAGTACAGTGCCTGGAACATAATAATCATTTAACAAATGCTACAATTATTATTATTAGTGTGATTATAGTGAGGACCCTTGGATTCCCTCAGAGAAAAGTTCAACCCACAGAAAGAGTGGGTGGGAGGGAGTTGGGGAGAGAGAGAGAGAGAGAGAGAGAGCGTTCTATCAGGGGTTCACTGGTGCAGTGAAGTGAAGTGGCTTAGAGTGACCCAGTTAAAGAGGCCAGGGACATAGAGAAGAAGGCTGGAACTAGTGTCCAGCTAAGGCAGAACATATCAATCAATCAATCAATCAATCAATCCATTATATTTATTGAGCACTTGCTGTGTGCTGAGCAGGGTACTGAACTCATGGAACAGTACTCATTCATTCATTCATTCATTCAATAGTATTTATTGAGCGCTTACTATGTGCAGAGCAACTGTAAAATATAAGCGCTTGGAATATACAATCCGGCAACAGATAGAGACAATCCCTGCCCAATGACGGCTCACAGTCTAATCAGGAGGAAACAGACAGCAGAGCAAAACAGAGCCGAAATGAAAACAAGACAACATTATCACGATAATAGAATCAAAGGGATGTATACCTCATTAACAAAATAAATAGGGTCATAAATAACATATACAAATGAGCACAGTGCTGAGGGAAGGGGAAGGGGGGAGGGGGAGGAGCAGAGGATGAGGTGGGGAGGGGAGGGAAGGGGGAGCAGAGGGAAAAGGGGCTCAGCTGAGGGGAGGTGAAGGGGGAAAGGGGAGGAGCGGGTGGAGGGGGAACAGAGGGAAAAGGGGGTAGCTCAGTCTGGGAAGGCCTCCTGGAGGAGGTGAGCTCTCAGTAGGGCTTTGAAGAGGGGAAGAGGGATAGTTTGGCGGAGGTGAGGAGGGAGGGCGTTCCAGGACCGCGGTAGGACGTGGGCGAGGGGTCGAAGGCGGGATAGGCGAGACCGAGGGACGGTGAGGAGGTGAGTGGCAGAGGAGCAGGGTGTACGGGGTGGGCAGTAGAAAGAGAGAAAGGGAGGAGAGGTAGGAGTGGGCAAGGTGATGGAGAGCTACGAAGCCAAGAGTGAGGAGTTTTTGTTTTGAGCGGAGGTTGATAGGCAACCACTGGAGGTTTTTGAGAAGGGAAGTGACATGCCCAGAGTCTTGCTGTAGGAAGATGATCCGGGCAGCGGAATGAAGAATAGACTGGAGTGGGGAGAGACAGTAGGAAGGGAGATCCGAGAGGAGGCTGACACAATAATCCAGTCGGGATATTATGAGAGCCTGTACCGGCACGATAGCCTTTTGGATGGAGAGGAAAGGGCGGATCTTGGCGATATTGTAAAGGTGCTACCGGCAGGCCTTGGTGACAGATTGGATGTGTGGGGTGAATGAGAGAAGTGAGTCAAGGATGACACCAAGGTTGCAGGTGAGACGGGAAGGATGGTGGTGCCATCCACAGTGATAGGGAAGTCAGGGAGAGGACAGGGTTTGGGAGGGAAGTTAAGGAACTCAGTCTTGGACGCGTTGAGTTGTAGGTGGCGGGTAGACATCCAGGTGGAGACATCCTGGAGTCAGGAGGAGTTACGAGCCTGAAAGGAGGAGGAGAGAACAGGGGAGGAGACTGAGTTATTAGACATGTTCCCTGCCCACTCCAAGCTCATTCAATTGTATTTATTGAGCGTTTACTTTGTGCAGAGCACTGTACTAAGCACTTGGGAGAGTACAGTAGTACAATATAACAGTAAACAGACACAATCCTTGCCCACAACAAGCTTACAGTCTAGAGGGAGAAGCTCACGGTCTAGAGGGGGAGACAGACATTAAAATCAATTCCAGATGTGTATGTAAGGGCCATTGTGCTGAGGATGAGGTGAATAAAGGGTACAGATTAATAAAGGGGCTCCAGCAGGCCGGGGGCGGGGAGAGGGGACATTTTGGAGAGGTCGGGTCCTCAAGGGCAGTCCCCAGTCCCTAACCCCACGGTGGGAACTGCGTGGAAGGTGGTTGCCATGATGGTGAAAACGAGGCCCGTCATGGGAAACATGATGCGGCTGGACGTCAGAGGGATTCTTAGAAGGAAAACACATAGGGGAAATTCAGTTCAAGAGCTAGAGGTGTATGTTGAAACTGCCAGGCGGGCTGGCACTTGAGATTGTGCCACAGAAACCGAGGGACTAATCTGAGAAATGGGGGAAGGCTTCTTGGAGAGGTCATTTCATCCAGCCCCCTGTCTCCAGGCTCGGGTAACGGGGCGCAGGAAAGTGTCCTTGGGGTCCCTAGCAGGGCTCATCTCAGGAAGTCCCGACCCTGCCGACCAATGACTGCCGCTGTTATTAGGGGGAACTGAGGAAAGAAACTGGGAGAGAACTCTTGGTTATTGAATTGAGAAGCAGTGTGACCTGGTGGGAAGAACATGGGCCTGGGAGTCAGAAGACCTGGGTTCTAATCTTGGCTCTGCCAATTGCTTGCTGAGTGACTTGGGGCAAGTTACTTCACTTCTGGTGCCTCAGTTTGCAAACTGTAAAAGGGGATTAAATACCTGTTCTCCTACTTAGAGTGTGAGCCCCATGTGGGACAAGGGACTGTGTCCAACCTAATGAACTGGAATATACCCCAGCGCTTACAGCAGTGCTTGACACATAGTAAGTGCTTAACAAATACCACTTTAAAAAAAAGGGTGGGGAGGGGAGTGCTGGGGCTTTTTGGGAGGGCAGAGGGAAATTATTTGCATCTTCTCTAAGATGGAGGAGTGTTTCTTGTAAACCTCAGCCAGCTCTTCTTCAGTCCAATCACCTTCAGGCCCGGAAGGTGATCTGTCTACACTGGTGGGGACTATGTAGACATTTTTTCCCCCAAAGATTTGTCTTGTTGAGGCCTGGCTGCAAGTGGAAGGCAGAGTTGCCTAGTGAGAAGAGCATGAGACCGGCCGTCGGGAGGCCCAGATTCCAATCCTGGCTCAGTCACTGCTCTCACTCTCCCTCCCTATTGGACTACCAGCCCCATGCGGGGCTGATTATTTGTTTATATATCTACCCCAGGATTTAACCCAGTATCTGGCCCATAGTAAGCAGTAAATACGCACCATTATTACTATTTTTGTGGTACTTGCAAATCAATCAATGATATTTATTGAACACTTACTATGTGCACAGCGTCTTCCTAAGCCCTGGGGTGGATACGAGCTAATCGGGTTGGACACGGTCCATGTCCCACATAGGGCTCCACAGTCTTAATCTCTATTTTACAGATGAAGTAACTGAGGCACTGAGAAGTTAAATGACTTGCCTCAGGTCACAAAGCAGACAAATGGCAGAGCTGGGATTACAACCCATGTCCTCCAACTCTCAGGCCTGTGCTCCTTCCGCTAGACCGTGCTGCTTCCCAATATTATTAATCATTAATATCATTAATATATTAATCCTATTAAGTGGGGTTTTTTTTTTATCAGCTAATGGCTTTAGTCAACAACTGGTTGGAGGAAATGTTTTTAAAAATCGCTGAGATTGTTTCATCGGCTCCCAAATCAGCATTTTCTTGGGAACAATGGAAACCTTTTCTCTTTAGGAATGCTGGCCATGGAGACCAGCCCTTTTAAAACATAAACAAACAACTGAGCTGTTCTGATTCACCCAAACAGAACACTAGCCAGCTGAAATTTGTTGCTGAATTGTACTTCCCAAGCACTTAGTACAGTGCTCTGCACACAGTAAGCGCTCAATAAATAAGATTGAATGGATGAAATACATCTGGCCGGTCATTCTCGGTCTCCTTCGCTGGCGCCTCCTCCCCCTCCCATCCTTTAACTGTTGGAGTTCCTCAAGGGTCAGTTCTCGGCCCTCTTCTGTTCTCCATTTACACTCACTCCCTCGGTGAACTCATCCGCTCTCACGGCTTTGACTACCATCTCTACGCAGATGACACGCAGATCTACATCTCCGCCCCTGTCCTCTCCCCCTCCCTTCGGGTTCGCATCTCCTCCCGCCTCCGGGACGTCTCCACCTGGGTGTCGGCCCGCCACCTAAAACTCAACATGAGCGAGACTGAGCTCCTCATCTTCCCTCCCAAACCCGGTCCTCTCCCAGACTTCTCTATCACCGTGGATGGCACGACCATCCTTCCCGTCTCTCGGGCCCGCGATCTCGGTGTCATCCTTGACTCGTCTCTCTCGTTCACCCCACGCATCCTATCCGTTACCAAGACCTGCCGGTTTCACCTCTACAATATCGCCAAGATCTGCCCTTTCCTCTCCACCGAAACGGCTACCTTACTGTCACGGGGTCTCGTTATATCCCGGCTAGACTACTGTGTCAGCTTTCTCTCTGACCTCCCTTCCTCCTCTCTCGCCCCGCTCCGGTCTATTCTTCACTCCGCTGCCCGGCTCATCTTCCTGCAGAAACGATCTGGGCATGTCACTCCCCTTCTTAAACAACTCCAGGGGTTGCCTATCAACCTCCGCTCCAAACAAAAACTCCTCACTCTAGGCTTCAAGGCTCTCCATCACCTTGCCCCTTCCTACCTCTTCTCCCTTCTCTCTTTCTACCGCCCACCCCGCACGCTCCGCTCCTCCACCGCCCACCTCCTCACCGTCCCTCGGTCTCGCCCATCCCGCCGTCGACCCCCGGGTCACGTCCTCCCGCGGTCCTGGAACGCCCTCCCTCCTCACCTCCGCCAAACTGATTCTCTTTCCCTCTTCAAAACCCTACTTAAAAATCACCTCCTCCAAGAGGCGTTCCCAGACTGAGCTCCTCTTCCCCCTCTACTCCCTCTGCCATCCCCCCTTTACCTCTCCGCAGCTAAAGCCTCATTTTCCCCTTTTTCCCTCTGCTCCTCCACCTCTCCCTTCCCCTCCCCACAGCACTGTACTCGTCCGCTCAACTGTATATATTTTCATTACCCTATTTATTTTGTTAATGAATTGTACATCGCCTTGATTCTATTTAGTTGCCATTGTTTTTACGAGATGTTCTTTCCCTCGACTCTATTTATTGCCATCGTTCTCGTCTGTCCGTCTCCCCCGATTAGACTGTAAGCCCGTCAAACGGCAGGGACCGTCTCTATCTGTTGCCGACTTGTTCATTCCAAGCGCTTAGTACAGTGCTCTGCACATAGTAAGCGCTCAATAAATACTATTGAATGACCGAATGAATTTTATTTGGGACGTATTCTGACCCTCCTATTCAAACCCAAACAGCTGTCAGAGAAGCCCCCTAACCTGACATCTAGCTCTTGGAGAAATTCGTAATTGTAGTAATTGCTTAGAAGCGTGACTATTGAAACAGGGAAGAGAGAGAGAAAGAGAGAGAGCACAATCAGGGAGCTTTACCTCAGTGTGGTGCAACAAAGAAATTTCCTTCATTTGTTACTGGAATTTTCCTCTCTGTGTTTCCCATTTTTGCTCACTGACTTACCTGCCTCTTGCCCTGTCTCTCTTTGGTTTTATGTTACAGCCCATCCCCACTTCCATCTCAGCACTTCTGTGCCATCCTCCAGGACTGTAAGCTCATTGTGGGCAGGAACTGTGTCTGTTGTTATATTAAGAATGGTGGTATTTGTTAAGCGCTTACTATGTGCAAAGCACTGTTCTAAGCGCTGGAAGATACAAGGTGATCAGGTTATCCCACATGGGGCTCACAGTTTTAATCCCCCTTTTACAGATGAGGTAACTGAGGCACAGGGAAGTTAAGTGACTTGCCCAAAGTCACACTGCTGACAAGCGCCGGGGCCGGGATTCGAACCCATGACCTTTGACTCCCAAGCCCGGGCTCTTTCCACTGAACCAAGCCCAACCGAGTACTCAGTACAGTGTTCTGCACACAGTAAGTGCTCAGTAAATGTGATTGATCCATTCACAGGCTAATACTACTACTAATAATAATACTTGTGGTATTTGTTAAGTGTTTACTATTGGATCATACAGTGGTATTCACTGAGCACTTACTGTATCCAAAGCAGCGTATTAAACGCTTGGGAGAATACAATAGACCAAAAAGCAGACACATTTCCTGCCCACAGTGAGCTCACACTAGGTGTCGAGCACTGTACTAAGCAATGGGGTAGATACAAGATAATCAAGTCCCACATGGGGCTCACAGTCTAAGTAGGAGGGAGCACAGGCATGGAATCCCCATTTTACAGATGAGGAAATTGAGGTCCAGAGGAGTTAAGTGACTCGCCCAAGGTCACACCGCAGGCAAGTGGAGGAGCCAGGATTAGAACCCAGGTCCTCTGACTTGCTCTTTCCACTCCACCACACTGCTCCTTTTCCCATTACCTTCTGTACCCTAGTACTTAAGCATTAATTCATGTACCTGTCCCCTTTTCTTTTTGATCCTATCGGGAAATGATTTCAATATCTCCTAAGACAGGTAAGTCAGTGAGAAAAAATGGGAAATACAGAGAGGAAAATTCCAGTGAATAATGATATTTGCTAGGCACTGATTAGGTGCCTGGCACCGTATTTGAGGAAATGGATCAGATCTACTAACTGTATTGTACTCTCCCACGCACTTAGTGGTATGCTCTGCACATGGTAGACCCTCCAGAAATACGACCGATTAGTAGAGAAGCAGTGTGGCTCAGTGGATAGAGCACAGGCCTGGAAGTCGGAAGGACCTGGGTTCTAATCGCGGCTCTGCCACATGCCTGCCGTGTGACCTTGGGCAAGTCACTTCACTGCGCCTCAGTTCCCTCCTCTGGAAAATGGGGATTGAGTGTGAGCCCCATGTGGGACAGGGTCCGTGTCCAAGCTGACTAACTTGTATCTCCCAACTCACCCCCGCCGGGCAGCAGCGGCACGGGAGAGAGTCAAAGGCGGAGACTCGAGTTTACTCCACGGAAGGAGGCGATGGTAAACCACTTTGGGATTTTCACCAAGAAAACTCTATGGATCCACTACCACAACGAGGGCAGATGGAGAGCGGGGCGTTCCGGGAGAGGTGTGTCCGTTGGAAACGGCGCGACGGCCTAACACAAGACCTCCAGCTCTTAGAAAGGTATTTGGTACCTAGTGAGTGCTTAACAAATACCATTAATAGTATCGTTAATAATCGAATGCTTGCTTATTTGGGTGTCAAAGCAGGAAGGAAGAGGAGGGTCGGATGCAGGTCAGATGTGAAAGGGTGGTGGCGTCTGGTCCTCTGCGTCCCCCTGACCACAGGCGGCCCTGTCAGCGAGTGATGAGAGCCTGACGATGAGATGCGAATGGATCAAACACTCTGCGGGGTGGATTTCAGAGTGAGGAGGGCCGTTGGGAGACAGGGCTTAGTGTCCCAGGACCCAGGTAGGCTTGGGTCCCTGAGTGGAGCAGACAGGAAAACAGTCTCTAAAGACTGGTTTTCCTGTTTATTTCGTTCTTTCATCATTGCGGATTGGGGGAGGAAGTGGTGAAGCTTCCACCCCTTCCTGGTGACCGGTGGAGGGGTGTGTGTACTTATGTCAGTGTGTGCAAGGGGGTACGTGTTGAAAGTCTATTTGCATGTAAGCGCGTGGCCTAGTGGATAGAGCACGGACCTGGGAGTCAGGAGGACCGGGATTCTAATTCTGACTCTGTCATTTGCCTGCTCTGTGACGTTGGGCAAGTCATTTCACTTTTTTGAACCTCAGTTACCTCATCTGTAAAATGGGGATTAAGACAGCGAGCCCCATGTGGGACATGGACTGTGTCCAACCTCATTAATAATAATAATGTTGGTATTTTGTTAAGCGCTTACTATGTGCAGAGCACTGTTCTAAGCGCTGGGGGAGATACAGGGTAATCAGGTTGTCCCAAGTGAGACTCACAGTCTTAATCCCCGTTTTACAGAGGAGGTAACTGAGGCACAGAGAAGTGAAGTGACTTGCCCACAGTCACATAGCTGACAAGTGGCAGAGCTGGGATTAGTTTGCATCAACTCCAGAGTTTAGCGTGGCTTATAGTAAGCATTTAACAAATACCATAAGAAAAGTGTGGAGACAGTTTGTTTTAACCAAGAGAAATCAACCAATCAATCATATCTATTGAGTTCATACTATATGCAGAGCACTGTAAGCAGCGTGGCTCAGTGGAAAGAGCCCGGACTTGGGAGTCAGAGGTCATGGGTTCGAATTCCGGCTCTTCCACTTGTCAGCTGTGTGACTGTGGGCAAGTCACTTCACTTCTCTGTACCTCAGTTACCTCATCTGTAAAATGGGGATCAAGACTGGGAGCCTCATGTGGGGCGACCCGATTATCCTGTACACCCCAGCGCTTAGAACAGTGCTCTGCACATAGTAAGCGCTTAACAAATACCAACGTTATTATTATTATTACTAAGTGCTTGGGAGCATACAATACCACAGAGTTAGCAAACAAGTTCCCTGTTTTATCATTATATTGGGCTCTCCCAAGAGCTAAGTACCGTGAATGACTGACCCTAACAATCTTAAAGACCCCAGAATCCCAGAATTAGAGGGAACAGCACTTCAAGGATGTTGGAGCTTAAAGATGATCAGGATTCTTGGAATGGCTCGAAGGCATAAAGGGAAGGCAATCCTCCAGACTGCGAGCTTGTTGCGGGTAGGGAATATAATAATGATAATAATGTTGGTATTTGTTAAGCGCTTACTCTGCGCAGAGCACTGTTCTAAGCGCTGGGGTAGATACAGGGTAATCAGGTTGCCCCACGTGAGGCTCACAGTTAATCCCCATTTTACAGATGAGGTCACTGAGGCACAAAGAAGTGAAGTGACTTGCCCACAGTCACACAGCTGACAAGTGGCAGAGCCGGGAGTCGAACCCATGACCTCTGACTCTGAAGCCCAGGCTCTTTCCACTGAGCCGCGCTGCTTCCCTGTAGCCACCAACTCTGTCATATTGTACTCTCCCAAGCGCAAGTCACTTAACTTCTCTGTGCCTCAGTTACCTCTTAGGTAAAATGGGGATTAAGACTGTGACCCCCAAGTGGGACAACCTGATTACCCTGTATTTACCCCAGCGCTTAGAACAGTGCTCTGCGCATAGTAAGCGCTTAACAAATATCAACATAATTATTATTAATTATTATTATTATTAATAATTCCACAGTATGGGCTCAATGCATGCTGCTCACTGATAGATTGAATTCTCCCTTTCTCCACAGGCTTTGGGGACTGGCAGTGGAGTGGATGCTTAATGGAGACGTCTTTCCCCGCGTCTCTTCTGCCTTCCATCCATCCAAAACTCTAATCCAATTGTTTTACCCTTCCTCCTACCTGAGGTGGACAGAATGCTTGTCCCAGGAGGAGATCTTCCTTGTCCTAGCTGGGGCTCAGATTAGTCAGTCAATCATATTTACTGAGCGCTTACTGTGTGCGGAGCACTGTTCTAAGCACTTGGGAGAGTAGAGTGTCACAATATTCATTACCCTATTTATTTTGTTAATGAAATGTAGATCGCCTTAATTCTATTTATTTGCTATTGTTTTAATGAGATGTTCATCCCCTCGATTCTATTTATTGCCATTGTTCTTGTCCGTCCGTCTTCCCAGATTAGACTGTAAACCCGTCAAAGGGCAGGGACTGTCTCTATCTGTTACCGATCTGTCCATTCCAAGCGCTTAGTACAGTGCTCTGCACATAGTAAGAGCTCAATAAATGCTATCGAATAATTGAATAATATAACAGGAAGAGTCCCTGCTCACAAAGAGCTTACAGTCTGGCCCAGGCTGGATCTGGCCAGGCACACGTTGCCCCGGTGATAGTCTTTCATCGGGCTGCGAGTTGGCAGAAATGGACAATAAATCCTTCTCGTCGCCTCGCCGGGAAACAGGCCATATTTCTGTCAATATTAATAGCTTGTTGACTGAGAAGCTATGTTTGCTTCATGCACAGAGCGAAAGGGATCCTGTCAATATCTTAATAATTTAGACTAGATAGGTGGTCTTAAACTGAACACCTAATCTTCCCTTCCCAATCCTCTGCTCTATTTAACAACTTTCCCACCCCAGTGGACACCACCACTGACCTTCCTGTCTCTCAAGCCCACAACCTCTGCATTCCCCTTCGACTCCTTTCCCCCCATCCCCCCGACCTCCCTCTCATCCCCCATATTCTATCAGCGTGGCTCAGTGGATAGAGCCCGGGCTTGGGAGTCGGAGGTCATGGGTTCGAATCCCGGCTCTGCCACTTGTCAGCTGTGTGTCTGTGGGCAAGTCACTTCACTTCTCTGTGCCTCAGTGACCTCAACTATAAAATGGGGATTAACTGTGAGCCTCACGTGGGACAACCTGATTACTCTGTATCTACCCCAGCGCTTAGAACAGTGCTCTTCATATAGTACGGGCTTACCAAATACCAACATTATTATTATTATTATCTGTCACCAGATCGTGTTGGGCCTTCGAGAGAAGCAGAGTGGTCCAGTGGAAAGCACGCTGAACTGGGAGTCAGGCAACTTAATGATAATAATAATAATGATGTTGGTATTTGTTAAGCGCTTACTATGTGCAGAGCACTGTTCTAAGCGCCGGGGTAGACACAGGGGAATCAGGATGTCCCACGTGGGGCTCACAGTCTTAATCCCCATTTTACAGATGAGGTAACTGAGGCACAGGGAAGTGAAGTGACTTGCCCACAGTCACACAGCTGACAAGTGGCAGAGCCGGGATTCGAACCCCTGACCTCTGACTCCAAAGCCCGTGCTCTTTCCACTGAGCCACACTGGCTCTGCTGGGTGAGAGTCACTTTTTCTTCTTATGGTATTCGTTAAGCACCTACTGGCATCGTACGAAGAGCTGGGGTCAGCAGCACAGTGTTTGCACACGGTACGATCTCAATATATACGATTGAATGAAGCCGAACAGGTTGGACGCGGTCCCCGTCCCCCATGGGGCTCACGGTCTCAATCCCCATTTTACAGATGAAGTCACTGAGGCCCAGAGAAGTGAAGTGACTCGCCCAAGGTCACCCAGCGGACAAGTGGCAGAGCCGGGATTAGAACTCAGGTCCTTCTGACTCCCGGGCCCGTGCTCTATCCACTAGGCCAGGCTGTTTCTAACAACCTTTTTGTACTGCCCCATTTCCTCATCATCAACATGAGGATCAAATAAGTTCTTCCTCCTCCTTAGACTGGCAGCCCCATACGGGAAAAGGATTGAGTCTGATCCGAAAGTAGCAGGACTGTGAGCCCCACGGGGGACAACCTGATGACCCTGCAGCTCCCCCAGCGCTCAGAACAGTGCTCGGCACATAGTAGGCGCTTAACAAATCCCAATATCGTTTTTTAAAAAAAGAGAAGCAGCGTGGCTCGGGGGAAAGAGCCCGAGCTGGGGAGTCAGAGGTCATGGGTTCGAATCCCGCCTCCGCCACTTGTCAGCTGTCTGACTGTGGGCAAGGCACTTCACTTCTCGGGGCCACAGTGACCTCATCTGGAAAAGGGGGATGGAGACTGCGAGCCCCATGTGGGACAACCTGATTACCCTGTCACTCCCCCAGCGCTTAGAACAGTGCTTTGCACAGAGTAAGCGCTTAACAAATACCGACGTTATTATTATTATTATTATTACTGGCTCAGTGGAAAGAGCCCAGGCTTGGGAGTCAGAGGTGAAGGGTTCGAATCCCAGCTCTGCCACCCGTCAGCTGTGGGACTGTGGGCGAGTCACTTCACTTCTCTGGGCCTCAGTGACCTCATCTGGAAAATGGGGATGAAGACCGGGAGCCTCACGGGGTACAACCTCATTCCCCTGCATCTGAAGCCAGCGTGGCTTAGTGGAAAGAGCCTGGGCTTAGGAGTCGGAGGTCGTGGGTTCTAATCCCGGTTCTGCCACTGGTCAGCTGTGTGACTGTGGGCAAGTCACTTCTCTTCTCTGTGCCTCAGTGACCTCATCTGTAAAACGGGGATGGAGACTGTGAGCCCTATGTGGGACAACCTGATTACTTTGTATCTCCCCCAGCGCTTAGAACAGTGCTCTGCACATAGGAAGCGCTTAACAAATACCAACATTATTATTAATTATTATTATTATTATTTTAAACCTCCGCTCTAGCCCCACCCCGAGCCTCGTGCTTCGCGCCCCGCCCTCGTGCCCCGATGTCACCGGACCGGCCCCGCCCCCTCCCCCGGCCTCGACCAATCAGCGGCCACGCCACTGCAGACCCCGCCCCTCCACCCGACCCCGCCCCCTTCTCGGGCCACGACCAATCAGGGAACAGATCCGTTCCAGGCCCCGCCCCTCACCGGCCCCCGCCCACTACACGACCCCCGCCCCCCTCCCCGGCCGCGACCAATCAGCGGCCAGATCCATCCCAGGCCCCGCCCCTCCCCGGCCCCGCCCCCTCCCCGGCTCCGCCCCCTCCCCGGTCTCGACCGTTCGGCGGCCAGATCCATCCCCGGCCCCGCCCCTCCCCGGCCCCGCCCCCTCCCCGGTCACGACCAATCGGCGGCCAGATCCATCCCCGGCCACGCCCCCTCCCCGGCCCCGACCAATCCTCGGCGTCCCCGCCCGCTCCTGGGCGTCCCCGCCCCCTCGGCCCCCCGAGCGTTGGGAGCGGGAGCGGAGTTGGAGCGGCTGCGGCGCCGAGCGGAGCCGAGCCGAGCCGAGCCGAGCCGAGCGGAGCGTCTGTCGGCGGGTCCCGGTTGGAGGTGAGCGGGGGCCGCCCGGCCTGCAGCCCCCACTTCTCCTGACCCCCCACTCCTCTATCTCTCCTCTCCTCTCCTCTCCCCTCCCCGCATCCCACCCGGGACCCTGCCCCAGCCGGGACGCTTCCCCACCTTTCCCCACTCGGGACCCTCCCCCATCCTGGACCCTTCCCCACCCTCCTCCGCCCGGGACCCTCCCCCATCCTCTCCGACCTGGGACCCTCCCCCACCCTCCTCCACCCCGGACTCTCCCCCACCCTCCTCCTCCCGGGACCCTCTCTCTCCCACCCCCCTCCACTCGTGGCCCTCCCCCACCCTCCTCCTCCCGGGACCCTCTCTCTCCCACCCCCCTCCACTCGGGACCCTGCCCATCCTCTCCGCCCTGGGACCCTTCCCCACCCTCCTCCACCCGGGACCCTCCCCCACCCCCCACTCGGGACCCTCCCCCATCCTCTCCGACCTGGGACCCTCCCCCACCCTCCTCCACCCCGGACTCTCCCCCACCCTCCTCCTCCCGGGACCCTCTCTCTCCCACCCCCCTCCACTCGTGGCCCTCCCCCACCCTCCTCCTCCCGGGACCCTCTCTCTCCCACCCCCCTCCACTCGGGACCCTGCCCATCCTCTCCGCCCTGGGACCCTTCCCCACCCTCCTCCACCCGGGACCCTCCCCCACCCCCCACTCGGGACCCTCCCCCATCCTCTCCGACCTGGGACCCTCCCCCATCTTCCTCCACCCGGGACCCTCCCCCACCCTCCTCCTCCCGGGACCCTCCCCCACCCGGGACCCCACCCCCCACCCCCCCACTCGGGACCCTCCCCCACCCTCCTCCACCCGGGACCCTCCCCCACCCCCCGCTGGTGACCCTCCCCCAGCCGGGCCCCTCCCCTAACCTCTCCGACCCGGGCCCCCTCCCCCATTGTGGCCGGCCCCCCCGGTGAGGGTCGGGGGTCGGGGGGCTTCATCTGCCTCTCCCACCTGTGTGTCGGCTCGCTGAGGGCAGGGAATGTCCCCGTCTACTGTGCTGAGCGTACTTTCCCCAGCGCTTAGGGCAGTGCTCTGCACACCGTAAGCCCTCATCGAATGAACGGACGCGATCCGGGCCCCTCCGGGGCTTAGGAAATGAATAAATAATTTTTATAATAATGTATTGATAATAAATAAATAAGCCGCCATTTATTTACGCAAATAAATGGCAGCTTCACCTGGGACCGAACCCCTCCCCGAGGCCAAACCTGGCCGCACTAGGGACCGAACAGTAATAATAATCACGGTATTGGTGAAGCGGTTACTGTGTGCCACCCACTCTGCTGAATAGAAATGTTGGTATTTGTTAAGCGCCTGCTCTGGGCCGAGCACTGTTCTAAGCGCCGGGGGAGATACAGGGTCATCAGGTTGTCCCACGTGAGGCTCACAGCTGATCCCCATTTTCCAGATGAGGGACTGAGGCCCAGAGAAGTGAAGTGACTCGCCCACGGTCACACAGCTGACAAGGGGCGGAGCCGGGATTCGAACCCATGACCTCCGACTCCCCACCCCGGGCTCTTTCCGCTGAGCCACGTTTAACGAGCAGATCGGATTGGACGCAGTCCCCGCTCCCAGGCTTAATCCCCATTTTCCAGATGAGGTAACCGAGGCCCAGAGAAGCGAAGTGACTCCTCCGAGGTCACACGGACGAGTGGTCGACGTGGGATCAGAACCCAGGTCCTTCTGACTCCCAGGCCCGTGCCGTATCCACTAGGCCACCCTGCTTTTCTGGAATCCAAGTGGATTATTCAGAGAAGGAAGAGACGGGGCAGGGAGGCCCCTTGGGACTAACCCCCGGAAAACAAGCTGACATGGTAGTCGCGATTATACTAATTAGAATGGTATTTACGTGCTCGCCCTGTGCCAGGGACTGTATCCAGTCACTCCTTCAATAGTATTTATTGAGCGCTTACTATGTGCAGAGCACTGTACCAAGCGCTTGGAATGGACAAGTCGGTAACAGATAGAGACGGTCCCTGCCCTTTGACGGGCTTACGGTCTGATCGGGGGAGACGGACGGACAAGAGCAGTGGCAGTAAATAGGACCGAGGGGGCGAACATCTCATTAAAACAATAGCAGATAAATAGAATCGAGGGGATGAACATCTCATTAACAAAATAAATAGGGTGATGAAAATATGTACAGTTGAGCGGACCAATGCGGTGCGGAGGGGAGGGAGGAGGAGCAGAGGGAAAGGGGGGAAAGGAGGGTTTAGCTGGGGGGAGGTGAAGGGCGGGGGTAGAGGGGGCGCAGAGGGAAAAGGGGGAGCTCAGTCTGGGAAGGCCTCTTGGAGGAGGTGAGCACTGTGCTAACTGTTGGGGTGGATACAAGATAATCAGGTCAGACACAGTCCCCGTCCCACCTGGGGCGCATGGTCTAGAGGGAGGAAGCATTGAGGTAGATGTAATGCCATCAGATCAGCAGGATCACTGAGAACTTCTCCCGGGTGTCAGGCGGTGAGGCTGTGCTTGCCGAGAAGCAGCTTGACCTAGTGGATAGAGCACGGGCCTGGGGGTCCCGAAGGACCTGGGTTCTAATCCTGGCTCTGACACGCGCGTCGGCTGTGTGACCTTGGGCACTTTACTCCTCTGGGCCTCGGTTACCTCATCTGGAAACTGGGGATTAAGATTGTGAGCCCCATGTGCGCCGGCTCCAACCTGATTATCTTGTATCTACCCCAGTTCTTAGTAGTCAAGTAATCAATCCTATTTATTGAGCACGTACTGTGGACAGAGCACTGTACTAAGTGCTTGGGAGAGTACAGTGAGTACAGTGAGAAGCAGCGTGGCTCAGTGGAAGGAGCCCGGGCTTGGGAGTCAGAGGTCATAGGTTCGAATCCCTGCTCTGCCACTTGGCAGCTGTGTGACTGTGGGCAAGTCACTTGACTTCTCTGTGCCTCAGTTCCCTCATCTGTAAAATGGGGATTGAGACCGTGAGCCCCACGTGGGACAACCTGATTACCCTGTGTCTATCCCAGCGCTTAGAACAGTGCTCGGCACATAGTAAGCGCTTAACAAATACCAACATTATTATTATTATTATTATTATTAAATGCCATAAGAAGCAGCGTGGCTCAGTGGATAGAACAAGGGCCTGGAAGTCGGAAGGTCACGGGTTCTGATTCCGTCTCCCGTCTGCGTGTGACCTTAGTTAAGTCGCTTCACTTCTCCGTACCTCGGTTCCCTCATCTGTAAAATGGGGATTGAGGCTGTGAGCCCCAAGTGGGACAGGGACTGTGCCCCACCCGATTTGCTTTTATCCACCCCGGCACTTAGTACAGTGCCTGGCACACGGTAAGCACTTAACAAATACCACAGTTATTATTATTAAAAAAATGCCCAGGATAGGGGGCCAGAGATGGGGAGCCTCACCTCCCAGGGAGGGAGAGAGGAGGAGGAGGCAGCAGGATTTGGGGATAGTGGCGAGGCCCGATTGCCCGTGCCAGGCCTAGGTGGATGAGGATTCATGAGGGCCGGGGTGACCAGGCTGGTGGGGGGTGGGAGGTTTAGACTGTAAACCCGTCAGTGGGCAGGGACTGTATCTGTTGCCGATTTGTCCATTCCAAGCGCTTAGTACGGTGCTCTGCACATAGTAAGCGCTCAATAAATACTATTGAATGAGTGAAAGGGGCATGAGGGGGGAGCCCTGCTAGTAATTCTCCCGCAGCACCCCCAGGGAGCTCCTCTTGCTGTGGCCCTGCCCTGGGGAAGAATCGTTGCCTGCTTGGAAAAGCCCCAGAGCCATCTAGACTCTTAGGTCCCCTAGAATGTTGTGGGCAGGGAATGCATCTGTTTACTGCTGTAATAATAATAATAACGTTGGTATTTGTTAAGCACTTACTATGTGCCGAGCACTGTTCTAAGCGCTGGGGGGAGATACAGGGTAATCAGGTTGTCCCACGTGAGGCTCCCAGTTAATCCCCATTTTACAGATGAGGGAACTGATGCACAGTGAACTGACTTGCCCACAGTCACACAGCTGCCAAGTGGCGGAGCCGGGATTCGAACTCATGACCTCTGACTCCCAAGCCCAGGCGCTTTCCACTGAGCCACGCTGCTTCTCTGTATTCTCCCAAGCACTTAATACAGTGCTCTGCATGCAGTAAGCGCTCAATAAATACGATCGATCGAATCAGTGACTGAATCTAGGGAAGCATCATGGTCTAGTGGAAAGAACACGGGCCTGGGAGTCAGAGGACGTGGGTTCTAATCCCGCCTCTGCCTAGTGTCTGCTGTGTGGGCCTATTTATTTGCTATTGTTTTAATGAGATGTTCTTCCCTTCGATTCTATTTATTGCTATTGTTCTTGTCTGTCCGTCTCCCCCAATTAGACTGAAAGCCCGTCAGAGGGCAGGGACTGTCTCTATCTGTTACCGATCTGTACATTCCAAGTGCTTAGTACAGTGCTCTGCACAGAGTAAGCGCTCAATAAATACTATTGAATGAATGAATGTGGGCAAGTCACTTCACTTTTCTGTGCCTCAGTTACCTCATTTGTAAAATGGAGATTAAGATTGCGAGCCTCAGGTGGGACGGGGACCGATTACCTTGTATCTGCCCCAGTGTTTAGAACGGTGCTCGGCACAGAGTAAGCGCTTAACAAATACCATGATTATTATTACCTCCCAAGGCAGGGCAGGGCCGGGACCTCTCCCCGTGTCCTCGTCCCAGTCCTGGCCCCCAGCTCCTGGTGGCTTTTCCAGAAATGAAGCGATCCCCTCCCATGCAAAAAGGCTCCAGGCTGCTGTAGTAAGAGCAGTGGTGCTAGGATTTGTTGACCTCCCACTGGGTGGAAAGCACTGTCCTAAGCACATTGGAAGAATAAAACAAAGAAGGGACACATTCCCTGGCCACGAGGAACTTATGGCCGAGGAGGACAGGTATTAAAATATTTACAGAGAGAGTCGACTGAGTGAATTAACTGGATGTACGGTTGAATAAATAAATATGTCAAAGTGCTGAGGATGGCTTAAAGAAGTTCCCAAGTGTCAGAAGGACTCAGGGGCTTGTGCCTCCGAGACCGGGTCTGTCTTGGGGAACTGGAAGCCATTCCTTCCCAGCGGTTTCAAACAGATGTTGGGGAAAGGGGTGCCTGGAGAGTCCTAGAGCCCCCAGAAAGGGAAGTCGGGTGGGTCTCACTCCCTGCTCGCCCTCCCGCTGGAGCTGGGTAGACTCTGGTGTCCGTGGGCCTCTGCTGGGGCGGCTCCGTCGACCGGGCAGGGTTGGCGCGACCTGCCCGGGCGCGGTCAGGGACTCCCGGCCTGAGCATCTACTACTGGGATCTGAGTCTCTGCTCTCTGGGGGAGGGCGGGTGGGCTGGGCTGAAGAATTCCCAAACTGGCCTGATCTGGACTGGGACATTTCCCTGAGGATTTTCTCCCTCCCTCCCTCCCTCCGCCCCCCTCAGTTTGGGGCCGGGAGGGGTGCGGTCCTCCCAGGCAGGCCCGGTGCACTGTAAATACTAGTTGGCTCTGTGCGAAACAGTCCCCAAATCTGCCACCGTCTCTGCAGGGCACTTGGTTGAGGTGGTTCTGGGGGCTGCAGACTCTCTCTTCCGTCTTTCTTTTTCCCGTATTTCCTCTCCACAGAACGCCGTGAGCTCGGGGCTGAGGTCTTTGGGGGAAGGAGAGTTGGGAGGTGATCTCGGTGCCAGTGGACCCTCAGTCCAGGGGAGCAGCTGAGGAGCCCAACATACTTTAGGCAAACAGGGCCGGCACGGGCGGGCAGCGGTTGTCCCGAAGATGAGAGCTTGGAGGCCGCACCAAGTCTTGGACCTGTGCCGGGGAAGGGGGATGAGGGGCAGGGCGGCCAGAGAATCCTGAACATGCCAAGAGGGAACTTTGTGGTTTTTCAGCGATTGCCCGAGAAACCCTGTTGACTTCATTTCCTCTGGCCGTGAGGTGGTGTCTGTTGGGTTCTTCTTGCTCTTCTCCCATTAGAGGGTGGTTGGGAACTGAGGTGGGGGATGGGTTGGGGAGAGAGAAGGTGTTGCTCTCTCGGTTCTGCATTCCAGCCCTTGGGGCCCTCTGTTTCCTGGCTCGGGAGCCATCGCTGTCTTTCCCGTCTGTCCCCTCCATGGGAAGGGCTGCTGGGGAGGTGTGGCTTGTCTGAGCAGACCCTGCTACATCCTCCCCAAGGAGGGCTCCCGCTCCCGGGCTCCACATCCGGCATCCTGCCTGGCTCGGGGAACGCAGGGCCCAGAACCCGGCCGCCCCCGCCCCGTGTCGGGATTTAGCCTTAACCCAGGGTGGGTCGGGCACATTTGGCTGGGCTGGAAGGAACCCATTAGGCCCCCTTCCCCTCCAGCCCCCATCCGTCATGGCTTCTCTCTGGCCTCTCTCTGCAGAGTCGCTTTCCCGAGGCTCCTGGAAGATATCCCAGGATACCTCTTCCCCCGATGGGCGGACCAGAAGCGGTGGTCGAGGCAGTTCCCCTGCAGTCTTGTTCTCTGAGGACTTGTTTTCTTTGCCTTTCCCCCACTGCCCTTCGGCCCTTGAGCTAGGAGACCTGTTTTCCCACTTTGGAACCACGCTCTTCCAAGTCCCTTGGGGATTGCTGTTTAGCCCAACACAGGCCGGGCACGTGAACGCAAAAATGCACAATGTGCATGTGCTGACCTCAGGCCCCTGGGGTCTCTCCCACTCCCCGCCCCACCTCCTCCCCTGGCTCTGCCAGACCTTTCTTCTCTCTGTTTCACCGGGACGATTGGGCCGGGGCTGAGGTAGGGATGGCCTATACTTGGCTCTGTTTTCCAGGATGGGACAGACTGTAAACCACGGGTTCCTCCCATCCTGAGCAGAGAGGACTGGTCAGCCAGAGAGTTGAGCGGTGGGAGATTCTCAGAGAGCCTGAGAATAATGGGGCCACAGGCTGCCCAGGCGCAGTTTTCCCTTTGCAGTGAGCCTCCCCCCTCTCTCCTGCTGCTCTCCCTCTTTGCTTCTTCCCCCTCCTCCACTTTTTCCTCCCCACCTTCCTTCACCTCCTCATCCTGCCACCCCCAGTCGCAGCCCTGAGCGGGTAGCGATTTCCCTGATCTCAGCTGGGTCTCCTCCCCGCCCAGCCAGGGCTTCCCTCGGCAAACCAGCTGGATGAGTTTTGCTCTCTTGGCTCTGCCTTGGTGATTTTGGCAGCCTCCCGTGGCAGCCCTGAAAGGCGGCTGTGGGGAGGGGCTGGTGGGACGTGGCCGGAGCTCCGTGCGGAAGAGGAGCGAGAGCGGGAGACTTACTGTCCAAGACCGAGGGGACCCCCAGGGCTTCTGGGCAGACCTGAGCTCCGGGAGGACTGCCCTCTTGCCCGCTGCCCCCATCTCTGGTCACAGAGGGCACCTGAAGGCAGCACTGACCTGGCCAGCTCCCTGCCTTTGTAGGTAAACACGAGGAGGAGCACCTGAGACATTTGGGGGTTCGAGTAATTTGGTATTTGTGCTGGGTGCTGGGGTCAACTAAGATAACGGGGTTGGCCGCTGTCCCTGTCCCAAGTGGGGCTCTCGGGCTGAGGGAGGGAAAGCGGGTGTTTTGGCAGATGAGGAAACTGAGGCACAGAGAGGTGGTGAGATTTGTGCCAGGTCATCCCGCAGGCAAGTGACGGAGCGGAGACCAGAACGGGGATCTCTCGATTGCCGGTTCTGAGGCCACACTGCTTCCCTTTGGCTCCCGTGGGGCAGATCAGGTTCTGCGGGGCGGCCAGTTTTCTACGTTCAGTAGGCGTTCAGTAAGTACTACCGAGTAATAGTTTAAGCTCTTTGTGGGTAGAGAATAGAACTCGTGCTTAGTATGTGCACTGCACCCGGGGGTGCTCAATAAATCCCATTTCTGCTACCTGATCCATGGAAGCTCTGGGGGGCCAAGAGGAAACTGGAATCCCTCAGGGATCCAATTGATTGATTGATTGATTGGCATTGCCTCTGGGGTCCAGCTCTGGTCGCAGAGGTCCAGCCTGAATGTGCGCACAATCAGTGACATTTTTTGAACACTTGTCTGTCTCTCTATATATTTATATATATTTATACAGACAGTCCTTTGTATGTGAAAAAGACCCCACTGTTGGTGAGCACAGTATAGCTGTAAAGGCCAGTGTGAGAACCACAGTCTAGGACACATTGAGTACACAAAAAGCTATACATTGGTGTGTTTTCATGCTTAATGTTTGCAGTACCTGGTGTGGGTTTTGGGTTTTTTTTGCCTCCTTGTCTGTCTTTCCTTAGGAAATTTTTGCTTGAAATGAAAGGCTGCATTTTTAGTAAGAAGTACCCCCGGCTAGCCTATCCTCACCAACTTGACTCTTAATTTTCAGCTGGTACTTTTTTTTTTTTAATGGGTCCCTAAAAAGTTTCTTCTGCTCTACTGTTAGGCCCTGAACTAAGTGCTTGGGAGCAACAGTAACAAAACATAAGTTCCCTGCCCGCAATCTCACGGGAAGAGATGGACCAAAATGTATTTACCGGTAGTGAAAGCTGGAAGGAGAACAAATATAAAGCAAGAGGCAATACAAACCCATTAGGACAGAACAGCTGAACAAATAATTGGCTGTACATATAAATACTGTTAATTAAAAATGCTACAGAAGTATACCAATGCTGAGGAAAGGAATAAAGTACGCGAGTACTAAGGTGAGGGTTAGGCTGACATGACTAGGATATTGTAAATCAATCAATTAGTGGAATTGAGCGCTTAATATGTTCACAGCACTGTTCTAATCACTTGAGCGCTGGGAGTTGGGAGACCTGGGTTCTAAACCAGGCTCCACCCTGTCTGCTGTTTGACCTTGGGCAAAACATTTAATTTTCCTGGGCCCCATTTTCTTCGTCAGTAAAATGGGAATTAAATACCTGTTGATTTCTCCCTCCCTCCTCCTCTCCCAAAGGGGACAGGGATGGTGTCCGATCTGATTATATCCTATCTACCCTACCGCTTAGCACAATGCTTGGCACGTAGTCAGTGCTTAACACAACCCACCATTATTGAGAAGGGATTTTAGGAAGGCTTTAAAGAGGGAAAGAACTGTGGTCTGGAGGTTTTGGAATATGGGAAATTTCCAGATTGGGGGAACAGTGGAAATGAGGGGTCAGAAGTGGAAGAGTTGAGAGCGAGCTGCAGCTAGAAGGTGAATTTTGGAGGAGCAAAGGGGGTGTTAACTGAGGAGGCTTAACCCGGTTAAGTGTTCTTTTCCCCTGGCTCTCCTCTCTGCGTACTTATGCACTTGGATCTCTACCCTGTAAGCACTCCTCCAGTGCTTACAATTCACCCCTCCAGCCACGCAGCACTCATGTTCTAATCTGCGATTTACGTATTTATAATAGTCTCACCCTCTAGACCGTCTCTACAAACTCTGTTGTACTCTCCCAAGTGCTTAGGAGACTGCACAAGGTAAGCGTTCAGTAAATACCACTGAATGATGGAGGGTTGAGTGAACAGGGCTCTCGAGCACGGTGGAGGTTGCCGGTGGAGAGACTTGAAAGTAACGGTGAGCGCTTCCCTCGTGGTGAGGAGGAAATCTCAGAGAGGTTGAGCAGTTTGCTCAAATTGACTCAAAGGGAATGGAGTTCCATCACTTCGCCGCAGAATGTCACAGGATGCCTGGGCTCTATGAGCCCATGTGGCAGGGGGGTCATCCTGTCCAAAAGGAGGAAGAGGACCTCTGGAGTCGGCCCTCGAGTTAGGGATCAGGGAGGGGGGATCCTGGGTCCTGGAGTCAGAAATGGGGGGAACCTGGACCCTGGAGTTAATGATGGAGGATTTTGGGTTCTGCAGTCAGGGTTGGGGGATCCCAGGCCCTGGATTCAGGGACGGGGGGATTCCCGTTCCTAGAGTCAGGGATGGGGGGAATCGCACGCCCTGGGGTCAGTGAAGTGGGGCGGGGACCCTGGCGCAGACTGGGCCAGATCTGGGAGATGTTTCCCCATGGCTTATCTCAGTGAAGAGAATTGAGGGGTGGGAGTGGTGGAGGGAATAGGGGAAGGGCCTGAGTTTTGGGAGAGGCTGCTGAGAGAGCACAGAGGAAGGGAAGGGTTGTGAGGTTTGTTCTGGAGGAGAGGAATTCAGTAAGCGCTTACTCGGTTTCAAGCACTGAGCTAAGTGCATTGGTAGGTGTAAGATAATTATATCGGACACATCCCTTGTCCCACATGAGGCTTACAGTTTAACAGGGAGAGAGTACATGGGTTTAATCCCTGTTTTACAGATGAGGACTCCGAGGCAAAGAGAAGTTAAGGGACTTTCTCAAGGCCAAACAGCAGGCGGGTGGGAGAGCCCCAGTCTCCTGATTCCAGGTTCTGAGTTCTGTTCCCCAGACCCTGCCACCTCCACACTGCTAATAATAATGTTGGTATTTTTCTAGCGCTTACTATGTGCAGAGAGCACCGTTCTAAGCGCTGGGGTGGATACAGGGTCATCAGGTGGTCCCACGTGTTACAGATGAGGTAACTGAGGCACAGAGAAGTGAAGTGACTTGCCCACAGTCACCCAGCTGACAGATGGCAGAGTCGGGATGGCTAAATCCGGGGGAAGCTGGGTAGGAGCCCCTGTGGGGACAGGAGCCAGTCCGGGAGAGAAAAGTGCTGTTGTCCAGGGAGGTGGTGGCTTCCAGCATGTCCAAGAGGTCAGAGGTGGCCCATGATAATTTCCCCGGGAGGGTGGACTGTTTGGACTCCCCTCTGCTCCCAGTTCCAGGAATTTTCCCTAAGGGTCTGCCCTCCCCAAGGGAGCAGAGGTGGGCGTGGGGGGCGAAGGGGGTGCTCCTTTCCGGAGCCTCAGGAAGGAGACCCGACCCCCGCCCCGCTCATCCTGCCCCTCCCCTTTGCCCCGTGTCGCCCCTCTTCCTTCCCCCTGCTCAGGGATGCCACGTCAGCATTGGAGAGCGGAGCTAGCTTTGGTGCTAACTGGAGCATTGGTAATCCCACAGCGGTGCATTGTGAGCCGGGACAATGAGGCTTAAAGGCAGATTAGCTTGGGTCCGAAAGAAATCGGGCACCGGGGACAGGAAGAATTGAATTTGACGGTTGCACGGCACTTCAGGCCTGCCACTGAATGAGGCCTCTCCCCCATCCTTACTCTGGAGAGACTCTGAGGTCAAAGGAGGGGCCTAAGCCCGGGTGGAGGGGTGGGCAAGGGGATTGACTCAAGGGCAAGGTGGACATGCTGATGCCCGGGTTACCAAGTGGGTGCTGTGTCCGTGGCGCCTAAGTGGCCTGGTTTGGGGCCCGCCCTGGGCCCATCCGGGACAGAAGTGGAACCAGTGGCCCCAAGTTCCCTGATGCGCCTTGGAAAAGCAGTGTAGCCAGGGGACTCGCCAAGTTGGAAGCTCCTTGAGGGCGGGACTGACTCTTTACTAACTCTCCTGAGCGCTAAGTACAGCGCTCAGGCGATGAGGGTGTGTGAGCTGGAAGACTGGAGCCGGACTGGAGCAGTAAAGGATGAAGCCTCCACTGGACTGGGGGACGGGGAGTCTGCCCTGGCCCTGACACCCCTGACCTGGCTTTGTCCTGTTGGATCGGGCCCACGGAGATGCCCCCTTACTGCCCCGGGCCACTGGTCCCAGGCTTTGCAGGCTCTGGTTTGCCGGGATGCGGGTGAGGTGCCTCTGGGGGTCCGGAGGGGCCGACGGCATCTGCTGGGGGTGGAGGAGGATGAGGAGGAGGCAGGCAGCTCGGGGAGGGGGAACGGCTCGCCTAGGGACTCAGGACCGGCACTGGTAGGGCTGGGGAGCTCCCCACTTTTTGCAGCAGGTGAGTGGCCTGGGAGTCAGAAGGTCATGCGTTCTAACCCCGGCTCTGCCACGTATCTGCTGTGTGACCCTGGGCATGTCTCACTTCCCCGTGCCTCAGTTACCTCATCTGTAAAATGGGAAGTGACACCGAGCCCCACGTATCCCACCTGATTTGCTTGTATCCACCCCAGCGCTCAGTACAGTGCTCGGCACATAGTAAGTGCTTAAATACCATTACTATTATCTGCGCTTCTTTGGCCCAACTATAGTTCTGCTCTCCTCTCCTGCCGACAAGGCACCATCTCCATTTCGGGGGGCCGTGGCTGTTAGAGGGGTAGATTCCTGCTTCCTCTGTCTCCTCGTCCCCCTTGCTTCCTGGGCCTCTGGGGGCATTCGGAGCCCCTCCTCCCGGGTCGGGGAGGGGTGAGGGGAGCAGAGAGGCCTGCTGCGGGCCAGGGCGGGGAGGCCTCATGGCTACTGGGAGCATAAATGTGTCTGTGCCCCCTGGCAGCGGAGAGATGGAAGGCACCCCCTCGCCAGACTGGGGCACCGGCCTGGGAGTGGGTAGGGAACCCCAGGGACTCGGCCCCAGCTCCGGGATTCCTGCCCCAAAGCGCCGTTATTGTTGTCACTAGTTAACGCTGGTCTAGATGGAGCACTTCCTGTGTGCCCCATCACTGGCCTTTGGGCCAGCGTAGACATTATGGTATTCATTAAGCACTGACTGTGTGCCAAGCGTTGTACTAAGTGCTGGTGTGGATACAAGTAAAGCGGGTTGGACTCGGTCCCCATCCCCTGTGGGGCTCACAGTCTCAATCCCCATTTTACAGATGAGGTCCCCGAGGCCCATTGAAGTGACTTACCCAAGGTCCCACAGCAGACAAGGGGCGGAGCCGAGATTAGAACCCATGACCCCCAGGCCCGTTCTTTATCCACTAGGCCATTCTGCTTCAACACTCCCATTACACTCCTATCACCCTGCACAGGGCTCTGTGAGGGACGGAGAGTGGGTATCTCGTCCCCATTTTACAGATAAAGGAAGCTCATACACAGAGAGGTTGAGTGACCTGCCCAAGGTCTCCAGATAGCTAGGAGCAGAGCTGGGAAGGGAACCCGGGTCTCCAGATGTCTAGCAAATCCTCTTTCCAGTAGGAGGGAGGTCCCTCCGGTGGGGATTTGTCGAGGGCTTTCACTGTTTCCCAAGTGCTTTCTTGTCGACGGTTGCATTAGGCTCTCAACGCGTGAAGCGGCGTGGGCTAGTGGAAAGGGTGTGGATCTGGGACCCAGAGGACGTGGGTTCTAATCCCACCTCTGCCACCTGTCTGCTCTGTGCCCTCGGGCAAGTCGCTTCACTTCTCTGTGCCTCAGTTACCTCATCTGGAAAATGGGGATCAAGAATGTGAGCCCCGTGTGGGACGGGGATTGTGTTCAACCTGATGACCTTGTATCTACCCCAGCGTTTAGAAAAGTGCTTAGCACATAGTAAACACTTAAACACCACAATTATTATTATTACCAAGATTGCGTTCCCCACGTACCCCGATGCTTTGTGCAATGCTTGGCATATAGTAAGCACTTAAGTACCGCAGTTATCATTATTATTATCATTATTATGATCTCTGGAAAGTAGGAGGGAGCACGTATGCTTGATTCTCCTAAAACATGGGGGTCCACAGGGCTCAGGGAGCCCTATGCTCAGGGAGACCCTCTAAACTGGAAGCTCATTGTGGGCAGGGAATGTGTCTGTTTATTGTTCTATTGTTCTCTCCCAAGCGCTAATACAGTGCTCTGCACATAATAAGCGCTCAATAAATACGATTGGATGAATGAATGAATGGCCTGCCTTTGCCCAGCCCCACCCACCAGTCCGCAACGGTTACAGCAATAGTAATGATGGTATTTAAGTGCCTACTATGTGCCAGACACTGTTTTAAGCGCCGGGATAGAGACGAGGTAATCAGGTTGGACACAGTCCAAGTCCCACATGGGGCTCATCGTCTTAATCCCCATTTTACAGGTGAGGTAACTAAGGCACGAGAAGTGAAGTGACTCACCCAAGGTCACACAGGAGACAAGTGGCAGAGCCAGGATCGGCACCCATGATCTTTTGACTCTCAGGCCCGTGCTCTATCCATTTGGCCAAGCTGTGTCACACTGTCGCCTTTGGGATAATAATAATAATAATAATGGCATTTGTTAAGCCCTTACTATGTGCAGAGCACTGTTCTAAGCGCTGGGGTAGACACAGGGGAATCAGGTTGTCCCACGTGGGGCTCACAGTCTTAATCCCCATTTGACAGATGAGGGAACTGAGGCACAGAGAAGTGAAGTGACTTGCCCACAGTCACACAGCTGCCAAATGGCAGAGCCGGGATTCGAACCCATGACCTCTGACTCCTAAACCCGTGCTCTTTCCACTGAGCCACGCTCCTTCTCCATAATAATTGTGGTATTTGTTAAGAACTTACTATATTACAGGCACTGTACTAAGCGCTGGGGTGGATACAAGCAAATCAGGTTGGACACGGTCCCTGTCCCACACAGGGCTCACAGTCTTCATCCCCATTTTACAGATGAGGTAACTGAGGCACAGAGAAATGAAGTGGCTTGTCCAAGGCCATTCATTCAATAGTATTTATTGAGCGTTTACTATGTGCAGAGCACTGTACTAAGCGCTTGGGATGTACAAATTGGCAACAGATAGAGATTGGCAACAGATAGATTGGCAACAGATAGCCTTGCCTATTGACGGGCTCACAGTCTAATCGGGGAAGACAGACAAAAACAATAGCAATAAATAGAATCAAGGGGATGGACATCTCATTAAAACAGTAGCAAATAAATAGAATCAAGGGGATGGACATCTCATTAAAACAATAGCAATAAATAGAATCAAGGTGATGTACAGCAGGCAAGTGAAGGAATGGGGATTAGAACCTTCTCTGGGCCTCAGTTCCCTCATCTGTAAAATGGGGATTAAGACTTGTGAGCCTCACGTGGGACAGCGTGCTCTGCACGTAGTAAGCACTTAACAAACACCAACATCATTATTATTATTATGACCTTCTGACTCCCAGAGAGCAAGCTCCAGGGGATGCTGGGGCTCGGGGTGTGGTCACTCTTGGGTTCAGCCTCTTGGCCCTCCTCCTTGTCCTCCTCTTTCTCCTCCCGCGGGAGCCACAGGGGGTTTGTCCCCTTCTCCTGTCTCCGCAGGTCAGCCGAGCCATGTCGTCGTCCGAGGCCCCGACGCCCTCCGAGGCTCCCACGACCCCTCCGCCCCCCACCTGTCCGGCTTCCCTCCACCTGCCGGAAGCCCACCGCGGCAGGGAGCGGTCCCCGTCCCCGTTGCGAGGCTACCTCATCCCCAGCCCCCTGCCCACCAGGCGCACCAGGACCTTCTCAGCGTGAGCCGGGTTTCTTGGGGGTGGCGGGGACCCGGGCGGGGGTGGGACGGTCAGGGGTGGCAGCCCTTCTCCCGACTCCACGACTTGTCTGCCCTGTGACCTTGTGGCAAGCCACGTCACTTCTCTGGGCCTCAGTTACCTCACCTGTATAATGGGGATAGAGACTGTGAACCCCACATGGGACAGCGACTGTGTCCGACTCGATTTGCTTGGATCCATCCCAGCGCTCAGTGCAGCACCTGGAACATAGTAAGCGCTTAACAAATACCATCGTTATTCATTCGTTCAAATCTTATTTATTGAGTGCTTACTGTGTGCAGAGCACTGGACTAAGCTCTTGGGAGAGAGTATTATTACGGGAAGCAGCGCGGCTCATTGGAAAGAGCCTGGGCTTCGGAGTCAGAGGTCATGAGTTCGATTCCCGGCTCTGCCACTTGTCAGCTGTGTGACTGTGGGCAAGTCACTTCACTTCTCTGTGCCTCAGTAACCTCATCTGTAAAATGGAGATTAACTGTGAGCCTCACGTGGGACAACCTGATTTACCCCTGTATCTACCCCAGCGCTTAGAACAGTGCCCTGCACATAGTAAGCGATTAACAAATACCAACATTATTACAGCCGGCTCCCACTCGAAGTGTTAGTGTCCCTCCATTAGAGCTGCGCTCCAGGTCAGTGGAGGAAAGTGGGGGTGTCCGGGATCCCATGGGGATGGCACATAGCTAGTAGCCCCATTTCCTATTTGAAGAACGTGGGACGGTGAGATGGCCCCGTTCCCTTGTCCAGGCCGCGTGCCAGGCTGCTCCTAATCTGCCCGACCGAGAACAATTTGTCACGTGTTGGAGGTTTTGGGGAGTGCCGGCTGGGACCAAATCCGGCTTCTGTCCGTGCCCAGGGAGCGGAAGCAGCCTGGCAGGCGGCTGCAGTACCTGGGGGTGGGAGGGGCCCCGTAGGAAAGAATGTGGACTCCCTGACTAAGGCCACTGCCCTTGGGCTGGACCCCGGGTGATCCACAACCCCATTTACACCACAACTCCCGTCTTCTCCCGGCCCCCGAGCGGGGAAGGGGGGAGTCTGCCGGGCCCGAGCCGCCCAGCATTCTCTGGCAGCTGCCCTCTGCCTTATTGAACCTAGGTGCCCAAGGTCACAGAGGGTGGGCAGGTGGGGGAAGGGAGGGTTCTCAGTCTGGAGACTGGACAATCCTCAAACTGGGTAATGGAGCTGGGGTAAGCGGGATGCCCTTCATCACGGGCACAGACCAGTTTTCTCTGTCCCTCGCCCCGCGGGCGGGCAGAACCAAGCTGGAGGGGCTCAGGAGAGAAACCCTCTGGCTCTGCGGCAGGGCTGGTTGAGAGTTTCCACCTCCCGGTCCTTCCTTGCCTTCCTCTGGCCCTGGCCTGGTGGGGAAGGAGCCGCTTGGCCCTCTTGATGATGACCGATGATCGTGGTATCGGTTAAGCGCGTACTATATGCCAGGCATTGATCTAAGCACTGGGGTACATGGAAGCTAATCGGGTCGAACACAACCCTGGCCCATATGGGACTCTCAGTCCTAATCCCCGTTTTACAGATGAGGTAACTGAGGCCCGGTGAAGTGACTGGTCCAAAGTCAGACAGCAGACGCACGGCAGAGCCGGGATCAGAACCCAGGCCCTTCTGACTCCCAGGCCCGGGATATATCCACTAGGCCACGCTGCTTCTCACTCTTGCCCGGGGCCTTCAGCTAACCGTGGGTCTGAGCGTGCCCGGCCTCTGCCCTTCGCTCCGGCCGGACTCGGAGGCTGCACCGGCTGGGGTAATGCTGAGCTGAAAAGCCAGGCGACATCCCCCGACACTTCTCCGGTCTGCCGCCGCCCCTCACGGTGTCTAACATCCGGTATTGCCGAGTGGCCACCCCAATCGGGCCCTCATTCCCAGTCCCTTCCCCCTCCTTCGCTCCGGAGAAAGCCGGTTCCTCCTCTGCAGCCCCATGCCCCGCCTCCCACCCCCAGCTCCTGTCCCAGTCTCTGCTTCTCTGATCCAGGAATGGGTCTCTCCAGTCAAACGGAGGTAGTGACCCTGGTCACCCTTCCCCACTTCCCAGCCTCCGGGCCCCCCCCGTTGCAGCGCCACCTTCTAGACTCTTTTCTGAGCGAGCAGGGGGGACCAGGTGGGTGAGCGCCGGCCAAGGCCCAGACCGGAAGATAATAGGTGACAAGTAGGTTCTTAGGGCGGAGGCTGTTGTAGGCCCGGCCAGGCCAAGTGGTTTGGTGGTAGAATTCCCACCAGCCGTGCTGGCTCAGGCCCACCTGGGCAGAACACACCTGCCCTGCCCCACCTCCCCTCTTCACCCATCCCCCCCGGGGTTGGACTTGCCGGAGCTTGAGCCTCAGAGCCGCCCCGGGCTAGAGCCCGCTGCCCAACTCAGCCGATTATGACATGGTTGTCGTGGCCCAGGGAGGTCATAATCTACTGCGGCCGGTGGCTGGGATCAGTGCCCGGGGCCGGTCCAGTGGTACCGTGGGGGCCGAGAGAGACCCAGAGTCTGGCCCACCGGGGCCAGAAGTCCACCTAGGGGACCTGCCCACACGGTTTGGGCTTTCCATGGCTACAGAAAGGAAAAGAAAGAGGTAAAGGCGGAAGGTCTGGGAGCGGACAGCCCCCGCTCCCCAACGCTCACACCCCACCCCTCTCGTAAGCCGGGGATAATTCCCCGGGACAGTTCCGCTCCAGGTCCTGGGGGAGAAGCGTGGCCTCGGTTGGGCCTGTAGGATCTCCGAGCCCCAGCTGCCCTGCGTCCAGTAGCCCACCTTATTTCCTCCTCCTCCTCCTCTAGCACCGTGCGAGCATCCGAGGGTCCTGTCTACAAAGGGGTCTGCAAGTGCTTCTGCCGCTCCAAGGGCCACGGCTTCATCACGCCCGCCGACGGAGGCCCAGACATCTTCCTTCACATCTCTGAGTAAGTGCCACCGCCGTCTACCACCGTTATGGGGCCGTCCAGACCCCGGACCCCCAGGGTCCCGGGCGCGGGGTAGAGTGAGCCCTTGGAGTAAGGCAGCGTGGCCCTCGTCTCTCCCCGGGCACGGTGCACCCAGGATGCACAGAGGGCTCCCCCATACCTGCAACCTGGGCATGATGCCACCGACTCCGCAGGGGTAGATGAGACCGGCTGTAATCGATCAGAGCACCGTGTGCCGAGCACTGAGAGGACGGCAAGGCCGACAACGCTCTGCACCACTCCTCTGTGTTGAGCAGAGCCTCTTGACCTCCACCCTGGGGGGGGGTCATGTGGCCTGGTCACCTCCAATAGGGGCTGGTCACACGTGGCCATCTTGTCCAATGCTGGCTGGTGTGACTGCAGTGTCCCTGAGGTCAGGTCAGACCCTTCCCTCCGACCCCTGCACTTTAACAGGCCCCCTCCCCGGCCATCGTCGTGGTGCTGGTGTGATAATCCCCTCCCTTCCCATCTGGGTCCGGCCCCCAAGCTAAAGCGTCGAGCTCCTTGGCCGCTCGGCCCTGCTAATAATTTGGGGAAATAGCGTTGCCCCAGTTGCTCCTGGGATCCCATCAGTAATGGTGCACGCACCGACCTCAAAAGCCCCAGCCTCCCCGGCTCCACCTGGCCTTCTGCCCAGCCCAGGCCAAGGGGGCCACCGGCTGGGAGCTGCTGTCGAGCGACCGCCGTCTCTGTCCCCACAGCGTGGAAGGGGAGTACGTCCCGGTGGAGGGAGACGAAGTGACCTATAAGATGTGCTCCATTCCCCCGAAGAACGAGAAGCTGCAGGCGGTGGAGGTAGTCATCACCCACCTGGTACCTGGGACCAAGCACGAGACCTGGTCCGGCCGGGTCATCAGCTCCTAGGAGCCCTGGCCCCGGGCCCAGCACCCTGGAGGACATGGGGGGAGGGAGAAAGGGAGGGTGGGGAGGGGGGTGGGGGGCCTCGGCGTGGTCCATGACACATGCTGAGGGTCCTGCAGCGGAGGGAGCAGGGAAGGGGAAATCCGGGCCCCCCGTCAGGGCGGGGAGCCCCGCCTCTGGGCCGCGAGGACCGACTCCCGCCGCCCGACTCTGGAACTCGGCGGGTGCCCTCGCCGATGACAGTGCCGATGGGCTCATCGCGTCAATGAAGAATATCCCTCGCCTCTAGGGGAACGCTCTCATGTCCCTGGGTCAGCGTGCGACACCTGGCCGTCTGCCTCCTCAAACTTTTTCTTGGGCTCCGGCACTCTTAGGCTCCCCACCCCTCCTCCGCCTGCTCTTTACCGGTTGCTGGAAGGGCGACTACTAGCCAGAGACTGGTGGGCCCCAGCCAGGCAGGCAAGGCAAGTTGAAGGCTGGGAAATAAACATCTGTGAAATTCTACATCGTTTACTGTTGGTGCCTTTCTCTGCGGGAAGGGGTTACTCTGCAAGGCCCTGGGGATAGGAGACAGAGAAGTTTCCAGAAGGTGAGTGAGTAGGCTCTGGTCAACCTTTCAAGAGAAGCCTGAGCACTACTTTGCACCCTTGTGACCCGCTGGTGGGGACAGTCGCCCTAATCCATCCCTCCACGGTTCCAAGCTTCCAGACGGATCCAGGTTTGGCACTCACTACAACCAACTTCCTCCTGCTGTCTTCCCTTCTGCCCCCCGAATAACTTCTGGGCAACTCAAGCCAAGTTTTATGCTTTTCAACTTCTTTTCACCTAAATACTCCCCAGCTGTAGTCTTGAATAAGCCACTTGACTTAGGCTGATTTCTGTTTTTCCTCTCTCCTTCTCAACAACCCTGGTATGAAAAGTATTTAAGAAGAGAGTGAATTTTCTAAGTTATCTTTGCAGTGGAGATGGTAGTTGGCTTTGACGAAGTGAAAGACCCAAATCCCTGTTTTAATTAATTTTATTTGAGCTTTTAAAGCGGTACCCTTAAATCAGCTGTTACTGCGGGTGAGCTTGACCTGTAGTAATAAATGGACCTTTTCATTTTTCCTTTGAAATAATCAGTCTATTACCCTAAAATAAACAGGATACATGCACAAAGTTTTGAAAAGTTTGAGTAGCTCTAGACAGGGTGTAAAGACAGTGAATCTTATCTGCTGACAATTTTTGGCTCAGTTTTTTTATATTCACCAAATGCTTGTAAAATTGAGAGAAATTCCAGGTGTTTTGGGAACTGCCTATTAGAGGGGGGCTGAAGCCTAGGGAAGAGTAAAACTAATGCGTTAAAATGGATACTGCATGTAGATGTGTGGCTGATTTCAAAGCTAATGTAGTCTGCGTGTGTACAATTGCATGCTTTTAAGTTGGTTTCTGATATGTGCTGAATCACCCTGCGGAGAGGCTGTGACACTGTCGAGGTGAAGCAGCAACAGCTAGCAGGGCAAGAACTCCCATCCCATGGCAAGTTTCCTAATCTGAGTAACACATTCCGACGGCGTTTTGGTAATAGTGTGACTGTCCTTTATTTTCCTTACATTGACTGGTCTCTCCTAGACAAGTTTGGAGGGTGAAGTGTGGCGTAATAATCTTGGTGGTAGAATGCTGTGGACTTAATCAATTTTGAATAAACCCTGTGTTCTGACATCTCAGGGAACTGGATTTTATGTTTGGTTTGAAGAACCTTTGAGGAATCTGAATTCTCATTTCCCTGTGCTTTCGAGAGAAGCTGCATTTCTGTTTCTATTTAAGATGGAAGGGACCTGCCTCACCCCATGGTGAAGCTGGCTGGCCAATCTTGGGCCAAAGGCATTTTTGGCCCATGCAAGGCTCCTGGTAAAAAGGGGGTTTTGATTTTTTTCAAAGTTGGCAGTAAGTCAGGGAGGGTTAAGCAAGTGTGTTAGCTTGGCATTAATAATTGCCTACCATGGACAACTGTCCACTGTCCTAAGCGCCGGGGCAGATGCAACATAACCTAGTCAGTCACAGCTCCTCTCCCACATGGGGTTTACAGGCTAAGGTGGAGGAAGAAGAGGTACAAGGTACTGAAGCACAGAGAAGTTAAGTGATTTGCCTGAAGTCAGGCAGCAGGCAAGCGGTAGAGCCGGTGTTAGAACCCATGTCTCCTGACTTGAAGCCTGTGCTCTTTTAACTAGGCCACACTGGAACCATTTTATTCCTTTCTGTAGAAGTGTAAGTGACAGGCTCAGAACCCTTATGATCAAGGCCCTTGGACTTTTTCTACAGCTGTAGGACAAAATGAGGCTTGGAAAATCTGATGCACTTGCCTTGGTTCCCATTCAGTATGGGCAGGGAACGAGTCTACTGACTGTATTGAAATCTCCCAAGCGCTTAGAACAGTGCTTTGCAGAGTAAGCACTCAATAAATTCCACTGATGATGATGATGACATGCTAGCATGTCATTACCAAATAAAAACTGAAAAACGGAAAAAGACAACTGTCTCATCTGAGGTATGAATCGCTAATGGCTCACCCCAGTTAAAAGAGGCCTTCAGCAGTCTCCTACAGCGAGTAGGTAATAATAATGTTGGTATTAGTTAAGCGCTTACTATGTGCACAGCACTGTTCTAAGCGCTGGGGTAGATACAGGGTAATCAGCTTGTCCCATGTGAGGCTCACAGTTAATCCCCATTTTACAGGTGAGGGAACTGAGGCCCGAGAAGTTAAGTGACTTGCCCACAGTCACACAGCTGACAAGTGGCAGAGCGGGGATTCACACCCATGACCTCTGACTCCCAAGCCCGGGCTCTTTCCACTTAGCCACGCTGCTTCTCTTTTTTAAATAATGATGTTGGTATTTGTAAAGCGCTTATTATGTGCAGAGCACTGTTCTAAGCGCTGGGGTAGATACAGGGTCATCACGTTGTCCCACATGAGGCTCACAGTCTTAATTCCCATTTTACAGATGAGGGAACTGAGGCACAGAGAAGCTAAGTGACTTGCCCACAGTCACACAGCCGACAAGTGGCAGAGTGGGGATTCAAACCCATGACCTCTGACTCCCAAGCCCGAGTTCTTTCCACTGAGCCACACTGCTTCCACAAGCACAGGTACCAAGCACCAGGTTCATTTAGTAACAGCCTCTGCTGGGATGAATGAGGATGGCCAAGGTAAAGCGCGTTAGTACTTTTGCCAGTGTCAAGACATTTTGAATTAGTATGTCATTTTGGAAAGTGCTGCGCATCAGCCGCAAGACTAAAGAAACGCAGCTGCTGGCTTGCAACCTAAGAGGCTACTTGGTGAGCTCCTAAGCATCTCAAAACACCGGCCCCTGCCCGCTGATTAGGGGAAGGGGAGATAAGGAAGAGGGGCAGTGGTTCAGATGAACAGAGGGAGTTCGGCCTCAGTCAGGGGCAGGGTAGAGATACCATGCTGCCAGGGCGGACAGTCCGGCTGATATGTTGGCCGACAAAGTCAGGAAGCAGTGCTTCTATTGCAGTAGAAGCCTCCTTACATTAGACAAAGTGTATTGCCTTTAGGGGCATTAAAAGAGTTAAAAAAATTTTTTTTTGTTTCTTTTTAAAACAATGAGAACTCTTTGTAGCTTTCATTCCTTCAAGTAAGACAAGCTGTTAACTCTGTGGGAAGGCTTATCAGCCTTGTCACTCATTGAAAGTAAAAAACTGGTGCAAGAGGGAAACAGTACCTTCAAAGTGCCATTAATTGCTCCAGTTTTCAGGCAGCAATCTTGAAAAAGTCTGAGCTGGCATCCAGGGAGACAGAGAGGATGCAGTCTGGGTTAGCTTTTTTTCCTCGACCTAAGGGGTCCATCTCATTTAAGCCGCTGTGGGGTCATTTTATTAACAGCCCTTAAAACAAAACAAAACAAAAAAAAACACCGCAAAACAATTTCCCCAGAGGTCAGTGTTCACTTCTGAGCAGCCTAGTTAGTGGCTAAGTTTGAAGATGTTTGTTTACCATTTCCATAGTAAGCCTGAAGTGCAAAAGCACTTTAACAACCTGAGAAGCAGTGTGGTCTGTTGGATAGAGAAAGGGCCTGGAAGTCAGAAGGAACCTGGGTTCTAATCCCATAGCTCTGCCACTCATCTGCTGTGTGACCTTGGGCAAGTCACTTAACTTCTCTGTTACCTCATCTGTAAAATGGGGATTAAGCCTGTGAGCCCCATGTAGGAGATGGACTGTGTCCAACCTGAGTAATTCATACCTACCCCAGAGCTTAGTACAGTACCTGGCACAGAGTAAGCGCTTAATACCAAAAAACCCCACAAACCCAGCGACTAACAGGTTCTGACTTAGAACTCTAGTGTGGTTGAGATACGGAAGTGGATGCATTTGATTTTATGCAAACTTGAACAATCACAATTAATTCAGTCCCTAACAGAGTTTTGACAACTCCTCTAATCACAAACTTTCATTAAACCCAAAATCAGAATTGGCAGCTTTGATTCAGGAAGGGAGTGGGATCAGTAGTCATTAATATCGCATTGCTTCACAAACGTGTTCCTCAAACTTTCCAAACCAAGTTACAATCCACACTTCATGCTACTGAGTTGGGAGACAAAAGTCTGAATAAGCATCACATTTTAAGTACCATACTCATTCTTCAAAGGTTCGCCAAAGCCTCCGTTTCTTTTGTTTCCCATCCCCCAGGATGAATAATGTCCACTGGTAAAGGTCGACTCTCCAACTTGCCTTGGTAGAAAAACAAGCAAAAATAAAATCTAGCCCTGAGTGGGATTTAGGCTAAAATACGAGCCGGAAAGTTATCCAACACAACTGTTCTGTGTTCCAACTCACTGTACCAACAAGGGAGGGGCATGGGAGACTTGGCCAGCTTGAAAGCTCTCTGCCTTTTAAGGGTCTCCCCTGTTCTCCCACTGACCTAGTCCCCTACAAACTGGCTTAAAAGGCAACTTGATGTAAGACCTTTTTAGGACAAGGAGATGGGGGGGCTCTTACGTTCAAATGGTGATTTTTTTTCCCCCCCTCTGTTTTTAACATCTCAGTTTGCGCATGAAGATGGACTTTGGATTTGGTTTCCTTCGCCTATAAGTGAGGAACTAAATTCCGCTGGCTACAAGAAGAGCTTTTCGCAGATTCTCTGGGTGTCCTCTGGTCTAGTTACTGTGTAACCTACTGTTCGGGCATCTGTAAAGATTTCATAGTCGTTTCCACCCTGTGAACAGAGGAGAGTCAGAAAGAGATTGTCATTTTCTTTATCTTGTGGAACAGTCATTACTTTCCAAAGACTGGGCTGGAGAAAGAAAGGACTGCATTGTTAATGGAGTTGGGATAATGCTTCAGCAAGAAGTCAGGCTATTCCTTCAGAAAGTGTCTGCACTTATTCCGTTCCCTGCTCATTTACTAACGCAATGCTAGCTTAAACCATTCCCTACTATTTCCCCTTGAAATGTAACTTTAGCTCCAGACTCAAGCAACTTTTAATTGCTTTCGCCTTTAAAGGAAAATCGATATGAAAGAGAAGCAGCATGGCCTACTGGATAGAGCAAGGGCCTTGGGGTCAGAAGAACCTGGGTTCTAATCCCAGCTCCATTGCTTGTCTGCTAGGTGACCCTGGGCAGATAACTTCTTTGGGCCTCAGTTACCTCATCCGTAAAATGGGGATTGAGATTGGGAACCCCATGTGAGACAGGGACTGTGTCCAAACCCGATTTGCTTGTATTCACCCCAGTGCTTAATTCAGTACTAGGCACAAAGTAAGCGCTTAACAAACATTATTACTACTACTTTAAATACCCTAGTCTAAATCCAGGAGCCTATTTACTATCCCAAGGTGTATCGTGCTTTCCTATCCATATTGTAAATCTTTTTGGTCTTTGAGAGCATTCTTTTCTCCTAGGAAACATCTGCCATTGATTCATGAGAGCTCTGACTTCTCATAAACTATGAGGCTAGTCTCAAGACTTTGGGAAAAGGCCAACTGATAACTCATCAAGAGATGTTTTCAGCAATGGAGTGGTGTGACAGGCAGGGACTGAAAGATGATGTAGTCAAATGAATCTGGAGAAACACCAATCTTGGGGAGATGGCACCTCTGAAACAGTTCTCCACCTCTGACTCTGGGGATCCCAACCAGGCACAAGCTTTTCTTCCCCGCAAAGCAGCTATTCAGCAAGGATGTTGCTTATCGGAAAGGTCTAAAACTGTTTGTCAGGGGATTCTGATGAATTGACATCCACAGGTCTGTGGGCCGAGGGGAGGTTGAGGAGAGGGAGAATCGTGAAAAACTGAGGGGAGGCTGGCTCTCCCACCAGCACACCTGACGTTCTCCACCTGCCTCTGGAAGCTCCTTGAGGGAAGGGATTGTGTCTATCCATGCCCTGTACCCTCCAATCACTCAGTGCAGAGCTCTGCACAAAGCAAGCGCTCGCTAAACACCACTGATTGACAGAGCTCTTCCACCAGCCTGCTTTTAAACTGACAAAAGGACTAACTATACTTGAAATGCAAGAATTTACAACCGGAGCTCAGGATGAAATTCAGTGTTCCTATACCGACTGAAAAACACCACCATCCTCCAGAGCACATGAGGTCGACTCACCCAGAGCTTCACACTATTGCCCATATCATATTTCAAGTACGTGGCTCTTTCTAGTGAGTGGGTTGAGAGGCTCGGATGGACCCGTGCATAGATTAAGGGAACTCTGTTACCCTTCACTCTTCTAGCTCTTCTCCTCCTTCCTGTGCAATACCTGGGAATGAATGCTCTCAGACTGCAGACCAAAGTACTTACAGCTAATTGTTAATTAATAATTCATGCAGGAAGCCTGCAACTTTAGAGCCATCTGTGAAACCAAGAGGTAGCAAGGCAAATCTGTTTTTGTTGGGTGACTGGGTGTACCACATCGCTAACCGGGCCTTAGGAGAGGAGGTGGTTTGAGGTGGGCCTGCCCTCACCCACAGGGTAAGCCCAACTTTGGAAACGGAAGATGGCAAGATCTTGGGGGTATTTCTGGGCTTCTACAGAAGCGGGGAGAAATCACTGGATACTAAATAGCTGCTATGGAACTTAAAGTTTTGAGTCCCTGATATGAGGCCACACATCGGTAGATGCTAGATGACACAAGTCAGGGGTGACAATCTGGAAAGGTTGAAAAAGACAATAAGATGCATTATTCCCTCCATATCATCAGTTAGCAAAGGGTAGCTACCACACTTGAACAGGATTTAATTTGTTCTCCGGAGTGCAAAGAAAGCGGCCTCTGCGTTACCACCACCACAACCTAAATAATTCCTTCCTTTCACTCTCAAGAAAGAGAATCCAGTCTTTCTCCCATGCCCTTTCAAAAGCTATTCTGGTGTCCTTGACTGGACATCCCAGCTAGGGAAGTGGCTGAGTTCAGAGACTGACAGTCTCTGGCCGAATGAAGCCAGTGGCTGAAGAAAACAGGAAGTTTCCCCTTTGGAATGATCACGAGCTCATTTTAACTGTTGCTCTTTCAGGGCAGATGCTCATTGGGAGCAAAGAATGAGTTCAAGGCTCTCAGACAGGGCACATGGCTCTCGCACTCACCTCAACCTGTTTGTTTTATATACTAGGAAAGAGGGGAGGAGACAGGCATAACTACAACTTGATGAGAGCAGACACGCCTGGGCTGCAGAGAGGAAATGTCAGTCAGTCATATTTACTGAATGCTCACTGTCTGCAGAGCACTGTACTAAGTGCTAGTGAGAGGACAATGTGCCAGTATAAGAGAGACACTCCCTGCTTACAACGAGCTTATGAGCTAGAGGGGGAGACATAATACTAATAAATAAAATTACAGATATGTTCGTAAGTGCTGTGGGGCTGGGAGGGGGTTGAATAAAGGGAGGAAGTCAGGGTGGTACAGAAGAGATTGGGAGAAGAGGAAAAGAAGGTTTAGGGAAAGCCTCTTGAAAGAGACGTGCCTTCAATAAGGTTTTGAAGACGGGGAGAGTGACTATCTGTTGGATACGAAGAGGTGGTCAGAGTGACCAGCTCAAGACATCTACTAGCTTCCTAGAGGAAATCTAGGGTCTCACACACGATCTTTCAGAGCTCACTGAAGCAACCTAGTGAGTTTCTGGGAGTGACTGGCTTTTCTGTTTTTTAAATTCTCCAAGCCCAGATGAAACTTTTCCTAGCCTCCCAGGGCCAGGACTAATAAAAAGATATCGCTGTGCCCTGTGGAGCATATGGGGACTTAGCAATAAACTTTCAGAGAACCCAATGCCCCAGTGCGAGCTTTCCAACTCACTATCTGTACATCAATCAATCAATGGTATCTACTCAGAGCTTACTGCTGGCAGAACACTAAACTAAGAGTTCTTTCAGGCCAGGAACAGGCTTTGCAGGCAATGCGACCTAAAGACTTGCTTTAGGGAAGGGCTAAGCCAGAGGACAATAAAAACAGCCCTCTGGCTAGTGGGGCTAGTCATTAAGGAGGCTGGTAGAGGGAAGGAATGTGTTTATTGTGATATTGTTTTCTCCCAAGTGCTTAGTACAGTGCTCTGCACACAGTAAGTGCTCAATAAATACAACTGAATGAATGGGACAAAAAGCAGCTCCTCACTAACGCTTTCATTCTTGTACTGGGTGGTTTCCCTTTCAAGACCTTGATATTCACCCCACCCTTAGCCCCACAGCACTTATGTACATACCCATAATGAATTTACATCAGGAATGTGTCTCCCCCTCTGGAAGGTAAGTTCTTGGTGGGCTGATAGGATGCCTGCCATCTCTGCTGTACTACACTCTTCCAAGTGCTTAGAACAGTGCCGGCACAGTGAGCGCTCAATAGATACCAGTGATTGGTCGATACGCCAGTTAACAGGCAGAGAGGCACTGTCCCCGGACATTGCGTCAACCCGGAGTTACCCCGCAGCAGACAAGGACCCCCGATTTCAAGCCCAGCTCTTGGAATGAGCCACTCGACAGGCACGGATGAACCCCCAACCCCCTCTCCGGACAGGTGGAGAGGCTTAAATAATCAACGTTGCAGAGAGAACAGGACAATCCCTAAGCCTTCCGGTCAAAAACACCCACAACACTCTTGGTGGTAGGGGTAAATGACGAAGGCTAATCGAATTTCTATTTTAATGAGACTCATTTCTGTAACTCCTCTCTTTCAATACTATTTTAGAGCTTTTAAGTCCAGTAATTGTTAAAAAAAAAACATTTAAAATCAACTTCTGGCTTTTACAAAATCCCAGGAACAACGGAGACATTTCCATACATTCACCTGAAGGTTGTAAAATGTCACTCTCAAGCCACGAAAACTTGTTTTCAGTTCTAAGTCACTGCTTCAATAAGAAAAAAAAAATGCCAACTCGTAGGTTAGCATGAGTAAGTTTCTTGGAATTACTTTGCATCTGAATGGAATACAATTACATCTAATTGTTTTGGAAAAAAAAAAAGGCACGAAAAACAGCACGAAATCAGATAATGACAGTTTACGACAGCTATTAGAAGGATCCAACGATAGGAATGCTAGCTTCAGAAAGTCACCCGGAGTCAAATGTAGCCACTTTTTTGAATTCCATCAGATTCAGAGTCAAAGATTTAAATTACAGTTTATGTTGGAGAATCAGAACAAAATGTTCCCGGATGGAAAGCATTTCTGAACTTTTAAGCTATCTCTGATGTTTCTTTATCAGATGTTACTCAGTGAATTACAAAGACACCATCCCTGATGATGACCCTGGGCTAGTCAATTAATGATGATTGATAACTGTATTTGTTGAGCATTTACTATGTGCCAAGCACTGTACCTGCGCACTGGGATAGATACAGATGATCAGGTCGGACACAGTTCCTGTCCCAAGTGGGGTTCACGGTCTAAGTAAGAAGGAAGACAGGTACTGAATCCTCATTATACAGATGAAGAAACTGAGGCACCGAGAAGTGAAGTGACTTGTCCCAGAAGGCAAGTGGCGAGATTGGGATTACAAACTGCAACCTCCAACTCCCAGGGCCGTGCTCTTTATTGACAGTTCTTCTGCTAGTCCTTTATGAAAATGAACCAGAGACCAAGGCCAGGCTCTCTCCTACCACTCCTCTCCTCCAACTCCCTCCTTGACCCCCTGCAATCCGGCTTCTGCCCCCTTCACTCCACAGAAACTGCCCTCTCTAAGGCCACCAATGAACTTCTCGCCATATCCAATCGGCTTCTGTTTCATCCTAATCCTCCTTCACCGTTTTTTTCTTTTTATGGTATTTGTTAAGTGCTTATTATGTGCTAGGCATGGTACTAAGCTTTGGAGTAGATACAAGCTAATCAGGTTGGACACAGTTCATGTCCCTCATGGGGCTCACAATCTCGACTGGCATTTTACAGATGAGGTAATATTCATTCATTCAATAGTATTTATTGAGTGCTTACTATGTGTAGTGCACTGTACTAAGCGCTTGAAATGTACAAATTGGTAACAGATTTGTAACAGGCAGGTAATAACAGGTAATAGGCACAGAGAGATTACATGACTTGTCCTAGGTCACACAGCAGACAAACAGGGTAAAGTTTCTGCTGCCTTGGACACTGTCAACCACCACCATCTCCTGGAAACATTCCCCTACCTTGTCTTCACTAATCCTGTCCTCTCCTGTTTCTCCTCTTATCTCTCTGGCCGCTCCTTCTCGGTCTCTTCTGTGGGCTCTTCCTCTGCATCCCCTAAAACCGTGGGAGTCACTCAGGGCTCAGTTCTGGGTCACCTTTTTGTTTCCATCTACAACCACTCCCTTGGAGAATTTATTCACTCCCACGGCTTCAACAAGAGAAGCAGCTTGGCTTAGTGGAAAGAGCCCGAGCTTGGAGTCAGAGGACGTGGGTTCTAATCCCTGTTCTGCCACCTGCTGTGTGACCTTGGGCAAGTCGCTTAACTTCTCTGTGCCTCAACTGCCTCACCTGTAAAATGGGGATTAAGACTGTGAGCCCCATGATTACCTTGTATTTCCCCCCCCCCAGCCCTTAGAACAGGGCTTGGCACATAGTAAGCACTTAAATACCATAATTATAATTATAATCATCTTTACACGGATGATTCCCAAATCTACCTTTCCAGACCCAAATGCTTTCCTGCTCTACTGTTTCACATTTCCTCCTGTCTTCAGGGCATCTTTACCCAGATGTCCTGAAAACATTTAAACTTAAAAAGTCCAAGAGAATTTATCTTCCCACCCAAACTCTGTCCTCCCCACATCGACTTTCCCTTCACTGTAGACAGCACCACCTTCCTCCCTCTCTCAAGCCCAAAATCTTGGCATTATCCTTGACTCATCTCTCTCATTCAACCTGCACATTCAATCTATCAATGGTATTTATTAAGTGCTTACTGAGTGCAGAGCACTGTCTTAGGCACTTCAATCGGTCAAAAGTCCTGTTGGTTCTACTGTCACAACATATCTAGAATCTGTACTTTCCTGTCCCTCCAAACTGCTTCTAAGCTGATCCAACCACTTGTTTTCCATCTTGAATACTGAATCAGCCTCCTTGCTGACCTCCCTGCCTCTCCCCACTCCAGTCCACACTTGATCCTGCTGCCCGGATCATTTTTCTAAAAAAATGCTTGGTCCAATAACTCCTCATTCCTCAAAAACCTCCAATGGTCGCCCACCCATCTCAGCATCCAACTCCTTACTGTCTGGCTTTAAGGCAATCGGTTCTCTCCCTCCTATTTTACCTTGCTGATCTATTATCTCCCAATCCTCTTTGCTCCTTTGATCCCAAATTACTCTCTGTACCTCAATTTCATCTATGCTGTCACTGACCCCTTGGCGAAGTCCTCTCTTCAGCCTGGAACCTCCCCCTGCTCCCCAACATCTAATAGTCCACTCTCCCCACCTTCAAACCTGCCCCCTAAAAATCACATCTCCAAAACATCTTCCCTGACTAAGCCCTCATTTTGCTCTAGCTGCCCCCTCCTCACTTATGCACTTGGCTGTGTATCCCTTAAGGACTTTGACACTCACCCCAGCCCCACAACACTTTATATATATAGTCTATGTCCCCCTTCAACTCTATGTCCCCTATCTGTAATTTATTTAATGTCTATAGACACGATAGAGTGTAAGCACCTTGTGGGTAGGAATCATATAATAACAATAATATTTGTTAAGCACTTATTATGTGCCAAGCTCTGTTCTAAGTGCTGGGGTAGATAGAAGGTAATCACGTTGGACACAATCCCTCACTTTGGATTGCTCACAGTCTTAATTCCCATTTTACAGATGAGGTAACTGAGGCACAGAGAAGTTAACTCACTTGCCCAACGTCATATATCAGACATATGGCGGAGCGGGGAACAGAACTCACATCCTCTAACTTCCAGGCTCAAGCTCTTTCCGCTAGGCCACGCTATTTCTTATATTTCCCACCTCTACTGTACTCTAATGTATCATAAGCGCTTAGTAAGGTGCTCTGTACATAGTAAACATTAAATAAATACCATTGATTAAGATGGTGCTCACTCTGGAGTCTGATCTGGTGACAGCCCTTAACTGGAGAAACTTCTCAGCTTACTTTCTGCTGTAGGAGCCAAACAAGTTTCCTCTGTTTTACTAAGTTTACTACACAGAAGGTCTCGTAATGACTCTCTTTTAATGGTAATCATTTTCTAAAACACTCTGGACCATCAGGTTTATAACACATTTTTATTCAATTACTAACACCATGGGCTGTATATTCCTTATACCAACAAGCACAATAAGGTTGTAATTCACGGGAGTCAAGGCCAGCCACCTTCCAATTAAGTTTCACTTTCTCTAAAACATGTTAGAAGATGAGCTATCTAGGCTGCAACCAAACACCCGCAATATTTTCCTTCAAGCTTGTCACGGGCAGGGAGAGTGTCTGCTAATTCTCTTGTTCTGTCCCAAGCGTTTAGTACAGTGCTCTGCACATAGTAAACGTTCAATAAATACCATTGATTAACTGAATGAATATAGCTCAGTGTGGGACAGATCTGACAGATCTCTCCCAATGCTTGGCAGAGAGAAAAGTACTTAACACTAGATTTGATAACTTTCAGAACCGACAGCACAACCAGATAGCATTCTTTGCTTTGGAGGGCAATTCCACGGTTTTGTCTCTTCTCTCGTTAAACTGCCGGCTGGTTCCTTTGCTTTCCAAATTTGGAAACTGTGGGATTATGTGCTCAATTCTCCAACTTTTAGCGGTGAAAACTGGGATAGGCTTCAATGAGCACTATCAGCATCATCACGGAACCTGATTCTCCTGGCACCCACTTAACTCCCCGATGACGGCAAGCTACTTAATAGGACCAGGACCTCTATTCAAAGGTGCTTAGAATACAGGGTATTTACTGGTTCGAGCCCTCTGCTGCCCAAAATGTATCCTGAGTACGCTAAGTGGCACCCTAGGGGTTTAAAAGAGCTAATGCTCCTCCCAAAGCGAAAAGCAGCAGTGTCGCCTAGTGGAAAGAGCCTGGGCCTGGGAGTCAGAAGGACCTGGGTTTTAATTCCGGCTCTGCCACTTGTCTGCTCTATCACCTTGGGCAAGTCATTTTACCTCTCTGGGCCTCAGTTATCTTATCTGTAAAATGGGGATTAAGACTGGGAACCCTATGTAGGACAGGGACTGTGTCCACTCTGATTAACTGGTATCTCCCCCGGCACTTAGTACAGTGCCTGGAACGCTTAACGAAGACCATTAAAAAAATGCTTCACTTACTACTAGGGAGTTACTCGTCAACAGGAGACATCACTCACTGTAGTTAGTTCTGCCTTAAAAAGGCTTTTTTCTAATGGCATTTGTTAAGCACTCACTATATGTTAGCCACTGTTCATTCATTCAATCATATTGATTGAGTGCTGTGTGCAGAGCACTGTACTGAGTGCTTGGAATGTACAATTTGGCGACATGCTGGGGTAGATCCAAGGTAAACAGTGTGGACCCAGTCCCTCATTGGACTCACAATCTTAATCCCCACTTTACAGATGAGGTAACCGAGGCACGGAGAAGTGAAGTGACTTGCCTAGTCACAAAGCAGACAAGTGGCGGAACCGGGAACCGTCATTAGAACCCGTGTCCTTCTGACTCCCACGCCTGTGCTCTATCACTAGGCCATGGTGCTTTTCGAAAGGGGTTCCTCGCGATATGTTCTGGAGAAAGTGCGACTGTTTACTAAGGTACTGTACTCTCCCAGGCGCTTAGTATAGTGCTCAGCATACAGTAAGCACTTAGAAAATACGACCGAATGAATGAACGAGAGAGAGGACAGTGTACCAGCAGGAGAGTGCTAACTGCCCCAGCCCCCAAACTGCAGTGCCTGGAAGCCCCCTCCGTCTCCCCGTAGCAAATACATCATGAAGCAGTGAGTGACACGCATAGAGAGCCCTCTGTCCCCCACTTAAATCCGTGCTGGATTCCCACCACAAACTGAAAACAGGCAAGGGGGAAGAGGCGGGCTCCTGACATCTGTGACTTAGAGGCCAGTTTGAGAAATTGTGGGGCTGCCCACAGGAATCCTGGCTCTGGTACGCTGTTGTCAGTCAAAACTCCATTTTGGAACCCCGAGCCAGGAGACCAGTGGAAACCACACAGCATTAATCCCGCTTTCTTTTCGGACGATCCGGTGACGGTTGGCCAGGAAAAAATAGAGCCAATAAGTACGGGAATCAGACAAGGCCGGTCTTTGTTGAGGAGCGGCACCCTTGCGATCTCAGCTACCCGGACGACACGGCAGGGCAGCTGTGCATACCACAAAAAGGAGGGTTCCAAAACATCGGTTCACCAGACCAGAGGATTACTTTGTATCTGCCCTGGCACACGATACAGTGTTTGGCACACAGCAAGTGCTTAACGAAAACCATCATTATCGTCATCATTAGGGAAAGAGGCTGATGAGATTGTTTACTGAGACTTCCTCTCTCCGGCCAAGCAATTCTCTACTCTTAACTCATGTCCAGTGAACCAGAGTGCAGACTTTACAAATCAAGTGCCACAAAAGAAACTAATCCACTCATGGGATTCCCTTCAAAGGGCAAAGTTAATAGTTTGACTTCTGGACCAGGGCAGGTGCCCAAAGAGAGAAGGGAAACAGAATATTTAAGGTAGAAAACTGAGGGGGATGTCCTCAACATAATGTCTTATATTTAAAAATCTGAAAACCTTCTGGTTGGTAATGAGGTTCTGGATTCAGTCATTCTGTTAAAACACATGTTTTCATTATTTGATTTAGCTATTTATAACCTATGAGGCTGTATCCTGTATCTGAGTTTCAGAGTCACTGTAAGAATTTATTAACATTATAGAGGGGCAAAAAGGTTTGTAAACTCTCTTCGCTAGTTAAAAAAAAACCTAATTTTTTTTAAAATGGCATTTGTTAAGTGCTTCCTATGTTCCAGGCACCGTATTAAGCGCTGGAATACACACAAGGTAATATCCCACTTAGAGCTCACAATCTTAATCCCCATTTTACAGATGAGGTAACTGAGGCACAGAGAAGTGAAGGGACTTGTTCAAGGTCACTCAGCATGGTTATGGTTGACCCGTAACTCCTTTTTGGAGCATTCTGGGGTTTCGCAGATTTAGCCGTCAGGTTGTAGTTGGTATGTATGGCTTTACAGAGAAGACGCAAAGATATTTTCCTACTTACAGGCATCGTTTTATCTCCGAAGAAATAAATAGTCTTGTAGCCGTCGTTTTCCACTTGTCCCAAACAGAATCTCTTATCCCACCCATCGGGAAATATATCGACACTTATTTGGCCTCCTGGAAAAAAACACCGAAGCCAGGAAAAACACACGTATTAGGCATAATATTTAGCTAGAGGTGAAAAGCTGCCAATTTAATTCTTACTCTCCATTTCAAAGGCACTGTACAAGGCTGGAGTTTCCTTTTGGCTACATGAGGCACAGTCTCCATTCAGGGTTTGAAAATTATTGGCACTGAAATGCTCGGCCGTATTTACGCTGAGTAAAATGAGCGCACGGACAGACATTTTAATAGGAGTGACTTTGAACTGCATGGCACGGATTTTCATTTTTATACCTTTCCTTTTCATTTTTGAGGGGAGTGCTGAAGAGAGGTGCCTTACCGGGAAGTTTTCGCCTGCTCCCACAAAAAGGCCTTCGGATATACACCAGAAGCTCGCAGACACCGAGCTTGTGAGCGCTCTCGGTCTAGTTTTGGTGAAACTGGGAGGAAACACCAGCGAGTTTGACTTTTTGTCTGGGGCTCGGATCAAACAAATCCCTGGAATTTATTGAAGGCCTTCTAGGTGCAGGGCACTGTACTAAGCGCACTGAGGGTACCGAGGATGTCCCAGACGGGGAATGTGGTTGTCCCCTGCTCTCTCCACCTGAAGCAGCATCCCTGACGGGCAGGGAACCGTGGTGGCCGCTGCTGCTATTGCTGCCATCCCTTCTCCTCCGCCACCGGGAGTGGCTGCTCTCTCAGTGGCTCTGAGGACACACCCCAGGAAGCTCGGCCTCGGAAATAAGCTGACAGCGGAAGGGTCGGCACCGGGTACTCGCTGGCTCCCTAAGCCTACCCTCAACATGGGAGAGCAGGATCCAGGCCCTGGTAAAGCCTGTGCAGGCAGCTCCTTAATGCCCTGAAGACAACACAGGGAGAAGCAGCAGGGCCTTGTGGAAAGAGCCTAGGTCTGGGAATCGGAGGACCTGAGTTCTAATCCCAGCTCTGCTACTTGTCTGCTGTGTGTGACCCTGGGCGAGTCACTTCACTTCTCTGTCTCTCAGTTACCTCACCTGTAAAATGGGGATTATGACCATAAGGCCTATGTGGGACAGGGACTGTGTCCAACCTGATTTAGCCTGTATCTCTCTCAGTGCTTAAACAAGGACTGGTATATAGTAAGCGCTTAACAAATATGATTTAAAAAATTATCTCTACAAACTGGGGAGAAAAAAACGATTCAATTAGGTTGAAGAACCTAGAGCTTTATTTATTTAAAAGCAATCATCTAGGCAAGCTGCCATCTTTCCCACAACTTTCAGTAGATACATAGGATTCTGACCAATGCCAGATGAACAGACCATTACTCATTCCACTGATTTCAGGATTTTATAAGCACTCCAAGAAGATAAACCAAAAATGGGGCGGGGAATTCTTTCCATTAGAGGGTAAGTAGCTTGGGGGCAGGGACTACATCTTGTCCTCTAGACTGCAAGCTCATTGTAGGCAGGGAATGCGTCTACCAACTCTGTTGTGTTGAACTGCCTCAAGTGCTTAATACAGAGCTTCACACCTCAGTTTCCTCATCCGAAACCTGGGGATTAAGGCTAAAAGCCTCATGTGGGACATGGACCATGCCCAACCAGATTAGCCTGTATCTACCCCAGCGCTTAGTACAGTGCCTGGCACTAGCAAGTGCTTAACAAATACCATTAAAAAAAAAAAGGAGCGCTCAATAAAGACCACTGATCGATTGTGCTTCTGTGGTACTTCCCAGGTGGTGAGCACAGCGCATGGGTCTCAGGACACATTCAATAAATACCTACGCTACTAAAGCTACTTTCCGATATGGCAGCAGGACCCAATCCAAAATCCCAAGTTTATTTCATTCTCCACAGAAGATAAAGAAGGAGGGGATCAACTCTTCACGAAAGGAGAATGCTTCTGCTCTTGGGAGGGTGCTAACCAACAAAACTCGGGCTCGATTCCAACAGTGTCCCATCCCAACGGGACCACCCGATCAGCTGCCATTGGCACCGACTGTAGAAATGCCAGAAATCTTCAATACCTATGGAAAACGTCAGCCCCTTTCCTACAAATTGTTTTTGGAGATCGGCTACAAATTTCCCCCTTATATTTTCTTTCTGTTGAGAAAAAACAAACAAAAAGAGACAAGTGAGAAATTCTGTTGAAGCAAGCCAAAGAAATCGAGGATACACCCGCTTCTCTTCTGTGTTCCTCTTGGCAACGGAGCACTCTGTATTGTTACAGCCCTTTCATCCATTGTGGGTAGCAGCTAGCCAAGGACCGTTAAGAAAGACTCACTTGATCTAGTTCATAGAACTCCAATCTCTCTTCCTGTGAACAGCTTCTTCCAATAGGAGACACATTTAACATCCCACTTCGGAATTCAATGAAAGTGCCCCTACGGAGAAAAATAAACCAGGAGAAAGGGTCACCAGAAGACATCACTGATTTACCACTTTGCCCATTTTCCAGACGGATTAACTGAGGCTGAAAGGTTCATCGGCTTGAGAGACGCCGTCAGTGTTAGGAATTGGGGTTAAGACCAGGGATTCGAAAGGCAGGCCTTGCTCAACCATGGATGTAATCAAGCAAGTAATCAATGATATTTACTGAGCGCTTGCTGTGGGCAGAGCACTTAACTGAGCGCTTGGGAACGTACAATTCAACAGATTTGCTAGGCATGTTCCCTGCCCACAAGGAACTTACAGTCTAGATGGGGAGAAAGACATGAAAAAAATTAGGAATATGCACATAACTGCTATGGGGCTGAAGGTGGGGTGAATATCAAGTGCTTTAAAAGTTCAAATACAAGTGCAATGCAGAAGGGAGGAGCAGAAGGGGAAATGAGGGCTTAGTTGGCGAAGGCCTCTTGGAGGAAATGTGATTTTAATAAGGCTTTGAAGGTTGGGAGAGTGGTGGATATGAAAAGGGAGGGAGTTCCTGGCCAGAAGGAGGATGTGGGCAAGGGGTGTGTGGCAAGATCAAGGTTCAGTGAGTAGGTTGGCATTTGATGACCCAAGTGAGTTGGCTGTACAGCGGGAAATCAGCAAGGTAAGCTAGGAGAGGGCAAGTTGGCTGAGTGCTTTAGAGCCAATGGCGTGAGGATTTTCTGGTTGATGGGGAACCACTGGGGCTTCTTGAGGAGGGCTGAATTTTTTCTTTTTCAGTAAAATGATCTGGGCAGCTGAGTGAAGTATGAACTGGAGTGGGGAGAAGCAGAGTCAGGAAGGTCAGGATGAGTGACATTGGGAGTCCAGTGTACACGATAAAGGGTTCTGAAGATCGTTCTGCAGTCAGGTAGACTTATTCCCAATAGTACACTTCCTTGAAAAATCTTTAAAAAGTGTCCTGTACATCCAGTAAAACTATATGTAACACCACACTGAATTTCCTAGGGAACCACATCTTGTGAAACACTGAAAAGAAATGCGGAATAATCCTTCCTCTGTCTTTGCTTGGAGGGAGGAAAAAAAAAAAATCTGTCCAGCATTCTCACACCTCATCTTTCTAAACCAAATTAGCTGTCCACGATGCCAGATTGATTTTAAGCGGGCTCTGATGAACCATGGCAACTCAGTTTTACAATTCACATTTCCATCTCTGGCTCTTTCTAACTTTATCTCTGGTTACCAAGAATGCATTTAGTCTATTGTAAACACTTACGGGGCTCAGTTAACTATTGATTTTTAGAAATGGAAAAAAAAGGAGAATAAGATCAATCAATGGTATTTACTGAATGCTTACTGTATGCAGAGCACCGTACTAGCACTTGAGAGAGTACAATCCAACAGAGGTGGCAGATAGATCCCTGCCATCAAGGAGTTTACAATCTAGTGGGAGGGTCAGACATTAAAAAGCCTTATAGAGAGAGGAAGCAACAGTGGATGAGGCTATTTAAGAGCCAGCAAGGGTATATAGTGCTATCTGCTGGGATAAGCAGAGCCTGGTTGGGTATGGCTTCTGGATATTCATTCATTCATTTATTCAATCGTATTTACTGAGGGCTTACTGCATGCAAAGCACCCTTACAACAGTGCTCTGCACATAGTGAGCACTTAACAAATACCAACATTATTACTAAGCGTTTGGATAGGACGCCTATTGCAAGCCCCTTGCTCAATGGCCAGACAGGCTCATGGCAGGACACATTTCTTGAGACAACAGTTAGAATCTGCAAAGGCTAAGAAGAAAGTGCTTGGTTTTTGTTTGAAGCCAAAATAAAGACTATATTCCCCAATGGGTGGAGTATTTGAATTCCGCCTGTGTGTATGCACCTTATATTCATGGATACTTACCTCTTCTTTGGCAGCTTAATCTTTGCAATGTAACTCAGACAGTAGTTGATTAAATCTTGGATTAAGTCTTCACCCAGATGACTCTGTATACTCTAAACAAAGAAAATGACTACATTCAGAACGATCCATTTTCCAGATGCCTTTAGAGTCCAATATAACGAGATTTTCTGATGGAAGCTGCGTGGCCTAGTGGATAGAGCACGGGCCTGAAAGCCAAAAGATTGGCTCTTATCTGGGCTCTGCCAAATGCTTGGTGTGAGAACTTGGGCAAGTTAACTTCTCGATGCCTAGGTTTCCTCAACTGTAAAAATAGACTGTGAACCCTATGTGGGTCAGGGACTGTGTCCAACCTGATTGTCTCAATCCCAGCGCTTAAAACAGTGCTTAACACATAGTAAGCGCTTAACAAATACTATCATTATTAATAACATAGGTGATCACCTGGAGAACATTTCTGGGATACCGGGGCACATAATTACCTACTTTACTGTTTCCTCTGATTGGGGGAAAAAAATGCAAATGCATTTACATTGAACAGTTCACTTCTTTTCATGTCAGGAATATTCATGACTTTTCAAAGGCTTTGGGTACGATCCAAGAGGAGGATCGCGTTGCATTTTACTTCAGGAAAATTCTCCCTGAAGTCGCTGAGAGACCTGCTGGAGTTGGCCCCAGGATCCAAATTTCCAGGGCACTGTCCTACTCCGATAAACAAAAACCTACACCATGGCCTGGTTGGTCATTTCTGTTAACAAGCATACAAAGAGTGAGAGGGAATTTCCCGTCATCTAAAAGAATGATGTACAAAGCGGTCATTCGATGCCAAGGGTGGTTCTCTCCCGCCAATAGGAAATTCATCGCTTCTCGACCAAATGCCAATTTTAGAAGACGATTCATCAAGAAGGCAGAAAAACACATCCTTCAAGCCCCTGCGACCTACTTGCCTACACAGGAACTTGCCGTCCTTGTACGCGACCAGGCCGTTTTCGGGGAAGACGTAGTCGAATTTCCCAACCACTGGAAAGCAAGCAAGAGATATATCAGAATGGTGCCGACTGAAACTAGACTGGCTGTCTTTCAAAGTGTAAGACTTTCTAAACTAAAGAGACTCATAATATTTCAGTTTGAGGCAAAAGCTAACATTCAGACGATATTTTAATAACGTTTTCCTTGCCATACAAGGCAGGGCTTCAGAGCACAGCAACTTACACAACGGCAGGGGTGGTGTAAATTGCAGGGGCCCTTTCCCGCTGGTCACTCTGGTTCTCCCTCTCTAGACTGTAAGCTTGTTGTGGGCAGGGAATGTGTCTGTTACACTGTACTCTCCCCAGTGCTTAATACAGTGCTCTGTACACAGTAAGCGCTCAATAAATAGTAATAATAATTATTATGGTATTTGTTAAGTGCTTACTATGTGCCAGGCACTGTACTAAGCACTGGGGTGGATGCAAGCAAATCAGGTCGGATCTAGTCCCTGTCCCACGTGGGGCTCACAGTCTCAATCTCCATTTAAACAATGAGGGAATTGAGGCCCCGACAAGTGAAGCGACTGGCCCAACATCACACAGCAGACAAGTGGCGGAGCCGGGATTAAATACGATTGACTGACTGACCCTTTAGAAACATCCGGAGGAGCACTCCCACTACAGCAGAGCTTGGCTTTCCACAGGCCCGTCAATCACTCAGTGGTATTTATCTAGCCTGCAATCTCACTACGGGCAGAAAATATAACTGTGATATTGCTGTGCGGTACTCTCCCAAGTGCTTAGCAGAGTCCCCTGTACACAATAAGCGCTCAATAAATACAACTGATTGATCGATTGAGTGCTTACTACCTCCCAAATAACACCAACTGCGCTTTCCACTTCTATTTTTTTTTAACTGTCAAGGGACATGGGGGCTGCTTTCACTGAGCTGGAAAAGGGTTCTGGGCTTCCACTCTTTCCTCCTTAGATCTGGCATTTTAGGGTGTTTCTAAGCCGGCCCAGTTCATCCTACAGAAAGGCTCTGGGCATGTCACTCCCTTCCTCAAAAACCTCCAGTGGTTGCCTATCAACCTCCGCATGAAACAAAAACTCCTCACTCTTGGCTTCAAAGCTCTCCATCACCTTGCCCCCTCCTACCTCACCTCCCTTCTCTTCTTCTACTGCCCACCCCCTACACTCTGCTCCTCTGTCGCTCACCTCACCGTCCCCCGTTTGCACCTGTCCCGCTGTAGACCCCTGGCCCACTTCCTCCCGTTGTCCTGGAATGCCCTCCCTCCTCACCTCCGCCAAACTAACTCTCTTCCCCTCTTCAGAGCCCTCCTGAGAGCTCACCTCCTCCAAGAGGCCTTCCCAGACTGAGCCCCCCTTTCCCTCTGCTCCCCCTCCCCTCCCCCCCCAACCCTCTGCTCTTCCCCCTTCCCCTCAGCACTGTGCTCATTTGTATATATTATTTATCACCTTATTTATTTTGTTAATGAGGTGTACATCTCCTTGATTCTATTTATCTTGACGATGTTTTGTTTTTGTTGTGTTCTGTGTTGCTTTGCTGTCTCCCCCGTTTAGACTGTTAGCCCGTCATTGGGCAGGGATGGTCTCTATCTGTTGCCGAATTGTACATTCCAAGCCCTTAGTACAGTGCTCTGCACAAAGTAAGCGCTCAATAAATATTATTGAATGAATTAATTTGGTAGGAGAAACCTTGCACAAAAAAGAGATTAAGCAGGGGGGTGCGTGAGGTTCACTGTTCTCCTCCACCAGGAGCCAGGAAGTAGACTGAATACTGGAGCCCAACCACCAAGACAGATGACACGGCCCAGTGCAAAAGCTTTGAAGTCTCGCTCAAACCAGGTTGTGACCAAGTTGGGGATTCACACAGACGTGATATGGCACCATCTCCAGAGGTTTCTGCACCAAGAAGAGCTCGTCCCCGGCAACAGCTCAAGAGATTTGTTTCTGAGATGAATAAGGAAATAAGGAAACGGGAAGTCCGCCTCATGAGTCCGGGGCTTGGAGCTACCCAAAGCCGTTAATGGCTCCCAGGTTCGTCCTCATCACAAGTTAATATTTCATCGGGGCTGCAATAATCCCAGTTTACCGTCATCTCCCAGCTGCTCCTGTACTTTTGCAAAGTCGGATCCTCCTACGACGCCAATCTTTATCTTCCGCCTCAGGTTCTGTAGGAAGTTATCCATTTCTTGGGTGATTTTCTGGATTTCATGAAGGAAAATGTAACGGTTATAAACTACCACACAGTCAGAAAAATATCCAAAGTACAGTACACTCAGTGTGGCTCAGTGGAAAGAGCCCGGACTTGGGAGTCAGAGGTCATAGGTTCAAATCCCGGCACCACCGCTTGCCAGCTGAGTGACTGTGGGCAAGTCACTTCACTTCTCTGGGCCTCAGTTACCTCATCTGTAAAATGGGGATTAAAACCGCGAGCCCCACGTAGGACAACTTGATTACCTTGTCTCCCCCTAGCGCTTAGAACAGTGCTTTGCACATAGTAAGCACTTAACAAATACCACCATTATTATTTCCAGGCCTAGTAAATCAGGTACTTGAACCAAGTTATCTTGACAGCATCTCTATGGCTAAAATTTTCAAAATTACAGGTTATGGTACTTACTACATGCCATGTGCTAAGCACTGGGGTAGACACAAGATAATCAAATCAGGCATGATTTCTGTCTCATCTGGGGCTCCCAAGCTGAAAGGGATGGAGAGCAGGATGCTTTATATACTGAACTCCCTGCTCACAGGGAACGTGTCTACCTACTCTACTGTATTGTTGTCTCCCAAGCGCCTAACCCAGTACTAGGCACACAGGAAGCGCTCAATAAATACCACTGATTGACTGTCTTTCTTCCAATTGTCTCCAAGTGTTTAGTGACAAATTTGGATTCACGGTATCCTACCCTCAAGCAATTATGGACAGAACATTTCCAGCAGAGAAGTCATATGTGAAAAATTTTTCCTTTTAAATAGAATGAATGTGATTAAGAGAGTTAAACTGCAGATTTTGACTGGAATGTTTTAGATGTATAATCTCTAAGAATGACTGATTTATCTGCCACTAATCAAAAGTGTTGATTTACTTCATTTCATCCTAACTAAAAGCTAACTCCAGTACAAGGATACATGTGCTCACTGATTAAAATACAACTGAAAATTGAAGTAAAGAAGTACCTATATTATGTAGGAGTTGGCCATAAACAAACACTCCTGAAACTTTCAAAGAGATTAATAAGAGAACTAATCTTCTATATAGCACTGGTATTTCATTCAATCTATCAATCAATCAGTGGTATTCACTGAATGCCTACATATGCAGAGAACTGAACTAAGAGTTTGGGAAAATACAATACAGTTAGAAGACACAATACTACCACTAATAATAATTGTGGTATTTGTTACTATGTTCCAGACACTCTACTAAGCACTGGGGTAGATACAAGGAAGTCAGGTTGGACCCAGTCTCTGACCCACTTGGGGCTCACACTCTTAATCCCCATTTTACAGATGAGGTAACCGAGGGCCATAGAAGTGAAGGGACTTGCCCAAGATCACAGAGCAGACAAGTGGCAGAGCCGGAATTAGAACCCAGGTCCTTCAGACTAATAGGCCCATGCTCTATCCACTAGGCCACGCTGATCCCTGCCCACAAAGATCTTACAGTCTAGAGTCTGGAGTCACAAAGAAAGGATGAAAGCGGCCCCAAAACTAGACCGTAAACTCGTCGTGGGCAGGGAACACGTCCACCAACTCTGTTGTACTGTACTCTCCGAAAGTGCTTAGTACAAGTGCTCTACCCAGAATAAGGACTCAAAAAATACCATTGATTGTTGACTGATCCTAACAAAAGCTCTCTGACTTGAAAAGATACAAAGCCTTTCAAAAACCCTTCATGTGGTAAACGCTGATGGAGTAGTTGAGATGGGATATGGCGAGTGCTTGGGCCCATGAGGTCGCAGTTTGGAAGGAGAGAGATGAGTCAAGGACAATGTCATGTTTGTGGGCTTGTGAGACATGAAGGACGGTGTTTTCATCAAGGGTGATGGAAAAGTTCGGGGGAGGAGTGAGTTGATGAGGCAAGATGAGAAGTTCAGCTTTGGACAGGTCGAGATAAGAGACATCCCAAGGGCAGAAGGAAATGAGAGGTTGCAGCGAAGGAGAAGGGGATGGAATGCAGCGAAGGAGAAGGGGATGGAATGGAGAATGATTTTTTTTTTTTAAAAGGCATTTGACGACAGCTGGGGTAGATACAAGATAATATGGTTGGACACAGTCCCTGTCCAACATAGGGACTCAGAGTCTAGATAGGAAGCCATAGGATTTAATCCCCACTTGACAGATGAGGAAACTGAGGCCCAAAGAAATGAAGTCACTTGCCCAAGGTCTGGCAGCGGGGAGGTGGTGGACCCAGGATTACAACCCAGGTCCTTCTGACTCCCAGGCCCGTGCTATTTCCACTAGACCATGATGCTGCTGCTGTTGATACTGATATGTAATTTAAAAAAAAACACAGAAAAACCCCCAGATAATTTGATACAGATATTCATGGAACCAGGGTGACTACTGTTTGCAAAGCATGCGTGTGTCTGCATATCTTTTTATTTCTCTCCATATAGATGTTTGCTTTAGTTTATATGCTCTTGGGTCTGGTTTAATTAACCTTGAACAATAGTATGGATAGACGGAGACTTAATACATGCTTTTAAATCATAGTGTCAGAATACCTTATTATTTTCACTTCTCTAAAGAACAGACACCTATTAATTACTGCTAAATACACTGCCCAAGCAAACAAGGAGGCAGTCCTGAAGGTCTCTGAACAGCTGAACTGGGCTGCTGGGTAAATGTGCAAATGTTTCTTTCACTTGTGTTTATCTGGATATCTATTTATTTCCTGTTTCCTCCATTAAAATGTATGCATGCACGCACCTTGAAGGCAAAGACTATCCCTTTTTTTCCTCTCTCACTATTTAGTCTCTTGAATGTATCCCAATTCTTAACCCAGTGCTTAAAAGACGCAAAAATTACTATTATTCATACAGGGAGAAGTAGTCCGGTGCAGTGGATAGAACACGGGCCGGGGAGTAGGAAGGACCTGGGTCCTAATCTTGGTACTGACATTTGTCTGCTGTGTGACCCTGGGCAAGTCACTTGACTTCTCTGTGCCTCAATTACCTCATCTGCAAAACTGGGATTGAGACTGTGACCCCAACGTGGGACAGGGAATGTATGCAACCGATCTGTTTGTATCTACCCCAGTGCTTAGTACAATGCCTGACACATAGTAAACACTTAATACCATAATTATTATTATTATTATTATTAGGGCTATGCACTTAGTTAAGTGATTAAGGATCTGCGTCTAGTCTAGAGGAGCAGCGTGGCTCAGTGGAAAGAGCCCGGGCTTTGGAGTCAGAGGTCATGAGTTCGAATCCCAGCTCTGCCACTTGTCAGCTGTGTGACTGTGGGCAAGTCACTTAACTTCTCTGTGCCTCAGTTACCTCATCTGTAAAATGGGGATTAAGAGTGTGAGCCCCACGTGGGATATCCTGATTCCCCTGTGTCTACCCCAGCGCTTAGAACAGTGCTCGGCACATAGTAAGCGCTTAACAAATACCAACATTATTAGTCTTGGTTCTACCACTTGCCTGCTGTTATTTCTCTTAGCCTCAGTTTCCTCCTCTGTCAAATGGGGATAAATCCCTGTTCCTCCTCCTCAAGTTACAAGTGTCCTGTAGGACTGGGGCTGTGACCAATCTGGTTGCTTTGAATCTACAGAGTGGCTTATAGTAAGCGCTTAATAAATAGCATTATTATAGAAGCAGTTGCTGATACCTTGCTGAGCAGATGCGTCAGCAATCTAACCATCAATACCTGGTATTTTCTGAACGCATCCTGTGTGCACAGCACTGTACTAGGTGCTTGGAAGAGTACACTACGATAGGGTAGGTAGATATGATCCCTGCCCGCAAAGAGTTTGCAGGGCAGGGGGGGGAAACAGACATTAAAATGTCTAGAGAAGCAGCGCGGCTTAGTGGAAAGAGCCTGGGCTTGGGAGTCAGAGGTCGTGGATTCTAATCCTGGATCCGCCACTTGTCTGCTGTGTGAGCTTGGGCAAGTCACTTCGCTTCTCTGTGCCTCAGTTACCTCATCTGCAAAAATGGCGATTAAAAATGTGAGCCCCACGTGAGACAATGTGATTACCCTGTACCTACCCCAGGGCTTAGAACTGTGTTCATTCATTCATTCAATAGTATTTATTGAGCGCTTACTATGTGCAGAGCACTGTACTAAGCGCTTGGAATGTACAAATCAGCAACAGATAGAGACAGTCCCTGCCCTTTGACGGGCTTACAAAGGGCAGGCGGGCAGACAAGAACAATGGCAACAGAGTCAAGGGGAAGAACATCTCATAAAAACAATGGCAAATAAACAGAATCAGGGTGATGTACATCTCATTAAACAAAATAAATAGGGTGATGAAGATATATACATGCGCTTAACAAATACCTTAATAATAATTATTATTATTAATAAAATCACCCTGTTCAAAAGTGCTGTGGGGGTGGGGTGAAAATCGAAGGGTTTTAAGGTGACAGATGCGAGTCCGTAGAAAAGGGGGCCAAGTAAGGAAATGAGGGCTTAGTCGGGGAAGGCTTCTTGGAGGAGATCTGATCTGAATAGGGCTTTGAAGACAAGGGAAGTGGGTGGTCTGTCAGGTGTGAACAGGGAGGGGATTCAAGGCCAGAGGGGAGGATGTTGGCAAGAAAGATGATACTGAAGTTCAGTGAGTAGGGTTGGAATTAGAGGGGCAAAGTGTGTGGGTTGGGAGAGAGCAATGAAATCAGGGAAGAGGGGACTAGCTGAGTGTTGGTAATGGTAAGGAGCTTCTGTTGGACATGGAAATGGATGGGCACCTTTTGAGGAAAAGTGGCATTCTGGACTGGGTGATTTTTTTTTTTTAATCAAAACGATCCAGGCAGGGCAGTGTGGACTGGAGAGGAAAGAGACAGAAGGCAGGGAGGTCAGCAAGGAAGCTGATGCCGTAAGCATGGTAGGATACAAGAGCTTGGATCGACGAATTAGTACTTAGAAAAGGGCAACTCAAATGATGTAAAGGCAGAAGTGATAGGAACTGGCAACAGATCGAATACGTGAGCGGACCGAGGGATGAGTCCAGGATGAAGTCAAGGTCGCGAGCTCGGGAGACGGGGAGGGTGATGTTGTCGACGACGAGGGAAAGGCCAAGGCTTGGGTGGGAGGATGAGTTGGATGTGTTACGCTCAAGGCTGTCGGCGGGACATCGGGGTAGAGACGTCCTCAAGGCAGGAGGAGATGTGAGACCACGGAGAAGTGAGGTTGGGGTTGGGGAGGTGGACTGGGGAATTATCAGCCTGGAGATGGTAGTTGAAGCTGGGGGAGCCAACGAGTGTAGATGAAGAGAAGGGGATCTGGAAATGAGCCCTGAGAGACTCGGAGAGTCGGAGAAGGAGCGGCCAGAGAGATAGGAGGAGAACCAGGAGAGGACAGTGTCGGTGAAGCCAAAGTTACAGACGGATGCACGTTATCAGAGGGGCCAGCTGCAACGCCTGGCACAGCCTGCCAAGAAAACCTGCGTGGCCTAAGGCAAAGGGCATGGGCCTAGGAGTCAGAGGACCTGGGTTTCAATCCTGGCCCCGCCTCGTATCTGCTGTCTGACCTTGGGCGACCCACTTCATTTTTCTCTGCCTCAGTTGCCTCGTCCGTAAAGTGGGGATTAAATTCTACGGGAAGCAGCACGACACAGTGGCTACATGTGGGCCTCCGAGTCGGAAGGTCATGGGTACTAATCCCGGCTCCGCTACTTGTCTGCTTTGTGGTCTTGGGCACGTCACTTCATTTTTCTGTGCCTCAGTTATCTCACCTGGAAAATGGGGATTAAGACTATGAGCCCCAGTGGGTCGGGGGACTGTGTCCCACCCTATTTCCTTGCATCCTCCCCAACGCTTAGTACGGCGCCCGGCACAATGGAAGCGCTTAACAAATACCGGAATTATTATTATTGTTATTACTCCCTCCTTCTTACATTCTGAGCCCCGAATGGGACAGGATCCAACCTGAGGATCTTGTGTCCACCCCAGTGCTTGGCATATAGTGTTTAAACACCACTAAAAAGTGGGGGTGCTCAAACCCACAAAGCAGCGGCCGGTTTCATGATGCTCCTTACGCCTCCTCCCCCAGAATGTAGGGCTTTGCCACCCGCTTCCAAAATTGACACATGAGCCTGACAGCTTCCTGGAAATGGTTATCCTTTTCGCATCCTGACCCAAATGAAGAAGTCTGTATTCTATAAACTCCTTGTGGGCAGAGGGATTGACTACCATCTTTATTGTACTCTCCCAAGTGCTTCGTTCAGTGGTCTGCACACTGTAAGTGCTCAGTAAAGATCCTCGACTGAGTCCTCATTTCCTTTTCTCCCCCTCCCTTCTATATCGCCCTGATTTGCTCCCTTAATTCACCACCGCCCCGCAAAACCTCACAGCAGTTACGTACGTAGCCGTAATTTATTTATATTAATGTCCATCTCCCCCTCTAGACTGTAAGCTTGTTGTGAGCAGGGAAGGTGCCTTTTATACTATTAGAGTGCAGGTTCCCTAGAGCTCAGTTTGGTGCTCTGCAAATAGTAAGCCCCCAATAAATACTCTCGATTGACTGATTGGATAAATAATAATTCTGGTATTTGTTAAACGCTTAGTGTGTGCCTGGCACTGTACTAAGCACTGGGGAGGATACAAGCAAATCGGGTTGGACACAGTCCCTGTCCCACGTGGGGCTCACAGTCTCAATCCCCATTTTCCAGGGATTGAGGGAACTGAGGCATAGAGAAATGAAGTGACTTGCCCAAGGCCACAAAGCAGACAAGTGGTGAAACCGGGATTAGAACCCATGGCCTTCTGACTTCCAGGCCCGGCTTTGTCCACTAGGCCAGGCTGCTGTCCTAATTGGAAACACCAATCAATCAATCAATGGTATTTATTGAGCATCTACTGTGTGCACAGCACTGTACTAAGAGCACAGGAGAGTGTGCTAGTTGTCTGCTGTGTGACCTTGGGCAAGTCACTTAACTTCTCTGTGCCTCAGTTCCCTCAATTGTAAAATGTGAGACTGTGAGCCCCAGGTGGGTCAAGGGACTGTGTCCAACCTAATTTGCTTGTATCCACCCAGCGCTTAGTACAGTGCCTGGCACACAGTAGGCGCTTAAATATCATTCGATTCAATGGTATTTATTGAGCATTTATTGTGTACCAAGCACTGTACTGAGCGCTTGGGGGAGTACAATATAACAAGAAACAGGCACATTCCTGCCCACAAGGAGCTCACACTCCAGCGGGTAAGAGAGCCATTAATATGTACGTTCATTCTCAGTGGCTCAGTGGAAAGAGCCGGGGCCTGGGAGTCAGAGGTCGTGGGTTCTAATCCCACCTCTGCCACTTGTCTGCTGTGTGACCTTGGGCAAGTCGCTTCGCTTCTCTGTGTCCCAGTTCCCTCGTCTGTAAAATGGGAATTAATAATATTAATAATGATGGTATTTGTAAGGCGCTTACTATGTGCCAAGAACAGACTGTGTGCCTTTTAGACTGTGAGCCTGTCGTTGGGCAGGGATTGCCTCTGTTGCCAAATTGTATATTCCAAGCGCTTAGTACAGTGCTCTGCAGTTAGCGCTCAATAACTACGACTGAATGAAGCACTGGCATAAATACTCAGCGGAAAGAGCCAGGGCTTGGGACTCAGAGGTCATGGGTTCGAATCCCGGCTCTGCCACTTGTCAGCTTTGTGACTGTGGGCAAGTCACCTAACTTCTCTGGGCCTCAGTTACCTCATCTGTAAAATGGGGATGAAGACTGTGAGCCTCATGAGGGACACTGACTTGCCCGAGGTCACACAGCACACAAGGGGAGGAGCCGGGTTTCAAACCCATGCCCTCGGACTCCCCAGCCCGTGCTCTGGCCACCAAGCCACGATGCTCCCCTGAATATGTGATTAATAATGTTGGCATTTGTTAAGCGCTTACTCTGTGCAGAGCACTGTCTAAGCACTGGGGAAGATACAGGGTAATCAGGTTGTCCCACGTGAGGCTCCCAGTCTTCATCCCCATCTTAATCATAATAATAATAGTGTTGGTATTTAAGAGCTTACTATGTGCCGAGCACTGTTCTAAGCGCTGGGGGAGATGCAGGGTCATCAGGTTGTCCCATGTGAGGCTCCCAGTCTTCATCCCCATTTTAATCACAATAATAATGTTGGTATTTGTTAAGCGCGTACTATGTGCAGAGCACTGTTCTAGGCGCTGGGGGAGATGCAGAGTGATCTGGTTGTCCTACATGAGGCTCCCAGGCTTCATCCCCATTTTAATCACAGTAATAATGTTGGCATTTGTTAAGCGCTTACTATGTGCAGAGCACTGTTCTAAGCGCTGGGGGAGATACAGGGTGATCAGGTTGTCCCACGTGGGGCTCCCAGTCTTCATCCCCATCTTAATCATAATAATAATAGTGTTGCTATTTAAGTGCTTACTATGTGCAGAGCACTGTTCTAAGCGCTGGGGAGATGCAGGGTGATCAGGTTGTCCCACGGGGGGCTTCCAGTCTTCATCCCCATTTTAATCACAATAATAATGTTGGTATTTGTTAAGCACTTACTAGGCGCAGAGCACTGTTCTACGCGCTGGGGGAGATACAGGGTCATCAGGTTGTCCTACATGAGGCTTCCAGGCCTCATCCCCATTTTCCAGATGAGGGAACTGAGGCCCAATGATGTGACTTGCCCAAGGTCACAGCGCTGACGATAATACTAATAATGTTGGTATCTGTTAAGCACTTACTAGGTGCAGAGCACTGTTCTAAGCACTGGGGGGGGGGGGGGCTACAATTTTCCAGATGACGTCACTGGGGCCCCGAGAAGTGACCAGCCCGAGGTCACACAAGGGGCGGGATTCGAACCCAGGACCTGTGTGACTCCCCCGCGGCCCGCCGCTCCTCCCCATTAGTTAAGATCCAGCTACTTCTGCCCCATTAAAAGGGCGCCTCGACAATTACCTGGCGCGGGGCCGTCAACGTCCCGTCCACGTCGAAGAGGCAGAGCGCGGGGCCCGGGGCCGCCATGGCCGCAGCGCCCGCCACGGGGGCACTTCCGGGCCGCGGGGCACCACGGGACGGGACGGGACGGGACGGCCCGCCTCCAAACTACAACTCCCACCATGCGCCGCGGGGGCCGCAAGACGGTGCGCCTGCGCAGGACCCCGCCCGGCCCGCGCGCCTGCGCAGGACCCCGCCGGGCTCACGTGCGCCCCCTCCCCCCAGCCGCGCTATGGTAAGAGAGACCTGCAGGCCTGGGAGGGAGGGAATAATCATCATCATCATCATCATAACAATAATAATAATGTTGGTATTTGTTAAGCGCTTGTTATGTGCCGAGCACTGTGCTAAACGCTGGGGAGATGCAGGGTCATCAGGTTGTCCCACGTGGGGCTCCCAGTCTTCATCCCTATCTTAATCATAATAATAATAGTGTTGCTATTTAAGCACTTAGTAGGTGCAGAGCACTGTTCTAAGTGCTGGGGAGATGCAGGGTCATCAGGTTGTCCCACGGGAGGCTCCTAGTCTTCATCCCCATTTTAATCATCATAATAATGTTGGTATTTAAGTGCTTACTATGTGCCAAGCACTGTTCTAAGCGCTGGGGAGATGCAGGGTCATCAGGTTGTCCCACGGGAGGCTCCTAGTCTTCATCCCCATTTTAATCATCATAATAATGTTGGTATTTAAGTGCTTACTATGTGCCGAGCACTGTTCTAAGCGCTGGGGAGATGCGGGGTCATCAGGTTGTCCCATGTGAGGCTCCCAGTCTTCACCCCCAGATTAATCATAATCATAATAAGGTTGGTATTTGTTAAGCGCTGACTATGTGCCAAGCACCGTTCTAAGCGCTGGGGGGGTACAAGGTCATCAGATTGTCCACATAATAATCATAATGTTGGTATTTGTTAAGCGCTGACTATGTGCCAAGCACTGTTCTAAGTGCTGGGGGGATACAAGGTGATCAGGTTGTCCCACATCATCATAATAAGAAGAATTATGGTATTTGTTAAGCGCTCACTATGTGCCAAGCACTGTTCTGAGCCCTGGTTGGGGGGGCGGTACAAGGTAATCAGGTCGTCCCACATAAAAATAATAATCACGATGGTATTTTTTAAGCGCTTTCTATGTGCCAACCACTGTTCTAAGAGCTCGGGGCATACAATCATCAGGTTGTCCCACGCAGCGTGGCTCAGTGGCAAGAGCCCGGGCTTGGGAGTCGGAGGTCATGGGTTCAAATCCCGGCTCTGCCACTTAGCTGTGTGACTGTGGGCAAGTCACTTCTCTGGGCCTCAGTTACCTCATCTGTAAAATGGGGATTAACTGTGAGCCTCACATGGGACAAGCTGATGACTCTGTATCTACCCCAGCGCTTAGAACAGTGCTCTGCACATAGTCTGTTGCCGATTTGTACATTCCAAGCGCTTAGTACAGTGCTTTGCACATAGTAAGCGCTCAATAAATACTATTGAATGAATAGTAAGTGCTTAACAAATACCAACGTTATTATTATTATTATTGTTCGTGCCCATTTTCCAGAGGAGGTAACCAAGGCACAGAGATGTTAAGTGACTTGCCCAAAGTCACACAGCTGACAAGCGGCGGAGCTGGGATTTGTACCCATGACCTCTGACTCCCAGACCCGTGCTCTTTCGACTGAGCCACCCTGGGTTTGCCTCTCAGCCTTAGTTTCCCCATCTTTGGAGGGAGTGAGGGTCCTCGCTCTCTCTCGTGGATCTTTTTTCCAAGGCCTGGAAGCGAGGGCCCCTTTCCTTGTGGGCAGGGAGTAAATAATAATAATGATGTTGTTTGTTCAGCCCTTACTGTGTGCAAAGCACTCTTCTAAGCACTAGGTGGGGGAGGTTGGGGGGAAACAAGGGGGCCACTCGTGGTGCTCACAGTCTTCATCCCCATTTTACAGGTGAGGGAGCTGAGGCACAGGAAATTGAGCGTGACTCAGTGGAAAGAGCACGGGCTAGGGAGTCAGAGGTCATGGGTTCAAATCCTGACTCCACCACTTGTCAGCTGTGTCACTTAGCTTATCTGGGCCTCAGTTCCCTCATCTGTCAAATGGGCATTAAGACTGTGAGCCCCGCGTGGGACTACCTGATCACCTGGTATCCTCCCTAGCGCTTAGAACAGTGCTCAGCACATAGTAAACGCTTAACAAATTCCATGCTTATTATTAACAAATGCCATCATGATTATTATCATTAGCAAATGCCATCATCATGATGATTATTATGAAGTGACTTGCCCAAAGTCACACAGCTGGCAAGTGGCGGAGCTGGGATTAGAACCCAAGACCTCTGACTCCCAAACCCAGGCTCTTGCCACTGAGCCATGCTGCTTCTCTGTGGGAACATGCCTGTTGTAAGAGTCATAATCACAATAATTGTGGTATTTGTTAAGGGCTTGTTATGTGCCAAGCGCTGTCCTAAACGCTGGGATGCACAGAAGTTGGACAGAGTCCTTGTACCACGGGGGCCTCACAGTCTCAATCCTCATGTTGTAGATGAGAGAACTGAGGTACAGAGAGGTGAAGTGACTTGCCCAAGGTCACACAGCAGACAAGCGGAGGAGCCGGGGAAGCAGCGTGGCTTAGTGGAAAGAGCCCTGGCTTGGGAGTCAGAGGATGTGGGTTCTGATTCTGCCTCTGCCGAGTGTCTGCTGTGTGACCTGGGGCGAGTCACTTAACGAGGCTCAGTGGAAAGAGCCCAGGCTTCAGAGTCAGAGGTCATGAGTTCGACTCCCGGCTCTGCCACTTGTCAGCTGTGTGACTGTGGGCAAGTCACTTCACTTCTCTGTGCCTCAGTTCCCTCATCTGTAAAATGGGGATGAAAAGTGTGTGAGCCCCACGTGGGACAACCTGATTACCCTGTATCTCCCCCAGCGCTTAGAACAGTGCTCGGCACCTAGTAAGCGCTTAACAAATACCAACATTATTATTATTATTCTTTGAGCCTCAGTTACCTCATCTGCAAAATGGGGGTTAAAAGTGAAGACAATCTGATTACTCTGTATCCACCCCGGCGCTTAGAACGGTGCTTGGCACATAATAAGCACTAAACAAATACCATAATTATTATTAATTATTAAGTTAATCAGGTTCGACACAGCCCTTGTACCACGTGGGGCTCACAATCTCAATCCTCATGTTACAGATGAGGGAACTGAGGCACAGAGAGGTGAAATTACTTGCTCAAGGTCACACAGCCGACAAGCGGAGGAGCTGGGATTAGAACCCAGATCCTCCTGACTCTCAGGCCCATGCTGTACCCACCAAGCCCCGCTACTTCAGTACAGTGCTCAAACCCAGTAAGCGCGCAATAAATACGAGTGACTGACTGTCCTCATGACCTCTCTCTGCTGCCCACGTGTACCCCAGGCTCCTAATCAATGGTATTTATTGAGCGCTTATTGTATGCAGAGCACTGTACTAAGCGCTTGGGGGAAAACAGTGTGACAGAGTTGGGAGACACATTCCCTGCCCACAATGAGCTTGCTAGAGAAGCAGCGTGGCTCAGTGGAAAGAGCCTGGGCTTCGGAGTCAGAGGTCATGGGTTCGACTCCCAGCTCTGCCACTTGTCAGCTGTGTGACTGTAGGCAAGTCACTTCTCTGTGCCTCAGTTCCTTCATCTGTATGATTGGTATTAAGACTGTGAGCCTCACGTAGGACAATCTGATGACCCTGTATCTCCCCCAGCGCTTAGGACAGTGCTGTGCATATAGTAAGCGCTTAACAAATACCAACATTATTATTATTATTATTACCTGCAAGACTCCTCGGAGCCCCTGGGCAGGGAGAACAGAGAAGCAGCACGGCCTTGTGGATGGAGCACGGGCTTGGGAGTCGGAAGGTCGTGCGTTCTAATCCTGGCACCCATCTGCTCTGCGACCCTTGGGCATGCGAGCCAGTTGTGGGCAGGAATTGTCTCTCTTTGTTGCTGAATTGTACTTTCCAAGTGCTTAGTACAGTGTTCTGCACACAGTAAGCGCCCAATAAATATGACTGAATGAATGAAGTCACTTCTGTGTGCCTCAGTTCCCTCTTCTTAAAATGGGAATTAAGAGCCTCAAGTGAGACAGGGACTGTGTCCGATCCAGTTATCATCTTGTATTTACCCCAGCTGACCGCGCCATTTGGGACTTGATGTAGAAAGTTGTGGATTTTGTCAGCTGACGCTATTTTTAAAAATTGTATTTATTAAGCACTTACTGTATGCCAGGCAGTGTACCTGATAAGCGCTGGGGTAGATAGAAGCAAATCAGGTAGGACGCAGTCCCTGTCCCACGAGCAGCTCACAGTATCAGTCCCCATCTTAGAGAGGAGGGAACCGAGGCATAGAGCAGGGAAGTGACTTGCACGAGGTCAGGGCAGACAAGTAGGATTAGAACCCAGGTCCTTCTGACTCCCAGACCTGTTCTCTATCCACTCGGTCAGGCTTCTTCTCTACTCTCCACCTGCCCCAGCCCATAGAGAAGGAGCGTGGCTCGGTGGAAGGAGCTCGGGCTTGGGAGTCAGAGGTCATGGGTTCGAATCCTGCCTCTGCCACTTGTCAGCTGTGAGACTGTGGGCAAGTCACTTCACTTCTCTGTGCCTCAGTTCCCTCATCTGTAAAATGGGGATTAACCGTGAGCCTCACGTGGGACAACCTGATTACCCTGTATCTACCCCAGCGCTTAGAACAGTGCTCTGCACATAGTAAGCGCTTAACAAATACCAACAGTCCAGCGCTTAGAACAGTGCTTGTCACAGAGTAAGCGCTTAACAAATACCAACATTCTTATTTTGGATCCTCTCCCCACCTCCCTGGGTTAATGAGTTAATTAATTCAATCATTCAATGGTATTTATTGAATGCTAACTTCAAAGGACTGTACTGAGCGCTTGGGAGAGTGCAGTATAACACATTCCTACCCACAGGAAGCTCACAGTCTAGAGGGAGACATTAATATAAATGAATAAATAAATTACAGATCTATATACATGTGCTGTAGGAATGGGAGGGAGGATGAGTGGAGCAAGGAAAAGCGGCGCAGAAGGGAGTGGGAGAAGAGAGGAGGGCATAGTCAGGGAAGACTTCTTGGAGAAGGTGTGCCTTCAATAAGGTTTAGAAGGGGGGCAGAGCGGTTATCTGTGTGCAGAGCTCTGTGCTAAGCTCTTGGGCGAGTCAAGCAGAACGATAAGCAGACCCATTCCCTGCCCCCTTTGAGCTTATGGTCCAGAGGGGGAGACGGATGCTAACGTAAAGAGATAAATGATAGGTATGGTTCGTATCCCGGCTCTGCCATTTGTCAGCTGTGTGACTGTGGGCAAGTCACTTCACTTCTCTGGGCCTCGGTGACCTCATCTGTAAAATGAGGATGAAGACTGTGAGCCCCACGTGGGACAACCTGATGACCCCGTATCTACCCCAGCGCTTAGAACAGTGCTCGGCACATAGTAAGCGCTTAACAAATAGCAACATTATTATTAAGCGTCACTGCTTGTTCTTGTCTGTCTCCCCTGATTAGACTGTGAGCCCGTCAAAGGGCAGGGACTGTATCTTACTGATTTGTACATTCCAAGCGCCTAGTACAGTCCTCTGCACATAGTAAGTGCTCAATAAATACTATTGAAAAAATAAATACTAATGAATGAATGCTTATTTCCAGGCCGGCATCCTTCGAGCCTGGTCTCAGGCCCCAGCGCTGAGGCTGAGAAGCCCCCTCCCGCCGGGGCTCCGTTGGCACAGGAAGCCCATCTCCTCCAGGCGGGCGGGCAGCCTGGCTCCCGGAGCCCAGAAGGAGCTGCCCGCCACCACCCGGGGTCCACCCACGGACGACAAGTTCCTCCCCATATACCGGTTCCCGGGCATCAGGCTGTGCGGGTCCCTGTCCCGGCTGAAGGTGCTGCAGACGGCCCTGACGGTCCTGGCGCTGCCGCCCGGCGTCTACCTGTACGCCCGGGGCCTGCTGCCGCCTCAGGCCCTGGCCCTGCTGGGCGGGGGCGCCGGCTTCGCCCTGGCCATGCTCTGCTGGATCAGCTTCTTCCTGCGCCGCCTCGTGGGGTTCATGTACGTGAACGAGGCGGGCACCGTGCTGCGGGTGGCCCACCTGAACTTCTGGGGCCGGCGGCGCGACACCCTTTGCCCCGTGGCCAGCGTGGTGCCCCTGTCGGAGGGCAGTGACCGGCCCCGCGACCTGTTCGTGCGGCTCCGGCGCTACGACGGCGGGCAGACCTTCTACTTCACCCTGCGCTTCGGCCGCGTCTTGGACCACCGGCGCTTCGGCCAAGTCTTCGGCCCTTCGGACCCGGGCCCGCGGTGACGCGGCTCCGGGCCGCCCGCTTGCCCCGCGGCTACCTGTCTGTGGCGGGAGCTTCAGAGTCTGAATTCCTCTGGCGCATCTCCCCCGAATCCAGCTGTCGCCCCAGTAGCCGCTCACCAGACCTTGGGGAAAGACTCTAATACTAATAATAATCGTGATTGTATTCGTTTACCTCCCACTATGGATCAAGCGCTGTTCTGAGCACTGGGGCGGATACAAGCTAATCGGGATGGACACGGTCCATGTCCCCCCGGGGGGCTGACAGCATTAATCCCCATTTTACAGATGAGGTAACTGAGACTCAGAGAAGGGAAGTGACTTGCCGAAGGTCACACGCTCGACAAGTGGCGGAGCTGGGATTAGAACACCGGTCCGTGATTCTGCAACGGGGGGAGAGGAGGTTCCTGACCAATGGACTCGGGGGTGGGGGCGGTTTCCCAGGGCAGCCAAAGTTGGTAGCCAACCCTGGGTGCCGACGCCCAGCCGGGGGGGCCTAAGGTTTCTTTCAGAAGGCAGCTGACGCGCACTCCGAGGAGAAGTCGCCGGGGCAGAGAGTGGGTCTCGGGTCCCGGGCAGGGGGTCGACAGGCCCCTACACAATGGGCTTCACTCCAACCTCATCCAAGAGGACTTGATCTAGGTGTGAGCGGGACGGCTCAGGCGTACAACTTGTCACATTCCCATTTCCGGGATCTCGTGAGACGCTCAGCCTCTGGAGTGGCTTGGCGCCATTCATATTGCACCCCAAAACTATTACGTTGTTTCTTTACAATGAGCAGACCGGTGTTTTGGAAAAAAAGCAGAGTGACTCTATTGCTTCCTGAACTACGGCCCTAAGGCCAAATTATTCTTCATCCTGTTTTCATTCTGGTCCATCTGGTATTTATTGAGCACCCACTCTATGCAGAGAACTCTACCAAGGGCTCAGTGAAATGATAAGTCTCCAGTCGCAAACAGTGCTGCCTCTCGGACATAAAGTTTCAAAATGTGCAGAGAAGGATTGATTAAAGTGTGTTTGTTCTTGTGCAGAAATACTTTGTTGTTGTTGTTTTTTTAATGGTATTTGTTAAATGCTTACTATGTGCTAAGCACGTACTAAGCGCTAAGGTAGATACAAGCTAATCAGGTTGGACACAGTTCCTGCCCCACATCGGGCTCACGGTGTTAATCTCCATTTTACAGGTGAGGTGACTGAGGCCCAGGGAAGTGAAGCGACTTGCCCAAGGTCACCCAGCAGACGAGTGGCGGAGCTGGGATTAGAACCCAGGTCTTTCCGACTCCCAGGCCTGTACTCGGTCCACTAGGCTACACTGCTGCTCAGTCTGGTTTCTGCTGGGGCCAGGAGGACAAGAGGTGTAGGCCAAGTGCATGCAAAGGATTACTTGGTGTGGGCAGAACCTAGTTGAGGCAGGTGATGTGACTGCAGCGCGGTGCCCAGCCCGTGCCGTGGTGACCCGCCTGGCTCGTGGTTGCCGTGGTAACTGCTGAGGTCTTCCACCACCCACGCTCGCCAGCCGTTTTTCAGGATTCCCGGTCGGCCTGTCCACCTTCCACCGCTGCAATTCATTCACTCATCCAGTTGTATTTACTGAGTGCTTACTATGTGCAGGGCACCGTACTAAGCACTTGGGAAGGTACAATACGACAATAAACAGTCACATTCCTTGCCCACAATGAGCTCACACTCCGAGGGGGCAGACAGACATCAGTACAAATAAATTACAGATATGCATGTAATAATAATGGTGGTATTTAAACCCTTACTGTGTGCCAAGCTCTGTTCTAAGCGCTGGAAGTCCTTCGGGGCTGGAAAGTGGGGAAGAGCAAAGGGATAAACAGATTTGGACGGAAGTGTGGTGGGGCTGCGAGTGGGGAAGAGCAAAGAGAGCAAGTCGGGGTGAGGCAGAAGGGAATCAGATAGCGGGGCTTAATCTGGGAAGGCCTCCTGGAGGAGATGTGCCTTCGATAAGGCTTTGAAGCAAGGGGAAGTGGTGGTCTGGTGGATTAGAGGAGGGAGGGCGCTCCAATCAGACACCTTCCCAATAATCCAACAGTAGGAGGAGTTGTGTAATAGTAGTCCCCTATTGAGTGCAGTGCATTGATCTAAGCCCTCAGGAAAGTACAGAACTTAAGCGATCCGGTACCCGCCCTCTAGGAGCTTCCACGAAATATTTATAATAGAATAACTAAGTGAATACAACAATTCAATATGGTTGTCTTTCATATTCAAAGGACACCGCCGACAGTGAGGTTCACTTCTGAGCAGAGTACGTGGCTGAAAAAGCCAAAACGGGTCCCACAGTTCTGGCCACAATGGGCACACAAAAAGACCGTCCTAGGTTGTACTGTCCTTGGTTGATGCTCGCAACGCCCGATGCTGCTCTCTCTTTTGCCTCCTTGTTTGTCCTTCCTTGCAAAGCTTTTGCTCAAAAGGAGCTGCTGCTTTCTTAATCACAGCACTTCACCCTGGTCACTCCTCAGAGCGCTTAACAGGTAGCATCAAAACCCCCCCCCCAAAACTGCTACGTCAGTGCAACCTTTTTTAACCAAGCCTCTTGCTCCGTAAGGAGGGTACAAATAGCCTATTTTCTTAAACCAGAAAACAGCAGAGGGTACTCACGTTCCATGATCTGTAGACCATCTGCGGGCCTGAGCTGAGACGGGCCAGACTAACATTAGTTCTATGGGCGTAGGCCAGACAAAATACAGAAGAGAATCGTCCCACCTCAATTTTGAATCCGTTCATTAGATCAAATCCAAACACACAGAATTATCCTTCGTCTTTGAAAAAAAAATGGCCTGGACGATGAAGCTTCACCTGTGTGAGCTTGTGACCCAAGTAGCCCTAGTGGAGACCCACAGTCCCAGTCTCATTGAGATCACGAGAAGATCGTCCCTTGTGTTGTCGTGGGTAAAGTTTGCAGTGCCGAGAGGGGTTTGGTCTTTTGCTTTCTTGCCTCTCTCTCCTTCTATTGACTGTAAACTCCTTTGGGCAGGGAATGTCTGCTAATTCTATTATATTGTACTCCCCCAAGCGCTTAGTACAGTGCTCTGCACATAGAGAGCACTCAGTAGATTGGTTATGAAGCTTTTGCTACTCCTTTTTTTAAAAAAATGGCATTGGTTATGTGCCAGGCACTGTATACTAAGCACTGCGGCAGAAACAACTGGGCAGATACGGTTTCAACTATCACCTCTATGCTGATGACACCCAAATCTCCAACTCCAGCCTTGATCTCTCCTCCCTTTCTGCCATCTCTCATCTTCTTCTGCCTTCAAGACATCTCTACTTGGATGTCGTCCTCCCATCACCTCAAACTTAATATGGCTAAAACTGAACTTCTTATCTTCCCACCCAAACCCTGCCTTCCCGCTCACTTTCCCATCCCTGTTGATGGCACCACCATCCTTCCTGTCTCACAAGCTCATAGCCTTGGCATCATCCTTGACTCCTCTCTCTTGTTCCACCCCACATAGTGAAGCCCCCACTAAATCCTGTCAGTTCTACCTTCACAACATCGCCCAAATCTGCTCCTTCCTCTCCATCCAAACTGCTACCACGTTAATGCAAGCACTTATCCTATCCCGCCTTGAGTACTGTATCTACCTCCTCACTGACCTCCCTGCCTCCTCTCTTTCCCCACTCCAGTCCATGCTCCATTCTGCTGCCCGAATCACTGTCCTTCAGAAACATTCAGACCATGTTTTCCCACATGTCAAGAAACTCCAGTGGTTGTCCATCCACCTCTGCATCAAACAAAAACTCCTCACCATTAGCTTTAAAGCACTTAATCTCCTTGCCCCCTCCTTCCTCACCTTGCTACTCTCCTGCTACAACCTGGCCCGCATACTTCGTTCCTCTAATGCTAATCTTCTCACTGTTCCTCGTTCTCATCTATCTCACCGCTGACCTTTCGCTCATCTTCTGCCTCTGACCTGGAACACCCTCCCTCCTCATATCAGGCAGATAATTGCTTCCCCCCACACACCTCAGAACCTTAGTGAGGGCACATCTCCTCCAAGAAGCCTTCCCTGACTAAGCCCTCCTCTCCTCTTCTCCCACTCCCCTCTATGCCACTCTTAGTTGCTCCCTCATTCATCCTCCCTCCCGTCCCCACAACATATAGGTATGTATTTGTATATATCTGTAATTTATTTATATTACGGTCTGTCTCCTCCTCTAGACTGAGAGCTCGCTGTGGGCAGGAATATGTCTGTTCTTATACTGTACTCTCCCAAGTGTTTAGTACAGTGCTTTGCACACTGTAAGCACTCAACAAATACAATTGAATGAATGAATGAATTAGTTGGCACTCTCAGGGTCGCATCTGGAGAGTTTCCAGTACTCCACCAGTCTCAGCTACGGGAGGGAGAGTCAAGCAGAGGCCTACCCATTCCATTCCTAGCTCGGCCAGTGACTAGCGAGTGGAAGGCAATCTGCTACAAGTCAAAACCTACCCGTGCTGGGCAGCAGCAGCCCAGGAGAGAGTCGAGGGCGGAGATCAAGTTCACTGCTTGGAAGGAGGCAATGGTAAACCACTTCCATATTTTTACCAAGAAAAGTCTATGGATCCACTACCAGAACAATTGCAGATGGAGAGTGGGGCGTTCTGGGAGAGGTGTGTCCGTGGCGTCGCTATGGGTCGGAAACGACTCGACGGCATAAGACAAGACAAGATAGGAGAGGGTGCAATGATTGAGTGCTTTAAAGCTGATGGTAAGGAATTTCTGGTTGATACAGAGGTGGACATGATTCAGGTTGCTATCAAGTTTTTTGTTTATTTCCTCGTTCTACCTGTGTGATCTCTTCCCTGGCAAAGCACGCTGTTCTTTTCATTATCCATTCAGAATTACTTATGTGATTCAGTATTTGTGAGAAGCAGCATGGCTTAGTGGAAAGAGCACGGGCTTGGGAGTCAGAGTTTGTGGGTTCTAATCCCGGCTCTACCACTTGTCAGCTGTGAGACCTTGGGCGAGTCAGTTAACTTTTCTGTGCTTCAGGTCCCTCATGTAAAATGGGAATTAAGACATGGGACACGTGGGACACATGCTCCTCATGGGACAACCTGATTACCTTGTATCTACTTACCTTGTATCTACCCCAGTGCTTAGAACAGTGCTTGGCACATAATAAGCGTTTAATAAATACCATCATTATTATTACAATGCACAATGATTAATTGAGGTTTGACTAGTAAAGAGATATGAATGAAGCACTCTAAAGTGCTTCAACTGTGCCAATATGACAGCTCTATCCCCAGAGCAAAACCTCATAATAATAATAATAATGTTGGTATTTGTTAAGCGTTTACTATGTGCAGAACACTGTTCTAAGCACTGGGATAGATACAGGGTCATCAAGTGGTCCCACGTGAGGCTCACAGTCTTAATCCCCATTTTACAGATGAGGGAACTGAGGCCCAGAGAAGTGAAGTGACTTGCCCACAATCACACAGCTGACAAGTGGCAGAGCCGGGATTCAAACCCATGACCTCTGACTCCTAAGCCCGGGCTCTTGCCACTGAGCCACGCTGCTTCTCCTAATCCCTTGTTCATCTGTAAAACTGTTTTTGTCACCCTCTGAGGGCCTCATTTCAAAGACAGAAAGGAACACACAGCAATCAGACTGCCTTCAATAAACTCAAACTGCCCTGGTTGCTGCACAGATTATTTTTTTCATCTTTACTCTGTCATCATTTTCCTCAGCTTTGAAAGGGTTAGCTAAAGTGATAATACTGTGTAGTGGGGTAATTTTGGAGAAAAATGAAATGGAGCAGTGGAGACATCTCATGGCCAGTTCTTGGAAGTAGCCATTTCTGTTGCCCAAACCTGGGAGCTCTCTCGCATTTTGTAGCTTCTGTGGTCCATACCGAAGACCCGCTTGTAGTCGCTCAACAACACTAAATTCAGTAACAACCTGGAAATTAAATCTCAATTTTACGATGGGGCATAATGTCTCCCAGTGCTTTCCCAAACATCTGATCTAACTGAAGAAATATCGAGGTGACTAGCAGTCAAATTAGTTTGTTAAATAAAGTTGTCTGGGATTTGGTATTTATATAGGCATTTGATACTTTTGGGTAGTTCCACCTGCCCCCAAATAAGCAGTTTTACAGTGCTTATTCTGTTAATACTAACCTCTTGGAGAAATATTTTTGTAAACATGGGTCGACATGCTATTATTTTGGGCATCAACACTGCATCCAGCCGAGAAATTTGCTCACCCAAAGTAGACAACTAAAATAGATTGATTGTCCAAAATAACAGGGTCCACGGTGGCTAGAAGATAATAATAATAATAATGTTGGTATTTGTTAAGCGCTTACTATGTGCAGAGCACTGTTCTAAGCTGCTGGGGTAGATACAGGGTAATAAGGTTGTCCCACGTGAGGCTCACAGTCTTAATCCCCATTTTACAGATGAGGTAACTGAGGCACAGAGAAGTGAAGTGACTTGCTCACAGTCACACAGCTGATGAGTGGCAGAGCTGGGATCTTCTACTGTCTGACCAAAGGAGATTCCTCACCCACCCTCAATCTAAGCAGTTTTTGTCATCTTTAATACTTCATTTAATAGTATTTGCTTGAGCACTTACTGTGTGCAGAGCACTGTACAGAATGGTTGGGAGATTACATTAAAATTGCCAGACATGAGCCCTGGCATCAAAGAGCTAACTTGTGGCTACCATTAGACCTCTTAATTTCCTGTTCTTTGAGGGAGAACATATTTAGCTCCATGGCTTGCCTCTTCTGTAGAAGGTGATCAGGTAGCCTTCCCTTTATGCTATCTTATACCTAAATTGACCACAAATAAATAGCAAGGGCTGTTTTCTTAACAAGTATGCCTACCTTGAATTTTTATAGCATATAACTATAAAAAGGACATTATAAAAATCTCTCCTGAGGTGGATGGGGGAGGGAGGAGCTAAGACATTTTTGGTGTTTTTCTAGTTTAAAAATGAGAAAATGGAGACACTGAGTACTAAAATTATTATTATTATTTTATTATTAGACAGGTATGAAATCTGCAGCTCTATCCTCTTGGGTCTACTGCCTTTCTATACCCAAGCAGCAAGTCATCAGAACAAAGTCTCAGGCAGTTCCCCATGGTGAAGGGAACTGAATGGAAATGAAATGAAAAGCAGTGTGGCCACTGGAGAGAACATGGGCCTTGGAGTCAGAAGGACTTGGCTTCTAATCCCTGCTCCTCTGCTTGTCTGCTGAGTGACCCTGGGCAAGTCATTCAACTTCTCTATGCCTCAGTTCCCTCACCTGTAAAATGGGGGTTAACACTGTGAGCCCCTTGTGGGACGTGGACTGTGGCCAACACGATTATCTTGTATAATAATGTTGGTATTTGTTAAGCGCTTACTATGTGCCGAGCACTGTTCTAAGCGCTGGGGTAGACACAAGGGAATCAGGTTGTCCCACATGGGGCTCACAGTCTTAATCCCCATTTTACAGACGAGGTAACTGAGGCACCGAGAAGTGAAGTGACTTGCCCAAAGTCACACAGCTGACAAGTGGCAGAGCCGGGGTTTGAACCCATGACCTCTGACTCCAAAGCCTGTGCTCTTTTCCCAGTGCTTAGTACAGTGCCTGGCACATAGGAAGTGCTTAATGAATACCATAAAAAAATCGTGGGACAGAGCTCAGATCAGAGTTGTATATATTAGGATGCGGTAGATTATGGTATATTGAGATTATTGTCACTATTTGGTTTTTCAAGTGCATTCTAAAGGGTTGAAATTTACTAGTTACGGGGACATTGGCAAGCATAAATGTGATGGCTACCCTGGAACCATGATGAGTAACATTGACATTGATGATGAAACATTTGCAAAGTGGAGAGATGACATGTTGAAGTTTGATGGTTGCTATTCCAATTTGTCTCTGAAAGAAATAGGCCAGGTTTCTGATCGTTGCTTGTTGGGTCAGAGGCAGGATGTGCACGAGAGGCCGGCAGCAAGATAGACGAGATCGAGGTACAGCAAGTAGGTTAGCATTAGAGGAGCCAAGTGTACGGGCTGGGTTTTAGTAGGAGAGCAGCAAGGTGAGGTAAGAGGGAGAAAGGTGATTCAGTGCTTCAAAGCCACTGGCAAAGACTTTCTGTTTGATGCAAAAGTGGATGTTCAATCACTGAAGGTTCTTGAGGAGTGGGGATGCTTAGACTGAACGTTTTTGTAAGAAAATTATCTGGGCAGCAGAGTGAAGTATGGACTGGAGTGGGGAGAGACAGGAAACAGGGAAGTCAGTAAGGAGGCTGATACATTAATCAAAGTGGGATAGGATAAGTGCTTGGATTAACATGGTAGCACTTTGGATGGAAAGGAAAGGGTGGATTTTATTCATTCATTCATTCATTCAATAGTATTTATTGAGCACTTACTATGTGCAGAGCACTGTACTAAGCGCTTGGAATATACAATTCGACGACAGATTAGCGATGTTGTGGAGGTTGAACGAACAGGATTTAGTGATAGATTGAATATGAGAGTATTAATCCTTTTAAAACTCCTATAATTAATGCTACTATTAATTATAGCAGCATTTATTCTAAATTTTCCTTAGTTCTCTATTTTTAAATTAGGGGATTTTAATAGTTTTTCCATCCCAGATTAGAAAGCAAATTTTTACCCTACTGTCCACCATACCTCCTAGTACTGACTTTCCGTAACCCTTCCTCTTTTGGAAAATTTAAATATAGTAGCTGTAACTTTTGTATAAAGTAAGAGCACAAGCTTCTAAATCATCAAGAGCACAGCTTTGTAGCTGAAGAGATCAACTAATTTCTCCAAATCCTAACACCAGTAATTGATTGTTGCCTTTATGACGCTTTTAACTTGAACAATCGAACCCCATCACTGTTTCAAAATCATTCTCATTTTCATTATCATCAACCACCCATTTTGAGTGTCATTCAGTCAATAAATCATATTTATTGAGCACTTACTGCCTTCCGGGCACTGTCCTAAGCTCTTGGAGCATACAACACAACAATATAAGATCCATTCCCTTCCCACAACAAGCTTCAGCCCAGATGATTTTTTTCACCAAACCAATTTCCTTTTCATTAATGGACTACAACATTGTGTTAGCACTGAGCAAACAGGATGTCAGTTTGGAATAAAATCCCAGCTGTTTCTTAACCTGGTTAACACAGCCAGCCTTGTTTTCAACTAAATGAAAGGGCACTTGGTAATCACTACGTTTTACTCCAATTCATCATGGTAGGGGAAGAAAACACTAGGTTGGAATCATGCAGGAAAGGTACATGTCTTTCTCCTGTATCACTTCCTCATCAGTTTCTCATGTAGAACTCCTGATTTCCCGCCCCCCCACCCTAGTGTTTAGATAGCTAACAGTTGCCCCTTTGGGGTACTCTTTGTCCTATATTTACTCTCTACCCTATTGCCAACCAGTCTGGTCCTTGGAGATTACCCTGAGATGATCCAGGCCAGCAGCTGAGAGGGATACATAAGGATGAAGAACTAGAGAAGCCAGAGATGTGCTTTGCTGTTCCAGTGAACTTTGGGGTATAATGCTTCCCAGGGTGGGCTTGCTAGCGTGAGGTCCCTAGCGTTGGTTTGGTCTATATCAATCAATCAATCAATCAACTATAATTATTATTATGATGATGATGGTATTTGTTAAGCACTTACTATGTGCCAGGCACTGTTTTAAGCGCTGGGGTGGATACAAGCAAATCAGGTTGGACACAGTCCCAGTCCCACATGGGGCTCACACTCTTAATTCCCATTTTCCAGAGGAGGTAACTGAGGCCCAGAGATGTTAAGTTACTTGCTCAAGGTCACACAGCAGACAAGTAGCACAGCCAGGATTAGAACCAATGACCTTCTGACTCCCAACCCCATGCTCTATCCACAACACCATGCTATTTATTGTATTAATAAATAATACATTGTAATAAGTTGTATTTATTGAGTACTTTACTGTGTGCTGCCTGCTATACTAAGTCCTTGGGAGAGTACAATATAACGGAGTTGGTAGACACGTTCCCAACAATCCTACAGTCTACATATCTCAAATACCGCTGCTTTTGTTAAGCTTGCAACACTAAGTTTTCCATAGGCATTTTCTACTGAGAAATTATCTCCCCAAAACACACCCAGTGATGCTTTGGAGCTGGCCCAGTTGGCTCTGAATTTTTGAACTGTGGCATCAGCCCGGTCCTCACCTCGCTACTCTCTACTTCAACCCAGCCCTCACACTTCACTCTTTTAATGCCAACCTTCTCACTGTATCTCAATCTCGACTATCTCCCCTCTGACCTCTCCCCCAATGTCCTGCCTCTGGCCTGGAACTCCCTCCCTCTTCATATCCGACAATCACTCTCATCCCCTTCAAAGCCTTACTGAAGGCAAATCTCCCCCAAGAGGTCTTCCCTGACTAAGCCCTCCTTTCCTTTTCTCCCACTCCCTTCTGCCGCACCCTGACTTGCCCCATTTATTCATCCCCTCTCCCAGCCACTTATGTACATATCTGTAATTTTATTTATTTAGATTAATGTCTGCTCCCCCTCTAGACTGTAAGCTCAGCATGGGCAGGGAAAGTGTCTGTTATACGGTTGTGTTGTATTCTCCCAAGTGCTTAGTATGTGCTCTGCATACATTAAGCACTCAATAAATACGGTTGACTGATGGATTTAATGACTACTGTACTTGTCTGCGGGGGAAATGTAGGTATTGCCAAAGCACAACCAAAAATGAAAACATGTTTCTATCAATAGTCAAGAAAATAGTCAGTTTGGGTAGGCATGACCAAACACTATAATTTTCTAAGAAAAGATTTAATCACAGTCAATTTGAATACATGTTCCACATATAATTACCCAAGATAGGATCATCATTCTTACTTTTATAAAATGCTGATTTTTTTTTTTAAATTGCTACATTGTCCTGTTGGATTTGAATCAGTCCAGGGCTCATTCTTCTGCAGGCTACTCCAAGAGGAGAGCTGCTTTGAATGTCATTGGAAAACCTATTGCATTCTCAAGTAGCTGGCTAGTCTATGAAGGAGGACTACCTCCTAAAGTACAATTTATGTCACTTGGCAATTTCAAAATATACTAACTTACTTTGTCATTATTACAATGAAGTTTTATTAGCTGAAATTTACATTGCAAGAACACCATATTTTGGATTTCTACTAATAGGTGTGAAATGTACTGTAATAAAAATGTGAAGAAAAAACATTTTCTATTCATCACAGAGTATTTTAAGTAGTTTAATTGCATGGCTCAGTGGAAAGAGCACGGGTTTAGGAATCAGAGGACGAGGGTTCTAATCCCGGCTCTGCCACTTGTCAGCTGTGTGACCTTGGGCAAGCCACTTAACTTCTCTGTGCTTCAGTTACCTCATCTGTAAAATGGAGATTAAGACTGTGAGCCTCACATGGGACAACCTGATTACCTTGTATCTACCCCAGCACTTAGAACAATACTTGGCACATAGTAAGCTCTTAACAAATACCATGAGAATAATTATTATCAATCAGGATAAGTGCCTATCTGTGTTCAATATTTGACTTTCTTCAGCTAACATTAATGTTTCATTATTAGCATTTCACCATTAAGGTCACTGTAAATAATAAATATTAAGCAATATAGGGTTGAGTTAAGCACTTTTACCTCTGGCAACATAAAATGAAGTATAGATCGGTATATTTGTTGGGAAAATTATTTGCTGGAAGGGAGTGCATATTTCCCAGTCAGATTGCCTATGTCTAGTAAATTAAAGGTGAACCCACATCACTTTTCTGTGACCCCTTTTCACAGAACGTAAAGTTGTGAAAACACTGGCCTACCTCAGAGGGGCATCATAAAGGATAATTAATAAAAACTAGTGAACACTCTTTAAAATATAGCTAGATTATAATAATTTGCCACAACTGTGTCATCATTTTGAAAGTCAGTCCGTCAGTCAATCGTATTTATTGAGCGCTTACCGTATGTAGAGCACTGTACTAAGCGCTTGGGAGAATACAATATAAAAATAAACAGACACGTTCCCTGCCCACAACGAGCTTACAGTGAAAGTCATATGTGATTCTTGCCTTGTGTCACGGGCAGAACTGAACTCCCCTTGCCCTTGCTTTCTGAATCAGAGAGGGTAGCTGAGTTCAGTAAACATTAACGCAGTAAACGGCGTTGTTGCCAGTTAAATTGCAGACAAACATCACTATTAAAATTCAAGGATACTAGAATTTAGAAAACCTTAATGAAGCATGTTAAATATTGACAGGAAAAAAATATCAGCACGTGGTAGGTTGAGCATTGGCCGCTGGTTCCCACCCTTATTTACCGAAATGAATCATTTATAATCTCTTCTCTAGAGTATGTTGTATGCTAACAATACATCATTATACAGGAGGTATTACCTAGTCAGTAACTTGAATTTCCCCCTCAGGGTCACACCTGGAGAGTTTCCAGTACTCTACCAGTCTCGTCTATGGGAAGGAGAATCAAGCAGAGGCATTCCTAGCTTGGGCAGTGGCTAGTGAGTAGAAGGCAATCTGCTACAAATCAAAACTCCCCTGTGCTGGGCAGTAGCGGCTTGGGAAAGAATCAAGGGCGGAGACTCAAGTTGACTGCATGGAAGGCGGCAATGTAAAACCACTCTGTATTTTTACCCAGAAAACTCTACAGATACACTACCAGAATGATTGCAGATGGAGGAGGGGCATTCGAGGAGAGATTCATTCATTCAGTAGTATTTATTGAGCACTTACTATGTGCAGAGCACTGTACTAAGCGCTTGGAATGTACAAATCGGTAACAGAGACAGTCCCTGCCCTTTGACGGGTTTACAGTCTAATCGGGTGAGACAGACAAGAACAATGGCAATAAATAGAATCAAGAATCAATAAATAGGAGAGATGTGTCCATGACGTCGCTATGGGTCAGAGATGACTCGACAGTATGACAAGGAAGGGACCGGGATGATTATTCCATTTTCCAGATGTAGAAAATTTGCTCCGGAGGCATTGTAAATTCCTCAAGGTCACAGGGTCGCAACTAACACAATCCCAGAACACCTTCTTCCCTTGTGGAGTTTTCAATTCAAGACTCCTACATAATCTTGTTAGCCCCAGGTTCTTACCATTTGCCACAGAAGCCTTGTCCCGGGTCTGGAGAAATTCAGCACCACATAGTACATTCATGGACAGAAATCCTTCCCTTAGGTACTGGTTTAACCTTTTCAATTTAGCACAAAACAGCTTTGAAGTTAAAGTAATAAAATTACCACCGTGCTGACTTTTAGGGGGCACAGTGGAGTTGAGGTAAACACCCAAGGCCTGAACATGCTTCAGGCAGAAATTTCTGGTCTTTATTTCTGTTCACATGTACCAGTGGGATTGGAAATGTTGGGGTGCTTGGATACACAAAACTGAAAATCTTCGATTTACCTATTAGAAATGCCTTTATTATGCCTGGGGATAATTTATAGCTACTCATTTTAAGTGTTTACCTGGTACTTGAACACTTCTGGACACTTCTTAGTTGTGTAAAATCTAGAACAAGCCTGACTCTTAATCACTTGAATGCTCCTATACTACATTTCTGTGATAGTACACCTATCTAAATTTGTTTATTCCACAACTGCACAAAAATTGAAACAACCCTATACATACTTTTCAAACTATTTGCAGTATACTTATAAATGGTAGTATGTAAAAGAAAGTACTTTCTGAGTCTTTCTTTTTCAGATATATAAAAGTAGGCAGGGTTTTTTAAAAATTGATGTCTCCATGTAGGTGCAGTTTCACCTTCAAGTTAATTTAAACACACATTTTGAGCATCTTATATGTAGATCATCTGGCATAAATGGATATTATTAATATTATTTATTGCATGTATTAGGTGCTTATTTTGTGTACCTACTACATTAAGCATGCAGGAAAGGTACAAGTTCATTGATTAAGACCCGTTTCATGGCCTGGAGGAAGCTCACAATCTAAAAGTGGGGAAATTAATCAATCAATCATATTTATTGGGTGCTTGCTGTGTGCAGAGCACTGTACTAAGGCTTGGAAGAGTATTCATTCATTCAATTGTATTTATTGAGCACTTACCATAAGCAGAGCACTGTACTGAGCACTTGGGAGCATAGAGTATAACAATAAACAGACACATTTCCTGCCTACAATGAACTTACAGTCTGTGGGTCGGTGGGGAGACAGACATTAATATAAATAAATAAATTACAGATATATACATAAGAGCTGTGGGGCTGGGAGGGGGAAAGAGCAAAGGGAACAAGTCAGGGTGATGCAGAGGGAGTGGGAGATGAGGAAAAGGGGGGTTAGTCTGGGAAGGCCTCTTCGAGGAGATGTGCCTTCAATAAGGCTTTGAAGAGGGGGAGAGTAATTTTCTGTCAGATTTGAGGAGGGAGGGCATTCCAGGCCAGAGGCAGGATGCGGGTGAGGGATTGGCGGTGAGACAGGGAAAATTGAGGCACAGTGAGAAGGTTAGCACTAGAGGAGTGAAATGTGCAGAATGGGTTGTAGGAAAGAAGAGAAGTGAGGAGGAGGGGGCAAGGTGATGGAGTGCTTTAAAGCTAATGGTGAGGAGTTTTTGTTTGACACAGAGGTGGATGGGCAACCACTGGAGTTTTTTTAGGAGAGAGGTTACATGTCCTGAAAGTTTTTGTAGAAAAATGATCCAGGCAGTGGAGTGAAATATGGACTGGAGTGGGGAGAGACAGTGGCTGGGAGGTCAACATAGAGGCTGATGCAGTAATCCAGGGGGCATAGGATGAGTGATTGCATTAACGTGGTAGTTGTTTGGATGGAGAGAAGGGTAGATTTTAGTGATGTTGTGAAGGTAGGACTGACAGGATTCAGTGATGGATTGAATAGGTAGATTGAAAGACAGAGGGGAGTCAAGGATAATGCCAAGGTTATGGGCTTGTGAGACAGGAAGGATGGTGGTGCTGCCTACTGTGATGGGAAAGTAAGCGGGAGGACAGAGTTCGGGAAGGAAGATAAGGAGTTCAGTTTTAGACATGTTTAGCTTGAGGTGAAGAGAGGACATCCAAGTAGAGATGTCTTGAAAGCAGGAGGAGATGCGAGACTGGAGAGAGAGTGAGAGATCAGGGCTGGAAATGTAGATTTGGCCATGGGAGTGAATGAGTCCTCCAAGGGAGTGGGTGTAGATGGAGACTAGAAGAGGATCCAGACCTGAACCTTGAGAGACTCCCACAGCTAAGGGGTGGGTGGCAGAGGAGAAGCCCTCGAAGGAGACTGAGAATGAAAGGCCAGAGAGATAAGAGGAGAACAGAAGACAGAGTCAGTGAAGCCAAGATTTCAGTGAAGCCAAGCTTACTATCTTACTTTGCCAGTGGAATCCAGGGGGTTTGGGGGAATTCCAAAGTGGAATTCAGTATGTATAAGCTCTCCCACTTGTCTCGTCTTATGCCATCGAGTCATTTCCAACTCTTAGCAACACCATGGACACATCTTTCAGAACACAGAACACCCACACCACCTCATTAAAGCCCAGACAGTAGTAGAAAACCAGATGCTCTAGAGTCACTGTATCATTCAAAGGAAATTCTGCAGAAGTTAATGGATTTCTGGAAATTCCTTGCAGTATCATGATAAATATTCTTCTTCTCTAGCTTTTTTCGCGTGTGTGTGCGCGCGCGCTTCAATCAGAAAAAAGAAAAAAAAAAACTTTTCTTCTCCTGTCTTTTTTAGCATCACAGGCTAGAAGCCCTGACCCTGAAAAGTCCCACTAACTCAAAATCCTATTCCCTAGAGAGTTAGGAAATTGTCCCATTTTAGGATGCGGAAAATCTGGTCACTTTAGACGAAGTGTTGATTAGGAGTTCTTCCATGCTTCATTAGCATATGTTAAGATACACAAATCAACGAGCTAGAGATGTGTCTGGGATTGATTTTGAGTTGGGGAATGTAGCCAAACTGAAACCTTCTTGCTTAATCAGGAGTCAGCTCACGGCAAAATTTCCGTACGCGCTGTCACAGTTGTTAGTTTCTTAGAAACTTAAAGCAGCAGTGACCTAGAAAATCTGGTAGGTATCTCATCCCACAAAGGGAATGGAAGGGGAGAAAAGGCTCAATCTTTAGCTTAGTCCTGTAAGGAGGAAGTCTGTTGAAAAAAAAAATCAACTCATTCTTAAAGCCTTTAAATTGACTTTTTGATACTCCTCATGACTGAAGTTAATGTGTGAATGGAAAGGTGGCCTGGTGCTTGCAGCTGATTGTAAATAGTTTTACGTTTGTCTCCTCATTCAAGTATAAGGTCCTTGTAGGAAGGAACAGGTTGCTGTTATTCTGCACTCCCCAGGCATCTAGTAGACTGTGCTGCACTAAGAAGATGCTCAATAAATACTACTACTCCTTTACTACCAGTAATCTCTGATGGGAACAGAATGGAGCACCTTGATTTCCTCCTCAGTAATTCTCCGAGAGCTTCATTGCATAATGAATAGAGCCCGGGCCCGGGAGTCAGAAGGTCATGGGTTCTAATCCCCGCTCCGCCACTTTCTGCTCTGTGACCTTAGGCAATCACTTCACTTCTCTGTGCCTCAGTTACCTCAACTGTGAAATGGGGATTGAGACTGTGAGGGACAGGGACTGTGTCCAACTCAATTTGCTTGTATCCACCCCAGCAATTAGTACAGTGTCTGGCACATAGGAAGCGCTTAACAAATACCACAATTATTATTATTGCTATTCCCATTATTTCTCTCATAAAACCCAACTTCTTTCCATTGGTTTCAAGGCTCTTCATTTCTCACACCTATTCCTCTCTTTTCCTGTAACACCTGGCTCTCTGCCTCTTCCAAGCTGATGTACTCTCTCAAATCTCTCATTTCTTAGTCATTCCTTATGTGGTGGATAGGGACTGGAAATCAAGCAGACTCGACCCCGAGTCAGAGACTATTGAAAGTTCAGAGAGAGCTCTGGGATCTGGTGGGGGTGTGAGAAGCTCCTGGAGTATATCAGATCTCAAGAGAGATAAGGAAGCCCCTAGGCTCCAGTGTCCAGCCTCTGGCTCCACCCCAGTACCTGGACATTACAAGAGGGTCTCCCAGATCTGCCCCATAGCTGCTTCTGAGCTCCAGAGAAGAACAACCAACATGGCCAATGACTTGGCCACAGCCAAGAGGCAGTTGCTCATTCATACAACTCCCTTCAGGCTCCTTGATCAGGCCAGGATTGAAGGGTTCCCAAAACACTCCATTGGTTTACAGAGTCAGGACAGCAGGGTTTCACCCCCACAGTGCTTATTCTGGGATCAGGATGTCCCCCCTGCCTTTTCCCAACTGAGTTGATGTCCCTGCCTACATTTATCATTTATATCTACTCCCGTGCTCTTTCAACTATCATTGTTCACCCGGGTTTTTTTTTACCGTTTTGTTTTTAGTGGTATTTTTTAAGCACTTACTATGTGACAGGCACCGTTCTAAGTGCTGGAGTAGGTACACGTGAACCAGGTTGGACACAGTCCCTGCCCCACATGGGGCTCATAGTCTTAATCTCCATTTTACAGATGAGGTAACTGAGGTTCAGATACATTAAGTGACTTACACAAGGTCACACAGCAGACAAGTGGCAGAGTTGAGATTAGAACCCAGGTGCTTCCGACTCTTAGACCAGTGCTCTTAACCACAAGGCCATGCTGCTTCTCTTTAATTTTAAGTCTTCCATCTTCCCCGTTAAATTTTATGCTCTTTGAGAGCATCTTCTACTTCTATACATCCTCCAAGTGGCTAGTTCAGTAGTCTGCACCCAGCAAAGACTCAACAGATATTGTTGATGATGATGACAGGATTATTAAAACTATTTTTATTGCTTGTACCCAACTTTAAAGGGCTCTTGTGTTCTTCCTTATTTACCAGATTGAACACCTGCCTCTCTTTGGTTAGAACTCCAACTCAGGCCCTCACTCTCCCGGGTGCGGCTGCAAATATTGACTTGCTGGGAAGTATGGCTAGTAATGGCATGTCAAGCAAGATAGAGAGCAAAGGTCAAGCAGGAAAAGGGATTTCTACCTTAGAGGACCAGTAAAAAAATCCTCCTGGGCTAGACTTTCATTTGTTAGGAAGAGACCAGCTGTCCTCTGTATCTGAAGGCACCTCTGACGATACAGATTTCACCTCTGTGTGCTTATGTGGCTGAAGAGGCCGGCGTGGGAGCCACAGCTATAACATCACCAAGCACACATAGAGATCGTCCCACTTTTAGGCCATGGTATTTGTTATTTGCTATGCCCTCATTCCCTCATTTTTACCTTTGCCTCTTTATCTCATTATGTCTCACAGCTTCTACTCCAAAAGGACAACTCCTTTCTTGACTGCAGGGTGCCTTGCTAGACAGCATGCCTTAGTTCTCTTCCAGTTTTCAGCTGAGCTGCCAGACTGCCTGAGGCTTTGTTTTTCTGCTTGCTTAAAATGTTTCTTCTGTCCCTCTTGTTTAAGGTTGCCCACTTCCAGCTCAATATAGAACAGCTCTTTGGGTAGACTACCATTGATTCCAACTTCGTGGGAGAGATAGGAAAAATGTCCCCACAACTTTTTGAGCTCTGGATCTCAACCTCACTCATCCTAGATCTTGGAGAGTTTCCCTTCAAGGTTGAAAAGTTCTCAAAATGGCAGCTTTCTAGCCTCTTCACACTTGGAAACCTGACCCTCCCAGTCTTCATACCCAGCACTAAAATCCCTTCCCCTTTCACTACTGCAATCAAAATAAATAGTAGTGTCACACAGCAGACAGTGGTGGAGTCAGGATTAGACCCCATGACCTTCTGACTCCCAGGCCCGTGTTCTATCCACTATGCCAGCTTAGAGCCAGTCTCAAAACCTTTGAATGTATTGTCCATTTATTCAATTATGCACTCAGTTTCTTTTTTTACTTTGATTAGTCTGTAAATATTTTTGTGTCCATCTCCCCCAGTAGAATGTATGCTCCTTCTGGGCAGAGCAATTTGTCATTTGCTCGTTTTACACTTCTGGAGCAATCAGTACCGTGCACCGAACCCACTGAATCAATGCTTTTATGATTTCTACCATCCCCACTAGTACTATTATTACTATTGCTGCTTCAGTAGCTGGTGCAAAGGACTCTGAAAAGGATTTCGTATGCAACTGAGATGAGTGAGATATCTAGAAAGTTGCTTTAGTCATATTCTATACTTCGCAAGTTCCTAATAAAATGTACTGCATCAAATGGGCACTCAATAAATGCGATCACTTCTACTATTACCCTAAATTCTACTATTAGTATGTCTAACAGAGCTTTGTCTTCACTAGCAGAAAGCGTTTTTAGAATAATATTTGTGTGTTCTTGCCATCTTGCCATCAGGATTCCCTTCTGGCCTGTGAGAAGGCCAGAGACATCAAGCAGAGTAGCTTAGGGGATAGAGCACAGGCCTGGAAGTTAGAAGGTCCTGGGTTCTCATCCCAGCTTTGCCGCATGTCTACTGGATGACCATGGACAAATCACTTCACTTCTCTGAGCCCTAGTTGCCTCATCTGTAAAGTGGGGATTAAGACTATGTGCGCCGCATGTGGGACAGAGACTGTGTCCAACCTGATTATCTTGTACCTAGAACAGTTCTTGGGACATAGTAAGAGCTTAAGAAGTATCGTAATTATTATTATCATTTACCAAGGTGATGTGATGGCATTTACAGGATCACATAAAATCTCTAACGATGTATAAAAAGTCCTTGGTTTGTCTGTATAGACCTTTTCTGCTTTAGCATCCTGTCACATACGTTCCTTAACTTGATTTCCTTGCTGCAAAATAGTTTCCTGTAAGCATTTCTTTTGGCTGAATCATGAGGAACTGTAAATTGTTTTTGGCACAGTGCTTGTTTCCCTACAAATAAACTTTTTATCTACAAGTCATCTGCACCAAATTCAATTTGGTGATATCCCCGGTCCAGTGCAATATCTCATAAGTCTCCCTGGTAGAACAGTACAGTAGCTTTTCCTCAGCATATTTTCCCTACACATTTTGGTTAGATAACTAATGGGGAATTATGGATTGCCCTTTTGACAACAAGCTCCTGGATCTGGGCTGTGATTTTGGAAGTAATGGCTGGGAACGAACATTCAGCATAGGTCATGGTGTGCACACTGTAAGTACAGTTTTACTTAAAATGAGTTTCATCAAAAACACAGCCTCCCAAGTGACTGGAGAACTGATTATATTGCAGGGAGATGCCCATTTACTGTTTACGTTGTAGGCTCAAAAAAAGGGCACTGTTGCTATCAAGGAATGAAGTAAGGAAATTTCACAATACCTGACCGAATGATACTGGCTTGACATACTGTAACAGGGGAAGGAAATTTCAGGACAGCATGTTTCTAGCAGAGATTCTGATTTAGAAAGTTAGGAGGCCTTTTTCCTGTTGGTGGAAAAAGATTCCTAAGCCATTTTGCTCTTCCTCTAATTCAGAGAGGGTACAAATAATTGCAGAGTGAATCTCCAAGCAGGATATTCTTCTCTATTAAGATATGTATTTTTCATATTACAGTTTGAACCCATTTTCTCTTATGTTACTGGTCACCATCCTCTTTGTGCTAATCCCTCATACATTTGAAGGCCAGCCATCTCTTCTCCAGGGTCACTAATCCTAATTCCTTTCAAAGCAGTAGTCTAGTGAAAAGAGGACAGGAAGGGGAGTCAGGAGACCTGGATTCTCATTCTGGCTCTGCCACTTGCCTGCTGTGTCACCCTGAGCAAATTGTTTGATCTATCTGTGCCTCACTTTCGTCATCTTTAGATAGGGATTAAATACCTGTCCTCCCTCCCTGTTAGACTATGAGCCCATGATGATTAAGAGTTGCGTCCAATCTGATTGTGGTATATCTAGCCCAAAGCTTAGTAGAGTGGTTGGCACATAGTAAGCACTTAACAAATATCTCTATTATAATTTGGTTTTTCTCAAGGGTCATGCTTTGCACTCTTTTAATCGCTTCGGTGATTCCACTCTCTGACTTCTCCACATCCTCATACTGTAGCTTAGTGGATAGAGCATGGGCCTGGGAGTCAGAAGGTCATGGGTTCTAGTCCCAGCTCTGCCACTTGTCTGCTGTGCGGCCTTGGGCAGGTCACTTCACTTCTCAGTGCCTCTGTTACATCATCTTAAAAATGGGGATTGAGACTGTGAGCCACTGCAAGGAACAGGAACTGTCTAACCTGATTTGCTTGTATCCACCTCAGTGCTTAGTACAGTGCCTGGCAAATATTAAGCACTTAACAAATACCACAGTTATTATTATTATTAGAATCCAGAACTCGAACCCAATGTAATTAATGAGTATGCCCAGAAAGTCCTTCTTGACTCTGGGCCAACTCTTTGCTCAAGTATCAATCAATCACTGGTATTTATTGAGCACTTACTATCAAACAGTCCATCAATGGATCCTATTTATTGAACACTTAATGTGTGCAGAGCACACTACTAAGCACTTGGGAGAGTACAATATAACAGATTTGACAGATATATTACCTGCCCACAAGGAGTTTACAGACTAGAGAGCAAGGTGGACATTAAAAAAATTACAGCTATGTTCACAGTAAGTTCCGTGGGACTTAAAGTGAGGTGAATCCAATTGCGAGGAGGATGCAGAAGGGAGAGAGACCAACAAAAACTCCTGACTATTGGTTTGAAAACTCTTCATCACCTTGCCGCCGCTTACCTCACCTCCCTTCACTCCTTCTACATCCCAGCCCTCACACTCCGCTCCTCTGGTGCTAACGTTCTCACTGTGCCTCGTTCTCGCCTGTCCTGCCACTGAACCCTGGCCCACGTCCTACCTCTGGCTTGGAATGCCCTCCCCTCTCAAATCCGCCAATCACTCTTCCCCCCTTTAAAGCTCTACTGAAGGCACACCTCCTCCAAGATGTCTTCCCAGACTAAGACTGCCTTACCTTAGCTCCCCCCTCCCTTCTGCCTCACCTAGATTCACTCCCTTTACTCTTCCTCCCATTTCTCCGCCCCAAAGCACTTATGTATATATCTATAATTCTTATTTATTTATATCGTTGCCTGTTTACTTGTTGTGATGTGTATATATCTATAATTCTATTTATTTATATCGATGCCTGTTTACTTGTTTTGATGTCTGTCTTCCCTCCTCTAGACTGTAAGCCTGGTTTGAGCAGGGATTGTCTCTCTTTATTGCTGAATTGCACTTTCCAAGCTCTTAGTACCGTGGTCTGCATGCAGTAAGCGCTCAATAAATACGATTGGATGAATGAAAATGAGAGCTTGGTTGAGGAAGACCTCTTGGAGGAGATGGGATTTTAATAAGGCTTTGAAGATGGGGAGAACGATGGTCTGTCGCAGATATGAAGGGGAAGGGAGTTCGAGGCCAGAGGTAGGATGTGGGTGAGAATCGGCAGCAAGACAGACAAGCTCGAGGTACAGTAAGTAGGTTGGTTTTAGAGCAGTTAAATGAGCATGCTGGGTTGTATTTGGAAATTAGTGAGGAAAGGAAAGAGGAAAGAGTTGATCGAGTGCACTAAAGCGGATGATAAGGAATTTCTACTTGGTGGATGGGCAACGACTAGAGGTTCTTTAGGAATGGGGAGACATGGATTGAATTTTTTTAGAAAAATGATCTAGGCAACAGACTGAAGTGTGGATTTGAGTGGGGAAAGACAGGAGGCAGGGAGGTCAGCAAGGAAACTGATGCAGTAGTCAAGGCGGGGTATGATAAGTGCTTGCATTAGCATAATAAAAGTTTGGATGGGTTTAACTTAATTTTAATGTTAAGGTCAACTCTAAACTCCCCCTCTAGATCATAAGGCTGTTGAGGGCAAGGAACATGTCTACTAACTCTGCTACATTGTATTCTCCCAAGTGCTCAGTAAATATGATTGTTTGATGGAGAGGAAAGGGTAGATATTAATGGCATTTTGAAAGTAGAACTGACAGGATTTGGTGACAGATTGTATATGTGGGTCGTAGGAGAGAGATGAGTTGAGAATGATGCCGAGGTTACAGGTTTGTGAGACAGGGAGGATGGTGATGCTTTCAAAGTGATGGGAAAGTCAGGGGGAGAACAGGGTTTGGGTAGGAAGATGTGGAACTCTATCTTGGATAGGTTTGAGGTATCGGTCCAAGTAATCAGTCAATTAGAGGAGCGAAGTGGGCGGGCTGGGTTGTAGTAGGGAAGCAGTGAGGTAAAGTAGGAGGAGGCAAATTGATTGTGTGCTTTAAAGCCAGTGGTAATGATGGTTTGATGCAGAGGTGGAGATGGACTAGCACTTTCTTACCACCGAAAGTTGAATAGCCTGAAAAAAATCAAGTGGCTCAAGAGGACAGTGGCCAAATTCTTGGATGAGTGTCCTATCCTACAGGGCACAGCTCTGAGGGGAGGTGTTTCATTTATTCATTCAATCGTATTTATTGAGCTCTTATTGTGTGCCAAGCCCTGTACTAAGCATTTGGGAGAGTACACTATAGCAATAAACGGACACATTCCCTGCCCACAACGAATTTACGTGGTCCATCTTTTGCAACAAGGACAGGGAGGCCATGGAGACCTACCTCTGCTGCTTCCTCCACTGTTCCTGTGGCCCGGATGGGATCAGACATGGGCCTGCCCCGGGAGCAAGGTTGCCCATGGCCTCCTAAGGAGGGACTCTCCGGCCATCACATGTCCCATAGCAAACTGCCATTCGGTCCCAGGAGGGAACTAGGGGGAATCAATGCCCCTCACAGGTCAGGCGTAGGCTCCCTGCCGGCCAACTGGCCTTCCAGTCCTGGGGCTGACACTCCTTCCCGCTCAACGCTTAGCCCGAGCCTGCAACTCTCCCAGGCAAGGGAACCAGCATGGCATAGTGGATAGACAATGGGCCTGGGAGTCAGAAGGCCATGGGTTCTAAACCCTTCTTCGCCACTTGTCTACTGCGTGACGTTGGGCAAGTCGCCTCACTTCTCTGTGGCTCAGTTACCTCATCTGTAAAATGGGACCGAGAGTGTGAGGCACAGGGACAGTGTCCAGTCCGATTGGCTTATATCCACCCCAGCGCTTAGTACAGTGCCTGGCACATAGTAAGTTAACAAATACCACGGTTATTATTATTCTGTGCCTCAGTTACTTCATCTGTAAAATAGCGACTGAGACTGTGAGCCCCGCCTGAGACAGGGATTGTGTCCAACCTGATTACCTTGTATCTACCTCAGTGCTCAGAACAGTGCTTGGCACATAGTAAGTGCTTAATAAATACTGTTACTACTATAAGGGGCAGGAGGGGCAGGGCCTGGAGGGATGAGGTGGAGCCTGAAGGGAGGAGGTGGGGTATCTTGGGCTGGGCATGGAGGGATGGGGTGTGGCCTGAAAGGTGGGGCCTTGATGGATGAGGTGTGTCCTGGAGGGACCGGACAGGACCCGGATGGATGGGGTGGGACCTGGAGGGACGGGATGTGTCTTTTAGGAATAGAGTGTGTCCTGGAGAGATGGGATGTAGCCTGGATGGATGGGGTGCATCCTGGATGGAAGGGGTCAAACACCCTCCCTCCTCAGATCCGCCAGACAATGACTCTCCCCCCTGCCCACCCAGTTCAAAGTCTTATTGAAGATACATCCCCTCCAAGAGACCTTCCCTGACTAAGCCCTCCTTTCCTCTCCCCCCACTCCCTTCGGCGTCACCCTGACTTGCTCCCTTTAGTCATCCCCCACTCCCAGGCCCAGAACACTTATGTACATATCTGAGTTGTACATTTAATGAGATGTACATCCCCTTGATTCTATTTATTGCTATTGTTTTTGTCTGTCTGTCTCCCCCGATTAGACTGTAAGCCCGTCAATGGGCAGGGACTGTCTCTATCTGTTGCCAATTTGTTCATTTCAAGCGCTTAGTACAGTGCTCTGCACATAGTAAGAGCTCAATAAATACTATTGAGTGAATGAATGAATGAATGGATGGACGAGGCACCGCCTGGATGGATGGGGAGTGTCCTGGAGGGATGGGTATTCAGAAGGTATGGGGTGAGGCCCGCATGGACTGGAAATGGCCTGGAGAGATGAGGCGTGGCCTGGAGGGATGGGATGTGGCCTGGAGGGAGGGGTGTGTCCTGAAGGGACAAGGCGGGGTCTTGATGGATGGGGTGTGTCCTGGAGGGACAGGGCGTGTCCTGGGTCCCATCCTGGATGGATGGGTCGTATCGTAGTTGGAAGGGGGTTTGTTCTGGATGGACGGGAGTGTCCTGGAGGGATGGAGCGAGGCCTGGATGGACTGGACGTGGCCTGGATGGATGGGGAGGGGCCTGGGTGGATGAGGCGGGGCCAGGAGGGACAGGTTGTGTCGTGTGGATGGGGCGAGGCCTGGAGGGACGGGGCGGGGCCCAGAGGGACGGGGAGGTGTGGTGCCGCTGTCCTCCCCTGGTGGCCTTGCTGTCCCTGTCGCTCAGTCCCCATGGAGTCGCGGGGGCGGCGGTTGCTCCCCCTCCTGCTCCTGCTCCTGCTCCCGGACACCGGTGAGTCCCCGCGGGGCGGGCGCTGCCCTCGCCCCAGCGCTCACTACAGGGCCCCGCACTTAGGAAGCCCTCCAGATACCCCACTGACTGACAGCCCCTGGGGTCCTGGCCCTGGGGAGGAGGGGAAGGACGGGCCGGGACCCCCGGGATCCTGCGGTGGAGGAGAGGAGGGATTGGGGGGAATTTGGGGGATTAGGGGGGACGGGTCCTGGGGAGAAGGTGTTGGCAGCGGTGGGGGTTGAGGGATGGAGGGGCGCCCCGGGATCTGGGGTGGAAAGGGGGGACACATCTCTGAAGTCCCAGGAAACCAAGCCAGGGGGAAGCAGGCGACGCTGGCAGAGAAGAGGCTCACACAGGGGGCAGAGCAGGGGGACAAAGCAGGGGGGAGCAGGGAGGCAGAGCAGGGGGGCAGAGCAGGGGGACAGAGCAGAAGGCAGAGCACGGGGACAGAGCAGAGAGGCAGAGCAGGGGGGAAGAGCAGGGGGCAGAGCAGAGAGGCAGAGCAGGGGACAGAGCAGGGAGGCAGAGCAGGGGGCAGAGCAGAGAGGCAGAGCAGGGGGCCTAGCAGAGGGGAAGAGCAGGGGGCAGAGCAGGGGACAGAGCAGAGAGGCAGAGCAGGGGGCAGAGCAGGGGGGAAGAGCAGGGGGCAGAGCAGGGGACAGAGCAGAGAGGCAGAGCAGGGGGGAAGAGCAGGGGGCAGAGCAGGGGGACAGAGCAGGGGGACAGGGCAGGGAGGCAGAGCAAGGGGCAGAGCAGGGGGCAGAGCAGAAGGCAGAGCAGGGGGCAGAGCAGGGGGGCAGAGCAAGGGGCAGAGCAGGGGGACAGAGCAGAGAGGCAGAGCAGGGGGCAGAGCAGAAGGCAGAGCAGGGGGAGCAGGGGGCAGAGCAGGGGGACAGAGCAGAGAGGCAGAGCAGGGGGCAGAGCGGAAGGCAGAGCAGGGGGAGCAGGGGGGCAGAACAGGGGGCAGAGCAGGGGGCAGAGCAGAGGGACAGAGCAAGGGGGCAGAGCAGGGGGACAGAGCAGGAGGGGCAGAGCGGGGGGCAGAGCAGAGGGACAGAGCAGGAGGGGCAGAGCGGGGGGCAGAGCAGGGGCAGAGCTGGGGGGGCAGAGCAGGGGACAGAGCAGGGGGACAGAGTAGGGGGACAGAGCAGAGGCAGAGCAGGGGGGCAGAGCGGGGGGCAGAGCAGGGAGGCAGAGCAGGGGCAGAGCAGGGAGGCAGAGCAGGGGGCAGAGCAGGGAGGCAGAGCAGGGGGCAGAGCAGGGGCAGAGCAGGGGCCAGAGCAGGGAGGCAGAGCAGGGGGCAGAGCAGGGGGACAGAGCAGGGGGACAGAGCAGGGGGACAGAGCAGGAGGGGCAGAACGGGGAGCAGAGCGGGGGGCAGAGCAGGGGCAGAGCAAGAGGCAGAGCAGGGGGGCAGAGCAGGGGCAGAGCAGGGAGGCAGAGCAGGGGGCAGAGCAGGGAGGCAGAGCAGGGGGCAGAGCAGGGGGACAGAGCAGGGGGCAGGCAGGAAAAGCCCATTCCCAGGGTCCGTTTGCAGAAAGGAAAATTCATTGAGCGCCATGTCCGTTTTCTGAAGATAATAATAATGTTGGTATCTGTTAAGTGCTTACTATGTGCAGAGCACTGTTCTAAGCGCTGGGGTAGATACAGGGTAATCAGGTTGTCCCACGTGAGGCTCACAGTTAATCCCCATTTTACAGATGAGGTAACTGAGGCACAGAGAATTTAAATTGTAGCGCTTCTCCCCTGGGCTGCTCAGTCCAACAGACCTGCCCACCCACTCACTCACTCACTCACTCACTCACTCACTCACAGACACACACCTTCATTGGTCGGACACATACCCACTGAGCGACACACACAGAGACTTAGAGTCTCACTGACCCACAGACACTGTCTCACACACACGCACACATACATACGCACACAGAAATCCAGGGACACTCAACACACAGTAGATACCAATACTCAGAAATCCAGAGACACACACCACACACTCACAGAGAAATCCAGAGACACATGACACACACACACACTCAGAAATCCAGACACACAACACACATACACAGAGAAATCCAGACACACAGCACACAATCAGAAATCCAGAGACGCACAACATACCCACTCAGAGAAATCCAGAGACACACAACACTCACATACACACACACACACTCAGAAATTCAGACACACAACACACAATACACACATACACTCAGAAATCCAGAGACACACAACACACATACACACAGAAATCCAGACACACAACACAAACATACAAACATACATATACAGAAATCCAGAGACACGTAACATACACTTACAAACACACACAGAAATACAGAGACAGGCAAGCACACACACTTTTTCATACCCTGCAGGCTTCTTGGAGAAGGCAGCAGGGAGCTGGAGTATTTTCCTTGGCCAGCAACACTGTGGCCACTTTATGCAAGCTCAGTGCCTTTGGATACCTTCCTTCCAAAACCAACCTGAAGTGGGAGCTCAGAGTGGAGCCAAGTCAGCCTTGAAGGGAGTAGTCCCTAAATCAGACTGTCCCTAAAATCTGAGCTGTGAGGTTTGGGACCATCAACTATTTACTCAGTTGGATTTGAGAAAAGCTTTGAGATTTTTGTGTGGGCAGTGTCTGGTGTCCAGTGATTTAGCTTTGGTATTTTAATACCGGGCATCAGTATCATAGTGAGAGTGCCTTGTTCGCCTTGCTTTCAGGACATGTTTGTTCCTGGGGAAAAGTGTCTGTTTATGGACTAAGAAGAAACATCGTGTGTAGGGCAAATTGTGCTTCATCTGCAAAACAGACAGCTCAACCTGATTATACTTGCCTGATTGCCTGGTGCAGCTAAGGTGAACTGTGTTCACCTCAAAGCACTAGTAGCCTCGTCTTCACACCAAGTATTTTGAAAGGGTCTAGAAAAGGAGGTTTGAAACTTACAAATGTTCCAAGTTCTACTGTTAGGGTTGAATAAGGAAATCATTATACTAATACTTGTTAAGTGCTCCCTATGTGCTAAGAGCTGTTCCAAGCACTGGGGTAGATACGAGTTAATCAGTTTGGACACAGTGCCTGTCCCATATGGGGCTTACCATGAAAGTAAGAGGGTGTAGGATTCAGTCACCATTTTACAGATGAAGTAACTGAGACCCCGGAAAGTTCAGTGACTTGCCCAAAGTCACCCAGCGGACACGTGGCAGAGCTGCGATTAGAACTCCGGTTCTCTAACCCCCAGGGCCATCCTCTTTGCACTAGGCCACACTGCTTCTCATCTCATCCGTAACTACCCAGCCTTTAGATCAATCGGCCAGTCCCAGGTGGCACCTCGGTCTGATTGGGCATAAGGGCAGAATGGAAAGAGTAGGGAAGACAGGCAATGCCAGGAGGCATTTAGGTGGAGAATAATGGTGTGAGGGAGGTGCAGAGATGGGTGGGGGTCTGCCCAGGAGGATGGCAAAATTAACCTCTCCAGTTATTCAGATGTCTCAGATGGTTTGTTAAGGACTTAACTATGTGCCAGGCACTGTACTAAGCACTGGAGTAGTTGCAGGCTAATCGGGTTGGACCCAATGCGTTTCCCACATGGGGCTCTCTCTTAATCCCCATTTTACAGATGAGGAAACTGAGGCAAAGAGAAGTTGGGTGACTTGCCCAACGGCCCACAGCAGACAAGTGGTGGAGCCCAGATTAAAACCCAGGACCTACATCTCCAGCCCGATTTCTCTTCCTCTCTGCAGTCTCACATTTCCTCTTGCCTTTAAGACATCTCTACTTGGATGTCCTCCCATCACCTCAAACTTAACATGGCTAAAACTGAACTTTTTATCTTCCCACCCATACCCTCCCTTCCCGCTCACTTTCCCATCACTGTTGATGGCACCACCATCCTTCCTGTCTCACAAGCTCATAGCCTTGGCATCATCCTTGACTCCTCTCTTCTGTTCCACTTACACATTCAAGCCCTCACTAAATCCGGTCAATTCTACCTTCACAACATTGCCAAAATCTGCTCCTTCCTCTCCGTCCAAACTGCTACCACGTTAATGCAAGCACTTATCCTATCCCGCCTTGAGTACTATATCAGCCTCCTTGCTGACCTCCCTGCCTCCTCTCTCTCCCCACTCCAGTCCATGCTCCATTCTGCTGCCCGAATCATTGTCCTTTAAAAACGTTCAGACCATGTTTCCCCACATGTCAAGAAACTCCAGTGGTTGTCCATCCACCTCTGCATCAAACAAAGACTCCTCACCGTTAGCTTTAAAGCACTTAATCTCCTTGCCCCCTCCTACCTCACCTTGCTACTCTCTTACTACAACCCAGCCCGTACACTTCGTTCCTCTAATGCTAATCTTCTCACTGTTCCTCGATCTCATCTATCTCACCACTGTCCTCTCCCTCACCTTCTACCTCTGGCCTGGAACACCTTCCCTCCTCATATCAGACAGATAATTACTCTTCCCCACTTCAAAACCTTAGTGAGGGCACATCTCCTCCAAGAAGCCTTCCCTGACTAAGCCCTCCTCTCCTCTTCTCCCACTCCCTTCTATGCCACTCTTAGTGGCTCCCTCATTCATCCTTCCTCCTGTCCCCACAGGACATATGTATATATCTGTAATTTATTTATTTATTCATTCATCTATTTGTTTAGTGTCTGTCTCCCCCTCTAAACTATGAATTGGTTGTGGGCAGGAATGTGTCTGTTTTTATATTGTACTCTCCCAAATGCTTAGTACAGTGTTTTGCACACGAGCGCTCAATAAATACAACTGAACTAGTGAATGAAAGGACCACTGAGTCCCAGAACAGTACACTCTCCACTAGGCCACGCTGCTTCTAGCGAGGGAATCTTCAAGTGATGGCATGGCTGTCCTTTCCTCCAGATCTACTTTAAGCATTAGGTAAACTGGGCAAAGACCCGGACCACCACCTTAAAGCGCCTCTACCAATGGCAATAAAAGGACCCTCAGAGCCGTCAGGGGGTCCATCATTAATTGATGGTATTTATGGAGCAGATACTGCGTGCCGAGCACTGTACTCAGCCCTTGGGAGAGAACAATACTGCATAGATGTCTACCAACTGGTTGAGTTGGTAGACATCTTCCCCGCCTACCAGGAGTTTACAGTCTAGAGGGGGAGACAGACATTAAAATAAAATATGGATATGAGCATAAATGCTGTGGGTCTGAGGGTGGGGTGAATACCAAATGCTTAAAGCCTACAGATCCAAGTGCAAAGGTGACAGGGTAATAATAATAATAATAATGTTGGTATTTGTAAAGCACTTACTATGTGCCAAGCACTGTTCTAAGCGCTGGGGTAGATATGGGGTAATCAGGTTGTCCCACGTGAGGCTCACAGGTAATCCCCATTTTAGAGACGAGGTAATTGAGGAGATGAGGTAATTGAGGCACAGAGAAGTTAAGTGACTTGCCCACAGTCACACAGCTGACAAGTGGCAGAGCTGGGATTTGAACTCATGACCTCTGATTCCCAAGCCCGTGCTCTTTCCACTGAGCCACGCTGCTTCTCTAGGGGTGGGGGAGGCGGGAAGTGAGGGCTTAGTAGGAGAAAGCTGCTTTGAAAGTGGAGAGAGTAGTGGTCTGTCACATATGAAAGGGGAGGGAGTTGTAGTTCAGAGGAAGGACATGAGCATGGAGTCGGCTGCGAGACAGACAAAATTGAAGTAATAATAATTACAATTGTGGTATTTAAGTGTTTACTGTGTGCCAGGCACCGTAATAATAATGTTGGTATTTGTTAAGTGCTTACTATGTGCAGAGCACTGTTCTAAGCGCTGGGGTAGATACAGGGTCATCAGGTTGTACCACATGAGGCTCAAAGTCTTAATCCCCACTTTACAGATGAGGTCACTGAGGCACAGAGAAGTGAAGTGATTTACCCACAGTCACACAGCTGACAAGTGGCAGAGGTGCGACTAAGCTCTGGGATACATACAAGGCAATCAAGTCAGACACAGTCCTCTTTCCACATGGAGCTCCGAATCTAAGATGAAGAAAGAATGGATAACGAATCCCCATTACAGATGAGGAAACTAGGCACAGAGAAGTTAAGTGCACATCCAAGATCACACAGCAGGCAGGTAGCAGAGCTGGGTTTAGAACCTGGGTCTTCTGACTTCCAGGCCCGTACTCTTTCCCCTAGTCCCTGTGGGGTGGTGTTAGAGGAGCTAAGCGTGAGGGATGGTTCATAGAAGGGATTCAGCAAGGAAGGTAAGAAGGAGAGAGCCGATTGATTGCTTTAAAGCTGATGGTAAGGAGTTTCTGTTTGTTGCAGGAGTAGATGGTATTTGTAGGTTAGGTTCTTGAGGAGTGAGAAGATTTGGGCTGCACCTTTTTTTAGACACATGACCCAGGCAGCAGAGTGAAGTAAGAACTGGAGTGAGGTGAGTCAGGAGGCGAGGAAATCAACAAGGTCAAGGCCTGATAGGAAAAGTGCATGGATCAGTTGGATAGAGAAGAACCATCAGATTTTAGCACTGTTGTAAAGGTTGAACTGCCACGATTTGGTGACAGATTGAATATGTGGGTTGAATGAGAGAGGTGAGTCAGGGATAATGCCACGGTAATGGACTTGTGAGACGGGGAGTAATAATGCTGGTATTTGTTAAGCGCTTACTATGTGCAGAGCACTGTTCTAAGCGCTGAGGTAGATACAGCGTAATCAAGTTGTCCCACATGAGGCTCACAGTTAATCCCAATTTTACAGATGAGGGAACTTAGGCCCAGAGAATTTAAGTGACTTGCCCACAGTCACACAGTGGTGTTGTCTAAAGTGATGGGAAAGAGAATGGAGTTTAGCTGGGAAGATGACAAGTTCAGTTTTGGACATGAAAGTCCCATGCAGAACTCCTGAAAGTTGCCAAATTAAAGTTGCCAAACTAAGATTGAAAGGGATTTGAAGAAAAGATTTCTTTAACTTCCATATCATGGTTCTCATTGGCTCTGGACCCTGAGTCTCCCTCCTTCCTAACTGGTACATTCCACTAGACACTTCCCAGTGTTCCTATAATAATAATAATAATGGTGTTTGTTAAGCGCTTACAATGTGCTAGGCATTGTACTAAGTGCTGGGGTGAATACAAGCCAATCAGTTGGACACAGTCCCAGTCCTACCGGAGGCTCACACTCTCAGTCCCATTTTACAGATGAGATAACTGAGGCACAGAGAAGCCAAGTGACTTGCCCAAGGTCCCACAGCAAACAATTGGCAGAGCCGAGATTAGAATCCATGACCTTCTGACTTCCAGGCCCGTGCTCTATCCACTAAGCCATGCTACTTCTCATATTCCTAGCAATGTGGGACCCAAAGCAGCTGCTCCATTGCAACAAGAGCAATCTAACTGAGGCCAACCCAACAGATCAATCAATCGATCACATTTATTGAGCGCTCACTGTGCGCAGAGCACTGTACTAAGTTCTTGGGAGAATACAGTACAACAAGATAACAGAGTTGGTAGTCAAATTCCCTGTCCACAATGAGCTTACAGTCTAGAGAGAGACATTAATATAGATCAATCGTGGATATGTACATAAATGCTATGGGACTGGAGTGGGGAGGGATGAATAAAAGGAGCAAATCAGGGTGATGAGTGGCAGGTGAGGAAATGAGGGCTTGGGGAAGAACAGATCATTTCTCCCCTTATTTCCTTTGCGCTGCTGCTTTGGTTTTTTTAAATGGTATTTGTAAGGGCTTACTATGTGTCAAACACTGTTCTAAGCATTGGGATAGATACACATTAATTAGGTTGGACACAGTCTCTGTCCCACATGGGGCTAACACCGAGTTAAAAGTAATCCCAATATATAGAGGAGGGGAAGTTGCATCCAGGTCTTAAGGCCTAAGAGTGCTCAGAAGAGAGTGAAGAAGGACCAATTATTGGTCCTTGGTGGTAAGAAATACTGTGCTTATCCTGACTTGGGGGACCTATCATCACCTTAAATTGAGTTTGCGTTCCTCCTGACTGCATGGAATTTTGAGTTGTTAGGCAACCCCTACCCCCAGCATATTTCCTGGAGGGAAATTTTAAAACTTAAATGGTCACCATGCAGAGTGTGGCAATCAGTGTTTTCCCATTTCTATAGAAGATTTAAGAAGAAGAAATGGATTTAAATTGCAGCCAAAGTGACATAAATCCGTCATAAATATGACCTTCCTCCCAGTTGAATGCTGTTAAATGCTGGAAGAGGTAAATGAAAGAAGTTACAGCTGCTCCTTCTCAGGAGGACTTTAAACACCAGGGGGATTCTCAACTGGCTGGGATGGTGGCCTGCCTGGAGTTGGGGGATGGATTAGGTGATCTTCAATGGTTCCTCCCAGCTCTAGGAAGCCAAGAGTGAATGTGCTTTGAAATTCTTGTCTGTCACTCGAACTCTGTCCCATTTCACTAGCTGCAGGGAAAGCCCGACCCAGGAGGAGCTTCATTGAATTGGCCAAAGCCATACAGTGCAGCACGGACAACTCCCCTCTGAATTATGTGAACTACGGGTGCTACTGTGGTTTAGGAGGAAGTGGTTGGCCCCAGGACAAAACCGACTGGTAAGAACCAAAGGGCTGTGGGCAAGGGCTTGGGTTAGGTGGCAGGAAATTGGGCAGGCTGGTCTCGCCTCTCCATATCATGGTTCTAATTTGCTCTTGGACCCGAGTCTCAATAGCTTAGTAACAATAGCCAAGGACTACCTTGGGCACCACCATCTTAGACGTCTTCTTAAACGTGAGGAAATGACATTTAAGATGGTGGCTCTCAGCCTGAAGAGCCCCCAGCTAACGGAGATGGAGAAGCAACAATCTAGATGAGCTCTAGAGGTCTTTTTCAGTCAGAGGATTCTGAGGTTCTTGGTTCCTCTCCTACAGCTCATGCCAACTCCCAGAAACCCATTCAGCTAGTAAATCACCTTCTCTGGATGCTATTTATGTAGGCCTACAAGGAACGGTTTTGAAATCCTATGGGCTCTCATAGGGTGGCAAATTCAATCCTTTAGAACACTAAGAGGAGGGAACCCAGCTCTACTACTAAAACCAAGCCCACACACTTGGCCCCTCTAATGCCAATTTTCTCACTGTACCTCAATCTCATATATCTCACCACCAACCCCTTGCCCACGTCCTGCCTCTGTCCTGGAACGCTTTCCCTCCTTAAACCCGACAGACAATTACTCTCCCCCTCTTCAAAGCCTCATTGAAGACACATCTTTCCTTGACTAAGCCCTCTTTTCCTCTTGTCCCATTCCCCTCTGTGTCACCCTGTAAGCCCTCTTTTCCTCTTGTCCCACTCCTCTCTGTGTCACCCTGCCTTGCTCCCTTGATACATCCCCCCTCCCATCCCCACGACACTTATGTCCATATCTGTAATTTATTTATATTAATGTTGGTCTCCCCCTCTAGACTGTAAGTTCATTGCGGGCAGGGAATGTGTCTGTTTATTTTCTGTTATATTTTCATCTCCCAAGTACTTCATACAGTGCTCTGCACACAGTAAGTGCTCAATAAATACGACTGAATGAATGGATGAAATTCAGTCCTTAAGACCAGTAAGAAGAGGGAAAAACTGCTAGGAAAGGAGAAAAGATCACCGCTGAGGGACCCTCCTTAATCTCTTTTCCGCATCTAGGTGCTGTCATAGTCATGACTGCTGTTATGGCCAGGCCGAGGCTAAAGGTTGCAACCCCATATTGGAGCCGTACAACTTCATGTGCAAAGACAGGAAGGTAAACTGTGGTGAGTAGAGAAACCCATCAATTTGGCAGTCTGGCATTACCACGCACACTACTGTTTGGTGCTAAAGAGTTGTAGAGGCGAATAACATGATGATGCTAACCTTTGCAGAAATACAAGAGAGACAGTTATACGTCATCACTGAGTAGAAAGAATTATGCAAAAATGGAAGAGATATAGTAAGTAAGAACTGGATGCCTAAGAGAACGTGTATATTTATATGTTATTTAGAGGGGAAAATGTAAGTCCTGAGGGGAGTTGGATTGTTTGGCCAGAACAGAATCATTTGGAGTTATTCTGGGAAGATGTTTGGGTCCCTAGTCACAAAGCAGTCAGAAGATCATGGGTTCTAATGCCAGTTCCAACACTTGTCTGCTTTGTAACCTTGGGCAATCACATCACTTCTCTATGCCTCAGTTACCTCATCTGTGAAATGGAGATGGAGACTGTGAGCCCCATGAGGGACAGGGACTGTGTCCAACCTGATTCACTTGTATCCACCCCAGTGCTTAGAACTGTGCCTGGCACATAGTAAGCGCTTAACACATACCACAGTTATTGTTGTTATTGTTATTTGTTGGGGAGGGTGCTGTAGGTTGGAAGAAGAGCATTGAACAGCATGAGCTCGGAGGCGGGAGTTCGAGAGTGAGGGCTACCAAGATTGTGAGCTTGGAAGGAGGTCAGAGTGGATGCAGGGGAATAATGGGTGAACAGAGTGGATATATAAGCTAGTGGTAGGGAGCCTTGAAGCCGATGGTAACAAGTTTTTGTGTGACATGGAGGGATATGTGCAACAACTGGAAGTTTCTGAGTAGTGAGTAGCAAGTTACTGCTCTGTTCATTTTCTCTTGACCTCTGTGTCCCTCAACTGGCTTAGCCCAAGAGAGAGCAAGAGAGAGAGGGAGAGAGTGTGTGTGTGTGTGTGTAGCTTCCTAGTTCTCCAACCCCATGCCCCTAGGTAATATGGCAGGACATAGAGACTCCATGTCATTTAGCTCACATTTATTTTTTCCCACTCCTTCCACTGTCTGCAGCTGGCACCACGGTAACTGACTCCCTTATGGTTGCCAAAATTTTGCCTATTGGAAGTGAAATTCTCTTTCAACAATAGTACAGAGAAGAGCACGGCCTAGTGGAAAGGACAACCTTGTCAGCGCTGACTTTGTGCCAGGCACTGAACTGAGCACTGAGTTAGTACAAGGTTGGACACAGTCCCCGTCCCACATGGGGCTCACAGTCTTGATCCCCAAATGAGGTAAGTAATTGAGGCACCTAGAAGTTAAGTGACTTGCCCAAGGTCATGCAGCAGGCAAATGGTGGAAGTGGTATTAGAAACCAAGACCTTCTGACTTCTAGGCCCTTGCTCTATTCACTAGCCATGCTGCTTCTCAGTCCCAGACTCACTAAAACCTAAATTCGTACCTGGAAAAAACCAGTTGTTACCTTATAAAAAGTGAAAACCTGTCACCCAGCTTCCCCACTCTGAGAGTGCTCCGGTAAAGGGAACTGAGAACAAGTTGCTGAAACCCAGGAGACTGGGTATAATAATGATAATAATAATAATGATGGTATTTGTTAAGTGCTTACTATGTACCAGGCACTGTATAAAGCACAGGGGTAGATACAAGCAAATCAGGTTGGATGCAGTCCTTCTCATATGTGGGGCTCACAGTCTCAAACCTCATTTTACAGATGAGGTAACTAAGGCAGAGAGAAGTGAAGTGACTTGCCCAATGTCACACAGCAGACAAGTGGCAGAGCTGAGATTAGAACCCATGACCTTCTGACTCCCAGGCCTGTGCTCTATCCACTACTCCATGCTACTTCTCGTAAGAAAGCCCCAACACTGGCTGAAAGACCAAAGACCGTCCCTCTTCCCACTCTACATATGAATTTGTTCTGAGGTAAACTCCCCTTTGGAAGATTTGAGAATTAGGGAGTTTCCAGTTGACTAGAAAGTCCAGTTTGGGGGCATTTCTGAAGGGAGGAATAGAGTGACCATTCACCTGGTTTTACATTAGACAGTCTGGTTTTTCAGGCGATCTGTCATTCATTCATTCATTGTCATATTTATTGAGCGCTTACTGTATGCAGAGCACTGTACTCAGCACTTGGGAGAGAACAGTGCAACAATAAACAGTGACATTTCCTGCCCACAATGGGCTTACAGTCTAGAATAGGGGAGGCAGGCATCAATACAAATAAATAAAATTGCAGATATGGACATAAGTGCTGTGGGGCTGGGAGGGGGGAGGAGCAAAGGGAGCAAATTGGGGTGACGCAGAAGGGAGTGGGAGATGAGGAAAAGTGGGGCTTAGTCTGGGAAAGCCTCTTGGAGGAGATGTGCCTTCGATAAGGCTTTGAAGGGGCGGGGGAAGTAAATGTCTGTCTTAATAGAGGAGGGAAGGCATTTCAGACCAGAGTCAGGACATGGGCTAGTGTACAGTATTTTTACTTTAGGCATCTAGCTTCCCTGTGCCTTAACTCAGCACTTATGTCCATATCTGTTATTTATTTATTTATTTATTTATGTATTAATTCATTCATTCATATTAATGTCTGTCTCCCCCTCTAGACTGTAAGCTCGTTGTGGGAAGGGAAAGTGTCTGTTCTACTGTTATATTTTACTCTCCCAAGTGCTTTGTATAGTGCTCTGCACACAGTAAATGCTCAATATATGCGATTGACTGACTCCTGCTGATGAATCCCATGGCCTTGAAGCAGCCACCAGATTCAAGGGAATCTGGGAGGAGAGCACAGTGGTTCTGGAGCAATGTGGGGTAAATCAGGGGTCCCCTTGGAAAAACACTCTAGATTCAGGGGACTCCCACAAAATGTTCTGTAGGATAACATTGTGCTTCTGGTGTCCGGTATCCACATAGACCATTTCTGGCTTCCCTTGGGTGGAAGATAAGGAAATGAGTTGTGTCCACCCTATTAGTCCTCTTGCTGTGGGAAGGGAATGTCTCTTTATCGTTGTGTTGTACTCTCCCAAGCACTCAGTACAGTGCTCTGCCCACAGTAAGCATTTAATAAATATGATTGACTGAGTAGGAAGTGTTTTGGAGTGCTCCACAGATCAGCATAGAAACTTGTTAGATCTTACCATCTCCAGAAAATGCTCTCAATCTCTCACCTCACCAACTCGGCCATATCACTAATAGTCCATATCCTTCTAACCTGCCTTCTTGCCCACATTCCCTTAACCCCAGATCTGTCCTCACCCACTGTGGGCCCTCCGGACCTTGGACTCATTCTACCTACCTATCAATCAATCAATCAATCAATTAACCATCTTTATACTGATCTCTGTAAGCTCACTGTGTGTGGGGAATATGTCTCCCAACTGTGTTACAATGTTAAATTGTATTCTCCCGACTACTTAGAACAATGTTCTCTGCGCACAATGAGCGCTTAATAAATACAACTGGTTGATTGATTGAATTAAGCGCTTACTATGTGCAAAGCACTGTACTAAGTGATGATGATGATGGCATTTATTAAGCGCTTACTATGTGCAAAGCACTGTTCTAAGCACTGGAGAGGATACAAGGTGATCAGGTTGTCCCACGTGGGCTCACAGTCTTAATCCCCATTTTACAGATGGGGTAACTGAGGCACAGAGAAGTTAAGTGACTTGCCCAAAGTCACACAGCTGACAAGTGGCTGAGCAGGGATTTGAACTCATGACCTCTGACTCCCAAGCCCAGGCTCTTTCCAGAGTACCATATAACAATAGCACAGAGTTGGCAGGTACATTCCCTGCCCATGAGGTACCTATCCCAAGCTATTATTGTTGTTATACTGTACTCTCCCAAGCATTTTGTACAGTGCTTTGCACACAGTAAGCATTTAGTAAATATGATTGAATAAATGAAGTTATCCCACCCCTTCTACACTCCTTTCAAACTCTCCTATCTCTGAGTGCTAAAATCTATTCCTTCTGTTTTATTATACTCTCCCAAGTACTGATTACAGGGCTCTGCCTGTAGTAAGTGCTCAACAAATGCCTTCAATTGCATTGATGGATTGATTCAACTCCAAAAACTCTATTCCCCCGCTAGGCTTCTGGCTCCCTGCACCTCCAGGCCCACACTACCATCCTGGGACCCTCTTTTTTTTCACTCTTGCACTAGTGCAGCCAGGCACTGCTAGTAAAAATGCAATCAGTCAATCATATTTATTGAGTGTTTATTAGGAGCAGAGCACTGCACTAAGCACTTGGGAGAGTACAGTCTAATAATCTAACAGATACATTCCCTCCCCACAAGTTTACAATCTAGAGGCTGACTTTTGCCACTTCAAATTCACTCTCCCCTGCTGTAATTCATCTCTTTCTCTCTTTCCCCCACCTAGCATCATTTTTCTGTTCCTCCTCCATTGACTCCCATATCTGTAGCCCATTCCAACTATTCCAAACCTTAAACTGCCCCTGAAGCATCCAGTACCCAAACACTTCCCACCCTAATCCTTGATATTAATAATGACTGTGCTATTTGTTAAGTGCTTGTGCTAAGTGCTGGGATAGATGCACTATAATCAGATCGGGCATAGTCTCTGAACCAAATGGGACTCCCAGTCTAAGGGGGAAGGAAAGCAGGTGTTTAACCCTCATTTTATAGATGAGGAAACTAAGAGAAATTAAGTGACTTGCCCAAGGTCACTCAGCAGGCAGGTGGCAGAGCTGGAATTAGAATCCAGGTCTCCTGACTTCCATCCTGTGCTCTTTCCACTAGGCCACATGTCTGATAAGAGACAACCAATGAAATCTCTCTCTATTATGGGCCTCTACACAATACTGGTTTATTTGTTTGCTTTTCCTTTTTCTCTTCACCTCCCGTGTTCCTTCACCCTCCTGCCGACCTTGAGGCCATGTCAGTGTTGATATTTCCACTGGAGGGCAGTCCATGATACTCACAATTATTTGTGGTGCTGGGCAAGAGAATTCACCGAAATCTACAAACCTCCCCTGGATAGGGAAACAATCAATCGATCGGTGGTATTTAATGAGCACTTACCGTGTTTAGAGCTTTGTACTAACCACTTGGGAGAATGGAGTACATAGAGAGAAAAATTAAAAAAAAATTGTTCCCCTAATATTTTCCACCTTCATTTTTTACAACCTCACAAGTGTTTCTTGGCTCCTAAATCAGGAGACCCTCAATTGGGAGGGGTGAGAAAAGTTAATAGATTCAGAGTGATGAACTGAAACATTTATAGGGATCTAACAAACTTTAACAATGAACAATCTCTTTAAAGAGACCCAGTCGTTTTCTAAGCAAACAGGTTATTCTCCTATTCCTTTAATACAGGCAACTTTAGGACCAAATTTCCCCTCGTGAAGTACCATTGGTTGAAAGACCATTGTTCTTGCTCCTCTAGTATGATGGAGAGGGGGGTTAAATCCATTAGATGAGGAAAATGATTTTTTTTTAGGTTTTTGAGGCTTTCTACCAACCCCCTTTAACATGGGGTTCATAGAGAGACAATGTCAAACCTATTACCTGTAAGACCAAAGGTTGCAGGTGAAGAGTTTGGTTTTGGTATTTTCTGCATATTTCTGGGTCTGGACTCCAAAAGAGTTCTCTAAGTGGCCCTATCCATTCAGCACAACTTTTTTCAAGTGGCTCAGAGAGCTAAGTGTTCTAAGGTGTTGGACGCTTCTAGGACTTGCACTTGTGTTTTGACAGGATCCCCAGAGCTGTTGAATTAGAAGCACTTGACCTCATCTAAAAGATGAGTCTGATAACTCAACCTCCGTCTGCTATTTAGTGTTTGGCATTTCTGGCAAAGGGGCTTAACAGGCATTTCAAGCCAGAAATTCTAGTGCATGTTTTTTGCACAAGTCACTTAAATTATCTGTGCCTTAGTTACCTCATCTGTAAAATTGGGATTAAATTCTCCTCCCTCTTATTTAGACTGTGAGCCCTAAATGGGACAGGCACTGTGTCCAATATGATTAATTTGTATCTACCCTAGGGCTTAGAGTAGTGCTTGATACATAGTAAGTGCTTAACAAATACAATAATAATAATAAAGTTAAGGGAACTTCACCATCAGAAGATCCACCATCTTCTGCATCTACAAAGATTTCAATCCTCTCTCTTTGGAGGAATAATGATAGGAGTGGAGGGGTCGTCAGAGGACATCCTGAGTCAGAAACTCATACCACCCCCAAGATCATATCTGTTTCCTGACACTACCATTCCTCTGGACTACACAACTTGTGACTAGATTATTATTCATTCATTCAGTCATATTTATTGAGTGCTTACTGTGTGCAGAGCACTGTACTAAGCGCTTGGAATGTACAATTTGGCGATAGAGAGAATCCCTGCCCAACAACGTGCTAACAGTCTGAGACAACAAAACAAAACAAGTAGTCAGGCATCAATACCACCAAGATAAAGAGAATCATAGGTATATACACATCATTAATAAAATAAATAGAGTAGTAAATAGTATATACAAATATGCACGAGTGCTGTGGGGAGGGGAAGGAGGAAGAGCTGAGGGAGGGAGTAGGGAGAATGGGGATGAGAGGAGGGGCAGAGGGAAAGAGAGGGCTTATATCATCCTCCTCACCGGTCTCCCTATCTCCAACCTTCCCCTGCCATTCCAGTATAAACCTCCCATTGCTGCAAAGATCCACTTCTTTCCTCACAACCTTCCAGTGTCTTTTGGTTTCCCTCACCATCACACAAAAATTCCTCAGAATCTGCCTCAAGGCTACCTGCCAGCTCTCACCATTTTACACATAGCCTTCTTTACCCACTGCTCCTCAGCTTTTCCTCTTTTTTCCTCTCAAGAAATTTTCTAGTTGTAGCTCACATTGTACTTTCCATCCTTTATCCCCTCATTCAAGTTCTGGCCCGAGACTCCCTTCCCCTATGATCTGTCAGATTGCAGCCCTCCCCGTATCCAAAATCTTAAAATTCCACTTCCAACAAACCTGTCCGATGAAATCGTCATATCAAAATGTCACATTAAATTGTCATATCGCCCCATCAACACTCTCTAGCCCTTATTCCTCTCTCAGCACTTTCTATTCACATATAAGTGATTCTACAGTCAATTTATTTATTCTGACTATATTATTTTTAAATCTTTTTATGTCTGTTTCCCCCCCTTAATTAATGTTGGTGTTTGTTAAGCGCTTACTATGTGCTGAGCACTGTTCTAAGCGCTGGGGTAGACACAGGGGAATCAGGTTGTCCCACGTGGGGCTCACAGTCTTAATCCCCATTTTACAGATGAGGTAACTGAGGCACCAAGAAGTTAAGTGACTTGCCCAAAGTCACACAGCTGACAAGTGACCGAGCCGGGATTCGAACCCATCACCTCTGACTCCAAAGCCCGTGCTCTTTCCACTGAGCCACGCTGCTTAGCATGCAGGGCGGGTCACTAGAGGCAGAGAACAAGCATATTCCCAAGTGCTTAGCACAAGGCATGCAAGTGATTCCCATCCAGTGAGTGCTTAATGAATACCATTATTGATTCCTGGGAAGCTTACAAATCTGATTGTCTGAGTAGTTGTCTCAAAAGTCATTCGCAGGGAGGTTTTCTGTGGTATTTGTTGCTTACTAAGTGCTGGAATGGACACAAAATTGTGCACAGTCCCTTATCCCACAAGAGGCTCCCAGTTGAGGAAGCTGAAGCACTGAGAAGTCAAGTGATTTGTTCAAGGTCACACAGCAGGCAATTAGAACACCGATCTTCTTGTTGAGGAAGCTGAAACATAGAGAAGACAAGTTATTTGTTCAATATTACACAGCAGGGATTAGAACCCAGGTCCTCTGGCTCCCAGGCTCATGCTCTTTCCACTAGGACGTGCTCCTTCACTCTCTCATTCCCACTGGAGAGTATGGGAAACAGAAGTTAATAAAGTCTCCCCAAAATAACAGCAATTATCAGAGCCAGGACTCTCTTAATCTGACCTATGTGCCATGGCTCTGCCATGAGCATGGGTTAAAAAAATGAAGGAGGAACAAAATGAATTTTCTGTTTCACTGCCTCTCTGTTAAGCACTGCATGAAATACCCTCTCCTCAGGGTGTGGACAAAAATTGCATGAAGTTTGCAAGTTTTTTGAGAGTAAGTAGGTCCTCATCTAGGTAGACAGATTCCAGCATTACAGGAAACACCCACCCCAATCCTTTGTCAGGGCGCATCCAAGAGCTGAATCTAGAGTGATTTTTGTGGAAACTTTGCCTCACTGACTCCTCTGGAGCTCTTGGAAAGGTGTTGCCAGATACCTGAGCCTGCCTCTCCCTGTCATCCCCTTTCCTTTCCATCCCCTTCCTCTCCCTCCCTACCATGGCCCCAGTCCCCTGCCTCCTGACTCTCTTCTTAGCTGGTAGAGCAGTTGGGATGAAGCCTGCTGTCTACATTTAGATTGTTCATTCGTTCATTCATTGATTCATTCAATCACATTTATTAAACGCTTACTGTGTGCAGAGCACTGTACTAAGCCCTTGGGAAAGTACAGTACAACAATAAACTGCAACGTTCCCTGCCCCCAACAACCTCACAGTCTAAAATAATAATGATGGTATTTGTTAAGCGCATACTATGTGCCAAGCACTGTTGTAAGTGCTGGGGTAGATATGAAGTAAGCTGGTTGTCCCAAGTGGGGCTCAAACTCTTTATCCCCATTTTACAGATGAGGTAACGGAGGCTCAGAGAAGTTAGTGGCTTGCCCAAGGTCACACTGCAGACAAGTGGCAGAGCTGGGATTAGAGTCCAAGTCCTTCTAACTTCCAGGCCCTTGCTTTATCCACTAGACCTTGCTGCCTTTCTGCTTCTTTATCAGCTGTTTTGTTGGTAGTTTGAGGTCACGGCCAAAGTGAATTGCTCAATCAATCCTATTTATTAAATTCTTATTGTGTGCAGAGAACACTGTACTAAGTGCTTGGGAGAGTACAATATAACAGAGGTGGCAGACACATTCCCTGCCCACAACAAGTGCACCGTGTAGAAGATGAGGCAGACATTAACAGAAATAAATAAATTACGGATATATACATAAATGCTGTGGGGCTGAGGGAGGGGTGAATAAAGGGAGAAAATTAGAGCAACACAAAAGGGAGTGGGAGAAGAGGATATGAGGGCTTAGTCAGGGAAGGCCTCTTGGAGGAGATGCGCCTCTTCCAAGAAGGTGCGGAGAGTAATTGTCTGTCAGATATGAAGAGGATGGGCGTTCCAGTCCAGAGGTAGGATACGGGCAAGAGGTCGGCGGTGAGATAGGTGAGATTGAGGTACAGGGAGTAGGTTAGCATTAGAGGAGTGAAGTGTGCGGGCTGGGTTGTAGTAGGAGAGTAGCAAGATGAGGTAGGAGGGAGAAAGGCGATTGAGTGTTTATGTAACCTCCCCAAGGGCCCTCCTCCTCCCAACTCTCTCTCCTCCTCCAACTCTAAATTCGCAAGTCTCTCTCTTGGTCCTAATCTCTTCTAGTTCCACTCTCAAGTCTCTCTGAAAATCCATCTGTTCACATAGCTTAACTGTAACCTTTCTGCCATTGACTCCCCAGGCAACCTCATCAGTTCCGTGCCTGACAATTTTGCATTTCTTCCTGCCTGGTGGAGAGACTCTTCTTAGCATCTCAAGCTTAAAATGGCGAAAACTGAATCAATCAGTCAATCAATCATTGGTATTTACTGAGCACTTACTAGGTGCCGAGCACTGTACTTTGTGCTTGTAAAAGTAAGATACACAGAATCGGTAGAAACTGAGTTTCTCATCTCCCCTCCTAAGCCTACCCTTCTGCCACTCTGCTGCCCAAATTATCTTCTTAAAGCCTCCAAAGGCTATCCATTTTTGTTGTTTTCAAAGAGAAACTTCTGACAGTTGTCAAGGTTTCAAGGTTTTATGAGAAGCAGCATGGTCTAGTGGCAAGAGCACGGGCTTGGGAGTCAGAGGTTGTGGGATCTAATCCCGGCTCTGCCACTTGCCTGCTGTGTGACCTTGGGCAAGTCACAACTTCTCTGTGCCTCAGTTACTTCTTCTGTAAAATGGGGAATGAGACTGTGAGCCCCAAGTGGGTCAGAGACTGTGACTAACCCGATTACCTTGTATCTACCTCAGCGCTTAGAACAGTGCTTGGCACATAGTAAGCGCTTAACAAATACCATAATTATTATTAATTATTAAGGCTTTCCCTTAGCCCTCTTCCCACCTGCATTTTCTCTCCCAATGTTTAATACAGCGCTCTGCACATAGTAAGCACTTAATAAATACTATTACTACTGCTCTCCCAAGTTCTGCACATAGTAAACACTCAGTAAATACCACTGATCGATTGACACTACTACTGCTGTCTTTTTTTTATCTTTCTGCTCTCTTTCCCTGCTTCATGCCAGTTCACTCCTCCCAAGCTGACCTCCTAGCAAGACAGAGTTGTCCCTCAATGTGGCAGAGAAATGTCAAATGGTGACAGCACGACCATATCTGTGAGCACTCGTGTCCCTGCAAGAAAGCGTGCTTGCCCTCTTGCTTCCTGTGTCATTGAAAATACAGTAAGTCAGAAGAAACTGGGTTCCAATTCCGGTTCCACTACTTGTCTGCTGTGTGACCTTGGGCATATCACTTCATTTCTTGGTGCCTCATCTGTAAAATGGGGGTTAAGACTGTGTTTCCCCATGTAGCACACGGATTGTGTCCAATCTGATTATTTCGTATCTACCCCAGCTCTTAGAATGGTGTAAATGTTTAACAGATACCACAGAAAAAATGCCATGTCATTGGCAGATGTGATTCTGCCCCCAGGGTGTTTATAGAATCACAGAAGGAAGGGAAATAAGCTTTGACTAGGAAGAAGTGTCTGAATGAAAATGCAGTTGGCGAAGAGCCCTAAAGCACCAGAGACAACACCTCTAAAGACTCAGTCAATCAATCAATTGTATTTATTGAGTGCTTGCTGTGTGCAGAGCACTGTGCTGAGCATTTGGGAGAATACAGTATAGCAAAGCTGATAGACACATTCTAGGCTACAGCAACTTTTAGCATCTGTCTCCCCTTCTAGACTGTAAACTTGTTGTGGGCAGGGAACGTATCATTTATACTCTCCCAAGTGCTTAGCACAGTGCTCTGCACACAGTAAGCACTCAATAAATACCATTGATGATGATGATGATGGTGATAGTGTATTTTTCTGGCTCCTTGCCATGCGGGGGAATCAATAACTAGACAACAACGGTTAAGAAGAATACCTAGACAACAATGGTTAAGAATAAGCAAGGTGAATCCCAATGCCAGCAGGGCTTGCCCTTGAGTTGTTTTAATAGTGGTAATAATAATAATAATCATAATTGTAGTACTTTTTAGGTGCTTACTATATGCCAGGCACTGTTCTAAGTGCTGGGGTAGATACAAGGTAATTGGGTTGGACACAGTCCCTGTTCCACATTAGGCTCACAGTCTTAATCCCCATTTCACAGACGAGGTAACTGAGGCACAGAGAAATGAAGTGACTTGGCCAAGGTCACACAGCAAACAAGTGGGGGATCTGGGATTAGAACCCAGGTAGTTCTGCCTCCCAGACCTTTGCTCTAGCAATGATAATTTGCATGGAGCCATCCATCCTCTCATGTGGAGAGGCAGGCCTGCACTGAGACACAGCTGGTAGGTAGAGTCTGTGGTCACATAATAGAGTATATTTGAGACCCCAAAAAGCAACAGATGCCACTGGGCCTTCGCTCGTATTCTAAGCTCTTGCTGAACAGTTTAGTAAGAGTCAAGGTGAGTCTTTTCAACTTTCTTACAAAAGTCTCTGCACAACCAGCTGAAGACAAGGGGACAAAAAGCCAAAATACAAGGAGCTGTGGGGGCAGTGGGGCCAAATTTTCCCAGAAATACCACTTTCCTTGGGCATGAAGGTATGAAGAAAAAGCAAACATAGCATGAGAGAGAGAGAAAACATTCCAGGGCTGCTCCACATTTAACTAAATGTAGATAAGTAGTTGGATAATTCAAGTAATGGAAAGTTTTATCAATAGTTTTGGTTGTGGTGAGCTGATCTTTATCTACAAAGAACAAGTCTTTCTTCATTTACTCATTCATTCATTCTATGAGTGCTTACTATGTGCAGATCACTGTACTAAGCGCTTGGGAGAGTACAATACAACAATAAATCATCACATTCCCTGCCCACAATGAGCTTAGATTTGTTGAATTTGAATTATTTTCTTTAGCCTTCTGTTAATGGTATGTTTCAGGCAAATTGTAAAATCCCTGATGACAGGAACTGCATATTCTCCAAATTTTGTCATCCTGTAGCTCCAACTAATAGTCTCAATAAGTCTTTTCTGATCTTTCTGTTTTCAATAAATGTTTCTCTGATCGTTATTAACTCTTGAGCATCTAGAGGAGGAGCAGAGATTACACTTTAAAATTAATTGATATTTATTTTTTCTAGGTAATGAAATAGTAGAGTCTGAGAGTCAGAAGGACCTGGGTTCTAATCCTGATCCCTCACTTGTCTGCTGTGTGACCTTGGGGAGGTCACTTCATTTCTCTGTGCCTCAGTTGCCCCATGTGTAAAGTGGGGATTAGTACTGTGACCTCTAGGTGGGACAGGAACTGTGTCCAATTTGATTAGCTTGTATCTACTCCAGTGTTGAGAACAGTGCTTGACACAGAGTAAGTGCTTAACGAGTACTGTCATTAAAGAAACGAGGAGAGACACGAAATATAGTGCAACAGTGACCAGGAATAAAAATAAAAGACTGTTACATTTTGTAATATCAAACTGTAAATCGTGTTATTGTTTCCTAAAGTCATTGTCTGCTTGCTCACTCTGACCTTTTTAAATAATAACTTGCTTTTTTTAACCTCTTCCAGACTCGCTGGAAGATAGATGCCAAAAAATGATGTGCAAGTGTGACAGTGAAGCTGTCAAGTGTTGGGCCAAAGTCAAATTGAACCGAAAGTATGAATTCTTCCCCCAGTATACATGTGGAAAGAAGCAACCCTCGTGCAAGGCAGACAAGAACAAACTCACCGTCTCAGATAAATATTGAAATGCAAAAATAAAAATTATTTTCACGGAGTAAAAATAGTTCCTTGTCAAAGTTAACCTTAGGACTCGGGAGCTGAAATATCTAGCGCATACCCAGTGTCCTTGTCCTTGTTCTTTCCCTCTCTCCTGATCATTGTAGCAGAGCACGGGAATCGTCACTTGGAAGGTCCCTTGCCGCCACCCAGAGAGACCCTCCCTGCCCAAAGACGGGCTCACCGTCTCCACAGGGGAGACAGGCGGCCAAGTCCAACAGAACCCAAGACAAACAAGCCCGGGGGTGGGTCTTCTCCGTCCCCAGTCACTCGGAGACAACTCGCTTCCTGCACAGAGCCCGGGCCCCTGGTCTCCCCTGAGGAGCCTCAGCCTCATCCCGCTTCTTCCCCCTAGGTTTCACCTAGATACACACACACCCTTCTCTCTGGGGTAGCAGTGCAGTCCATTCAGTCAGAGGGAAAAGCTGCCAGTTGAGTCTGCCCACAGGAGAAAAGAGAGGATCCTCAAAGCTGAGGAGAATCGCTGAGCACCCATTTTTCTCTTCAACTAATAATAATAATAATGTTGGTATTTGTTAAGCGCTTACTATGTGCCGAGCACTGTTCTAAGCGCTGGGGTAGACACAGGGGAATCAGGTTGTCCCACGTGGGGCTCACAGTCTTAATCCCCATTTTACAGATGAGGTAACTGAGGCACCGAGAAGTTAAGTGACTTGCCCAAAGTCACACAGCTGACAAGTGGTAGAGCCGGGGTTCGAACCCATGACCTCTGACTCCAAAGCCCGTGCTCTTTCCAGTGAGCCACGCTGCTTCTCTAACTGGCACCAAAAAGGTGCTGGGCCAAACCCGCAAGGCCAAAGCCGGGGGCGGGGGGGCGACGCAGAAGGGAACGCTCAGGGCTTGGGGCCCAAACTGCTAAGGCTGTGGCTGGGCGGGGAGGCCCCCAATGGGCAGGAAAGGATTTGGGGTGGACGGGCAAGGCACCCCGGTGCCGCCCCTGCTCCACTCTAGGACCGGGGGCAAGTCACTTCACTTCGCTGGGCCTCAGTGACCTCCTCCGTCCAATGGGGAGGGAGACGGTGAGCCCCACAGGGGACCGTCAGAGGACTCCGCATCTCCCCCAGCGTGGAGAACAGGGCTCTGCACCGAGTCAGCACTCCGGAAATCCTCGGGAATGAAGGGCAGGCCGGGGACAAGGTGAGCTGGGGGGAAAGGTGAGGAAAAGGGAAAGGGGAGGCCAGGGGAACACATGAGGCTAGGGGAGAAGGTGACAGGAGGGGAAAAAGTTGGCCCAGGGAAAAGGGAGACGATAGAGGCCAAGGAGAGGCCAAGGCGAGAGGAGAGGCCCGGGAACAGGGAAGGTCAGGGAAAAAGTGTGGCCTGGGGAAAAGGTTAGGCTAGCGGAAAGATTAGACCAGGGGAAATGGTTCAGCCAGGGGATCAGGTTAGGCCAGGGGAACAGGGTAAGCTGGGAGAGAAGGTTAGGGTAGGGGAAAGGTTGGGCTAGGAGAAAAGGCGACGCTAGGGGCAAAGATGAGGCTAGAGAGAAAGGAGAGGTCAGGGGACAAATGGGAGCCCGGGAAAAGATTCGGCTCTAAGACAAGGTGAGGGCAGGGGAAAATGGGAGGCCCAAGGAAAAGCCCCAGCCTGGGGGAACAGGGGGACAGGGGCGGGGCCGAGCTGAGAACCCATGTCCGGCATCCCTGGAAACCCCAGCCAGTGACCCTCTTTCCGTGGAGGGTCACTCGGCCGCCTCCCACCCACAACCAGGGCTGGAGGTCAGGAGAGGTGAGGGATGCTCCCCCCACACCAAGACCAGTCCCGCAGGAAGGTCCCTAGGGAAAAGACCTGACCTAGAAGCCCTCCCAGCTAGCAAGGGAGACAGCCCCTAGCCAGCTTCACTCTTCCCCCGGGCCTGACCCCCCCCCCCCCCCCTCACCCCCTGCACCCGTCCAACTTCCTCAGAGACAGCCCCTAAGGAGTTCCAGCTCTGTAGGGATGAAGCAGGTGCAGGGTGAGCCTGGGGACAGGACTGGGAGGGCCGGGAGGAGTCACCCTGAATCTCGAGAAGTCAGGGCCCTGGATCTCCCTCCCTCCCTCCCTCCCTCCCTCCCTCCCTTCCTTCATTCTTTCCTTTCTTCCATAGTAGGGACTGAGCACTTGCAGGGACAGAGCACGGGACTCATCGCTTGGAAGGTCCCTTGCGGCCACCCAAAGAGACCCTCCCTGCCCAAGGTCAGGTTCACCTTCTCCAAAGGGGAGAAAGGCAGGCAAGCCCAACAGAACCCAAGACCCACAAGCTTAGGGGTGGGTCTTCTCTGTCCCCGACCAAACGGGGTGAGGCTAGGGGAAAATGGGAAGCCCAAGGAAAAGGCCAGTCTGGGGGAAAGGGTGAGGAGAGAGGAATAGGAGAAGCCAAGGGAAAAGCGAAGGCCAGCGGAAAGAGACCGGCTAAGGGAAAAGGTTCTGACGAGGTGAAGCCATTAGGTCAATGAAAAGGTTAGACCAGGGCAAAGGACTGGCCTGAGAAAAGGTTAGGCCATGGGGCAAAGTTCGACTGGGGGAAAAGGTCAGGTGAGGGCAAAAGGTGGGTCCTGCGGTAAAGGGTAGGCCGGGCAAGAGGGGAGGCCAGGGGAAAAGGCTAGGCCAGAGGAATAGGTTAGCAGAAAAGCTTAGGCTAGGGGAAAGGGGAGGCCAAGGGAAGAAAAACTTTAGGCTGTTGGAGAAGGTGACAGGAGGGAAAAAGGTTTCCCTAGGGGAACGGTTTAGGGTACGGGAAAAGGTGAGTCAAGGGAAAAGGTTAGACCGGGGGAAACGGTTAAGCCAGTTGAAAAGGTTAGGCCAGGCGAAAAGGTGAGACTGGTGAAAAGGTTAGGCTCAGGGAAAATGTTAGGCTAGGAGAAATGGCTTGGCTCAGGGAAAGGTGAGAAAAGGGAAAGGTGAGGCAAGGGGAAAATACTAGGGGACGGGACAAGGTGGCAGTAGGGGAAAACGTTTGCAAGGGGAAAGGTTTAGGGCTAGGGGAAAAGGTTTGGCTAGGGGAAACAGTTAGGACAGGAGAACGGGTTAGTCCAGGGGAACAGCTTAGGCCAAGGGAACAGGTTAAGCTAAGGGAACAGGTTACGCCAGGGGAAACGGTTCAACCTAGGGAAAAGGCTGGGCAAGGGGAAACACTTGGGCCAGTGGAAAAGGTTAGGCCAGGGGCAAAGGTTTAGCTAAGAGATAAGGTTAGGGTAGGGGAGAGGTCGGGCTATGAGAAAAGCCTAGGTGAGGGGAAATGGTTAGGCGACAGATCAAGGATAAGGTAGGGGAAGATTGTGAGCCAGGGAATAGATTAGGCCATCAGAAAAGGGTGAGGCCAGGGGAAAAGATTACACCAGGGAAAGAGGTTTGGCCTGGGAAAGAGGTTTGGCCTGGGGAACAGGTTTGGCCTGAGGGAAAGGTGTAGGCCCGGAGAAAAGGTCAGACCCGGGGAAAGGGTTAGACCAGGAGAAAAGGTTTGGCTAGGGGAAAAGGTTAGATCAGGTAAAAAGGTTAGGCCAGGAGAAAAGATTTGGCTAGCGGAAAAGGTTAGGCCAGGGGAAAAGGTTAGGCCAGGATAAAAGGTTTGACTAGGGGAAAAGGTTAGGCCAGGGGAAAAGGTCAGACCGAAGGAAGAAGTTAGACCAGGGGAAAAGGTTAGGCCCGGAGTAAAGGTTTGGCTGGGGGAAAAAGTTAGGCCAGGAAAAAGGTTAGGCCAGGAGAAAAGGTTTTGCTAGGGGGAAAGGTTGGACGAGGGAAAAAGGTTAGACCAGGAGAAAAGGTTTGTCTGGGGAAAAAGGTTAGGCCAGGGAAAAGGTGAGACCCGAGGAAAAGGTTAGACCAGGGGAAAAGCTTAGGCCAGGAGAAAAGGTCTGGCTAGGGGAAAAGGTTAGGCCAGGGAAAAAGGTTAGTCTCACATCAGACAGTGGCAGAGCCAGGACTTCTGTGTAAGTATGTGAATGTCTGCACAGGGGTAAGTCTTAGGACCACTATGTATTTCTTTTCCTGCAGAGAAGTAAAGTCATTTGTTTCCGGGTAAGTATGCATGCACCTGCATACTTCTCACTCTTTACCTGCCTTTGACACTGTTGACCATCTCCTTCTCCTCCACACCTTATCTCACCTCGGCTTCACGGACTCCGTCCTCTCCCGGTTCTCCTCTTATCTCTCTGGCTGGTCATTCTCGGTCTCCTTTGCAGGCTCCTCCTCCCCCTCCCATCCTCTAACTGTTGGGGTTCCTCAAGGGGCAGTTCTTGGCCCTCTTCTGTTCTCCATATACACTCACTCCCTCGGTCAACTCATCCGCTCTCACGGCTTCAACTGTCATCTCTATGCAGATGACACACAGATCTACATCTCTGCCCCAGTCCTCTCCCCCTCCCTTCAGGCTCGTATCTCCTCCTGCCTCCAAGACGTCTCTACCTGGATGTCTGCCCGCCACCTAAAACTCAACCTGACCAAAACTGAGCTCCTCATCTTCCCTCCTAAGCCCTGTCCTGTTCCTGACTTCCCTATCACCGTGGATGGTACGACCATCCTTCCCGTCTCTCAGGCCCGCAACCTCGGTATCATCTTTGACTCTGCTCTCTCGTTCACCCCACACCTCCGATCCATCACCAAAACCTGCCGGTCTCACCTTTATAATATCGCCAAGATCCGCCCTTTCCTCTCCACCCAAACGGCTATTTTACTGGTACAGGCTCTCATAATATCCCGGATGGATTATTGTGTCAGCCTTCTCTCTGATCTCCCTTCCTCCTGTCTCTCCCCGATCCAATCTATTCTTCATTCCGCTGCCCGGCTCATCTTCCTGCAGAAACGCACTGGGCATGTCACTCCCCTTCTTAAAAACCTCCAGTGGATGCCTATCGACCTCTACACGAAACAAAAACTTCTCACTCTAGGCTTCAAGGCTCTCCATCACCTTGTCCCCTCCTACCTCTACTCCCTTCTCTCTTTCTGCTGCCCACCCAGCACGCTCCGCTCCTTTACCGCCCACCTCCTCACCGTCCCCCGTTCTCTCCTATCCTGCCGCTGACCCCTGGGCCATGTCCTCCCGCAGTCCTGGTATGCCCTACTCAAGCCATGAATATGCCTGGCCTGTTATTAATCAGTCTATCAGTCAATGGCTTTTACATAGCACTTATTATGTGAAGAGCGCTGTACTAAGAGCATGAGAGAGTATAGCAGAACAAAGTTCTAGAGTAGAATTTATCCAACACAGTACAAAGTGCTTGGGATGGATGGGAATGTGTCTGCTAATTGTGTAGTATTGTCCTCTCCTAAAATCCTAGTACTGTGCTCTGCCCATAGGCAGTGCTCGATAAACACCACTGATTGATTGAGAAATCACAATAAAATTAGCAGATACAATTCCCGTTCACATGGAGCTCATAATCTAGTTGGGAAAATAGACACTAAGATACCTTATAAGCAGAAGGAAGAAGTGGAATTTAAAGATGAGCAAATAAGTGCTTCATGAAAGGGGTTGGGGTGGGGGTGAAGAGGCTTGGGGTGAGGTGTGTGTGCGTGTGTCCTCACTCCCCACAATGGTCCCATGTGCTTGCAGCAGAAGCAAGGTGTGTACAATAATGAGGGTAATTATTCAGCACTTTCTTTGTGCCTAAAAACTGCACTAAGCATTGGAGAAAATAGAAGATTTTCTTCTGCCTCGCACTTGGATTTGCACCTTTTATTCACCCCTCCCTCAGTCCCACAGCACTTATGCATAAATCCATAATTAATTGTTTTATATTAATGCTCTGTCTCCTCCTCTAAACTGTAAACTCGTTGTGGCCAGGGAACGTGCCTAGCAATTCCGTTGTATTGTCCTCTCCCAAGTGCTTAGAACAGTGCTCTGTTCACTGTAAGCACTGAATAAATACTAGTGATTGAAATGTGTCTACCAACTCTGTATTACTGTTCTCTCCCAAGTGCTCAATACAGGGTTCTGCATACAGTAAGCGCTCAGTCAATACCGCAGATGGATCTTTCGAAGACAATCACCTCAGACAAAGTTTCTGTCCCACTTGGGACTCCAGAATCTGCTCCCCTCCACTGGGCTTTTGGTTGGCTACATGAGAAAGCATCAAGGAGCTTTGCCCAGGCCCCGGATTTTCAATCTAAAGCCAGTCAATCAATCAGTGGTATTTATTTAGTGCCTACTGTGTGCAGAGCACTGTACCAACCATTTGTAAGAGTACAATACAACAGAACTGGTTGAGACATTCCCTTCCCACACTGAGCTTACAGTCTAGAGGGGGAGACCAATATTAATATAAATAAATTAGAGCTCTCATGCTCTCTCATGTTCTTAGTACAGCGCTCTTCACAAAATAAGTGCTATGTAAAACCATTGACTGATAGACTGATTAATGACAGGCCAGGCATATTCATGGGCCTGAGCTGGGACTGACAACCCAGTGATCAATTATCAGTTTGGAAATTCCTGCATTGGTTTCAGTTTAGTGCCAAGAGCAGGTAGGTCTTTCAGCTGGCTCCTTGATGTTTTCAAACTTTCCCAGGTGAACAAAACCTACTTTCTGTGGAATGAATTAAGTCACTTATAGAGATAGCAACTTAACTACAAATTGCAGATTCTAAGGCTCATGATGAGGTACAAGATCAAAGGGGAATGTGGGGTGGCCTCTAATAATATGAGGATTTTAGACGAAGCCTACACTAGCAAATTCTACACACCGAAGGGCACAAAAAAACCTCCTTGCCTTTAAAGTCCAGGTATTTGAATTTTTTGGCCCTCAGTTAGTGCAATTATTTGTGGGTTCACCCTCCACTAAGGACATTGAAACAAGATTGAGATTCTCTGAAATCTGGGTGAAACATCCCTCTTCCCATCATTCAATCGTATTTATTGAGCACTGTGTGCAGCGTACTGTACTCAGCGCCGGTTTCCCCCATCATCCCCCTCTCTTTGGGGAGTGGGAGTTGGTGGGGAAGGGGGAATGTAACCTCATCTCTGATAACTAGAAGCAGCGTGGAGTAGGGAACTGAGCCACAGATTGATGGCATTTGTTGAGCGCTCACTATGTGCAGAGCACTGGACTAAGAGTTTTGGAGGGCACAATTCAACAAAATTAGTAGACACATTCCCTGAAATAGAAAAGGAAAGATTCCTACCAGTGGGGTGGATGGCGGTTCAATTTTGCCGTGAGGGTCCCAGGGTTGGGGGCTAGAATTCACTTCTTTACAGGAGGGTTCATACTCACTTTTTTTTTAATATAGCATTTGGGAAGCACTTAAGTAGGCACCAGGCACTGTACAAACTGCTAGAGATGATCCAAGTTCACAGGTTGGACATAGTCCCTGCTCCTTTTGGGACTTTCAGTCTTCATCCTCATTTTAGACGAATTGACTCAGGGAAGAAAAGTGACTTGCCCAAGGTCACACAGCAGACAATTGGAAGAGGCAGAATTAGAACTGAGGTCCTTCTGACTCCCAGGCCTGTGCTCTGTACATAAAGCCGCACTGCTTCCCTGCTTCACTTGAGAAAAAAAAATTAAAGAAAGCAAATCACTTATTATGTACCAAGCACTGAACTAAGCATTGGGGTAGATACCCCATTCACTGATTAACTGAGAAGTATGATGAGCAGGGCTGGGCATGGGGCAGTGTTGGAGCAAGACCATAGACTATACCTTTTTATCTGGTTTATTTTTATGGCATCTGTTAAGCACATACTATGTGCCAGGCCCTGTACTAAATGCTAGGGTAAATATAAGCTAATTAGGCTGGACACAGTCCCTGTCCCACATGGTCTTCATCCCCATTTTATGGATGAGGTAACTGAGGAACAGAGAAGTGAAGTGATTTGCTCCAGGGCATCCAGCAGACAAAAAAGTGGCAGGAATGGGATTAGAACCTAGGTCCTTCTGATTCTCAGGCCCAGGTTCTATCCATTAGGTCAAGCTACCTATTGTGTTCACATACACTTGATCCATTTAAGAGAAACTACAGGAAAAATTCCATTTATTGGCTTAGAAAGTACATAAAGAGTGAACAAATCAGTGATGATAAGTCTCTCTTATGACTGATCCCTCAAGGGTAACATTTTCTTCTTTTGCAGGAATCACCAGATTGGATGCATTAAATCATTTTTCTTTTGGTAAATCTATCAACCTCAAAAGACATGGGTTGGATACCTACCACCGTGGGGAAAGCTTTAACTCACCCATTTATTGGGCCGCTAACTTTAGGATAAAGGCCTTTCAGGATCATATATTAATGACGAGAGAACGTTTTATATGAGACAAAAGTCCGTTAATTTGGAAAGTGAATTCAGATGGGGTTTTTTTCATAAGTTAATTTGAATAAATAAATAAAAAGGAGTGTGGTCTAGTGGGCAGAGCATGGGCCTGGGAGTCAGAAGGTCCTGGATACTAATCCCACCTCTGCCACTTCTCTGGGCCACCTGTCTGCCGTGTGATCTTGGGTAAATCACTTCACTGTGTCTCAGTTACCTCGTCTATAAAACGAGGATTTGACTGTGAGCCTCACGTAGCGCATGGACTGTGTCCAACCTGATAAATGTGTACCTATCTCAGCATTTAGTACAGTGGCTGGCACATAATAAGTACTTGACAAATACCATAAAAAAGTAATATTGTCTAAAGACTGATTTCAGGATCCCATATGCAGGACTGGAATAAATTTTATATGAGACAACTGGCCTTTCAATTTGGAAAAGTAATAAGATGGGATTTTTTTTTTCCTACCTTTATTTGAATAAACCTTGGCCTGACACCAGTCTGGAGCTGGAGACCACACTCAAGGGTGGCCAGTAGGTGGCAGTATGGCTCAGTAGAGTGACAATAGAGGACCTGAGTTCTAATTCGAGTGGCTATGGGAGGGCATGTGTCTATCTACTCTGTTCATTCATTCATTCAGCCGTATTTTTTGAGTACCTACTGTGTGTGAAGGACTGTACTAAACGCTTGGGATAGTACAATATAACTATAAACAGACACATTCCCTGCCCACAATATATCCAACTTTCCCAAGCCCTTAGTTCAGTGCTCTGCACATATGAGTGCTCAATAATTACAACTGATGGATGGATCGGGAATTTTTTTTAATCAGTGTCCATCTCCCCCTCTAGACTGTAAACTCAATTCATTCAATAGTATTTATTGAGCGCTTACTATGTGCAGAACACTGTAAACTCAATGTGGGCAGGACACATGCCTACCAACCCCGTTGTACTATACCATGACCTTGGTTCAGTGCTCTGCACACAGTAAGCACTCCATAAATACCACTGATGATATTGTTGAACATATACTACCCACAAAATATTCTTCCAAAAGCATTAATATCTCTGAAAGAAATAAAATTCAAGTAGTGCTCATAGCAGATTGAAGGGCTAAAATTAATTAAAATAATAATTACAGTGGAAAGTTGCGGGGGCGCAGGGGAAACACTGTACAGACATCATGAAGAACCAGTTGAATTCACTACATCTTTTATTAGTCTAAACTCCTGCCTGAAATAAATACCCCAAAAAGCCAAACAGAAGCAAGAACTTTTAAAATCGGCTGCTAGGTTGAAATGTCTATCTATTAGAGGCCCCTATTTTCAAAAGCCCTGATAGCTCTTCGATTTTTCTGAGCCACCTGTCTTCAAATTCTTTTACAGATGCAATTACTAAAGCACTCAGAGCTGTACAGCCTACACATTTCATTTCAGCATGACCTTCATCTTTGACTTTTTCTGGAATGATATCTTCTCCCATAACCTGCAATTGAAGAAAGTAAAAACACTTTTTAATGGTATTTGTCATGAGCTCATTATGTGCCAGGCACTGAACTAAGCACTCGAGTGAATACAAGCTTACGGTCTTCTTCCCCATTTTACAGATGAGGTAACTGAGGTGCAGAGAAGTGAAGTTTCTTGACCAAGGTCATGCAGCAGACCAGTCATGCAGCAGACAAATCAAGCAGCAGGGATGAGAACAACCCTGGTCATTCTGATTCCCAGGCCTGTGCTCTTTCCACTAGGCCATGCTGTTTCTCTGCTACATCAGGCAGTGGCCACAAAATGGAAATACACTTACAAAGGTTCGTAATGCTTCTACCCAAGCACTGTGATGATTATGACTTCTCCACCATTTTTAAACAATTAAACTGGTGGTCATTTTATTGGATTTTTAAAATATTTGTTAAGCAGTTACTATGCATCACACACTGTTCTGAGCACTGGGGTAGATACAACTTTATCAAGTTGGACACAGTTGGACAATTTAACTGGCTGTCCTGCCTATCAAAAGGAACAAATCTTTTACTTCCCAGGAGTTTTAAACCAATTTTTAGATTCTTGAGGGAACTAAAATGAGAGTTTGTCCTGCATCTACATTTGGAAACAGGAGAAAAAGAAATGAAAGTCTTTATATTACAAATGTAATATAAGAAAAAGTAGATGGTCACCCGTGGCTAGGTCTTCACTAGTACTTTTTCTAATTACTCTAACTCTTCCCGTAGATCTTCTGGTATCTTTGTAATTTTGTCAGTTTTTTGTATTCTTTATGTATGCTTTATGTATTTCCACCAGTTGGATGTTAAGCTCCTTAACATGCCCATCTCCATAAAAAAAATGGTCTAGTGTCCAAAATGGGGTCGGGAGGAGGGGGAATAAAGAAGAGGGGAGGAAAATCAGGGGCTTGAAATATCTATGCGCTAGAAAATCAACCACGGAATAAATAACTGAGAGCTACTTTATTGAATGAAAATGAAGGCACCACAATTGAGAAGCGGCATTGCCTAGTGGATAGAGCCTGGGCCAGGGAGTCCCAAGAACCTGGATTCTAATCCCAGGTTCCTCTGCTTTTTGTCTGCTGGGTGACTTCAAATCACTTCATTTCTCTGAGCCTCAAATACAGCATCTGTAAGATGGAGATGAAGACTGTGAGCCCCATGTGGGGCAGTCCTTCTGACTCCCAGGCTCATGCTCTATCCACTAGGTTAGGCTGCTTCTTTTGTGTCTCTATATTCTGCTCATTTGCATCCCAGTCAAGAAAAGAAAATTAACAGAAGACCTCTGCTCAAATACAATGTTCTTTGAATTTTGTCTAAGGAAAAACAAACAGCATATGAGAGAGGCTGCTGAAATATCCTAACTGGCTAAAAATAAGTTGGTCAATACCCAGGGCGTTTATTGACCCTGGCTAGTCCAAAATTGCCTGCAGTACTGACTAGAATAAGGCAACAGGCCTTTTGGTTGGTAAACCAAGATTCAGTGTCCAACCAGCCGGCACTCACCCTGCCCCTCCCAGGATAACATGGGAGAGATCAACAGCAGGTGGAGTCCTCTAGACTGTAAACTTGTTGTGGGCACGGAAATCGTCTATTCATTTTTATACTGTACTCTTCCAAGCGATTAGAACAGCACTCTGCACACGGTAAGTATTTAATAAATACGCTTGACTGAATGAATGAAAAGAGGAGGAGAAGGAAGAAAGGAGACAGAGGGAAGGCTGAGAAGTTCACTGAAGCCAATTCTTTATCAACCAGTGTGTCTGCCAACTGTCCCATGTGTTTAGTACAGTGCTCTGAGCATGGTAAGCGCTCAATAAATACAACTGACTGACTGACCTTTTCATCACCCCACCACAATTTCTCCTTCTCTCTTCCCTCCACCCCACCTTCATAGGTCCTGTGGTCCAAGATTCAGAATCAGCATAATTCATTACCCTGACATGTAGATCATGTAGACCACAGAGTCGTAGGCCAAGTTTCCAGGAGTGACAAACTAGCTAAGTGAACAAGAGCTGCTCCATCACAAATGTTTCTGTGCCTTGAAAAGAGCCTGCCAGAGAAACGATGTGGTCTAGCAAAAAGAGCAAGAGCCTGGGAGGCCAAGGGCTTGGGTTCTAATCCCACCCCTGCTACTTGTCCACTGGGTGACCCTGGGTGAGTCGCTCAACTTCTCTGAGCCTTGGTTCCCTCATTTGTAAAACGGGGATTCAATCACTGTTCTTCCTACTTAGACTGGGAGCCTCATGTGGGACCTGATGACCTTGTATCTACCCCAGCGCTTAGTCCAGTACTTGGCAAATAGTAAGTGATTTACAAATACCACAATTTTTAGAAGTAGTGGTAATTTGAGCTGACCATTTCTGGGTTAGTCATTTGATTTGGCAAAGCTGGTGGGCAAATGTCAATCGAGGCTTAACTATCCCCTAAGGGTAGAGCTTTCAAATGAGATCTCTGTGGAAAAGAAAACCGTATTTGATGGGGTTTTTCTGACTGAGCGTGACCACTTTCAGACTGAATCAAAATCAGTGTTGAAGCACCAAAAGACTCTTGGTTTCTAACGTACGGCTAATGGACCCGTGAATTCATTCATTCAGTCGTATTTATTGAGCGCTTACTATGTGCAGAGCACTGTACTTAGTGCTTGGAACGTACAATTCAGCAATTCCTTGCCGGCTTTCTCGGACTTCTCTTTCTGTTCTTGTAACTTCTCTCCCTGGAGGGTAATCTGCTTGATGGGACTCCGCTATTATCTCTACTATTGTCTCTGCTATTATCATGCCCTGCGGAAAATGGGTGGGATCGTGTGATTCTGGGAAACCTGGCGAAAGAGAGAAACAGCCCTCTGGTATTCAGAAGCCCCTCCCTCCTTACCTTCCCATCCCTTCCCCAGCAGCCTTTACTGTCAGATTAGGAGAGTTCCAGGCCCAGAAAGGATCAGAGGTCACCGGCTTGGGGGTGCACCAGGGATTTTCATTTATTCAGCCAAATGTAGTTATTGAGCGCTTACTGTGTACAATTTAATAATAATAATGATGTTGGTATTTGTTAAGCGCTTACTATGTGCCGAGCACTGTTCTAAGCGCTGGGGTAGACATAGGGGGATCAGGTTGTCCCACGTGGGGCTCACAGTCTTAATCCCCATTTTACAGATGAGGGAACTGAGGCATAGAGAAATTAAGTGACTTGCCCACAGTCACACAGCCGACAAGTGGCAGAGCAGGGATTCGAACTCATGAGCCCTGACTCCAAAGCCCATGCTCTTTCCACTGAGCCACGCTGCTTCCCATACAAACCCCCACCCCCCCAAAAAAACCTTACCATCCCTTCTCCTTGGGAAGATCCAGTCAGTGAGGCCTAGACTGTATCAGGCCTAATTAACTACTGGCTACTCCAGTACTTGAAACAGTACTTGACACATACTAAGTACTTAACAAATACCAAAAAATAGAACTTGCAAAAAACCTGGCGATAGTGCACTAAGTGATCAGAAGGTGGTGGAGAGTGGAACATCCATAACATGTGGACTATTTGAGACATCTTTTACCCCCAAGACCAAGAGAGATTTGGGGATCATATAAGGGTGACGAATTGGGTTTTGAAAATTTAGTTTTTGCCCTAAACCCCACTCAGGAGACAGAACTGCACCTCAGTTACCCCATTGTAAAATGGTAATTAAATCTTCCTCCCTCAGAGTTAGTCAAGAACCATGTCTGACAAGCTATCGATCCCAGCGCTTAGTATGATGCTCGGCAAAGTGAGTGCCTAACAGACACCATAACAAAATCCTGATTAGCTTCTATCTATCCCAGTGGTCTATAGTCAGCAGTTAACAAGTGAGCAGGGAAAGAAAGCTCAATTTATTCCATTTTACTAATCCTTTATTCCATGGAGCAACTAGCAAGTTTGTTAGTTGTTGTTTGTTTCAGTGTCGCCAGGTCAAATGGAGTGTACTACGCACTGGCATAGATCTCTGATGGGCTCTAGTTCATAGAATTTGAACCAGCCTCGAAAACCTACTTCCCACAGTTCTCCAATTCTCTGAAGCACTTTAAGCTCTGGCTTTAAATGCTCTTAAAATCAGAATAAGAATAACATTTAAAATCCTTGATCGAACAATAGTATCTTATGCCAATTACAAAGCAAACAAAATTAGAAGAACTCCTCTTAAAACACCCAAAAGTGACTCTTACCCCACTAAATAATTCAGATGTACAATCCCGCACATTCATTTCCTGAGAATTCACTGAGATTGATTATAAAGACAACAAAGAAAGATAGCTAAAATCGTGTGGAACATTTGTGTGTGCTCATTCTCTGATTAAAAATATTATATCCCTGCCCCACATCTGAGGTGCTGAGGTAGAGGTAACTCTTGAGACCCTTTTCTGGAGAACTCGTAGTAGAAGTGTGACCTTGTGGGTAAAGCAAGGGCCTGGGATGCAGAAGAACCTGAGTTCTAATTCCAGGTCTGCCATTGATCTGCTGTGTGACCTTGGGCAAGTCACTTCACTTCTCTGTGCCTCAGGTACCTCATCTGTACAATGGGGATTAAGAGTGGAGGGGACGGAAGCCAGATTGGAGGGGGTCTAGGAGAGAATGGGAGTTAAGGAATTCTAGGCATCGATTGTAGACGACTCGTTCTAGGATTTTGGAAAGGAAGGGTAGTAGGGAGATAGGACGATAACTGGAGGGGGAAGTGGGGTCAAGAGCGGGTTTTTTTAGGATGGGGGAGACGTGGGCATGTTTGAAGGCAGAGGGGAAGGAGCCCTTGGAGATTGAGTGGTTAAAAATAGAAGTTAAGGAAGGGAGGAGGGCAGGGGCGATGGTTTTAAGAAGGTGAGAGGGAATGGGGTCCGAGGCGCAGGTGGAGGGGGTGGCACTTGCGAGGAGGGAGGAGATCTCCTCTGAGGATACTGCAGGGAAGGATGGGAAAGTAGGGGAGGGGGTTGTTGGGGGGGGGGAGGGGAGAGGCGGAGGGGTGACTTTGGGGAGCTCAGACCTGATCGTGTTGATTTTCGTGAGGAAATAGGTGGCCAGATCATTGGGGGTGAGAGATGGGGGAGGGGGAGGAACAGGGGGCCCGGACCCTTGGAGCCATTACCTCGTGGGCTCGGGATCTCTGCTCCCCTGAGGCGCAGCCTCGGCCCACCCGGCCCCTGCCCCGATTCCCGACAAGCCCCCCTTCGCCTACCGCTCGCCGACTCATCTGCGCTTCCTCCGCCTCCACCGGGGAGCTGAGCCTCGGACCGTCCGGACCCGCGCCCGCCTCAGCCTTTCACAACCTGGATCTCCGCACCCCCGCTCGGGAACTCCGACACTACGGATCTTCGCCCCCACAGACCCCCAGCCCCCAGCTTCCAGTCCACCCGCCCCCCGCCGCTCGGGCCCGGGAACATTGCGCTCCCCTTCTCGATCCTGGGGACATTGTGCTCCCCTTCTCGGCCCCAAGGACATTGTGTCCTCGGGGGACATTGTGTCCCCCTGCTCGGGCCCGGGGACATTGTGCTCCCCAACCGCTCCCCCACTCCGCCCGAGGCGGCCATTTTGGGAAGCCCCCACTCTGCCTGAGGCGGCCATTTTGGGAAGGCCTCACTCCCTCTTCCCTCTTGAGGTGATTCATCTCTCCCGCCCCGGGCGACCACGTCCTTCTTCTCACCATGTTACCTTACCTTAGCCGCCGCCTACGGCCGCCACCCACCCCGGACAACCTCAGGGCCCCCCCGCCGCCACAGGGTTATTTGGTCATGAGCTCTGGGACTCTCTCGGCCGCTGGCCGCTTGACTTTGAGTCTGATCGGGTAGGGTCGGCTCGTCCCCCGACCCTGGTCATCGCCTGCTTATTAACACTATTGTAGTGTGCCTTACTGTAGCATGTTGCTATATTTGCGATCTCGCTTTTTATTGTTTATTGTCGTCAGACTTTGAATCTGATCAGGTCGCCCCTTAATCGAGTCTACCCCCGACCCTGATCATCACCCCTTTTATTAACACGACTATATTGTATCATACTGTATCATGTTGCTATATTAGCACTACTGTATTGTATCATATTGTATCATGTTGCTATATTACCGATTTCGTTTATTACTGTTTATTGTTGTCAGTGCTGCCACCCACCTCTCTGGCCTCGCCATGTCCCTCCTCCCCCCCTCCCCCCTCCCGCCCCTTCCTATCCTCCCCTTCCCCTTCCCCTCTCTCGCTCAGCTCTTTCCCGCTCTCTCCTCTGTCTCCTCCCCCCCTCCCCTCTCCCGCCCTAGAACCCCACTTTACCAGCGCTACCCCTCTTCCCCCTCCCCCTACTCTTCCCCCCACCAAACCCCCTCTTCACCCCCTCCCCCCTTCTCTCTTCCCCACCCATGCCCCATCCCAGTCCTCTTGTCCCACCGCCACCCCTCATCCCCCTCTCCTCGTCCAGGGCCCCGCCACCTCCTTCCCATCCAAACCCTCCCCTCCCCCCACCCTTCCCCCCCTCCCCCCCTTGCACCCACAGCTACTTTCAAGTGTGGCCTCTGGAACCCCCGCTCTATTACAGGCAAGCTACCTTTCATCCATGACCTTTTCCTCTCCCGCTCTCTCCTCCTCCTCGCCCTTTCGGAAACGTGTCTCTCTCCCGAAGACACGGTCTCCGCCGCCGCTCTCTCCGGCGGAGGCCTCTCCTTCTCCCACTCCCCCAGACTCACCGGTAAGGGAGGAGGCGTCGGCTTCCTCCTCTCGCCCCGTTGCCGCTTCCGCACTATCCCTCCTCCCCCCTCCCTCTCCTTCTCCTCCTTCGAAGCCCATATCATTAGCCTCTACCACCCCCTCCAGTTACTTGTCGCCGTCATCTATCGCCCTCCCGGTCCCACCTCCGACTTCTTCAACCACCTTGACCCCTTTCTCACCTTCCTTCTCTCCTTCTCTCTGCCCACTCTGATCCTTGGAGACTTCAACATCCATACAGATGTACCCGACGACTCCTCTGCCGCCCGCCTGCTATCCCTCCTCGACTCTGCCGACCTCCTCCTCCACCATACCGCGCCCACTCACCGACTCGGTCACACCCTCGATCTCGTCATCTCCTACCGCTGCACTATCTCCTCACTCACCGACTCTGAAATCCCTCTCTCTGACCATAACCTTCTCACCTGCCTCATCTCTCACACTCCCTCCCCCTGCAAATCTTCGCTACTGCCCCACAGAGACCTCCGCTCTCTTGATCCCATCCGTCTTTCCAATAGCATCTCTCCTCACCTCGCCGCCCTGTCCTCTCTTCCCACTCTCGACGATCGGGTCTCCGCTCTCAACTCCACCCTCTCTACTCATCTCGACTCTCTCGCCCCCCTTTCCCTCCGCCGCTCTCGCTCCACTAACCCACAGCCCTGGATCACCTCCTCCGTCCGCCTCCTACGCTCCTATGCTCGAGCTGCTGAGCGCTGCTGGCGAAAGTCCAAGCACCAAGCCGACCTCACACACTTCAAATTTATCCTTTCCTGCCTTAACTCTGCCCTCTCCTCCGCCAGGCAAAGCTTCTTCTCCTCCCTCATCGACACCCATGCCCGTGACCCCCGCCGATTGTTCCGGACCTTTAACTCTCTCCTTAGGCCCCCTGTTCCTCCCCCTCCCCCATCTCTCACCCCCAATGATCTGGCCACCTATTTCCTCACGAAAATCAACACGATCAGGTCTGAGCTCCCCAAAGTCACCCCTCCGCCTCTCCCCTCCCCCCCCAACAACCCCCTCCCCTACTTTCCCATCCTTCCCTGCAGTATCCTCAGAGGAGATCTCCTCCCTCCTCGCAAGTGCCACCCCCTCCACCTGCGCCTCGGACCCCATTCCCTCTCACCTTCTTAAAACCATCGCCCCTGCCCTCCTCCCTTCCTTAACTTCTATTTTTAACCACTCAATCTCCAAGGGCTCCTTCCCCTCTGCCTTCAAACATGCCCACGTCTCCCCCATCCTAAAAAAACCCGCTCTTGACCCCACTTCCCCCTCCAGTTATCGTCCTATCTCCCTACTACCCTTCCTTTCCAAAATCCTAGAACGAGTCGTCTACAATCGATGCCTAGAATTCCTTAACTCCCATTCTCTCCTAGACCCCCTCCAATCTGGCTTCTGTCCCCTCCACTCTACCGAGACTGCTCTCTCTAAGGTCACCCATGACCTCCTTCTTGCCAAATCCAATGGCTCCTACTCCATTCTGATCCTCCTTGACCTCTCTGCTGCCTTTGACACTGTCGACCATCCCCTCCTCCTCCATACCTTATCTCACCTTGGCTTCACGGACTCTGTCCTCTCCTGGTTCTCCTCTTACCTCTCTGGCCGATCATTCTCGGTCTCCTACGCTGGAGCCTCCTCCCCCTCCCATCCTTTAACTGTTGGAGTTCCTCAAGGGTCAGTTCTTGGCCCTCTTCTGTTCTCCATTTACACTCACTCCCTCGGTGAACTCATCCGCTCTCACGGCTTTGACTACCATCTCTACACAGATGACACGCAGATCTACATCTCCGCCCCTGTCCTCTCCCCCTCCCTTCAGGCTCGCATCTCCTCCTGCCTCCGGGACGTCTCCACCTGGATGTCGGCCCGCCACCTAAAACTCAACATGAGCAAGACTGAGCTCCTCATCTTCCCTCCCAAACCCGGTCCTCTCCCAGACTTCTCTATCACCGTGGATGGCACGACCATCCTTCCCGTCCCGCAGGCCCGCAATCTCGGTGTCATCCTTGACTCGTCCCTCTCGTTCACCCCACACATCCTATCCGTTACCAAGACCTGCCGGTTTCACCTCTACAATATCGCCAAGATCCGCCCTTTCCTCTCCACCCAAACGGCTACCTTACTATTACGGGCTCTCGTTATATCCCGGCTAGACTACTGTGTCAGCCTTCTCTCTGACCTCCCTTCCTCCTCTCTCGCCCCGCTCCGGTCTATTCTTCACTCCGCTGCCCAGCTCATCTTCCTGCAGAAACGATCTGGGCATGTCACTCCCCTTCTTAAACAACTCCAGTGGTTGCCTATCGACCTCCGCTCCAAACAAAAATTCCTCACTCTAGGCTTCGAGGCTCTCCATCACCTTGCCCCTTCCTACCTCTCCTCCCTTCTCTCTTTCTACCGCCCACCCCGCACGCTCCGCTCCTCTGCCGCCCACCTCCTCACCGTCCCTCGGTCTCGCCTATCCCACCGTCGACCCCCGGGTCACGTCCTCCCGCGGTCCTGGAACGCCCTCCCTCCTCACCTCCGCCAAACTGATTCTCTTTCCCTCTTCAAAACCTTACTTAAAAATCACCTCCTCCAAGAGGCGTTCCCAGACTGAGCTCCTCTTCCCCCTCTACTCCCTCTGCCATCCCCCCTTTACCTCTCCGCAGCTAAAGCCTCATTTTCCCCTTTTCCCTCTGCTCCTCCACCTCTCCCCATCCCCACAGCACTGTACTTGTCCGCTCAACTGTATATATTTTCGTTACCCTATTTATTTTGTTAATGAATTGTACATCGCCTCGATTCTATTTAGTTGCCATTGTTTTTACGAGATGTTCTTCCCCTTGACGCTGTTTAGTGCCATTGTTCTTGTCTGTCCGTCTCCCCCGATTAGACTGTAAGCCCGTCAAACGGCAGGGACTGTCTCTATCTGTTGCCGACTTGTTCATCCCAAGCGCTTAGTACAGTGCTCTGCACATAGTAAGCGCTCAATAAATACTATTGAATTGAATGAATGAATACCTACCCCAGTGCTTAGTACAGTGCCTGGCACATAGTATGTGCCTAACAAATACCACGAAAAAATTAAAAATTCCAGCACCCACCTTCCCAGTTCCCAACAAGAGAAACAGTGTGGTCTCCTGGAAACAGCACGGGCCTGGGAATCAGAGGACCAGAGTTCTAATCCCGGCTCTGCCTTTCATCTGCTGTGTGACCTTGGGCAAGTCATTTAACTTCTCAGTGCCTCATTAACCTCACCTGTAAAATGAGGATTAAATCCCCTTCCCTCCAACTTAGACTTTGAGGCTCGTGAGGGACAGGAACTGTGTCCAACCTGATAAACTTATATCTACCCCAGTGCTTAACATACTACTTGACTTGTACTTGACAGTACTTGACATAATATAAGGGCTTGGCAAATACTATTTAAAAATTGATCAAGGAATAAGTTTTTCTCACTTTTCTTCTCGCTTCCTTTCTCCCTCTCTCTCCTCCTCTTCTCTTCCCATTTTTAACTTCATTATTACAATTTCACAATTATAGTTATTTAGTTATATAGTATATTATAGTTTCACAATCATAGCTCCTACATGTCCAAAACTGAGCTCCTTAGGCTCAATGGAAAGAGCTTGGGCTTGGGAGCCAGAGGTCATGGGTTTAAATCCCGATTCTGCGACCTGTCAGCTATGTGACTGTGGGCAAGTCACTTAACTTCTCTATGCCTCAGTGACCTCATCTGTAAAATGGGGATGAAGACTGTGAGCCTCATGTGGGACAACCTGATTACCCTGTATCTCCCCCCAGCGCTTAGAACAGTGCTCTGCACATAGTAAGTGCTTAACAAATACCAACATTATTCCCTCCCAAGCCCTGTCCTCTTCCTGACTTCCCTATCACTGTGGATGGTACGACCATCCTTCCCATCTCTCAGGCCCGCAACTTAGGTGTCATCTTTGACTCTGCTCTCTCGTTCACCCCACACATCCGATCCGTCACCAAAACCTGCCGGTCTCACCTTTATAATATCGCCAAGATCCGCCCTTTCCTCTCCACCCAAATGGCTATCTTACTGGTACAAGCTCTCATAATATCCCGGATGGATTATCGCGCCATCCTTCTCTCTGATGTCCCTTCCTCCTGTCTCTCCCTGCTCCAGTCTATTCTTCATTCCGTTGCCTGGCTCATCTTCCTGCAGAAATGCTCTGGGCCTGTCACTCCCCTTCTTAAAAACCTCCAGTGGTTGCCTATCAATCTCCGCACAAAACAAAAACTTCTTACTCTAGGCTTCAAGGCTCTCCATCACCTTGCCCCCTCCTACCTCTCCTCTCTTCTCTCTTTCTACTGCTCACCCCGCACACTCCGCTCCTCTGCCGCCCACCTCCTCACCGTCCCCCGTTTTTGCCTATTCCGCCGTCGACCCCTGGGCCACGTCCTCCCGCTGTCCTGGAATGCCCTCCCTCCTCACCTCTGCCAAACTAATTCTCTTCCCCTCTTCAAACCCCTACTGAGAGCTCACCTCCTCCAAGAGGCCTTCCCGGACTGAGCTTCCCCTATTCCCTCCTCTGCTGCCTCTCTGCTCCCCCTTCACCTCCCCTCAGCTAAGCCCCCTTTTCCCCCTCTTTCCCTCTGCTCCTCCCCTTCTCCCTTGCCCTCCCCTCAGCACTGTGCTCATCCGCTCATTTGTATATATTTTTATTACCCTATTTTTTTTGTTAATGAGATGTACATCCCCTTGATTCTATTTATTGCTATTGTTTTTGTCTATCTCCCCCGATTAGACTGTAAGCCCATCAATGGGCAGGGATTGTCATTATCTGTTGCTGATTTGTACATTCTAAGAGCTTAGTACAGTGCTCTGCACATAGTAAGTGCTCAATAAATACTATTGAATGAATAGTTCCACAATGAAGTAAAGCACTCCATGTGTACTACTAGCTTATGGCCTAGTAGAAAGAGCATGACACAAGAGCCAAGGAAACCCTCTGTTCTAGAATCGAATCTGCCATTTGCCTTCTGTATGTATCAACTTGGGCAAGTCACTAGGCCTGTTTCCTCATCTGTAAAATGGAGATTAAAACGTCAGTTTTCCCTCCATCCTATCTGGGACAGAGACTGTATCTGAACTGATTCATTTGTCCCTATCTACCCCCACACTTAGCACAACATTCAGCCAACAAAAAGGGCTTAATAGCAGCATTATCATCATCATTATGGTTGTTTGCACATCAGCGGCTCAAAAGCTTCATTTAATTTGGCTCTTCTGCACAAAAAAGTGAGAAGTAGCTTGGCCTAGTGGAAAGAGCTCAGAACTGGGAGTCAGAGGACCTGGGTTCGAATCCCACCTCTGCCACATGTCTTTGGAACCTTAGGCAAATCACTTCACTTCTCTGGGCCTCAGTTGCCTCATCTGTAAACTGGGGATTAAGACTGTGAGCCCCATGTGGGACAGAGACTGTGTCCAACCTGATTAACTTGTGCCTTCTCCAGCACTTAGGATGGAGACTGGCACATACTGAGCTCTTAACCAATACCATTAAAAAAGAAAAAGTTGCCAACCCATGCAATTGAGGATACTTTGACCACTGAGAAACTGGAAGGACACAGTAGATGCTCCAGTCATATCATTTCCTCCCTAAATCTTCCTCTACTCCCCAGGTGAGACACAACAGGAAACAGACACTGGCCCCTCAGCTATAAAAAGCTATAAAAGCTATAAAAAGCAGTGGATTCTGCATCCGGCTTTTTTCTCTAGAAGGGAGGGGAACATGTCTATTGACTCTATTTTATTGTCCTCTCCCAAGCACTTAGTACAGTGCTTTGCACAAAATAAGCACACAATAAATACCATTCATTGATTATTGGTCAAAATATTACATAGGGCCAATATTTTATATAGTAGAGAAGCAATGTTACCTAGTGGAAAGAGCAGGGCCTTGAAGGAAGAGGACCTAGGTTCTAATCCCAGTTCTGCCAATTGCCAGCTGTGTGACCTTGGGCAAGTCACCTAACTACTCTATGACTCGGTTTCCTCATCTGTAAAACAGGTATTAAATACTTGCTCTCCCTCTTCCTTAGACTGCGAACCCCATGTGGGACAGGGACTGTATCGAACCTGATTAATTTGTATCTTTCCCAGTGCTTAGAACAGTGCTTTGACACCCACAAAGCACTTAACAAATACCATAATAATGATAAAATAGAATCATGTATATAATAATAATAATGTTGGTATTTGTTAAGCGCTTACTATGTGCCGAGCACTGTTCTAAGCACTGGGGTAGACACAGGGGAATCAGGTTGTCCCACGTGGGGCTCACAGTCTTAATCCCCATTTTACAGATGAGGTAACTGAGGCACCGAGAAGTTAAGTGACTTGCCCAAAGTCACACAGCTGACAAGTGGTAGAGCCGGGGTTTGAACCCATGACCTCTGACTCCAAAGCCTGTGCTCTTTCCAGTGAGCCATGCTGCTTCTCTATGTGTTGAGACAACAAAAGGTATCAGTAACTCCACCTCAATAGAGGTGCTATCAACACTTCCCCAGTAACCTGGGGGACAAATGAATTTCCCAAAGTTCCTTTGGGTTCCAAATAAAGTCAACCCAAAGTGGCAATCATTTCCAAATTACCATTTCTTCCATGGGCAGCTTTGACTGGATGGGAATAGCAGACCATTCCAAGAGGTGACACAATTTCATTTGTCGTCAAGCAGTTCCCTAAAAGCGGAGAATCGCACTCCAACCTCTGAATATTTATTTCTGTAGGTATTTATGCAGCCCTTGCTCTTATTCAAATGCCAAAGCAACTGGCCTTTGGTCAGGCTGTCCACGTTCCCTGTGGTATCCTCCGCCTCACTCTCGAAGTCTAACAGTAGATGGAACTTCCAAAGACCAGCTGGTTTAAAGACTCTAGAAGAGGCTCAAGGCAGAAACTCTTTTAAAGGTGGCCAGAACAGCGACTGTTTCACTGGACTTTGAAACAGGGATTCCAGTAACGGAACCTGGAGTTAGAGCTTCTGGGCAAAGGTCTACATGTCAGTTGGCTGCAGACAGAGACACACCATAATTTCCGTACATTTTAGAGAATCCTTCGCATCGGGTTCTCTCTGTCCCATCACAGTGCCCATGTTTTGAATCTCACTCATTCAATCGTATTTATTGAGCACTTACTGTGTGCAGAGCACTGCAATAAGCGCTTGGGAAAGTACAAATAACAATATAACGAACACATTCCCTGCCTACAATGGGTTTATGGTCTTAGCCGACACTGTGTAGATGTAGGGGCTAGGTCTCAACAACACCTGATCTAATCTGCGAGGAAAAAAGAAATCAAAATAGAATTCTGAGAGCCTGGTTTCCCCATCACGTACTGATTTTTAATAACAGAAAATTTAAATTCTTATAATGTATGAGAAGCAGCGTGGCTCAGTGGGAAGAACCCGGACTTGGGAGTCAGAGGTCATGAGTCCGAATCCCGGCTCTGCCACTTGGCAGCAGTGTGACTGTGGGCAAGTCACTTCACTTCTCTGTGCCTCAATTCCCTCATCTGTAAAATGGGGATGAAGACTATGAGCCTCACATGGGCAACCTGATGACCCATATCTCACCCAGCACTTAGAACAGTGCTCTGCACAAAGTAAGTGTTTAACAGATACCAATATTATTATTATTGTTATAATGTACATTTTAAAGCTCCTCTACCAAGTGGTGCAAGATCATCATCATCCACAGTATTTACTGATCATTTACTGTGTGCACAGCACTGTACTAAGCACTTAGAAGAGTACATACACCAATTCAGCAATTGAGCCATTTGGCTTCAGTATCAACCACACTGATTAAGCGCTTACTATGGTGCAGTGCAATGTACTAAGCCCTTGGGAGAGGGCAATATAGTGGAGTTGGTAAACACGTTCCCTGCCCAGAACAAGCTTACAGTCTACAGAGGGAGACAGATGTTAATAGAAAGAAATTATGCATATCAACCTAAGTGCTGTGGGCCTGAGGGAAGGGGGAATAAATGGTGCAAATCCATGTGCAAAGGCAACACGGAGTGAGTGGGAGAGAAGGATAGAGGGGTTAGTCAGGGAAGTCCTCTTGGTGGAAATGTGCCTTCAGGAAGGCTTCGAAGGAGAAGAGAGTTATTGTCTCTCAGATCTGAGGAGGGAAGGTGTTCCTGACCAGAGGCAGGACGTGGGTGAGAGATCAGCAGTGAGATAGATGAAATCAAGGTTCATTGATTAGGTTGGCGGTAGAGGGGAGAAGGGTGCAGGCTGAGTTGCAGCAGAAAATCAGGGAGGTGAGGTAGGAGGGGGCAAGGTGATTGAGTGCTTTAAAGCCGTGGGTATGGATGGAGGAGAGAGAGGAGGAGGATGAGGACGGCTGGGAGGGAGTGAAGAACAAATGGATCTTGTAAAGGGGAAAATAGTTTTGGAAGATACTGTCACTGGAATGTAGTTACAACAGCTTCTAAAGATGTTCAGGAAGTAATTGAAGAACCCAGGAAACATCACTCAGTAAACCTACATGCCAATGTTTTCATTTCAAATCTAAATTTAAAGAATTATAAATGCTTACCAAATAGTTAACCTAGAACCTCGCCACTTGTCCCGTTGCCAGGCGAGTCTTAATAGGTGCTGTCAATATATAATACCCACCCAGGTAGAGCTTTTCTTTTGCAGTGAGTTCAATGGTAAGAAATCTCACCATTGAAAAGGGCCACATTCTTCGATCTCATCTCTCAAATCTGGTTCACATGGCACTTTACAATTGACATTGAGCCCAGGGGTTCTAGATTGAGCCTTTACTCAGTAAAAATGATTCAAAAATAGAAATTTGCTGGTTTTATCAGCAATTATCAAGTAAATGAGCCAATCCCTCCTGGAGTGGAATATTACAAAGGGTTCTAAGATCCCCATCATATTAAACTACAAGTCGAAGTATTTAAAGGGGTCCATATTTGACGAAGAAGATGCTCTATCAAAGCCAATGTCATCTCTCCCACTGTTCAGAACTCAGAATTTTGCTACTCTTAATTCATAGAAATTAAGTTTTCCCTAGTAAAATGGCATAAACAAGTAATTTATATGTGTGTGCTTGCAATCAAATGAGAATTTGAAATTTTTAAAGTTTCACTCTTCAAATATTTCATATTAAACCCATCAAGCTGTTGGAAGCCATTTATTATAACACTGGTTCACCTACCTACTCAAGACTGTGCAGAGTACTGATTGGCAACAGTACAGCATATTTTTTTTAATGGCATTTGTTAATTGCTTACTATGTGCCAAGTACTGTACCAAGTGCTGGAATAGATAGATACAAGCTCATCAGGTTGGACGCAGTCCATGTCCCACATGGGGCTCATTTACAGATGAGGGAACTGAGGCCCAGAGAAGTGAAGCCACTTGCCCAAGGGCACCCAGCAGACAAGTGATAGAGCCAGGTTTAGAACCCAGGTCCTCTGTCTCCTAGGTCCATGCTGCTTTTCTTCCTATACTACAGGCTACTCCTTTGAGTAAAAGAGTCTGTTAGCTACCCCTGCCCTAAGCAAAAAGGCATCAGCAGTGCCTACTAATTTTAGGCTATATTATTATTATTGTTATATTTGTTAAGAGCTTACTATGTACTGTACTAGGAGCTAGGGTAGATACAAGCAAATGAGGCTGGACACAATCCATGTACCACACGGGGCTCACAGTCTCAATCCCCTTTTTACAGATGAGGTTACTGAGGCCCTGAGAAGTGAAGTGACTTGCCCGGGGTCACCCAGCAGACAAGTGGCAGATCCAGGATTAGAACCTATAACCTTCTGACTCCCAGGCCCGGGCTCCCTCCCCTCTGCCAGGTTGCTTTTCATGTTCACAGTATGGTGCAAAGAACGAGTTAAGTTTTGTGTTCAAAGACAATCACGCCATCCAGTGCCCCGGCCACGAGCGCTGGGCTCTTACTCTCTGAGTTTTCATGCAGGGTTAGCAGTAACTGCCTGAAGATTGGTGAGTGACAAGCAGTACTTGTTTGAGTCCTACGAGGACGGTCCCTCCCATTAAAGAAAAGATGGCCAAAAGGCACGGGAAAACTCACCGCGCTGCGGTCACTCAGGGGCTCAGCTGGCTTGGAGGGATCCAGAGCAAAGATGGTGAACTCAGAAAGAAAAGCAAGCTCTGCTATCATCCCAGCTAGGAGCTGTCTCATTCACTACAATAAACTGGGAGGGGGTGGATGAAAAGAAAACAGACAACTTAAACACATTTTGCAAGTTGTTAGCTCTCCCTTTTGAAGGCTCTAACCCGGTCCTTCTCAGGTATTTTTGGAGGGAGAGAAATAATGATAATAAGAATAGTACTGAGAAGCAGCGTGGCTCAGTGGAAAGAGCCCGGGCTTGGGAGTCAGAGGTCATGAGTTCTAATCCTGGCTCCACCGCTTGTCAGCTGTGTAACTTTGGGCAAGTCACTTAGCTTCTCTGGGCCTCAGTGACCTCATCTGAAAATACGGATGAAGACTGCAAGCCCCATGTGGGACAACCTGATCACCTTGTATCCCCCCAGTGCTTAGAACAGTGCTTTGCACATAGTAAGCGCTTAACAAATACCTCCATTATTATTATTATCACTTGTTCAGCACTTACTGTGTGCCAGCACTGTTCTAAGTGCTGGAGGGGCTACAAGTTCATCAGGTTGGACACAGTTCCTATCTCACATGGCTCTCCCACTCTTAGCCCCATTTTGCAGGTGAGGTAACTGAGGCCCAGAGAAGTGCAATGACTTGTCCAAGGTCACACAGCCGACAGGTGCCAGAAAGGGGATTAGAACACAGGTCCTTCTGACCCCCAGGCCCAGGCTCTATCCACTAAGCCACACTGCTTCTCACAAGACTGAAGTAGAGGAGAAAGGGTGATATAAATGAGCAAAAAGTTCAGTGTCAGGGCTCAGCCCTTCCAGGACAGTAATTACTTAAAAGACAAGAAAGGTTTTCCAGTCCCCTTTCTCAAATGAGGATGATAAACAAACAAACAAATGAAAACCCTAGAGAGGAAGGACACAACACAGTTCGCATGGCCACTGAAGAAGTTAGAGAAAACAATTTACGATACGGTAGATTGGGCAATAAGAAGATCACACATTGAAAGTGTCCAAAATATTTTATCTAGATTTTTTAAAAGAATAGGAAGAAAAGAGTCACAAGAATTGCTCCGTCACTCATTTTTTTATAATAATAATAACTGTGATGATGGTATTTGTTAAGCTCTTATTATGTGCCACGTACTGTTCTAAGCGCTGCGGTAGATCAGGTTGTCCTATGTAGGGCTCAGTCTTAATCCCTATTTACAGATGAGGTAACTGAGGCACAGAGGAGTGAAGTAACATAACCAAGGCAGAGGTGAAGTGATCTGCCGAAGGTCACGCAGCAATAATAATAATAATGTTGGTATTTGTTAAGTGCTTACTATGTGCAGAGCACTGTTCTAAGCGCTGGGGTAAACACAGGGGAATCAGGTTGTCCCACGTGGGGCTCACAGTCTTAATCCCCATTTTACAGATGAGGGAACTGAGGCACAGAGAAGTGAAGTGACTTGCCCACAGTCACACAGCTGACAAGTGGCAGAGCTGGGATTTGAACTCATGAGCCCTGACTCCAAAGCCCATGCTCTTTCCACTACGCCACGCAGCAAGACAGGGTGCGGAGCCAGGATTAGAACCCAGGTCCTTATGACTACCAGGCCCATGCTCTATCCAATAGACCTCACTGCTGGTTCGGAAGGTGGAGGCAGATTTATCCCAGAAGTTCATGGGCTCAGCCAGTGGAGACCAGGACTTGTTTTACGATCAACTGTCCTGCCACATGTACTTAACTCGCATCTGGGAAGCAGCTTGGCCTAGTGGGAAAAGCATGGACCTGGAAGTCAGAGGATCCATGCTCTAATATCGGCTCTGATGATTACTTGCTGTTTGACCTTGGGCAATTCACTTCACTTTTCTATGCCTCACTTTCATTAATGGTAAAATGGGGATGAAATACCTGTTCTCCCTCCTCCTTAATCTGTTAGCCCCATGCAGGACAGGGACTGTTTCTTACTGAATTAATCTGTACCTACCCCAGCACTTGGAACAATGTTTGGCACATAGGAAACGTTTAATGAAGACCACTAAAAAAATCTAGGAAGGATGAGACTTATCAACCTGTGGGCTTCTATATTCTACAGATATGGAACACTGGGAAAGAGCCTGGCTGCCTTCCCTAGCCAGACCATCCAGGAAAATCATCCCAGCACTCACCATGCCAAGGCCCATAGATGAGCGGCGAGAGCCAGATGAGATGGTCAGCCCAGGCTATCAGGGAGCACTCTGACCGTGCAGGGTCACAAAGAAGGGATGTGCCGAGAGAATCTTGGGCCGTCAGACTTTGACATCCACAACAGGAAGAGGGGAAATCCTTTTTTTAAAAAAAACAATTCTGATGCATTTGATAGTGGTTTATAATCATCTATGTTGCCTCATACCCAAAAATTTAAAAATCTCCTCACAACTGGCTTCAATGTTGTCCATCATGTGACCACTTTACCTATCTGCTCTCTCCACCCAAAATTATTCTACCTTCTGTATTCATTCCTCCCAAGCCAAACTTCTACCTGCATTTTCTTCTCGACTCAGCGCTTATATATATATCTATAAATTAGCTATTATAAATCATTTTTATATTTTAATTTCTGTCTGGGGAGTAATGTCTAGACTGTAAATTCCTTGTGGGCAGGGAGCTTGTCTACCAACTCTGTTGTATTATAGTCTTCCAAGCACTTAATACAGTGCTCTGCACCCAGTAGGTACTCAATACATAACAGTGATGATGATGATGATGATGATGATGATGATGATGATGATAAGCAAATCCTAGTTATGTGGTGGTCAGTCCTGTGCCCTTCTTAATTTATAACCAATTACTCTCTGGAATATTTCCTGGGGGTGGTGTCCAGATATACTTGTAAACTTTATTTGTCTATTTATTTTAGTATAAGCAGTCTAATGTCATTCCAAAGGACTATGAATCCAGGTAGCCACCTGTTTTCTACCTCCAATTTCAGAAAGCTTCCAGGGCAAGTTCAATTACAGACTCAAATAACTTCTCAGGTTATTATCCACTTAAGCATTCCTGTCGCAGATGTATGGACATTTCTAGCTTGGGCTTCAGTCGTGTGCAGAACACTGGAATAAGTGCTTGGGAGAGTACAGTTCAACAGAACTAGCAGACACATTCCCTCCAATAAACAGTTTAAAGTCTAGAGGTGGAAGCAGACATTAATATGAATAAATATGTAATTGATAATATATAATTTAAAATATGTACATAAAGTGTTCTCGGACTGGGGAGAATATTGTGTCCATAGGTCATAGAATGAGGAGCATAGACAATCATAATAATAATTATGGTATTTGTTAAGCGCTTACTATGTGCCAAGCACTGTACTAAGCACTGGGGTAGATACAAGCAAATCAGATTGGACCCAGTCCCTGCCCCAAATGGAACTCACAGTCTCAATCCCCATTTTCCAGATGAGATAACTGAGGTCCAGAAGTGACTTGCCCAAGGTTACACAACAGACACGTGGCAGAGCCGGAATTAGAACCCATGACCTTCTGACTCCCAGGCCCGTGCTCAATCATGCACCCCCTCAGATTGTTTTTCTCCAAATTCTTCATATAGAAGATGCTTCATCCCTCTGATCATCTCTGTGTCTTCTGCTGCCCTACTTTGTTCTCTCAGATTCAGTGACCAGAACTCCATGAAATGTTCCAAGTGCAGATGTACCATGGGTCTAAATAGCAAAACTATGATTTCTCTTTTTTCCAATCCACTTCCTGAGAATACCCAGGCTACAGAAGGCTATTTTACCTGCTTTCACACCTCAACTCCCTCACTGCCATTTTCAACTTCTCACTCTCCAGTGACTCCCATCGGTCTTCAAAGCACACACAAGCCTGCCCAATTTTTTTAAAAGTCACTTATTGATCCCGTGTTCCCCTGCAGCTACTGCCCTCTCTCCCTGCTCTCCTTCACATTCAATCTTCTGCCCTCTGCCATAGTCACCTCTCCACCAACTCTCTTTTAAACCTCTGCAGTCTCGGTTTTAACCCCTTCACTCCACTAAGACTAGTCTCTCCAAGGGTTCCAATGGTCTCTTTAGAGCCAAGTCCAAAAGATTATAAACCATCTTGGTCGACCTCAATCCCTCTGGTGTTTTCAACACCAAGGATCACTCCCTCCTGCTCGAAACACTAACAGGACTCCGCTTTGCTGATACAATACTCTCCTGGTTCTTGTCCTACCTCTCTGACTGCTTCTTTTCAGTTTTATTTGCTGACTTCTCCTCTGTCTCCCATCCTCTTACTGTAGCTGACCTCCAAGGTGTTGTGCTGGGCACCACACTCTCCTCGTTTTACACTCATCCTCTGGGAGAACTCATCCACTCACATAGCTTCAGCTATGACCTCTTTGTAGGTGACTCCCAAATCTATCTTTATAGCTCTTCTCATCTGTCTGGAAGTCTTCATTCATTCATTCAATAGCATTTATTGAGCGCTTACTATGTGCCGAGCACTGTACTAAGCACTTGGAATGTACAAATCGGTAACAGTAGAGACAGTCCCTGCCCTTTGACGGGCTTACAGTCTAATCGGGGGAGACAGACAGACAAAAACAATAGCAATGAATAGATACAAGGGGATGAACATCTCATTAAAACGGTAGCAAATAAATAGAATCAAGGTGATGTACATCTCATTAATAAAATAAATGGGGTAATGAAAATATATGCAGTTGAGCGGACGAGTACAGTGCTGAGGAGAGGGGAAGGGAGAGGGGAAGGAGCAGAGGGAAATGGGGAAAACGAGGGCTTAGCTGAGGAGAGGTGAAGGAGGGAGGTAGAGGGGGAGCAGAGGGAAAAGGGGGAGCTCAGTCTGGGAAGGACTCTTGGAGGAGGTGAGCTTTAAGTAGGGTTTTGAAGAGGGGAAGAGAATTAGTTTGGCAGAGGTGAGGAGAGAGGGCATACCAGGACCACGGGAGGACGTGGCCCAGCGGTCGTCGGCGGGATAGGAGAGAACGGGGGACGGTGAGGAGGTGGGCGGCAGAGGAGCAGAGCATGCGGGGTGGGCAGTAGAAAGAGAGAAGGGAGGAGAGGTAGGAAGGAGCAAGGTGATGGAGAGCCTTGAAGCCTAGAATGAGGAGTTTTTGTTTGGAGCGGTAGTTGATAGGGAACCACTGGAGGTTTTTAAGAAGGGGAGTGACATGCCCAGAGCGTTTCTGCAGGAAGATGAGCCGGGCAGCGGAATGAAGAATAGACTGGAGCGGGGAGAGACAGGAGGAAGGGAGATCAGAGAGAAGGCTGACACAATAATCCAGCTGGGATATTATGAGAGCCTGTACCAGTAAAATAGCCGTTTGGGTGGAGAGGAAAGGGCTGATCTTGGCGATATTATAAAGGTGAGACCGGCAGGTCTTGGTGACGGATCGGATGTGTGGGGTGAACGAGAGAGCAGAGTCAAAGATGATACCGAGGTTGCGGGCCTGAGAGACGGGAAGGATGGTTGTACCATCCACGGTGATAGGGAAGTCAGGAACAGGACAGGGCTTGGGAGGGAAGATGAGGAGCTCAGTTTTGGTCAGGTTGAGTTTTAGGTGGCGGGCAGACATCCAGGTAGAGACGTCTTGGAGACAGGAGGAGATACGAGCCTGAAGGGAGGGGGAGAGGACTGGGGCAGAGATGTAGATCTGTGTGTCATCTGCATAGAGATGACAGTTGAAGCCATGAGAGCGGATGAGTTGACCGAGGGAGTGAGTGTATATGGAGAACAGAAGAGGGCCAAGAACTGCCCCTTGAGGAACCCCAACAGTTAGAGGATGGGAGGGGGAGGAGGAGCCTGCAAAGGAGACCGAGAATGACCAGCCAGAGAGATAAGAGGAGAACCGGGAGAGGACGGAGTCCGTGAAGCCGAGGTGAGATAAGGTGTGGAGGAGAAGGAGATGGTCAACAGTGTCAAAGGCAGGTAAAGAGTGAGAAGTATGCAGGTGCATGCATACTTACCCGGAAACAAATGACTTTACTTCTCTGCAGGAAAAGAAATACATAGTGGTCCTAAGACTTACCCCTGTGCAGACATTCACATACTTACACAGAAGTCCTGGCTCTGCCACTGTCTGATGTGAGACTCACTCCCTTCATTCGTCTCCCCTCCCGGCCCATCAGCACTTGTGTCCATATCTGTCATTTATTTATAGTAATGTCGGTTTCCCCATTTCTATACTGTAATCTCATTGTGGACAGGGAGTGAGTCTGTTTTTGGTTGTATTATACTCTCCCAAGTGCTTAGTACAGTGCTCTGCACACAGTAAGTGCTCGATAGATTCAATTGAAGGAATGAATGAAGTTACTTAATTGCTCCATGCCTCAGTGATTTCTTGTTTCTAAAGTGGGGTAAAGTCTGTGAGCCCATGTCTAATATCTATCCCAGTGCTTAGCAAATATCCTGTTAAAACAAGGGAGATATTATTTTTTTCTTTGTATGCACAAAGTATGTTCACACCCATAAACATATGGAGCATTTTTTTTAGTGCTATGCGAACAAAGATATACACTGAGGAAACACGTGTACTTTTACACACATTTCACTTTATTCAGATGCTTATATACACCATCTTATTTACACATCACGGTACTTATTTCTAGACATGTGCACACACACATTTTCTTTACAGACTAACCTGCAGGTTAGAACCGACAGCCTCCGAATTCAGAGACTGAAGACTTACCTCTGCTCCACATCTACTGCCTTGACCGCTTCTCCCTAAGAGAAAACCTGTGGTATTTAGGGGTTTTCTTTCCCCCTGCTTTGAATTTATCCTCCGCTTGAAATTGTGTGAATGAGACCCTTCCCTTGTGAGGCCTGCTGTAGCCTAGAGAGAAGGTAATGGTTTGGAGGCTTGGGTTCTTATCTATGCTTCAGTCTTAGAACTGTAAAAAAGATTCTGATCTCCCAAGTAGGATTAGAACTCACGACACCGAGATGCTGAGGCAAAAGGTTTTAGCCTTACCCCATTGGTAACCTCCAAAATTTTGTTTTATTTTTACTTTACTTTTAATGAAGCTAATTAAGAACAGCTGAAATCAATGAAGACTTAGACCGTAAGGTTTATTAAGATTGATAGGCAGGCAGTCTCTTCTCTGCTCTTTGAGAGTTGCCAGTTAAGGCTGAAAGGACCCTAAATGGCAACCAGCTAGCCCCTTTGGGCCCTGGAGGGCAGGGATGGTGGCTACTAACTCTAGTGGACTCTTTCAGTTGCTTAATATGGTGCTTGATACAGAGTAAGTGTTCAGTAAGTATGGTTGATCGATTGACTTTTGATGGACTGAAGGCTGGCCCTTAATAAGAATAATGATATATGTTAAGCACAAACTATACTCCAGGCACTGCTGCTGCTGTTTGCCAAAGGATAAACACTGCTTCCAGCTTAAAGGCCACCTCCGCTGTTGCAACTGCTTTGGTTTCCCTGGTAAAAGTCTGTAGCCCTTTTTTATGGTATTTGTTAAGCACTTACTGGCAGGCACTGTACTAAGTGCTGGGGTAGATACCATAAGAATATTACTATTATCATTGTTATTATTATTCTTAGTGTAAAGTCTAGAGGCTATCCCTTGATTCTACATTTTCTTCCTCACAATTTCCAGCTGTCAGCAGAGACATCTTTAATGACATCTCCAAGTCATGAGCAGTTTTGTGGCATTGATTTACAATACAGGCTTAGCTCTTTATTTTCCAAGGTCAGGTTCACACAGTGTTTTAATTTTCTATTTTCTTCTTCGTCTTCTTTGGATTCCATGGTCTCTGAACCCTCCTAGAAGACACATTCATCCTAAATTGACCTGGTTTATTCAGAGGTAAATCTTCAACCACTTGGACAATAGGCAGTGAGCTGTCACTGCTCAGAACTGAGGTACATCCTGGGTGCTTTTCATCTGAAGGGACGCGGAAGATGCTGTGATGAACTTGAGGTGGGTTTTGGCACGTTCAGTGAATAAAGGCTGAACACTGCTGTTTAGTCTGCTAATAAGAATAATAATAATAATTGTAGTATTTGTTAAGCGCTTACCAAACACCATTCTAAGCACAGGAGTAGATACAAGGTAATGAGGCTGGACATAGAGTCAGTCCCACACGGAGCTCACAGTCTTAATCTTCGTTTTACAGATGAGGTAACTGAGGCACAGAGAAGGGCAGTGAGCAGACAAGTGGCATCTTGGTCCATCCTCTGCACGCTAAAACTGGAAACCTGTTCTATGGTGAGTCCTGAGAGGCCTTGGGTGACATATCTCAACCCCAAGGCATTCTAGGAGGGGAGAACAGAGAACCCGACAGCAGACCTTCTATGTGGTCTCAGGTGCGTCACAGGCCCCTAGACAAGGTGGCCAGGAGAATGACCATTTGTCCAATCTGACCCCTAACCTAATTGGATTCACAGCCGACCCGGCCAATATGGTACAGGTCAATAATGAACGGCTTCCTGTCCACCATTTTTATTTTCCATGCCCAGCATCCCTCCACTCATTTAACCTGAATACTGAGTTCCATGGCTCAGAAGTGGTGCCCGTGCTTCCGTTGACTGGAGAGGGGAACACCACTGGAGAAATGTGCAAGATTCAGGTGGACTTCCAAGAAGCAGTGTGGCCTTGTGGAAACAGCCCAGGCCTGGGAGTCAAAAGACCTGAGTTCCAAACCAGAGTCCGCCAAATGCCCGCTGGGTGACCTTGGGCAAGCCACTCCACTTTTCTGGGCCTTGGTACTCCTGTTCTCCCTCCTATTTAGACTGTGAGTTCCAAAGGAGATAAACAGGGACAGTGTCCAAACCAATTCACTTGTATCTACCCCAGCACATAGAACGATGGTGACCACATAATAAGCGCTTAACAAAAGCGTAAAAAAAAGTGAGCCATGTGACACCTCAGGCATCAGCGCTTAATACAGTACTTGGTATATAGTAAGTGCTTAACAAATATCTATGAGTGGCAACCCTAGTGGCCAGCTTTAAAGCTGACCTGCCCTTCCTTCTTGTCTCCTCTGCCCCCCCACCCCTTCCCTGCCATTTTCCCTGGCTCCTGGGTTAAGAGCCCCCCAAAGTTGGCCTCCTCTACGTACTTCTTACACCAACAGTCCTCTCCCAGAAACTGAACTGGACAGAAGCAGTGAGGAGAGAAGCACGCGACCTAATGGAAAGGGTCCAGGCCTGGAAGTCAGAGGACTTGGGTTCCAATTCTAGCTCCACTGCCCACTTCTGTGTGACCCTGGGCAAGTTGCTTCACTTCTCTGGACCTGAGTCCCAAGTTGCTTCACTTCTCTGGGCCTGAGTCACCTCATCTGTAAAATGGGGGATCAAGTGTGAGCGCTCTGTAGGACAGAGACCTTGCCCAACCCGACTGTCCTGTGTCCACCACGGCACCCAGCACAGAGCCTGGTACATAGGAAGCATTTAACAAATTCCATTAAAAAGGGAACAAAAAACCAAAAGGAGAGGCAGAGTGGAGGGGGCAGCGGGGCTTGGGGACTGGGGAGGCCTCAGGGAAGAGCTTGAGTTCATTCCTTCAGTCACTGATTGATTCATTCATTCTTATTTATTGAATAGCCCCCTGATTACAAAACAGTGTACTAAGATTTGGGAAAGCGCTAGATGAGAATTAGACCTGGTCTTCAAGGAGTATTTGAATGAGATGCACCTGTTTATGTTTTTCCAGATCCTTTCAATACTGAGCAGCTGCAAATCCCCTTCTCCTTAATAGCCTCTGCCTCTTCTTTTCCTGATCTTTCAGCCCTACCTCTAGAAACCCAATCTTTCCACTAGGTACCCTTCAATAGGGCAAGTGGCACTGCCCTTTAAAGAATCAGAGGCTTCTCAGCCTTTCCATACCCTATAGAGAGCCCATGATTCTGGTCGAATTCTGAGAAGCCGTGTGGCCTTGGAAAGAGCTTGGGTCTGGGAGTCAAAGGACCTGAATTCCAATCCCAGCTCTGCCAAACACCTGTTGTGTGGCAAGCCACTCTACTTCTCTAAGCTTCGGTTTTTCTGTTCTCCCTCCTACTTAGACTGTGAGGCCCTTACGGCATAGAGCTTGGGTCTGACCTAATTCACTTTTTATCTACCCCAGCACTTAGCAAGATGTTGAGCACATAGTAAGCACTTAACAAATAACATTAAAAAAAGTGTTCTGTGGGACATGTGACACCCAGGCATCAGTTCTTAGTACAGAGCTTGGCACATAGTAAGCTTTTAACAAATATCATTATTATTATTGGTCAAAGATCTGAAAGACCCATCATTGGCCTTCCTACTGACCAGACTTAAAGCTGACCTGTCCTTCCTACCTGTCTTTCCTCTGGCTCCCTGCCTTTTCCCTCCTCTCTCCCCAGGCTCCTGGATAAAGAGTCCCCCAGTGTTGGCCTCCTCTACCTACTTCTTACACCAACAGGCCTTCCCTGGAAGCTGAACGGTACAGAAGCTGGGGGGAGAGAAGCAGCGTGGCCTAGTGGGAAGGCCCAGGCGTCAGAGGACCTGGGTTCCAACTCCGATTCCACCACCCGTCTGCTGCGTGACTCTGGGCAAGTTGCTTCACTTTTCTGGACCTCAATCACCTCATTTGTAAAATAGGGGGATTTTAGATTGTGAGCCCACTTTTGGGCAGGGACTGTCTCTACCTTGCCAAAATGTACGTTCCAAGCACTTAGTACAGTGCTCTGCACACAATAAGCACTCAATAAATACAATTGAATGAATGAATGAATGCGGGACAGGGACCGTGTCCAACCCGACTATCTTGTATTCACCGTGGCGCCCACACAGTGGCTGGCACATAGAAAGCACTTAGTTATCATTAGAAAGGAAACAAAAAACGAAAGAAGGGAGTGGAGGGGACAGTGGGGACTGGGGAGGCCTCAGTGAAGAGCTTGTGTTGATTGATTGATTGATTAATTAATTCATTCTTATTTATTGACTATCCTTCTGGGTGCAAAGCACTGTATTAAACTCTGGGAAAGCCTTGGATGAGAATGAGACCCCATCCTCAAGGAGTAAATGAATGGGTTGCAGGTGTGTATAATTAAGGCTGTTTTTCCAGATCCTTTTAATGATAGGCAGGTGCAAATCTCCTTCTCCTTAATAGCCTTCTGTCTCCTCCTTCTCGTATTACAGCCCCACCCCCTAGAAACCCGCTCTCTCCATTAGGTGCCCTACAGTGGAGCAAGTGGCAGTGCTCCTTTAAAGCCCCAGAGGCTTGTGTGCTTTTCTTTTTCTTAAGTAGGGTCAGTGGGCTGTAGTTGCCATAGGTTGTGGAGAGGAGATGTAGTGTGTTTGTCTGGGGGTTTGGGGAGTAGTGCCTGAGTTGCTCCCTTTGGTTAACTTATTTTTTGTTCAGCTGGGGTAGTTGATGACTTGGTAGTTGATGTTTTGGATTAAGAGTCCCCCCAAAGTTGGCTTTCTTTGCCTACTTCTTATGCCAATGGCCCTGGTGGGGCTGAGAGGGTCAGGGCAAATGGTTTGGCTTTCATGGGTCAGGAATGTCTTGATGCTTTTGGGGGCTTAGTATATGCCAAGCATTATTCTAAGTGCTGGTGGTGATACTAGGTAATCAGGTTGAACACACTCCTTGTCCCATGGGTCTCATTCTTAATCCACTTCTTTACAAATGAGGTGATGGGGGCACAGAGAGGTAAAGTGACTTGTCCAAGATCACCCAGCAGGCAAGTGTCAGAGTTGGGATTAGAACACAAGACCTTCTGACTCTGAGAATGAGTCCTATATTAATGAGATGTTGGTAGTGGAGTGGGCTGATGGTGGTAAGGAGAATGTATTTGATATTATTGACTTGTCCATACTGTTGATGTGATGATGGTATTGGTTAAGTACTTACTGTATGTTCCGAGTGTTTGAGTAGGTACAAGATAATCAGATTGGACTCTGTGTGTGGTTAATGGTGCCTGTAGCCCAGTTTCTGATGTGGCTACAGTATTCATGCCCTAGAGGGGCAGGGAATGCCACAGACAATAAAGGTTTTGGTTTTGCTGACTGGGAGATGAGTCTGGGATCTAGGAAGTGAAGTGTCTGATTTGGGACAAAAAAATCTCTAGAGAGGAGGATTTTGAGGGGTTGTGATGCTATGAAGTCTGTTTTTAGGGGGAATGATTGGTGCTCAGGGTTTTGGTGGGGGGGGGAGAAAGGGATGGGGCAGAAACGATGGGGTGCATGGGGGTGCATGCTCACTGTCTGTCTGTGTCTTTGTGTGTCTTTATGTGTCTCTCTGTGTGTCTGTCAGTGAGCCCTCTACCTGTGCTCTTGCTAGTCCCCAGTGAGCTAGTATTTCCCACTCAACCATAAAGTTGTCAAAGCCAGCAGTCTTATCCAACCTCAACAAATGCTCATGCCTCTGGAATGTGCTAGAAGGTGAGGGACTGTTTCTGCAAGACTTGTGCCACCCCCACCTCCCCAATTATTTAAAAGGAGGTGCACTTCCAACCCCCACCGACTGGAAACCTCCTCCCTACCATCCTCGCTAGATTCAGAGTTGTGGGTCAGTTCTGGAAGTGCGTCAGTATCGGAGAGTCAGATTGTAAGCCCTCTGGGGCAGGAATCAAGACCCGCCGATGGGAGAGGGGTGGCGTGGTGGTACTGTCACGTGCCCCTCGAGGGCAGGATTGCGCCAACCTCCGCTGGTTGTCTGAGGACTCTTTTTGGGCTTCCCAATTCCTGTACCCCAAGATATGTTGCCTATTTCCCCCACCCCCCCCGTGGGACTCGAGCCCCTCAGAAGCCCAACAATGAGTTGGGGTTCAGTAGCCACCCAGTGGAGTAGACTGTAAACCCGTTGTGGGCAGGCAATGTCTGTTGTGCTCTCCCAAGTGCTTATTTAGTGCTCTGAGCTCAAATACGCCGCACTGAGCCAGAACACCACAAACACAAGTGCTGCCGTAGTAGCAGAAGCTGAGTCACCGTTAGTATTCGCCGAGTACTTGGCTGCAAAGCATCCTACTGAGCGCCTGGGAGACTGAGTTACCAAGTGCAAATCTCTCCTTGAGGTGGAATCTAGTCTACGGAATATTTCCAAATGACTCGTCGTGGTTCCTACTTAAATGGGCATAACACTCATATTACCATCTGTCTTTCCCACTAGACTATAAGCTCATAATAGGCAGGGACTTTGGTTATATCTTGTTCTGCAGTGCCGGGGAAATATAACTGACCCAAGTGGGTGTCCTTAGCAACCGAGCCCTCTCACCCCCGTCCTGCTCTTAGTACAGTGCTCTGTCAAATAGTGTTTGATAAAGACTCTTGCTATATTAATGCAACACTGCCACTCTTCATTCTGTGTATTGATTGACTTTCTTTTTGGTCTACTCATACCACCGATTCAAGCTTATCATAGGTTCACCATGTTCAATTTGGTGTACTGATCTTGTTTAGGCCCTTCTACCAGTGAGTAAATCAATTTTAATGTCTTTCATGTAGACTGGAAGCTTCTTGAGAGCAGAGGCCACGTGTGCTATGTAATGCTGAACTCTGAAGCATTTGCACCACGTCGTTCCAAAGTCGATGCTTCCCCTTCTAGACTGTGAGCCTGTTGTGGGTAGGTCATATATGTTAAAGCATCTATTGTACTATGCCAGGGTCTTAGCTGAGTGTTCTGCACACAATAAGAGCTCAAATACAATGGGCTGTCTGACTGACTGACTTAGGTTGTAAGCTCCCAGTGGGCAGGGGCTGTGTCTCCTAAATCTGACTTGCCAAAGAGGGTGCTTAAGGGATTGGGGTCTCACTCCAGTAGGGCCAAACTTGGGGGCAGGTGCCCCAGTCTCCTTCTACTGTTGGTGGAGTGGAAGAGGAGCAGGGGTGAAGGACCAGATTGGTACTGGGTAAGTGTTCAGGGTCTTGGCTGCCTGAGAGAAAAGGCAGAAGCCCAGTTTGTTTCTGCCCCCTGGAGAAGTCTCCCAGACAGGCCTGCTCACAGGTAAGACCCTGGGAAATTGGGGGTGCGTGGCTGTGTTGGGGAGGGGGTCTCCAGGGACTGAGACTCTATTGGGGGAAACCAGAGTGTGTGGGGTGTCCTGTTTTGGAGTGACAAAGCCAGCCAGAGCCTCCCCTGCAGGGGGTGTGAATGGCAGCTGCTCTGTTCTATATGAGGAGTCTTCCCTCCTTTCTCTCTTTGTCTCCTCTTTTTCTCACTCTCTGACCTTGGATGGGAATGAGCCTGCAGGGCACAGTCCAGCTGCAAATGGGGTTGGGCCTGGGCTGCAGCATCCTCTGCCACAAGCAGGGGGGCAGAGCGAGATTACCCTGAGACCTTACAAGGTTTATCCTTAGGGCCAAGGAAGGAGCCTGAGCCCCAGGTGCATCATGGGAGACCCAGCCCCCTGGCCCATCCCCGCTTCTCTAAGGACATCTTGGACTGGACAGGGCTGGACAGAATGGTGAGTTTTATGCCTTAAACTTGGGGCTATCTGAGTTCTGTTTCGAGCAAGTGGGAGGAATTGAGGAAACAATGCTCTTTATTGAGCACTGAAGTCTAGACTACTTTGCCAAGTGCTTTAGAGAGTATAGTGAAAGGAACCTTATTCCCCGCTGCACATACCCACATGATCCATTGCATCCATATAGTCCACAACCCAGAGCAGTGACCCAGTCGCTCTGGGCTCAGTAGTGACCCCTGACCAGGCTCCTACCCAACATACAACTTCCTGCTCCCCAGCTGGAAGCCTGGGCTCCCCATTGCCGACCCAACCGAGCCTTCCCCACCCCCAACTGTGACTGGCTGGCACTCACCATGTGCGGGCAGGGGCACACCTCTTCAGCCAACAGTCACATCCATCCCCAGGAAGCCACAGCGCAGCCCCGAACCGGACCACCAGGGCTCACGGACAGTGGAGGAAGGACCAGCTACTCACCGGTTGCTATGGACAGTGATAAATTGCGCCGGCCCCACTGAGAGGAAATTTGTTGACACGAGGCTGCTGCCCCCTGGCCACCCCCTTCCCGCCCCCTAGCCTGCAACTGTATCCCCTCCTTCCAGACAGTGCCATTTCCTTTGGGGGGGGGTTAAGGGTCAAACACTGCATCATGGATGCCAAATCAATCCCTTGCAACTCCAGGAGGGTATGGAGGTGTGTGCATGTGTGTGTGCCTCATGCGTGAGAGTGAGGGCCGGGACCAGAGCAGGGTCAGAGGGGCCGCCCCTCTTGGGCCGGGTAAAGGGTTATGGAAACAGGGGTCTAGAGTTTGGAGCTGGTACTCGGTGGGCGGATCCGAGCGGGTGTGAAGTCGCACCGGGGCCCTTAATTCTATAGTCAGTGCGACATCCTCCTAGCCTGTTCCGCCCTGTCGGAGTTTCCTGCCTAACTCAGGCTTCAAGAGTACAGACTCCCTTTCCTGTCCAGGGGGGTGCCCCTGGGGGAGCGGGGGTAGGGACAGGTTGAGTTAAGGGTCTGTGTGTGTCTGTCTGTGTGTATGTATGTATGTATATGTGACTACCCTGTGTCTTCCATCCCTCCTGGATGAGCAGAAAGAGGAGTGGAGAGGACTAATAGTAAATGCTAGAGTGGGAAGATGCAAAGTGGTTTTCCCCCATCCTACCAACAGAAATGGCACGGTCTGCTCCCTTCTCCCCCCTTCCCCTCCTCCTCCCATCTCTGTCCCCTTGGCAGCCTGGGATCTGTAAGCCCAAATGTCTCTGGAATAAAAGGTATACGTTCTTCATCACTCTTGAGCCACTGGCAATTGGCCCCGCTCCACAGAAGGGTTAGAATTAGAGGGAACCAGCTGTGTACTCAAAGCAAGTGGATTTCACCAGCTTCTAACTTGTAGAGTGACAACCTAGCACCCTCCCAACTTCCAGATCTCATTCCTTCTGGCTCACGCAGGCAGGGTAAGGGGTCTTGTGAGTTCAAGGAAGGGGCATGATGACACACTCTTTTTCTTCTTGCCTCTCCCCCTATCCAGCCTCAGGGTCTCTAGAGGAATGTGGCTCCCAGGGGCTGGAGGGTTTCAGATTTCTCCCTGCCCCTATCCACTCTGGTGGGCAGGGTTAGCGTGGACGGCAGGACCCTCTAGGCCCAAGAGAGAGGGAGGGGACAGCACGAGTTGGAGACGGGCAGGGGCTCAGATTGCAGGTTGTCCCAGGTTTCACTACCCAGCCAGTTTAGTGTATTAATCCATCATATTGGAGCGACTTAAGTGACTTGCTGTGTGACTTAGTGGTGTGCCTCAATCTCTCTGGGTCTCTGCTTCCCCTCCCCTTTTCTAATAATAACAAGCACAATAATTGTGGTATTAAGTGCTTAAGTGCCAGGATGTCCATCATTTATTTATATTCGTGTCTGTAGCCCCCTCTAGTCTGTAAACTCCTGGTGGGCAAGGAATGTGTCTACTAACTTGCTTTTTAATCTCAATAATAATAATAATGATTGTGGTATGTGTTAAGCAGTTAGCATGTCGGGCACTGCAGCAAGAGCTTGGTTAAAGACACAGCAACTGGGATTGGACACAGTTCCTGTCCCATACAGGGCACCTAGTCTCCATCCCCATTTAACAGATGAGGCAACTGAGGGCCAAAGAAGTTGTCATCTGCCTAAGATCACACAGTAGACAATTGGCAGAGTTGGGATTAACTGGGGTATTTACGTGCCCACAATGTGCCAGGCATTATGCGAACCGGTGGGAGAGGGGTAAGGGGAGAAACACAAGCGATTCAGGTTAGACACAGTCCCTTTTTCAGATGGGGCTCTCTGTTTTAACTGCCATTTTACCGATGAGAAATGACACAGGGAAGTGACTTGCCCAAGGTCACACAGCAGGGTTAGAGTTGGGATTAGAACCCCTGACCCGATTCCCAGGCCAGTGACAGGGAATTTTCACCAAGCACACACAGGGAATGGAGACAGGGAACAGGGAATTGAATCACCCTGAAACAGAGAGCTCAAAATACACAAGTACACACCCATGCAGAGATAGCGCTCAAGGGCACACGTGAGGGCATGGACTCTCACAAATGCACTTGTGCCTCAGATATCCTGCTTACCTGTAATTTTCTTTTACTATCTGCTTCTCCCACTAGCCTGTAAGATGCTCGAAGGCAGGGATCTTGTCTACCAGATCCGTTGAACTCTCCCAAGCGCTTGGTAAATTGGTCTGCGTAAAATTCATTTGTTAATTTTTATGGAGCGCTTAACTGTGAGCAGAGCACTTTATTAAGTGCTTGGAGGATACAATATGGTAATAAAGACAGATAATTCCTGCCCACCATGGGCTCATAGTGTGTGTGTGTGGGGGGGGGGGGCGGCATACATCCATACAAGCAAAAATACATCAATATATATATCAATAAAATATACATAAGTGCTGTGGGGAGAGGGGGGAAAGAGCAAAGTTGAGCCAGTCATGGTGATAAACAGGGGAGTAGGAGCTGAGGAAAAGTGGGGCTTACACTGGAAAGGCCTCTTGGAGGAGGTGCATCTTCAGTAGGGCTTTGAAGGGAGGAAGAGCAATTGGCAGATTTGAGGAGGGAGGCCCAAATCAATCAAGTGAATCCATCGGTCATTTTGAAGCATTTTGGGCCAGAGGTAGGATGTGGGCCAGGGGATGGACGACGAATCAGGGGAGATGGAGGCACGGGGGCAAGGTGTCGGAGAGCTTTAAAGCCAATAGTGAGGAGTGTTTTTTTGATATGGAGAAGGATAGGCAACCACTGAAGATTTTTGAGGAGGGGGATGACATGTCCAGAATGTTTCTGTAGAAAAATAAACCCTACTGTATAGTCTCCCATGTGGCTTCTTTGGCAAGGTCCAGTCTGTGGAGCCCAACCATCCTCCTCTGATTAACAAGGCAGGGGAAGGAGAGAGAGAACAAAAATCTGTTGAAAAACCAGCTGGCTCCCATCCCCACCTGCATAATGATAATTGTGGTGGCATTTATTAAATGCCCAGTATGTGCCCAACACTGTACCAAGTCCTAGGTAGATTCAAGATTATCAGGTTAGGTTCAGTCCCTGTCCCACATGGAACTCACAGTATAGGAACTCACAGAGAGGACAGATGGATCACCCCATTTTTCCCCTATTTTACCCTAACCTATTTCCCCTGGTCTAACCTTTACCCCTACACAAACGTTTTCTTCTGGCCTAACCTTTTCCCCTGACTTAACCTCTTCCCTTGGCTTAATCTCTTTCTCTGGTCTGATCTTTTTCCCTGGCCTAACCATTTTCCCTGGCCTAACCTTTTCCCCAACCAAACCTTTTCTCTTAGGCTACCCTTTTTTCCTAGCCAAACCTTTTCTCCTGGCCTAACCTTTTGTCCTGTTCTGACCTTTTCTCATGGCCAAACCTTTTCTCCTGGCCTGACCTTTTTCCCTTGCCTAACCTTTTTCCCTGGTCCGACCTTTTCCCCTAGCCAAACTTTTTCTCCAATCCTGACCTTTTTCCCTGGCCTAACCTTTTCCCCTAGCCAAAACCTTTCTCCTAGCCTGACCTTTTCCCTTAGCCAAACCTTTTCTCCTGGCCTGACCTTTTTCTCTGGCCTGACCTTTTTTCCTAGCCAAAGCTTTTCTCCAGGCCTGACCCTTTTCCCTAGCCAAACCTTTTCCCCTAGCAAAACCTTTTCTCCTGGCCTGACCTTTTCCCCTAGCCAAACATTTTTCCCTGGCCTAACCTTTTCCCCTAGCCAAACCTTTTTCCCTGGTCTAACCTTTTCCCCTCACCAAACCTTTTCTGCTGGCCTAAGCTTTCCCCTAGCCAAATCTTTTTTCCTAGTCTAAACTTTTCCCCTAGCCAAAACTTTATCCCTGGCCTAATCTTTATCCCTGGTCTGATCTTTTGCCCTAGGGGGTGCCTTACCCGTGCACCCCTAATCCTTTCCTTGCCATTACCACCCCCGTCCACCCTCCCTGTGCCCTGCTTTGGCCTTGCTGGTCTGGCCCCGAACCCTTTTTCAGAAAATAAGGGTTGATCAGTGCTGCTCCTTAGCTCCTCGGCTTTGAGGATCCTCTCTCTTCTCCTGTGGGCATACTCTACTGGCAGCTTTTCCCTCTGACTGAATGAACTGCGCGGCTACTCCCAGAGCTAAGGGTATGTGTGTGTCTGTGTGAATCCTGGAGGAAAGATGTGGGACGAGCCTGAGCCCCCCCCCGGGGAGATCAGGGGCCCGGGCTCTGGGCAGGCAGCGAGTCGTCTCCGATTGGCCTGGGACGGAGAAGAACCACCCCCAGGTGCCCCTTCCGAGGGAGGTGCTGGCCCCAGAGGAGACTCTCCCACTCCGCCCAGCATCGGCCTCACGGGGTCTGTCCCACGGGACGGGGAGGGGACTCTCTCCAGCCTGAGTGCGGTGGGGGCTTGGGGGGGGATGACAATGAGGTGTAGGGGTGAGGTGGAAGGGGAAACCCAGGGAGTGTGGATGGGGAGCTCACTCTTGCCTTTCTCTTTCCCTCCCAGGCCAGAAACCCGGTGGGGCATGCCAGGGGTTCCCTGGCCATCTCTGGCTAACTGGAGGATGCTGCCCCTCCGCGGGTCCACCCCGTGCTTGACAGAAGCGAGTCGAGTGAGGAGCTGCACGTGAGTCATGGGGGAGAGGGGAGGCGGGGGGAGGGAGATGGGGGAGGACCATCGGAGTAGCCCTCATCGTCACCAGGGAAGGCTCCCGGACTGAGCTACTGGACAGCCAGTCCCTGGAGGAAAAGGCCTCCTCTTGTCTTCCCCCAGAGCAGCAGGAGTAAGGGGAGGATTCTTCTCGGGAGCCTTCCAGAGAGGACAGACTGGTCACCCTATTTTTCCCCTAATTTTCCCTAACCTTTTCTCCTGGTCTGACCTTTTTCCCTGGTCTGACCTCTTCACCTAGTGAATCCATTCATTCATTCATTCAATAGTATTTATTGAGCGCTTACTATGTGCAGAGCACTGTACTAAGCGCTTGGGATGAACAAGTCGGCAACAGATAGAGACAGTCCCTGCCGTTTGACGGGCTTACAGTCTAATCGGGGGAGACGGACAGACGAGAACAATGGCACTAAACAGCGTCAAGGGGAAGAACATCTCGTAAAAACAATGGCAACTAAATAGAATCGAGGCGATGTACAATTCATTAACAAAATAAATAGGGTAACGAAAATATATACAGTTGAGCGGACGGGTACAGTGCTGTGGGGATGGGAAGGGAGAGGTGGAGGAGCAGAGGGAAAAGGGGAAAATGAGGCTTTAGCTGCGGAGAGGTAAAGGGGGATGGCAGAGGGAGTAGAGGGGGAAGAGGAGCTCAGTCTGGGAACGCCTCTTGGAGGAGGTGATTTTTAAGTAGGGTTTTGAAGAGGGAAAGAGAATCAGTTTGGCGGAGGTGAGGAGGGAGGGCGTTCCGGGACCGCGGGAGGACGTGACCCAGGGGTCAACGGCGGGATAGGCGAGACCGAGGGACGGTGAGGAGGTGGGCGGCAGAGGAGCGGAGCGTGCGGGGTGGGCGGTAGAAAGAGAGAAGGGAGGAGAGGTAGGAAGGGGCAAGGTGATGGAGAGCCTCGAAGCCTAGAGTGAGGAGTTTTTGTTTGGAGCGGAGGTCGATAGGCAACCACTGGAGTTGTTTAAGAAGGGGAGTGACATGTCCAGATCATTTCTGGGGGAAGATGAGCCGGGCAGCGGAGTGAAGAATAGACTGGAGCGGGGCGAGAGAGGAGGAAGGGAGGTCAGAGAGAAGGCTGACACAGTAGTCTAGCCGGGATATAATGAGAGCCCGTAACAGTAAGGTAGCCGTTTGGGTGGAGAGGAAAGGGCGGATCTTGGCGATATTGTAGAGGTGAAACCAGCAGGTCTCGGTAACGGATAGGATGTGTGGGGTGAACGAGCGGGACGAGTCCAGGATGACACCAAGATTGTGGGCCTGAGAGACGGGAAGGATGGTCGTGCCCGTGTCATCCACGGTGATAGAGAAGTCTGGGAGAGGACCGGGTTTGGGAGGGAAGATGAGGAGCTCAGTCTCGCTCATGTTGAGTTTTAGGTGGCGGGCCGACATCCAGGTGGAGACGTCCCGGAGGCAGGAGGAGATGCGAGCCCGAAGGGAGGGGGAGAGGACAGGGGTGGAGATGTAGATCTGCGTGTCATCTGCGTAGAGATGGTAGTCAAAGCCGTGAGAGCGAATGAGTTCACCGAGGGAGTGAGTGTAAATGGAGAACAGAAGAGGGCCAAGAACTGACCCTTGAGGAACTCCAACAGTTAAAGGATGGGAGGGGGAGGAGGCTCCAGCGAAGGAGACCGAGAATGACCGGCCAGAGAGGTAAGAGGAGAACCAGGAGAGGACAGAGTCCGTGAAGCCAAGGTGAGATAAGGTATGGAGGAGGAGGGGATGGTCGACAGTGTCAAAGGCAGCAGAGAGGTCAAGGAGGATTAGAATGGAGTAGGAGTCATTGGATTTGGCAAGAAGAAGGTCACGGGTGACCTTAGAGAGAGCAGTCTCGGTAGAGTGGAGGGGACGGAAGCCAGATTGGAGGGGGTCTAGGAGAGAATGGGAGTTAAGGAATTCTAGGCATCGATTGTAGACGACTCGTTCTAGGATTTTGGAAAGGAAGGGTAGTAGGGAGATAGGACGATAACTGGAGGGGGAAGTGGGGTCAAGAGCGGGTTTTTTTAGGATGGGGGAGACGTGGGCATGTTTGAAGGCAGAGGGGAAGGAGCCCTTGGAGATTGAGTGGTTAAAAATAGAAGTTAAGGAAGGTAGGAGGGCAGGGGCGATGGTTTTAAGAAGGTGAGAGGGAATGGGGTCCGAGGCGCAGGTGGAGGGGGTGGCACTTGCGAGGAGGGAGGAGATCTCCTCTGAGGATACTGCAGGGAAGGATGGGAAAGTAGGGGAGGGGGTCGGTTGGGGGGAGGAGAGAGGCGGAGGGGTGACTTTGGGGAGCTCAGACCTGATCGTGTTGATTTTCGTGAGGAAATAGGTGGCCAGATCATTGGGGGTGAGAGATGGGGGAGGGGAGGAACAGGGGGCCTAAGGAGAGAGTTAAAGGTCCGGAACAATCGGCGGGGGTCACGGGCATGGGTGTCGATGAGGGAGGAGAAGAAGCTTTGCCTGGCGGAGGAGAGGGCAGAGTTAAGGCAGGAAAGGATAAATTTGAAGTGTGTGAGGTCGGCTTGGTGCTTGGACTTTCGCCAGCAGCGCTCAGCAGCTCGAGCATAGGAGCGTAGGAGGCAGACGGAGGAGGTGATCCAGGGCTGTGGGTTAGTGGAGCGAGAGCGGCGGAGGGAAAGGGGGGCGAGAGAGTCGAGATGAGTAGAGAGGGTGGAGTTGAGAGCGGAGACCTGATCGTCGAGAGTAGGAAGAGAGGATAGGGCGGCGAGGTGAGGAGAGATGCTATTGGAAAGACGGATGGGATCGAGAGAGCAGAGGTCTCTGTGGGGCAGTAGCGAAGATTTGCAGGGGGAGGGAGTGTGAGAGATGAGGCAGGTGAGAAGGTTATGGTCAGAGAGAGGGATTTCAGAGTTGGTGAGGGAGGAGATAGTGCAGCGGTAGGAGATGACGAGATCGAGGGTGTGACCGAGTCGGTGAGTGGGCGCGGTATGGTGGAGGAGGAGGTCGGCAGAGTCGAGGAGGGATAGCAGGCGGGCGGCAGAGGAGTCGTCGGGTACATCCGTATGGATGTTGAAGTCTCCAAGGATCAGAGTGGGCAGAGAGAAGGAGAGAAGGAAGGTGAGAAAGGGGTCAAGGTGGTTGAAGAAGTCGGAGGTGGGACCGGGAGGGCGATAGATGACGGCGACAAGTAACTGGAGGGGGTGGTAGAGGCGAATGATATGGGCTTCGAAGGAGGAGAAGGAGAGGGAGGGGGGAGGAGGGATAGTGCGGAAGCGGCAACGGGGCGAGAGGAGGAAGCCGACGCCTCCTCCCTTACCGGTGAGTCTGGGGGAGTGGGAGAAGGAGAGGCCTCCGCTGGAGAGAGCGGCGGCGGAGACCGTGTCTTCGGGAGAGAGACACGTTTCCGAAAGGGCGAGGAGGAGGAGAGAGCGGGAGAGGAAAAGGTCATGGATGAAAGGTAGCTTACCTGTAATAGAGCGGGGTTCCAGAGGCCACACTTGAAAGTAGCTGTGGGTGCAAGGGGGGAAGGGGGGAAGGAGGGGGGAGAGGAGGGGTTGGATGGGAAGGAGGTGGCGGGGCCCTGGACGGGGAGAGGGGGATGAGGGGTGGCGGTGGGACAAGAGGACTGGGATGGGGCGTGGGTGGGGAAGAGAGAAGGGGGGAGGGGGTGAAGAGGGGGTTTGGTGGGGGGAAGAGTAGGGGGAGGGGGAAGAGGGGTAGCGCTGGTAAAGTGGGGTTCTAGGGCGGGAGGGGGGGGAGACAGAGGAGAGAGCGGGAAAGAGCTGAGCGAGAGAGGGGAAGGGGAAGGGGAGGATAGGAAGGGGCGGGAGGGGGAAGGGGGGAGGAGGGACATGGCGAGGCCAGAGAGGTGGGAGGCAGCACTGACAACAATAAACAGTAATAAACGAAATCGGTAATATAGCAACATGATACAGTATGATACAATACAGTAGTGCTAATATAGCAACATGATACAGTGTGATACAATACAGTCGTGTTAATAAAAGGGGGTGATGATCAGGGTCGGGGGTAGACTCGATTAAGGGGCGACCTGATCAAATTCCAAGTCTGACGACAATAAACAATAACAAGCGAGATCGCTAATATAGCAACATGCTACAGTAAGGCACACTACAATAGTGTTAATAAGCAGGCGATGACCAGGGTCGGGGGACGAGCCGACCCTACCCGATCAGACTCAAAGTCAAGCGGCCAGCGGCCGAGAGAGTCCCAGAGCTCATGACCAAATAACCCTGTGGCGGCGGGGGGGCCCTGAGGTTGTCCGGGGTGGGTGGCGGCCGTAGGCGGCGGCTAAGGTAAGGTAACATGGTGAGAAGAAGGACGTGGTCGCCCGGGGCGGGAGAGATGAATCACCTCAAGAGGGAAGAGGGAGTGAGGCCTTCCCAAAATGGCCGCCTCAGGCAGAGTGGGGGCTTCCCAAAATGGCCGCCTCGGGCAGAGTGGGGGAGCGGTTGGGGAGCACAATGTCCCCGGGCCCGAGCAGGGGGACACAATGTCCCCGAGGACACAATGTCCTTGGGGCCGAGAAGAGGAGCACAATGTCCCCAGGATCGAGAATGGGAGCGCAATGTCCCCGGGCCCGAGCGGGGGGGGGGGGGGGGGGGCGGTGGACTGGAAGCTGGTGGCTGGGGGTCTGTGGGGGCGAAGATCCGTAGTGTCGGAGTTCCCGAGCCCTGGCCTAACCTTTTCCCCTAGCCAAATCTTTTCTCCTGGTCTGACCTTTTCTCCTGGTCTGACCTTTTCCCCTGGTCTGGCCTTTTCCGCTAGTGAATCGCTTTCTCCTGGCCAAACCTTTTCCCCCGGCCTAACCTTTTTCCCTAGCCAAACCTTTTCTCCAGGCCTGACCTTGTTCCCTCATCTGACCTTTTCCCCTAGTGTATCCCTTTTTCCTGGTCAAAGCGTTTTTTCCTTGGCCTAAGCTTTTCCTCCTGGCCTAACCTTTTTCCCTGCCCTAATTCTTTCCCCTAGCCAAACTTTTTCTCTCGTCTGAGCTTTTCTATTGGTCTGACCTTTTTCCCTGGGATAACCTTTTCTTCTGGCCTAACCTTTTCCCCCAGCTAAATATTTTCTCCTGGCCTAACCTTTTCTCCTGGTCAAACATTTTCTCCAGGCCTGAACTTTTTCCCTGGCTTAACCTTTTCCCCTAGCCAACCCTTTTCTCCTGGTCTGACCTTTTTCCCTGGTTGGACCTTTTCTCCTGGCTTTACCTTTTCCCCTAGCCAAACCTTTTCTCCTGGCCTAACCTTTTCCCCTAGCTCAACCTTTTCTCCTGGCATAACCTTTTCCCCTAGCCAAACCTTTTCTCTTGGCCTGACCTTTTCCCCTAGCCAAACCTTTTCTCCTGGCTGAACCTTTTCCTTTAGCCAAAAGTTTTATCCTGGCCTAACCTTTTCACCTAGCCAAACCTTTTCCCTAGCCATACCTTTTCTCCTGGCCTAACCTTTTTTCCTGGCCTAACCTTTTCTCCTAGCCTAACCTTTTTCCCTGGCCTAACTCTTTCCCCAGCCAAACCTTTTATCCTACCTTTTTCTCCTGGCCTAACCTATTCCCCTCGGCAAACCTGTTCTCCTGGCCTGACCTTTTTCGGTGGCCTAACCTTTTCCCCTAGCGATACCTTTTCTCCTACCCTAACCTTTTTTCCTGCCTGAATCTTTTCCTTTAGCCAGACCTTTTCCCCTAGGCAAACCTTTTCTCCTGGCCTAACCTTTTCTCCTGGTCTGATCTTTTTCCCTGGCCTAACCTTTTCCCCTAGCGATACCTTTTTCTCCTGGCCTAACCTTTTCTCCTGGCTGAACCTTTTCCTTTAGCCAAACCTTATCTCCTGGCCAAACCTTTTCCCCTAGCCAAATCTTTTTTCCTGGCCTAACCTTTTGTCCTGGCCTGACCTTTTTTCCCTAATCTAACCTTTTTCCCCTAGCAAAACCTTTTCTCCTGGCCTAAACTTTTCCCCTAGCCAAACCTTTTCTCCTGGCCTGACCTTTTTCCCTGGCCTAACCTTTTCCCCTGGCCTAACCTTTTCCCCTAGCCAATCCTTTATCCCTGGCATAAACTTTTTCCCTGGTCTGACCTTTTCCCCTAGCTAAACCGTTTCTCCTGGCCTAACCTTTTCCCCTAGACAAAACCTTTCCCCTCGCCTAACCTTTCCCCCAGTCTAACCCTTACCCCTGGCCTCACCTTTCCAACTCACCTCACCTTTTCGCCAGGCCAAACTTTTTCCCTTGGCCTAACCTTTCCCCTGGGCCCAACCTTTTCCCCAAGCCAAACTTTTTCCCCTAGCCTTAGCTTTTCTCCCTGTCTAACCTTTTCCCCTGCCCTAATGTGTTCCCCTGGTCTAACCATTTCCACGGGTCTAACCTTTCCACTAGCCTCACATTTTCCCCAGGTCACCTTTTTTCCCTGACCTAACCTTTTTCCGGGCCTCTCCTCTCGCCTTGGCCTCTCCTTTGCCCCTGGCATCCCCTTTTCCCTGGACTCACCTTTGCCCCTCGCATCAACCTTTCCCCTAGGCAAAACTCTTCCCCTCCTGTCATTTTTTCCCCCAGCCTCCTGTTTTCCCCTTGCCTCCCCTTTCACTTGTCCTCCCCTTTCCTCTAGGCTCACCTTGTCCCCGGCCTGCCCTTTCATTCCTTTCCGAGTATTTCTGGAGTGCTTCCTAGGTGCAGAGCCCTGTTCTAAAGGCTTGGGGAGATCCAGACTCATCAGATGGTCCCCATGTGGGGCTCCCCGTCTCCCTCCCCATTGGACCGAGGAGGTCACTGAGGCCCAGAGAAGTCAAGTGACTTGCCCTCGGACCCGGAGCTGAGAATGGGCCGTGCCGGGGTCCCTTGCCCATGGACCCCAAATCATTTCCTTACCACTGTCCCACACCCCCGCCCAGCCTTAGCCTTGCAGCTTTGTCCCCAAGCCCTAAGCGTTCCATTATGGGTCGCCCCCTCCCCCGTCCCCCGATTGCGCCTTGCAAGCCTGGCCCCGAACCATTTTTCAGGAAAAAAGGGTTGCTCAGTGCTTCTCCTCGGCTTTGAGGATCCTCTCTCTTCTCCTGTGAGCAGGCCCCACTGGCAGCTTTTCCTTCTGACTGAATGGACTGCACTACTACCCCAGAGAGAAGGGGGGGGGTGTGTGTTTCTGGGTGAATCCTGGGGGGAAGAAGCAGGATGAGGCTGAGGCCCCTCAGGGGAGACCAGGGGCCCAGGCTCTGTGCAGGAAGCGAGTCGTCTCCGATTGGCCAAGGATGGAGAAGACCCACACCCGGGTGCCCCTTCCGAGGGAGGCGCTGGCCCCAGAGGAGACCCTCCTGGTCCGCCAAGGATCGGACTCGCGGGGTCTGTCCCAAAGGACTGGGATTGAACTCTTTCCGGGCTGAGTTGGGGGGCGGGGGACGACGACGACTACGTGCAGGGGTGAGCTGGAAGGGGAAACCCAGGGAGTGTGTCTGGGGAGCGCACTCTTGCCTTTCTCTTTCCCTCCCAGGCGAGAAACCCGGTGGGGCGTCCTGGGTGTTCCCTGGCCATCTCGGGCTAGCTGGTGGAATGCTGCCCCTCCGCGGGTCCACCCCATGCTTCACAGAGCCAAGTCGAGTGAGGAACTGCACGTGAGTCATTGGCGGTGGGAGGGAGGTGGGGGAGGACCGCTGGGGTAGCCCTCGTCGTCGTCGTCGTCGCCAGTGAAGGCTCCTGGACTGAGCTGCTGGACAGCCAGTCCTTGGAGGAATAGCCCTCCTCCTCCTCTCTTCCCTCATACCAGCAGGAGAATGAGGAGAAGGATTCTTCTCAGGAGCTTTCAAGGGAGGACAGACGGGTCACCCTATTTTTCCCTAACCTTTTCTCTTAGCCAAACCTTTTCTCCTGGCCTAACTTTGTTCCTTGCCATCCCTTTTCCCCTGACCTGACCTTTTCCCCTAGGCAAACATTTTCTCCTGGCCTGACCTTTTCCCCTAGGCAAACATTTTCTTCTGGCCTGACCCTTTTCCCCTAGCCAAACCTTTTCTCTGGCCTGACCTTTTCCCCTTGCCCAAACCTTTTCTCCTGGCCTGACCTTTTCCCCTGGCCAAACCTTTTTCTCCTGGCCTGACCTTTTCCCCTGGCCAAACCTTTTTTCTCCTCGGCCTGACCTTTTCCCCTGGCCAAACCTTTTTCTCCTGGCCTGACCTTTTCCCCCTGGCCAAACCTTTTTCTCCTGGCCTGACCTTTTCCCCTGGCCTGATCTTTTCCCCTGGCCAAACCTTTTTCCCCTGGCCAAACCTTTTTCTCCTGGCCTGACCTTTTCCCCTGGCCAAACCTTTTTCTCCTGGCCTGACCTTTTCCCCTGGCCAAACCTTTTTCCCCTGGCCTGACCTTTTCCCCTGGCCAAACCTTTTTCTCCTGGCCTGACCTTTTCCCCTGGCCAAACCTTTTTCTCCTGGCCTGACCTTTTCCCCTGGCCAAACCTTGTCCCCTAGCCAAACCTTTTATCCTGGCCTAACCTTTTCCCCTAGCCAAACCTTTTCCTCTGGACAACTTTCCCCATACTGTAACCTTCGCCCCTAGCCTAATGTTTTTCCCTGACTCAAACTTCCCCCAGGCCAACCTCTTTCTGTTGGGTAATCTTTTCCCCTGGTCTAACCCTTTTCTGATGGCCTAATCTTTTCCCCTGGCTCACAATCTTGCGCCTACCTTATCCTTGATCCCTCGCCTAACCATTTCCCCTAGTCTAGGCTTTTATCATAGTCCGACCTCTCCCCTACCCCTAACCTTTTCCCCAGGCCCAAAACCTTTTCTGCTGGTCTTTTTTCCCTGGCCAAACCTTTCCCCCTGGCCAACCTTTCCCCTGGCCAAACCTTTTCCCCCTGGGCCCAAACCTTTCCCCTGGCCAAACCTTTCCCCCTGGCCAAACCTTTCCCCCTGGCCTGACATTTTCTCCTGGCCTGACATTTTCTCCTGGCCTGACATTTTCTCCTGGCCTGACCTTTTCCACTGGCTAAACCTTTTCCCCTGGCCAAACCTTTTCCCCTAGCCAAACCTTTTCTCCTTGTCTGATCTTATGTCCTTGCCTAACTTTTTCTCCTGGCCTGACCTTTTCTCCTGGCCTAACCTTATTCCTGGCCTAACCTTATTCCTGGCCTAACCTTTGCCCCTGGCCTAACTTTTCCAACTCACCTCACCTTTTCGCCAGGCCAAACCTTTCCCCTGGCCTGACCTTTTCCTCTAGCCAAACCTTTTTCCCTAGCCAAACCTTTTCTCCTGGCCTAACTTTTTCTCCTTGCCTGATCTTTTCTCCTGGCCTAACCTTTTCCCCTCGCCAACCTTTTCTCCGGGCCTAACCTTTTCCCCTACTGTATCTTTGCCTCTGGTCTCCCCTTTTCCCCGGCCTAACGTCTTCCCTTGGCCGAGCCGTTTCCGCTCACCGAACCATTTCCACTGGTCTAACCTTTCCACTAGGCTAACCTTTTCCCCAGGCCACACTTTTTCCCTGACCTAACCTTTTCCCGGGCCTTTCCTCTCGCCTTGACCTATCCTTTGCCCTGGCGTCCTCTTTTCCCCTAGGTAAACTTTTTACCCTTCTGTCATCTTCTCCCCTAGCCTCCTGTTTTCCCCTGGCCTCCCCTTTCCCTTTTCCTCACCTTTCCGCTAGGCTCACCTTGTCCCTGGCCTGCCCTTTCATTCCTTCCCAAGTATTTCTGGAGCGCTGCCTAGGTACAGAGCCCTGTTCTAAAGGCTGGGGGAGATCCAGGTTCAAGTCTGGAAGATTGAAGGCTCCCCGTCTCCCTCCCCATTGTACCGAGGAGGACACTGAGGCCTAGAGAATTGAAGTGTCTTGCCCCCAGTCCCCGAGCTGAGAAGGGGTGACGCTGGGGTGCCTTGCCCGTCGACCCCAAATACTTTCCTTGCCATTAGGCCTTACCCCCCCCAGCCTTAGCCTTACAGCTTTGGCTCCAAGCCCTGAGCGTTCCATTCTGGGTCCGCCCCCCCCCCAACCACCCGCTTTGGACTTGGGGGCCTTACCCCGAACCATTTTTAAGACAAAAATGGGTGCTCAGTGCTTCTCCTCGGCTTTGAGGATCCTCTCTACTCTCCTGTGGGCAGACTCCACTGGCAGCTTTTTCCCTCTTCCAGAGTGGACTACACTGCTAACCCCTAGAGAAGGGTTTGTGTGTGGTCTGGGTGACTCATGCGGGGAAGAAGCAGGATGAGGCTGAGACCCCTCAGGGGAGAACAGGGGCCCTGGCTCCTGTCCAGGAAGCGAGTCCTCTCCGATTGGCCAGGGACGGAGAAGACCCACACCCGGGCTCTGATTGTCTTGGTTTCGGTTGGGCTTGCCTGCCTTTCTCCCCTGTGGGAGACGGTGAGCCCGTCCTTAGCAGGGAGGGTTTCTCTGGGGGGCCGCCAGGGAACTTCCAAGGGCTGAGTCCCGTGCTCTGCCCCTAGCTAGTGCTCAGTCCCTACTATGGAAGGAAGGGAGGGAGGGAGGGAGGGAGATCCAGGGCCCTGACATCTCGAGATGCCGGGTTACTCCTCCTCCTTGCACTCCCAGTCCTGTCCACCGGGTCCTCCTGCTCCTCCTTCATCCTCCAGAGCTGGAAACTCCTCAGGGGCTGTCTCTGAGGGAGTTGGGGGGTGCAGAGGGATAGGGGCGAGGGGCCAGGCCCGGGGGAAGGAGTCAAGCTGGCTAGGGGCTGTCCCCTTACTAGCTGGGAGGGCTTCGAGGTCAGGTCCTTTTCCTAGAGACCTGCTTGCCGGCAGGACTGGTCTAGGGGTGGGGAGTGATGGGGAGCATCCCTCCCTCTCCTGTCCTTCCTGCCCTGGCTGTGGGCGGGAGAGGCCGAGTGACCTCAACGGAAGAGGGTCATGGGCTGGGGAGTCGAGGGACCATGAGGGGCGTGGGTTCCCCGCTCGGCCCCACCCCTGCCGGCTGGGTGGCCTGGGTCCGGTCATCCTTTCCCTGCCCTGGGCCTTGGTGAGCCCCATCGGTCCCATGGGGACAAAGGCGGGGAGTCCCCCATCCACTGGACCCGCCGGACTCCCGTGGGCCTCGCCCAGCCCTGAGACTAGTGTGGGGCAGCCTAGGAAGGGCTTGAGCACGGCCCAAAGCATCCAGATGCTGCTGCTTCTTCTTCTTGTCCTGAGTGACAGAAGGGTTTTAGGAATCCCTCCTCCGACGCGCTCCCTCGCCATGCAAACGACCTCTCTCTGGAGCGGTGGCCGGTCTCCAAGACCCTCGGCTCTCGTTCATCGGGCCACGGTGTTCGGGAAGGCCGAGACGGGCGGAACCCCATCCTACGGCCCGGGAGGGGACCGGGCCCTGGAAGGGTCCGAACCTTTGCCCGCGGCACGGACTTCCCCCCTCACTCTCCCCGGCTCCTCTCGTCGGCTTGCGTGATGGGGGTCTCCCCGCCTTCTTCTGGCCGAAGGGCTTATCTTCTCCCCCAGACTCCTCCCCTTTCCCGCTTAGAGGTTGCCCCTTCTGAGGGAGGCGCTGGCCTCAGAGGAGACCCTCCCGGTCCACCAAGGATCGGACTAGCGGGGTCTGTCCCTAAGGGCTGGGATGAGACTCTTTCCGGGCTTAGTGGGGGGCGGTGGCGACGACGAAGTGCAGTGGTGAGCTGGAAGGGGAAACCCAGGGAGTGTGGATGGGGAGCTCACACTTGCCTTTCTCTTTCCCTCCCAGGCCAGAAACCCAGTGGGGGCTTGCCGGGGCTTCCCTGGGTATCTCGGGTTAGGTGGAGGATGCTGCCCCTCCGCGGGTCCACCCGATGCTTCACGGGGCAGAGTCAAGCGAAGAGCTGCATCTGAGTCATGGCGGGGGGCACGGGGAGAACCATTGGAGTAGTTCTCGTCGTCGCCAGTGGAGGATCCCGGACTGAGCTGCTGGGCAGCCAGTCCCTGGCGGAAAAGCCCTCCTCCTCCCTTACCCCAGACAAACAGGAGGAGGAGGATTCTTCTCAGGAGCCTTCAAGAGAAGACAGACGGGTCACCCTATTTTTTCCCTATTTTTCCCTAACCTTTTCCCCTGGCCTAACCTTTTCCCCTACCCAAACTTTTCTTCTGGCCTAACCTTTTCCCCTGGCTTAACCTCTTTCCTTGACTTAACCTCTTCTTCTGATCTGATCTTTTTCCCAGGCCTAACCTTTTTCCTTGGTCTGACCTTTTCCCCTAGCCAAACCTTTTCCCCAGGCCTAACGTTTTTCCATGGCCTAACCTTTTCCCCTAGCCAAACATTTTCTCCTGGGCTACCCTTTTTCCCTGGCCTAACCTTTTCTCCTGTTCTAACCTTTTCTCCTAGCCAAGCCTTTTCTCCTGGCCTGACCTTTTTCCCTAGCCTAACCTTTTTCCTTGATCTGACCTTTTCCCCTAGCCACACCTTTTCTGCAGGCCTGACCTTGTTCCCTGGCCTAACCTTTTCTCCTGTTCTAACCTTTTCTCCTAGCCAAACCTTTTCTCCTGGCCTGACCTTTTTCCCTAGCCTAACCTTTTTCCTTGATCTGACCTTTTCCCCTAGCCACACCTTTTCTGCAGGCCTGACCTTGTTCCCTGGCCTAACCTTTTCCCCTAGCCAAAACCTTTCTCCTGGCCTAACCTTTTTCCCTGGTCTGACCTTTTCCCTAGCCAAACCTTTTCTCCTGGCCTGACCTTTTTCTCTGGCTTGGCGCTTTACCCTAGCCTAATCTTTTCTCCTAACTAAACTTTTTCCTGGCCTGACATTTTCCCTACTAACCTTTTCCCTGGCTAACCTTTTCCCTAGCCAAAACCTTTTCCTGGCCTAACCTTTTTCTGCCAAACCTTTTCTCCTCACACTAAACTTTTCCCTGGTCTGACCTTTTGCCCCTTGCCAAACCTTTTCCTCTGGCCTAACCTTTTCCCTAGCCAAACTTTTTCCTAGCCTTAACTTTTTCCCTGGTCTGACCTTTTCCCCTAGCCAAACCTTTCTCCTGGCCTAACCTTTCCCCTGGCCTACCTCTCTGACTTTACCCTAGCCAACCTTTTCTCCTGGCCTAACCTTTTGGCTACCTCTCACAACCTTTTCTCCCGGCCTAACCTTTTCTCCCATCCAACCTTTTCTCCAGGCCTGACCTTTTTACCTGGTTTAACCTTTTTCCCTAGCCAAACCTTTTCTTCTGGTCTGAACTTTTCTCCTGGCCTCACCTTTTCTCCTGGCCTAATGTTTTCTCCTCGTCTGACCTTTTTCTCTGGCCTAACCTTTTTCCTGGCATAACCTTTTTCCCTAGCCAAACCTTTTCCCCTAGCCAAACCTGTTCTCCTGGCCTAACCTTTTCCCCTAGCCAAACCTTTTCTCCTGGCCTAAGCTTTTCCTTTAGCCAAAACGTTTCTCCTGGCCTACCCTTTTCTCCTCGTTTCTTTTCCCCTGGCCTAATTTTTTCCTGGCCTAACCTTTTTCCCTAGCCAGCCTTTTTCTCCCGGCCTAACCTTTTCTCCAGGCCTGACCTTTTTACCTGGCTTAACCTTTTCCCCTAGCCAAACCTTTTCTCCTGGTCGGACCTTTTCTCCTGGCCTAACCTATTCTCCTGGCCTAACCTATTCTCCTAGTCTGACCTTTTTCTCTGGCCTAACTTTTTTCCTGGCCTAACCTTTTCCCCTAGCCAAATCTTTTCTCCTGGCTGAACCTTTTCTTTAGCCAAACTTTTCTCCTGGCCTAACCTTTTTCTCCAGGCCTGACCTTTTTACCTGCCTTAACCTTTTTCCCCTAGCCAAACATTTTCTCCTGGCCTAAACCTTTTTCCTTGGCCAAACCTTTTCTCCTGGCCTAATCTTTTCCCCTAGCCAAACCTTTGCTCCTGGCCTAACCTTTTTCCCTGGCCTAACCTTTTTCCTGGCATAACCTTTTTCCCTGGCCTAACCTTTTCTCCCAGCCTAACCTTTTCTCCAGGCCTGACTTTTTCACCTGGCTAAAACTTTTCCCCTAGCCAAACCTTTTCTCCTGGCCTAACCTTTTCTCCTCGTCTGACCTTTTTCTCTGGCCTAACCTTTTTCCTGGCCTAACCTTTTTCCCTAGCCAAACCTTTTCCCCTAGCCAAACCTTTTCTCCTGGTCTGACCCTTTTCCCTGACCTAACCTTTTCCTTTAGCCAAACCTTTTCTCCAGGCCTAACCTTTTCTCCTTGTCTGACCTTTTCCCCTGGCCTAACCTTTTCCCCTAGCCAAACCTTTTCTCCTGGTCTGATCTTTTTCCCTGCCCTCACCTTTTCTCCTGCCCTCACCTTTTCTCCTGCCCTCACCTTTTCTCCCGGCCTAACCTTTTCTCCCGGCCTAACCTTTTCTCCCGGTCTAACCTTTTCTCCTGGCTTAACCTTTTCCTTTAGACAAATCTTGTCTCCTGGCCTAACCTTTTCTCCTGGTCTGACCTTTTTCCCTGGCCTAACCTTTTCCTGTGGCCTAAACCTGTGCTCCAGATGAATCTTTGCCCCTACCATCACCTTGTCCCTTGCCGTAACGTTTTCCCCTAGCCCAACCTTTCCCCTCGCCTCACCTTTCCCCCAGTCTCACCTTTGCCCCTGGCCTCACCTTTCCAACTCACCTCACCGTTTTGCCAGGCCTAACCTTTTCCCCAATCCCAACCTTTTCCCCATCCTTAGCTTTTCTCCCCGTCTAACCTTTTCCCCTGGCCTAACCTGTTGCCCTGGTCTAACCATTTCCACGGCTATAACCTTTCCAGTTGCCTCACATTTTCCCCAGGCCACGCTTTTTCCCTGACCTCACCTTTTTCTTTCTTTCATTCATTCATTCATTCAATAGTATTTATTGAGCACTTACTATGTGAAGAGCACTGTACTAAGCGCTTCGAATGAACAAGTCGGCAACAGATAGAGACAGTCCCTGCCGTTTGATGGGCTTACAGTCTAATCGGGGGAGACAGGCAGAGAAGAACAATGGCAATAAATAGAGTCAAGGGGAAGAACATCTCATAAAAACAATGGCAACTAAATAGAATCAGGGTGATGTACATCTCATTAAACAAAATGAACAAAATAAATAGGGTGATAAAGATATATACAGTCGAGAGGCTGAGGGGGTGGGATGGGGGAGGAGGAGAGGGAAAGGGGGGAGAAGAGGGTTTAGCTGCGGAGAGGTGAAAGGGGGTAGAGAGAGCAGAGGGAAAAAGGGGGGCGCTCAGTCTGGGAAGGCCTCTTGGAGGAGGTGAGTTTTAAGTAGGGATTTGAAGGGGGGAAGAGAATTAGATTGTCTGAGGTGAGGAGGGAGGGCATTCCAGGACCGCGGGAGGACGTGGCCCAGGGGTCGACGGCGGGATAGGCAAGACCGAGGGATGGTGAGGAGGTGGGCGGCAGAGGAGCGGAGCGTGCGGGGTGGGCAGTAGAAAGAGAGAAGGGAGAGAGGTAGAAAAGGGGCAAGGTGATGGAGAGCCTTGAAGCCTAGAATGAGGAGTTTTAGTTTGGAGCGGTGGTTGATAGGGAACCACTGGAGGTGTTTAAGAAGGGGAGTGACATGCCCAGAGGGTTTCTGCAGGAAGATGAGCCGGGCAGCGGAGTGAAGAATGGACTGGAGTTGGGCAAGATGAGAAGGTTGACACAGTAGTCTAGCTGGAATGTAACAAGAGCCTGTAGCAGTAAGGTAGCCGTTTGTGTGAAGAGGAAAGGGCAGATCTTGGCGATATTGTAAAGGTGAAACCGGCAGGTCTCGTTAACGGATAGGATGTGTGGGGTGAACGAGAGAGATGAGTCAAAGATGACACCGAGATTGCGGGCCTGAGAGACGGGAAGGAGGGTCGTACCATCCACGGTGATAGGAAGTCTGGGAGAGGACCGGGCTTGGGAGGGAAAATGAAGAGCTCAGTCTTGCTCATGTTGAGTTTTAGGTGGCCGGCCGACATCTAGATGGAGACATCCTGGAGGCAGGAGGAGATGCAAGCCTGAAGGGAGGGGGAGAGGACAGGGGCGGAGATGTAGATCTGCGTGTCATCTGCGTAGAGATGGTAGTCAAAGCCGTGAGAGCGAATGAGTTCACCGAGGGAGTGAGTGTAAATGGAGAACAGAAGAGGGCCAAGAACTGACCCTTGAGGAACTCCAACAGTTAAAGGATGGGAGGGGAGGAGGCGCCTGCAAAGGAGACCGAGAATGACCGGCCAGAGAGATAAGAGGAGAACCAGGACCGGGCCTCTCCTCTCGCCTCGGCCTCTTCTTTGCCCCTAGCGTCCCCTTTTCCCTAGGCCATCTTTATCCTGTCATCTTCTTCCATGCCTCCCTTTTCCCCTGGCCTCCCCTTTCCCTTCTCCCCTTTCCCCTAGGCTCCCCTTGTCACTGTCCTGCCCTCTCATTCCTCCTGCAATTTCTGGAGCACAGCTGAGGTGCAGAGCCCTGTGTTCTCAAGGCTGGAGGAGATCCAGGCTCATCCGATGGTCCCCTTGGGGCTCCCTGTCTCCCTCCCCTTGGACCCTAGGAGGTCACTGAGGCCCCGAGAAGTGAAGCTCCTTGCCCCAGTCCCCGAGCTGAGCCGGGGCCGCGCTGGGTGCTTGCCCGTGGACCCCTAATCCTTTCCTTACCGTTGCCACATCCCCCCTGCTCAGCCTTAGCCTTGCAGCTTTGTCCCCAAGCCCTGAGCCTTCCATTATGGGTCGCCCCCCCGCCCCCCTGGATCCCGGCCCCCGCTTGGCCTTGTGGCCTGGCCCCGAACGCTTTTCAGAAAAAAAAAGTTGCTCAGTGCTGCTCCTCGCTTTGAGGATCCTCTCTCTTCTCCTGTGAGCAGACTCCACAGGCAGGTTTTCTCTCTGATTGAGTGGACTGCGCTACTAGCTCAGAGAGAAGGGTGGGGGGGGTGTCTGGGTGAATCCTGGAGGGGGAAGACGCGGGATGGGGCTGAGGCCCCTCCGGGGAGACCAGGGGCCCGGACCCTGTGCAGGAAGCGAGTCAACTCCGATTGGCCGGGGCGGAGAAGACCCACCCCCGGGTGCCCCTTCCAAGAGAGTCGTTGGCCCCAGAAGAGACCCTCCCGGTCCACCCGGGATCGGACTCGCGGGGTCTGTGGCAAGGGACTGGGATGGGACTCATTCCAGGCTGAGTGCAGGCGGGGGTCGGGGGAACGACGACGAGGTGCAGGGGTGAGCTGGAAGGTGAAACCCAGGGAGTGTGGATGGGGAGCTCACTCTTGCTTTTCTTTTTCCCTTCCAGGCCAGAAACCCGGTGGGGCATGCCGGGGGTTCCCTGGCAATCTCAGTCTCGCTGGAGGCTACTGCCCCTCCGCCGGTCCACGCCGTGCTTGACAGAGCCGAGTCGAATGAGGAGCTGCACGTGAGGCATGGTGCGGGGGGGGGGGGGGGAAGGTGGTAGAGGGAGGTTGGGGAGGACCATCGGAGTTGCCCTCGTCGTCGCCAGGGAAGACTCTTGGACTGAGCTGCTGGACAGCCAGTCCCTGGAGGAAAAGGCCTCCTCCTCTTTCCCTCAGATCAGCAGGAGGCAGGAGGAGGATGCTTCTCAGGAGCCTTCAAGAGAGGACATAAGGGTCACCCTATTTTTCCCCTATTTTTCCTTAATCCTTTACCCTGGTCTGACCTTTTTCCCTGGCCTAACCTTTTCCCCTAGCCCAAATCTTTTCTCCTGGCTGAAACCTTTTTCCTTTAGCCAAACTTTTTCTCCTGGCCTAACCTTTTCTTCAGGCCTGACCTTTTTACCTGGCTTAACCTTTTCCCCTAGCGAACCTTTTCTCCTAGCCTAAACTTTTTCCTTGGCCAAAACCTTTTCTCCTGGCCTAATGTTTTTCTCCTCGTCTGACCTTTTTCCCTGGCCTCACCTTTTCTCCTGAACTAACCTCTTCTCCTCGTCTGACCTTTTTCTCTGGCCTAACTTTTTCCCTGGCCTTTTCTCCCGGCCTAACCTTTTCTCCAGGCCTGACCTTTTCCCCTGGCCTAACCTTTCCCCCTAGCCAAACCTTTTCTCCTGTGCTAATCTTTTCTCCTGACCTAACATTTCCCCCTAGCCAAACCTTTTCTCCTGGTCTGACCTTTTTCCCTGGCCTAACGTTTTTCCTGCCATAACCATTTCTCCTGGCCTGACCTTTTCCCCTGGCCTAACCTTTTCTCCGGGCCTAATCTTTTCTTCTGGCTTAACCTTTCCCTTTACCCGAATCTTGTCTCCTGGCCTAACCTTTTCTCCTGGGTCTGACCTTTTTCCTGTCTCACCTTTTCTTTTAGCCAGACCTTTTCTCCTGGGTAACCTTTTCCTTGGCCAAACATTTTCTACTGGCTTAACCTTTTCCCCTAGACAAACCTTTTCTCCTTGCCTAGTCTTTTCTCCTCGTCTGACCTTTTTCCCTGGCCTAACCTTTTTCCTGGCATAACCTTTTTCCCTAGCCAAATCTTTTCCCCTAGCCAAACCTTTTCTCCTGGCCTAACCTTTTCTCCTCATCTGATCTTTTTCCCTGACCTAACCTTTTTCCTAGCCTAACCTTTTCCCCTAGCCAAACCTTTTCTCCCGGCCTAACCTTTTCTCCAGATCTGATCTTTTTACCTGGCTTAACCTTTCTGCTAGCCAAATATTTTCTCCTGGTCTGACCTTTTTCCCTGGCCTCACCTTTTCTCCTGGCCTCATCTTTTCTCCTGGCCTAATCTTTTCTCCTGGCCTAAGCTTTTCTCCTCGTCTTACCTTTTTCTCTGGCCTATCCTTTTTCCTGGCCTAACCTTTTCCTTTATCCACACCTTTTCTCCTGGCCTAACTTTTTCTCCGGGCCTAACCTTTTCTCCAGGTCTGACCTTTTTACCTGGCTTAAGCTTTTCCTCTAGCCAAACATTTTCTCCTGGTCTGACCTTTTCCCCTGGCCTCACCTTTTCTACTGGCCTAATCTTTTCTCCTGGCCTAACCTTTCTCCTCGTCTGGCCTTTTTCTCTGGCCTATCCTTTTTCATGGCATAAGCTTTTTCCCTAGCCAAACCTTTTCCCCTAGCCAAACATTTTCTCCTGGTCTGACCTTTTTCCCTGGTCTCACCTTTTCTCCTCATCTGACCTTTTCCCTGGCCTAACCTTTTTCCTGGCATAATCATTTTCCTTAGCCAAACCTTTTCCCCTAGCCAAACAGTTTCTCCTGGTCTGACCTTTTCCCTGGCCTCACCTTTTCTCCTGGTTTCACCTTTTCTCCTGGTTTCACCTTTTCTCCTGGCCTAATCTTTTCTCCTGGCCTAACCTTTTTTCCTCATCTCACCTTTTTCTCTGGCCAAACCTTTTTCCTGGCATAACGTTTTTCCCTAGGCAAACCTTTTCTCCTGATCTGACCTTTTTCCCTGGCCTAACCTTTTCTTCTCGCCTAAACCTTTCTCCTGGTATGACCTTTTTCCCTGGCCTCACCTTTTCATTTAGCCAAACCTTTTCTCCTGGCCTAACCTTTTCCTTTACCCAAACCTTTTCTCCTAGTTTAACCTTTTCCCCTAGCCAACCCTTTTCCCCTGGCCGAACCTTTTCTCCTCGTCTGACCTTTTTCTCTGGCCTAACCTTTTTCCTGGTATAACATTTTTCCCTAGCCAAACCTTTTCCCCTAGCCAAACGTTTCCTCCTGGTCTGACCTCTTACCCTAGCCAAACCTTTTCTCCTGGCCTAAACTTTTCTCCTCGTCTAACCTTTTTTCTGGACTAACCTTTTTCCTGGCATAACCTTTTCCCCTAGCCAAACCTTTTTTCCTGGTCTGACCCTTTTCTCCTGGCCTAACCTTTTCTCCTGGCCTAACCTTTTCTCCTGGCCTAACCTTTTCTGCTGGCCTAACCTTTTCTCCTCGTCTGATCTTTTTCCCTGGCCTAACCTTTTTCCTGGCCTAACCTTTTTCCTGGCCTAACCTTTTTCCTGGCCTAACATTTTCCTTTAGCCAAACCTTTTCTCCCCGCTTAACCTTTTCTCCTGGTCTGACCTTCTTCCCTGGCCTAACCTTTTTCCTGGCATAACCTTTTTCCCTAGCCAAACCATTTTCCCTAGCCAAACTTTTTCTCCTGGTCCTACCTTTTTCCCTGGCCTCACCTTTTCTCCTGGTTTCACCTTTTTCTTGGCCTAATCTTTTCTCCTGGCCTAACCTTTTCTCCGAGTCTGAACTTTTTCTCTGGCCTAACCTTTTTTTCTGGCATAATCTTTTTCCCATGCCAAACATTTTCCCCTAGCCAAACCCTTTCTCCTGGTCTGACCTTTTTCCCTGCCCTAACCTTTTCTCTTGGCCAAACCTTTTCTCCTCGTCTGAGCTTTTTCCCTGGCTTAACTTTTCTCCTGGCCTAACCTGTTCCTTTAGCCAAAGCTTTTCTCCCGGCCTAAACTTTTCTCCTGGCTTAACCTTTTCCTTTAGCCAAATCTTGTCTCCTGGCCTAACCTTTTCTCCTGGTCTGACCTTTTTCCCTGACCTAACCTTTTCCCATGGCCTAAACCTATGCCCCAGACGAATCTTTTCCCCTACTGTCACCTTGTCCCTTGCGGTAATGTTTTCCCCTAGCCCAACCTATCCCCTCGCCTCACCTTTCCCCCAGTCTCACCTTTGCCCCTGGCCTCACCTTTCCAGCTCACTTCACATTTTGCCAGGCCCAACTTTTTCCCTTGGCCTAACCTTTTCCCCAAGCCCAACCCTTTTCCCTAGCCTTAGCTTTTCTCCCCGTCTAACCTTTTCCCCTGGCCTAACCTGTTGCCCTGCTCTAACAATTTCCACGGGTCTAACCTTTCTGCTCACCTCACATTTTCCCCAGGACCCCCTTTTTCCCTGACCTCACCTTTTTCCGGGCCGCTCCTCTCACCTTGGCCTCTCCTTTGCCCCTGGCGTCCACTTTTCCTAGACCAACTTTTTCCCCTCCTGTCATCTCCTCCCCTAACCTCCTGTTTTCCCCTGGCCTCCCCTGTCCCTTTTCCTCCCCTTTTCCCTAGGCTCACCTTGTCCCCACCCTGCCCTTTCGTTCCTTCCCGCGTATTTCTGGAGCGCTGCTAAGGTGCAGAGCCCTGTTCTCAAAGCTGGGGGAGATCCAGGCTCATCCAATGGTCCCCTGTGGGGCTCTCCGTCTCCCTCCCCATTGGTCCGAGTAGGTCACTGAGGCCTCGTGAGGTGAAGTGCCTTGCCCCCACTCCCCGAGCTGAGAAGGGGCCGTGCCGGGGTGCCTTGCCCTTGAACCTCAAATCCTTTCCTTACCATTGCCCCTCCCGTCCCCCCGGTCAGCCTTAGCCTTGCAGCTTTGTCCACAAGCCCTGAGCGTTCCATTATGTATCGCCCACCCCCCCACCCCGTCCCTCGCTTTGGCCTTGCGGGCCTGGCCCCGAACCCTTTTTCAGAAAAAAGGTTGCTCAGTGCTTCTCCTCGGATTTGAGCATCCTCTCTCTTCTCCTGTGGGCAGACTCCACTGGCAGCTTTTCCCTCTGACTGAATGGACTGCGCGGCTATCCCCAGGGAAAAGGTGGGGGATGTCTGGGTGAATCCTGGGAGAAGATGCGGGATGAGGCTGAGGCCCCTCGGGGAGACCAGGGGCCTGGGTTCTGTGCAGGAAGCGAGTTGTCTCCGATTGGCCATGGACGGAAAAGACCCGCCCCCGGGTCTCCCTTCGAGGGAGGCATTGGACCCAGGCCAGACTGCAGGCAGGGGTGGGGGAGACGACGACGAGGTGCAGGGTGAGCTGGAGGGGGAAACCCAGGGAGTGTGAATGGGATGCTCACTCTCACCTTTCTCTTTCCCTCCCAGGCCACAAACCCGTTGGGGGTGCCAGGGGTTCCCTGGCCATCATGGGCTAGCTGGAGGATGCTGCACCTTTGCGGGTCCACCCCGTGCTTGACAGAGCCGAGTCGAGTGAGGAGCTGCAGGTGAGTCATGGGTTGGGGGCAGAGGGAGAGAGGTGGGGGAGGACGATCCGAGTAGCTCTCGTCATCACCAGGGAAGATTCCCGGACTGAGCTGCTGGACAGCCAGTTCCTGGATGAAAAGGCCTCCTCCCTTCTCCCAGAGCAGCAGGAGGAGTAGGATGCTTCTCAGCAGCCTTCAAGAGAGGACAGACGGGTCACACTATTTTTCCCCTATTTTTCGCTACTCTTTTACTCTAGCCAAACCTTTTCTCCTGGCCTAACTTTTTCTCCTGGTCTGACCATTTTCTCTGGCCTAACCTTTTTCCTGGCATGACCTTCTCTCCTGGCCAAACCTTATCTCCTGGCCTAACCATTTCTCCTGTTCTGACCTTTTCCCAGGCCTAACCTTTTCCCCAAGCCAAACCTTTTCTCCTGGCCTAACCTTTTTCCCTAGCCAGACCTTTTCCCCTAGCAAAACCTGTTCTCCTGGCCAAAACTTTTCTCCTGGCTTAACCTTTTCTCCTGGTCTGACCTTTTTCCCTAGCCAAACCTTTACTCCTGGCCTAACTTTTTCTCCTCGTTTGAACTTTTTCCTGGCCTACCCTTTTTCCTGGCATAACCGTTTCTCCTGGCCTGACCTTTTTTCCCTGGCCAAACCTTTTCACCTAGTCTCACCTTTTTCCCTGGCCTAACCTCTTTCCCTGGTCTGACCTTTTCCCCTAGCCAAACCTTTTCCCCTAGCCAAACCTTTTCCCCTAGCCAAACCTTTTCCCCTAGCCAAACCTTTTCCCTAGCCAAACCTTTTCCCCTAGCCAAACCTTTTCCCCTAGCCAAACCTTTTCCCCTAGCCAAACCTTTTCCCCTAGCCAACCTTTTCCCCTAGCCAAACCTTTTCCCCTAGCCCAACCTTTTCCCTAGCCAAACCTTTTCTCCTGGCCTAACTTTATCTCCTCGTCTGAACTTTTTCCCTGGCCTACCCTTTTTCCTGGCATAACCGTTTCTCATGGCCTGACATTTTTTCCTGGCCATACCTTTTCCCCTGGTCTGACCTTTTCCCCTAGCCAAACCTTTTCTCCTGGCATGATCTTTTTCCCTGCCCTAACCTCTTTCCCTAGCTCAAGCTTTTCTCCTGGCTTAACCATTTTCCCTGGCCAAACCTTTTTCCCTGGTCTGCCCTATTCCACTAGCCAAACCTTTTATCCAGGCTTGACCTTTTTCCCTGGAATAACCCTTTCCCCTAGCCAAATCTTTTCTCCTGGCTTAACCTTTTTCCCTAGCCAAACCTTTTCTCTTGTCCTGACCTTTTTCCCTAGCCAAACCTTTTTGCCAGTCATGACCTTTTTCCCTGGCCTAACCTTTTCCCTTAGCCCAACCTTTCTTTTTGCCTAACCTTTCCCCATGTCTAACGTTTGCCCCTGGCCTAACGTTTCCAAATCACTTCACTTTTTCTCCAGGACTGACCTTTTTCCCTGGCCTAAACTTTTCCCCTAGCCAAACTTTTTCTCCTGGCCTAAACTTTTCCCCTAGCCAAAACTTTTCTCCAGGCCTAACCTTTTTCCCTAGCCAAACCATTTCTCCAGGCCTGCCATTTTCTCCTGGCCTAACCTTTTCCCCTAGCCAAACCTTTTCTCCAGGCCTAACCTTTTCTCCTGGCCTGAACTTTTTCCCTAGACAAACCTTTTCTCCTGGCCTAACCTTTTCCCCTAGCCAAACCTTTTCTCCTGGCTCAACCTTTTTCCTTAGCCAAACCTTTCCTCCAGGCCTGCCCTTTTCCCCTGGCTTAAACTTTTTCCCTAGCCAAACCTTTTGGCCAGACGTGACCTTTTCCCCTGGCCTAACCTTTTCCCTTAGCCCAACCTTTTCTCCTGGCCTAACGTTTTCACTTAGTCAAATCTTTTCTCCTGGCTTAACCATTTCCCCTAGCCAAACCTTTTTCAGTGGCCTGACCTTTTCCCCTAGCCAAACCTTTTTTCCAGGCTTGACCTTTTTCCCTTGCATAACCTTTTTCCCTAGCCAAACCTTTTCTCCTGGCCTAACCTTCTCCCCTAGCTAAACCTTTTCTCCTGGCGTAACTTTTTCCCCTAGCCAAACCTTTTCTCCTGGCTTAACCTTTTCCCCTAGCCAACCCTTTTCTCCTGGCCTAACCTTTTCCCCTAGCTAAACCTTTCCTCATGGCTCAAACATTTTCCCTAGACAAAACCTTTTTCACTGGTCTGACCTTTTCCCCATGCCAAACCTTTTCTCCAGGCTTGACCTTTTTCCCTGGATTAACCTTTTCCCTAGCCAAACCTTTTCTCCTGGCCTAACCTTATCCCCTAGCCAAAGGTTTTCTCCTGGCCTAACCTTTTTCCCTAACCAAACCTTTGCTCCAGGCCTGATCTTTTCCCCTGGCTTATCCTTTTCACCATCCTAACCTTTTCCCCCAACTAAACCTATTCTCCTGGCTTAACCTTTTCCCCTAGCTAAACCTTTTCTCCAGGCCTGACCTTTTTCCCTAGCTTAACCTTTTTCCCTAGCCCAACCTTTTTCCCGGGTCAAAGCTTTTCTCCTGGTGTAACCTTTTCCACTAGCAAAACCTTTTCTCCTGGCTTAACCTTTTTCCCTAGCCAAACCTTTTTCCTAGACTGACCTTTTCCCCTAGCCAAACCTTTTCTCCAGGCATGACCTTTTTCCCTGGCTTAAACTTTTCCGCTAGCCAACCGTTTTCTCCTGGCTTAACCTTTTTCCTTAGACCAAACTTTTCCCCTGGTCTGACCTTTTCCCCAAGCAAAACCTTTTCTTCAGGCTTGACCATTTTCCCTGGCTTAACCTTTTACCTTAGCCAAAGCTTTTCTCCTGGCCTAACCTTTTCCCCTAGCCAAACCTTTTCTCCTGGCCTAACCTTATCCCCTAGCCAAAGGTTTTCTCCTGGCCTAACCTTTTCCCCTAACCAAACCTTTGCTCCAGGCCTGACCTTTTTCCCTGGCTTATCCTTTTCACCATCCTAACCTTTTCCCCCAACTAAACCTATTCTCCTGGCTTAACCTTTTCCCCTAGCTAAACCTTTTCTCCAGGCCTGACCTTTTTCCCTAGCTTAACCTTTTTCCCTAGCCCAACCTTTTTCCCAGGTCAAAGCTTTTCTCCTGGTGTAACCTTTTCCACTAGCAAAACCTTTTCTCCTGGCTTAACCTTTTTCCCTAGCCAAACCTTTTTCCCTAGACTGACCTTTTCCCCTAGCCAAACCTTTTCTCCAGGCATGACCTTTTTCCCTGGCTTAAACTTTTCCGCTAGCCAACCGTTTTCTCCTGGCTTAACCTTTTTCCTTAGACCAAACTTTTTCCCTGGTCTGACCTTTTCCCCAAGCAAAACCTTTTCTTCAGGCTTGACCATTTTCCCTGGCTTAACCTTTTACCTTAGCCAAAGCTTTTCTCCTGGCCTAACCTTTTCCCCTAGCCAAAGCCTTTCGCCTGGCCTAACCTTTTCCCCTAACCAAACCTTTTCTCCTGGCCTAACCTTTTCTCCTGGTCTGACCTTTTCCCCTAGTCAAAACCTTTCTCCTGGTCTGACCTTTTCCCCTAGCCAAACCTTTTCTCCTGGCCTAACCTTTTCTCCTGGCCTAACTTTTTTCCCTGGCGTAAACCTTTTCCCTAGTCAAACCTTTTCCCCTTGACTGACCTTTTCCCCTAGCCAAACCTTTTTTCCTGGCCTAATCTTTTCCCCTAGCCAAACCTTTTCTCCTGGCCCTACCTTTTCTCCTGGCCTAACCTGTCCCCCTTGTCTCACCTTGGCCCCTGACCTCACCTTTCCAACTCATTTCACCTTTTCCTCCAGCAAAACCTTTCTTCCTGGCAAAACCTTTTCTCCAAGTCCAACCTTTTCTCCTTGGATAACTTCTTGCCCTGGCCTGAACTTTTCTCCCGGCCTCACCTTTTCTCCTTGTCTGACCTTTTCTCCCCACCTAACCTTTTCTGCCGGCCTAACCTGTCCCCTTGTCTAACATTTGCCCCTGACCGAACCTTTCCAACTCACCTCACCTTTTGGCCAGGCCAAACTTTTTCCCTGGCTTCACCTTTCTCCTGGCCTCACCTCTTCCACTGGACTGACCTTTGCCCCTGACTCAACTTTTCCAAAGCACCTCAGCTTTTCGCCAGGCCAAACTTTTTCCCAGGCATAACCTTTTCCCCTGGCGAAACCTTGTTCCTCTAGTCCAACCTTTCCCCCCAGCCAAACCTTTTCTCCCAGCTTCACCTTTTCTCCTGGCCTCACCTTTTCTCCTGGCCTCACCTTTTCTCCTGGCCTCACCTTTTCTCCTGGCCTCACCTTTTCTCCTGGCCTCACCTTTTCTCCTGGCCTCACTTGTTCTCCCGGCCTCACCTTTTCTCCAGGCCTGACCTTTTTCCCTGGCTTCATGTTTTCTCCCAGCCAAACCTTTTTTCCTGGTCTGACATTTCCTGTTATGACCTTTTCTCCCGGCCTCACCTTTTCTCCCGGCCTCACCTTTTCTCCCGGCCTCACCTTTTCTCCTGGCCTCACCTTTTCTCCTGGCCTCACCTTTTCTCCTGGCCTCACCTTTTCTCCTGGCCTCACTTGTTCTCCCGGCCTCAACTTTTCTCCCGGCCTCAACTTTTCTCCCGGCCTCAACTTTTCTCCCGGCCTCAACTTTTCTCCAGGCCTGACATTTGCTCCTGGCTTAAGCTTTTCTCCTCACCCAACCTTGTCTCCCGGCCCAACCTTGTCTCCCGGCCCAACCTTGTCTCCCGGCCCAACCTTGTCTCCCAGCCTCACTTCTTCTCCCGGCCTAACCTTTTCTCCTGGCCTAACCTCTTCCCCTAGCCAAACCTTTTCTCCTGGCCTGCCCTTTTTTTCTGGCCCAACCTCTTCCCTGGCTTCTCCTTTTCCCGGACCTAAAGCCGTGCCGCGACGAACCTTTTCCCCTCCTGTTCCCTGCTCCCCTAGCCTAACATTTTCCCCTAGGCTAACCTTGTCCCCGGCCTGCACTTTCATTCATTCAGTAGTATTTATTGAGTGCTTGAATATGTGCAGAGCACTGTGCTAAGCGCTGGGTAGATCCAGGGTCATCGGATTGTGCCATGTTGGGGGCTCACCGTCTATCTCCTCATTTTCCAGAGGAGTCACCTGAGAGCCCCAGACACGTTAAGTGACTTGGCCCCAGTCACCTAGCTGAGAAGTGGCGGAGCGGGTTGCCTTGCCCGTTTCCACCAAAATCCTTTGCTTCCCATTTGGGTGCCCAGCCTTAGCCTTGCAGATTTGGCCCCAAACCCTTGCGTTCATTATGGGACACCCCCTCACCCCGCTTCACCTTGCGGGCCTGGTCCTGAACCATTGTTTATGCCAGTCGAAGAAAAAAAGCGTTGCTCAGTTCCTCTCCTGGGCTTTGAGGATCCTCTCCCTTGTGCTGTGGGCACAGTCCCCTCCCAAATTTTCCCTCTGACTCAATGGACCGCACTGCTACCCCAAAAAGAAGTGTGTGTGTGTGTGTGTGTGTGTGTGTGTGTGTGTGAATCCTGGGGGGAAGAAGAGTGATGAGGGCTGAGGCCACTCAGGGAGAAAAGGTGCCCTGGCTGTGTGCAGGAAGCGAGTTCTCTCCGATTGTGCCGGGGACGGAGTAGCCCCACCCCCGGGTCCCCCTTCCGAGGGGGGCGCTGGCCCCAGAGCTGACCCTCCCGGTCCACCAGGATCGGCCTCACGGGGTCTGTCCCAAGGGACTGGGATGGGACTCTTTCCGGGCCCAGTGTGGGCGGGGTTGGGGGGGACAACAACGAAGTGCCGGGGTGAGCAGGCAGGGGAAACCCAGAGGGTGTGGCTGGGGAGCTCACTCTTGCATTTCTCTTGCCCTCCAGGCCAGAAACGCGGTGGGGCGTGCCGGGGGTTCCCTGGCCCATCTCGGGTTAGCTGGATGCTGCCGCCCTTCTGCGAGGCCAACCTGTGCTTGACAGAGCCGAGTCAAGTGAGGAGCTGCACGTGAGTCATGGGGGGGCCCGAGGCAGGAGGACCATCGGAATAGCCCACGTCGTTGCCAGGGAAGGCTCCCGGACCAAAGCTGATGGACAGCCAGCTCCTGGAGGAAAAGGTCTCCTCCTCTCTTGCCCCAGATCAGTAGGAGGAGGAGGAGGTTTCTTCTTAGGAGGCTTCAAGAGAGGACGGCGGGACACCTTAGTTTTCCTCTAAATTTCCCTAACCTTTGTCCCTGGCGTTCTCCTTTTCCCCTAGCCCAAAGCTTTTCTTCTGTGGCCTAACCTTTTCTCCCGGCCTAATCTTTTCTCCTGCCGTAAACTTTTTCCCTTGCCAAACCTTTTCTTCTAGCCCAACGTTTTCTCCCAGCTTGACCTTTTTCCCTGGCATAACTTTTTTCTCCCGGCCTAACATTTTCTCCCGACCTGACCTTTTCTCATGGCCTGACCTTTTCTCCTGGTCTGAACTTTGTCCCTGGCCTAACCTTTTCCCCTCGGCAACCTTTTCTGCTGGTCTGACCTTTTCTCGAGCCTGACCTTTTTTCCTTGGCCTGACCTTTTTCCCTAGCCAAACCTTTTCCTCCTGGCCTAACCTTTTTCCCTAGCCAACCTTTTCTGGCTGGCCGATCATTTTCTCCTGGCCAAACCCTTTTCTCCTGGCCTAACTTTATTTCCTGCTCTGACCTTTTCTCCCGGCCTAACCTTTCTGCTGGCCAAACCTTTTCTCCTAGCCCAACGTTTTCTCCTTGCCTGACCTTTTTCCCTGGTGTAACTTTTTCTCCCGCCTAAACTTTTCTGCCTCGTCTGACCTTTTCTCCCGGCCTAACCTTTTCTTCCGGCCTAACCTTTTCCCCTAGCCAAACCTTTTCTTCTAGTCTGAACGTTTTGTGCTGGTCGACCTTTCTTCTGGCCAAATCTTTTCTCCCGGCCAAACCTTTTCTCCAAGCCTAACTTTTCTCCTGGCCTAAACTTTTCCCGTAGCCAAACCTTTTCTCCCGGCCAAACCTTTTCTCCCGGCCAAACCTTTTCTCCCGGCCTAACTTTTCTTCTGGCCTAACTTTTCCTCTGGCCTAACCTTTTCTCCGGGCCTAACCTTTTCCCTTACTGTAACCTGTGCCCCCTAGCCTAATGGTTGCTCCTGGACTAAAGCTTTCCCCCAGGACCAACCTCTTTCCGTGGGGTAATCTTTTCCCTGGGCCTAACCATATTCTGATGGCCTAATCTTTTCCCTGGCTCCCAGTCGTCCCCTGCCCCCCTCCTTGGTCCGTCGGCCTAACCCTTTTGCCTCGTCTAGGCTTTGCTCCTAGTCCAACCTCTCCCCTATCCTAACCTTATCTCTGAGCTAAATGTTTTCTCCTATCCAAACCTTGCTCCTGGCCTGACCTTTTTCTCTAGCCAAACCTTTTCTCCTGGGGCAAACCTCGTCTCCTCGGCTCACTTTTTTCCCTGGCCTGAACTTTTCTCCGGGCCTAACCTTTCCCCCTAGCCAAACTGATTCCGCTCGTCTGACCTTTTCCTCTAGCCAAAGCGTTTCTCCTGGCCTCCCCTTTTCTCCTTGTCTGACCTTTTTCCCTGGCCCGACCTTTTTCCCTGTTCTGACCTTTTCCCCTAGCCAAACCTTTTCTCCTGGCCTAAACGTTTCCCCTAGCTAAAACCTTTTCTCCTGGCCTGACCTTTTTCCCGGGCCGAACCTTTTCCCCTAGCGAAACCCTTTCTCCGGACCAAACCATTTCCCCTAGCCCAACATTTTCCCCTCGTCTGACCTTTCCACCTAGCCAAACCTTTTCTCCCAGCCTCACCTTTTCTCTTGGCGTGCCCTTTTTCCCTAGGCAAACCTTTTCCCTTCCTGTACCCTTTGCCCTTACCTAGCCTAATGGTTTCCCCTGCCCTAAAGCTTTCCCCCAGGCCAAACCTCTTTCCGTGATGTCATCTTTTCCCTGGGCCTAACCTTATTCTGATGGCCTAAATCTTTTCTGTGGCTCCCAGTCTTCCCCTGCCTTTCCTTGCTCCGTCACCTAACCCTTTCCCCTCATCTAGGCTTTGGTCCTAGTCCGACCTCTCCCCTATCCTAACCTCATCTCTGAGCTAAACGTTTTCTCCTGGCCAAACCTTTGCCCCTGACCGAACCTGTCCAACTCACCTCACCTATTGGCCAGGCCAAACCTTTTCCCCTGGCTTAACTTTTCTCCGGGCCTAAACCTTTTTCCCTAGCCAAATCTTTTCTCCTGGCCGTCACCTCTGCTCCTGGCCTGACCTTTGCCCTTGGCTCAACTTTTCCAACTCCCCTCCGCTTTTCGCCAGGCCAAACCTTTTCCCGGGCTTAACCTTTTCCCCTAGCGAAACCTTTTTCCTCTAGCCCAACGTTTTCCCCTAGCCTAACTGTTTCCCTGGCCTAACCTTTCCTCCTGGCCTAACCACAGGAGCGGTGGCCGTTCTCCGAGACCCTCAGCTCTCGTCATCGCGCCACGGTCTTTCGGGAGGGCTGTGGATGGGCGGAGCCCCGTCCTACAGGCCGGGGAGGGGACCGGGCCCCAGGAGGGGCCGACCCATTGCCCGCGGCTCGGACTGCCCCCTCAGTCTCCCCGGCTCCCCCTGGGGGCTCTGGTGATGGGGGTCTCCCTGCCTCCTCCTTGCCCATGGGCTTGTCTTCTCCCTGCTTCCCAGACTCCTCCCCTTTACCGCTTAGAGTTCCACCTTCCGAAGGAGGCGCTGGCCCCAGAGGAGACCCTCGCGGTCCGCCAGGTATCGGACTCGCGGCGTCTGTCCCTAAGGGCTGGGATGGGATTCTTTCCAGGCTTAGTGGGATGGGGGGGGATGACGACAAGTTGCAGGTGTGAGCTAGAAGGGGAAACCCAGGGAGATGCCTTTCTCTTTCCGTCCCAGGCCCAATACCCAGTAGGTAGGGCGTGCCGGGGTTTCCCTGCCCATCTCGGGTTAGGTGGAGGAGGTTGCTCCTCCGCGGGCTCACCCTATGCTTCAGGGAGCAGAGTCAAGTGAGGAGCTGCACGTGAGTCATGGCGGGATGTTGGGGGGGGCGGGGGGAGGACAATTGGAGGAGCCCTCGTCGTTGCCAGTGAAGGATGCCAGCCCGGACCGAGCTGCTGGATGGAGAGTCCCTGGAAGAAAAGCCCTCCTCCTCTCTTCCCCCAGCCCAACAGGAGGAGGAGGATTCTTCTCAGGATGCTTCAAGAGAGGACAGACGGGTCACCGTATTTTTCCCCTATTTTTCCCTACCTTTTTCCCTGGCCTAACCTTTTTCCTTGGTCTGACCTTTTTCACTAGGCAAACCTTTGCTCCTGGCCTCACCTTTTCCCCTAGCCAAAGCTTTTCTTCTGGCCTAACCTTTTCTCCTAGCCAAACCTTTTCTCCTCGTCTGACCTTTTCCCCTAGCCAAAACCTTTTCTTCTGGCCTGACCTTTTCCCCTAGCCAAACTGTTTCCCTGGCCTAACTTTTCTTCCCGGCCCAACCTTTTCTCCTGGGCAAACCTTTTCTCCTCGGCTAACTGTTTTCTACTGGCCTAACCTTTCCCTCTGTCTCCCCTTTCCCCCTGCCATTACCTTTGCAACTCACCTCACCTTTTCGCCTAGCCAAACCTTTTCCCCTGGTGTGACCTTTTCCTCTAGCCAAACTTTTTCCCTGGCCTAACCTTTTCACCTAGCCAAACCTTTTCTCCTGGCCTCACCTGTCCTCCTGTCTAACCTTTGCCCCTGACGGAACCTTTCCAACTCCTCTCACCTTTTGGCCAGGCCAAACTTTTTCCCTGACTTAACCTTTTCTCCTGATCTCTCTGATCTTTTCTCCTGGCCTGAGCTTTTCCCAAGCCAAATCTCTAGGCAAACATTTTCTCCTAGCCCAACCTTTTTCCCTAGGCAAACCTGTTCTCCTGGCCAAACCTTTTTCGCTGGCCAAACCTTTTTCGCTGGCCAAACCTTTTTCGCTGGCCAAACCTTTTTCGCTGGCCAAACCTTTCCTCCTGGCCAAACCTTTCCTCCTGGCCAAACCTTTCCTCCCGGCCAAACCTTTACTCCAGGGCTCACCTTTCCTCCCGGCCTCACCTTTTCTCCCGGCCTCACCTTTTCTCCCGGCCTCACCTTTTCTCCCGGCCTCACCTTTTCTGCTGGCCTAACCTTTTCTCCTGGCCTAACATTTTTCTCCTGGCCTAACCTTTTTCCCTGGGCTGACCTTATCCCTTCGCCAAATCTTTTCTCCTAGCCCAACGTTTTCTCCTGGCCTGACCTTGTTCCCTGGCATAACTTTTTCTCCCGGCCTAACCTTTTCTCCCAGCCTAATCTTTTCTCCCGGCCTAACCTTTTCTCCTAGCCCACCTTTTTCTCCTGGCCTGCCCTTTTTCTCTGGCCAAACCTTTTCCCGTGGTCTAAATCTATGCCGCAGATGAACCTATTCCCTCCTGTCCCCTGCTCCCCTAGCCTAACATTTTCCCCTAGGCTAACTTTGTGCCCTCCTTGCACTTTCATTCCTTCAGTGGTATTTATTGAGTGCTGGCCATGTGCAGAGCCCTGTTCTAAGTGCTGGGCTAGATCCAGGGTCATCGGACTGTGCCACGTGGGGCTCACCGTCTTCCTCCCCATTTTCCAGAGGAGTTACCTGAGGCCCAGAGACGTTCAGTGACTTGCCCCCAATCCCTGAGCTGAGACGTGGTGGAGCCAGGGTGCCTTGCCCGTTTCCCCCAATCCTTTCCTTCCCATTTGGGTGATTAGACTGTAAGCCCGTCAAATGGCAGGGACTGTCTCTATCTGTTGCCGACTTGTTCATTCCAAGTGCTTAGTACAGTGCTCTGCACATAGTAAGCGCTCAATAAATACTATTGAATGAAATAAATACTATTCAATGAGAAGTGGCGGAGCCGGGCTGCCTTGCCCATTTACCCAAAATCCTGTCCCTCCCCTTTGGGCCCCCCCAGCCTTAGCCTTTCAGGTTTGGCCCCAAACCCTTAAGTTCCCTTTTGGGACCCGCTCCCCGCCCCCCCCCACCCGCTTTTGCCTTGCAGGCCTGGTCCCGAAGAATTTTTGTTCCATTTGAAAAAAAGGGTTGCTCAGTGCTTCTCCTCGGCTTTGAGGATCCTCTGTCTTGTCCTGTGGGCACACTCCACTCCCAGATTTTCCCTCTGACTGAATAGACTGCCCTGCTACCCCAAAGAGGAGGGTGTGTGTGTGTGTGTGTGTGTGTGTGTGTGTGTGAGAATCCTGGGAGGGAAGAAGAGTAATGACGCTGAGGCCACTCAGGGGAGAGTAGGGGCCCGGGCTCTGTGCAGGAAGCGAGTTGTCTCCGATTGGCCGGGGCCGGAGCAGCCGGACCCCCAGGTCCCCCTTCCGAGGGAGGCGCTGGCCCCAGAGCAGACCCTCCCAGGTCTTTTCCCCTTGGCAAAACCTTTTCCTAGCTCAACCTTTTCTGCTGGCCTAACTTTTTCTCCTGGACAAACCTTTTTCCCTGGCCTAATCTTTTCTCCTGGCCTGACCTTTTCACCTAGCCAAACCTTTTCTTCTGGCCTGATCTTTTCCCCTGGCCCAACCTTTTTACTGGCATAATCTTTTCTTTTGGCCTACCCTTTTCCCTTAGCTCAATCTTTTCTCCTTGCCCAACCTTTTCTCCTGGCACAACCTTTTCTCCTGGCCTAACCTTTTCTCCTGGGCTGACCTTTTCCCCTAGGCAAACCTTTTCTGCTGGTCAGACCTTTTCCCCTGGCTTATCCTTTTCCCCTGGCCAAACCTTATTCTCCTTGCTTAACCATTTTACCTGGCCTGAACTTTTCTCATGGCCAAACTTTTCACCTGGTCTAACCTTTTCTCGTGGCCTAACCTTTTCCCGTAGGCCAACCTTTTCAGCTGGTCTGACCCTTTTTCCTGGCCAAACCTTTTGTCCCGGCCTAACCTTTACTCCCGGCCTCACCTTTTCTCTGGTCCGCCCAGGATCGGCCTCGCGGGGTCTCTCCCAAGGGACTGGGATGGGACCCTTTCTGGGCCGAGTGCGGGCAGTGGTGGTGGGGACGACGACGACGAGGTGCCGGGGTGAGCCGGCAGGGGAAACCCGCAGAGTGTGGCTGGGGAGCTCACTCTTTCCTTTCTCTTGCCCTCCCAGGCCAGACACCCGGTGGGGCGTGCCGGGGATTCCCTGGCCATCTTGGGCTAGCTGGAGGCTGCTGACCCTCCACGGGTCCACCCCATGCTTGACAGAGCGAAGTCGAGTGAGGAGCTGCATGTGAGTCCTGGGGGGGAGCAGCAGGGTGGCAGGACTATCGGAGTAGCCCTCGTCGTCACCAGGGAAGGCTCCCGGACTGAGCTGCTGGACAGCCAATGCCTGGAGGAAAAGGGCTCCTCCTCTCTTCCCCCAGATCAGCAGGAATAGGAGGAGGATTCTCCCCAGGAGGCTTCAAGAGAGGACGCACGGGTCACCTTAGTTTTCCCCTAATGATCCCTAACCTTTTTCGCTGGCTTAACCTTTTCCCCTAGCCAAAGCTTTTCTACTGGCCTAAACCTTTCCGCTTGGCAAACCTTTTCCCTAGCTCAACCTTTTCTGCTGGCCTAACTTTTTCTCCTGAACAAACCTTTTTCCCTGGCGTAATCTTTTCTCCTGGCCTGACCTTTTCCCCTAACCAAACCTTTTCTTCTGGCCTATCCTTTTCCCCTAGCCAAACCTTTTCTCCTGGTCTAACCTTTTCCCCTAGCCAAACTGTTTCCCTGGCCTAACCTTTCTTCCCAACCTAACCTTTTCTGCTGGGCAAACCTTTTCTCCTGGGCTAACTTTTTTCTCCTGGCCTAACATTTCACCCTGTCTCAACTTTGCCCATGACCTCAACTTTCCAACTCACCTCACCTTTTTGCCTAGCCAAAACTTTTCCCCTCATCTGACCTTTTCCTCTAGCCAAACTTTTTCCCTGGCCTAACCTTTTCCCCTAGCCAAACCTTTTCTCCTGGCCACTCGTGTCCCCCTGTCTAAACTTTGCCCCTGACTGAACCTTTCCAACTCACCTCACTTTTTAGCCAGGCCAAACTTTTTCCCTGGCTTAACCTTTTCCCCTAGTGAAAACTTTTTCTTCTATCCCAACCTTTTCCCCTAGCCAAACTGTTTCCCTGGCCTAACCTTTCCGCCCGGCCTAACCTTTCCGCCCGGCCTAACCTTTCCGCCCGGCCTAACCTTTCCGCCCGGCCTAACCTTTCCTCCCGGCCTAACCTTTCCGCCCGGCCTAACCTTTCCTCCCGGCCTAACCTTTCCTCCCGGCCTAACCTTTCCTCCCGGCCTAACCTTTCCTCCCGGCCTTACCTTTCCTCCCGGCCTTACCTTTCCTCCCGGCCTTACCTTTCCTCCCGGCCTAACCTTTCCTCCCGGCCTAACCTTTCCTCCCGGCCTTACCTTTCCTCCCGGCCTTACCTTTCCTCCCGGCCTTATCTTTCCTCCCGGCCTTACCTTTCCTCCCGGCCTTATCTTTCCTCCCGGCCTAACCTTTCCTCCCGGCCTAACCTTTCCTCCCGGCCTAACCTTTCCTCCCGGCCTAACCTTTCCTCCCGGCCTTACCTTTTCTCCCGGCCTAACCTTTTCTCCCGGCCCAACCTTCTCTCCTGGCCTAAGTTTTTCTCCTGGCCAAACCTTTTCCCCAAACCCAACCTTTGCCTCTAGGCAAACGTTTTCTCCTAGCCCAACCTTTTTCCCTAGGCAAACCTGTTCTCCTGGCCAAACCTTTTGCCCTGGCCAAACCTTTCTTCCCGGCCTCACCTTTTCTCCCGGCCTCACCTGTTCTCCTGGCCTGACCTTGTTCCCTGGCGTAACCTTTTCTCCCGGCCTAACCTTTTCTCCCGGCCTAACCTTTTCTCCCGGCCTAACCTTTTCTCCCGGCCTAACCTTTTCTCCCGGCCTAACCTTTTCTCCCGGCCTAACCTTTTCTCCCGGCCTAACCTTTTCCCCTAGCCAAACTGTTCCCCTGGCCTAACCTTTTCTTCTGGCCTGACCTTTTCCCCTAGCCAAACCGTTTCTTCTGGCCTGACCTTTTCCCCTAGCCAAACTGTTTCCCTGGCATAACCTTTTCGCCTAGCCAAACATTTTCCCCTAGCCAACCCTTTTCTTCTGGCCTAACCTTTTCTCCTACCCAAACCGTTTTTCCTCGTCTGACCTTTTCCCCTAGCCAAACCTTTTCTTCTGGCCTGACCTTTTTCCCAGCCAAACTGTTTCCCTGGCCTAACCATCCTTCCCAGCCTAACCTTTTCTCCTGGGCAAAAATTTTCTCCTCTGCTTTTTTCTCCTGGCCTCACCTGTCCCCCGTCTCACCTTTGCCCCTGATGGAAACTTTCCAACTCACATCACCTTTTTGCCTAGCCAAACCTTTCCTCCCGTCTTACCATTTCCTCTAGCCAAACATTTTCCCTGGCCTAACCTTTTCGCCTGGCCTGACCTTTTTCTCTGGCCTAATCTTACCTCCTGGCCTGACCTTTTCCCCTAGCCAAACCTTTTCTTCTGGCCTAACCTTTTCGCCTAGCCAAACCTTTTCCCCTCGTCTGACCGTTTCCTCTAGCCAAACCTTTTCCCTGGCTTAACCTTTTCTCCTAGCCAAACCTTTTCTCCTAGCCAAACCTTTTCTCCTAGCCAAACCTTTTGTTCTGGCCTGACCTTTTCCCCTAGCCAAACTGTTTCCCTGGTCTGACCTTTTCCCCTAGCCAAACCTTTTCTCCTAGCCTAACGTTTTCCTTTTGACTAAACTTTCTCTTTGCCTAACCTTTCCCCCTGTCTAACCTTTGCCCCGGCCTAATTTTTCCAACTCACTTAACCTTTGCACCACGCCTAACTTTTTCCCTGGCCTAACCTTTTCTCCTGGCCCAATCTTTTCTCCTGGTCTGACCTTTTCTCCTTGCCAAACCTTTTTCCTGATCTGACTGTTTCTCCCGGCCTGACCTTTTCTCCTGGTCTGAACTTTGTCCCTGGCCTAACCTTTTCCCCTCGCCAAACCTTTTCCCCTAGGCAAACTTTTTCTGCTGGTCTGACCTTTTCTCCCGGCCTGACCTTTCTCCCTGGCTTAACCGTATCGCCTGGCCAAAGCTTTTTCCCTAGCCAAACTTTTTCTCCCACCCTAACCTTTACTTCCGGCCTAACTTTTTCTCCCGGCCTAACCTATTCTCCTGGCCTCAACTTTTTTCCTAGCCAAAGCTTTTTCCCTAGACAAACCTTGTCTTCTGGCCGATCCTTTTCTCCTGGCTGAAACTTTTTCTCCTGGGCTGACCTTCTCCCCTCGCCAAACCTTTCTCCTAGCCCAACGTTTTCTCCTGGCCTGACCTCGTTCCCTGGCGTAACTTTTTCTCCCGGCCTAACCTTTTCTCCTAGCCCAACTTTTTCTCCTAGCCTGCCCTTTTTCTCTGGCCTAAACTTTTCCCTGGCTGAACCTTTTCCCGTGGCTTAAAGCTGTGTCACAGATGCACATTTTCCCCTCCTGTCCCCTGCTCCCGTAGCCTAACCTTGTCCCCGGCCTGGCACTTTCATTCATTCAGTAGTACTTATTGAGTGCTGAATATGTGCAGAGCACTGGGCTAAGCGCTGGGGTAGATCCAAGGTCATCAGATTGTGCCACGTGGGGCTCAGCGGCTTACTCCCCATTTTCCAGAGGAGTCACCTGAGGCCCAGAGATGTTAAGTGACTTGCCCACAGTCACCTAGGTGAGAAGTGGTGGAGCTGTGGTGCCTTGTCCGTTTCCCCCAAATCCTTTCCTTCCCATTTGGACACCCCCCACCCTTAGCCTTGCAGGTTGGGCCCCAAACCCTTAGGTTCCCTTTGGGACCGCCCCCCCACCACGCTTTTGTCTTGCAGGCCTGGTCCCGAACCATTTTTGTGCCAGTTTAAGCAAAAAGGGTTGCTCAGGGCTTCTCCTCGGCTTTGAGGATCCTCTCTCTTGTCCTGTGGGCACACTCCACTCCCGGACATTCCCTCTGACTGAATGGACTGCACTGCTACCCTAAAGAGGAGGGGGGGTTGTGTGTGTGTGTGTGTGTGTATGTGTGTGTGTGTGAATCCTGGGGGGAAGAAGAGTGATGAGGCTGAGGCCACTCGGGAGGATCGGGGGCCCGGGCTCTGGGGCTCTGTACAGGAAGCGAATTGTCTCCGATTTGCAGGGGAAGGAAGAAGCCCCACCCCCGGGCCCCCTTCCGAGCGAGGCGCTGGCCCCAGAGCAGACCCTCCCGGTCGGCCCAGGATTGGACTCGCGGGGTCTGTCCCAAGGGACTGGGATGGGACTTTTTCCGGGCCGAGTGCAGGTGGGGGTGGGGGGAACGACAATGACAAGGTGCCGGGGTGAGCCAGCAGGGGAAACCCAGGGGGTGTGGCTGGCTAACTCACTCTTGCCTTTCTCTTTCCCTCCCAGGCCAGAAACCCGGTGTGGCATGGCAGGGGTTCCCTGGCCATCTCGGGCTAGCTGGAGGCTGCTGCCCCTCCGCGGGGCCACCCTGTGCTTGAAAGAGCCAAGTCGAGTGAGGAGCTGCACGTGAGTCATGGGTCGGGGCAGCGGGGTGGGAGGACCATCGGAGTAGCCCTCGTCGTCGCCAGGGAAGGCTCCCGGACAGAGCTGCTGGACAGCCAGTTCCTGGAGGAAAAGGCCTCCTCTTCTCTTCCCCCAGATCAGCAGGAGGAGGAGGATTCTTCTCAGGAGGCTTCAAGAGAGGACACACGGGTCACCTTAGTTTTCCCATAATGATCCCTAATCTTTTTTCCCTGGCTTAACCTTTACCCTAGCCAAAGCTTTTCTCCTGGCCTAAACTTTTCACCTTGGCAAACCTTTTCCCTAGCTCAACCTTTTCTGCTGGCCTAACCTTTTCTCCCGGACAAACCTTTCTCCCTGGCCTAATCTTTTCTCTTGGCCTGACCCTTTCCCCTAGCCAAACCTTTTCTTCTGGCCTGACCTTTTCTCCTGGCCTAACCTTTTCTTTTGGCCTATCCTTTTCCCTTAGCCAAACTGTTTCCCTGCCCTAACCTTTTCGCCTGGCCTGACCTTTTTCTCTGGCCTAATCTTACCTCCTGGCCTACCCTTTTCTCCTAGCCAAATCTTTTCTCCTGGCCTGACCTTTTTCCCTGGCCCAATCTTTTTACTGGCATAACCTTTTCTTTTGGCCTACCCTTTTCCCTTAGCCCAATCTTTTCTCCTCGCCCAACCTTTTTTCCTGGCACAACCATTTCTCCCGGCCTAACCTTTTCTTCTGGGCTGACCTTTTCCCCTAGGCAAAACTTTTCTTCTGGTCAGACCTTTTTCCCTGGCTTAACCTTTTCCCCGGGCCAAACATTTTTCTCCTTGCTTAACCATTTTCCCTGGCCTGACTTTTTCGCCTGGCCAAACTTTTCTCCTGGTCTAACCTTTTCTCCTGGCCTAACCTTTTCCCCTAGGCCAACCTTTTCAGCTGGTCTGACCCTTTTTCCTGGCCAAACCTTTTGTCGCGGCCTAACCTTTTCTCCTGGCCTCACTTGTTCTCCCGGCCTCACCTTTTCTCCAGGCCTGACCTTTTTCCCTGGTTTCACCTTTTCTCCCGGCCTAACCTTTTTTCCTGGTCTGACCTTTCCTATTGGTATGACCTTTTCTCCTGGCCTCACCTTTTCTCCTGGCCTCACCTTTTCTCCTGGCCTCACTTGTTCTCCCGGCCTCACCTTTTCTCCTGGCCTCACTTTTTCTACCGGCCTCACCTTTTCTCCTGGCCTCACTTGTTCCCCGGCCTCACCTTTTCTCCAGGCCTGACCTTTTTCCCTGGCTTAAACTTTCCTCCTAGCCCAACCTTTTCTCCCGGCACAACCTTTCCTCCTGATCTCACTTTTTCTCCCGGCCTCACCTTTTCTCCTGGCCTCACTTGTTCTCCCGGCCTCACCTTTTCTCCGGGCCTGACCTTTTTCCCTGGCTTAACCTTTCCTCCTAGCCGAACCTTTTCTCCCGGCACAACCTTTCCTCCTGATCTCACTTTTTCTCCCGGCCTAACTTTTTCTCCTGGCCTAACCCTTTCCTCTGGCCAAACGTTTTCTCCCGGCCTAACCTATTCTCCCGGCCTAACCCTTTCCTCTGGCCAAACCTTTTCTCCCAGCCTAACCTTTTCCCCTAGCCAAACCTTTTCTCCTGGCCTGCCCTCTTTCTCTGGCCTAAACTCTTGCCCTGGCTTCACCTTTTCCCGTGGCCTAAAGCCGTGCCGCAGACGAACCTTTTCCCCTCCTGTCCCCTGCTCCCCTAGCCTCCCAATTTCCCCTAGGCTAACCTTGTCCCCGGCCTGCACTTTCATCCATTCCATAGCATTTATTGAGTGCTGGCCATGTGCAGAGGCCTGCACTAAGCGCTGTGCTAGATCCAGGGTCATCGGACTGTGCCACGTGGGGCTCACCGTCGTTGTTCCCATTTTCCAGAGGAGTTACCTGAGGCCTAGAGACATTAAGTGACTTGCCCCCAGTCCCCGAGCTGAGAAGTGGCGGAGCCGGGGTGCCTTGCCCGTTTCCCCCAAATCTTTTCCTTCCCATTTGGGCCCCCCAGGCTTAGCCTTGTAGGTTGGGCTCCAGACTCTTACATTCCCTTCTGGGACCCGCCCCCCGCCCCCCCCCCGCCCCCTCCACCCTGCTTTGGCCTGGCAGGCCTGGTCCCCAACCATTTTTGTGCTAGTTTAAGCAAAATAGGGTTGCTCAGGGCTTCTCCTCGGCTTTGAGGAACATCTCTCTTCTACTGTGGGCAGACTCCACTCCCAGATTTCCCCTCTTATCGAATGGACTGCATGGACTATGTGTGTGTATGTGTCTGAATCCTGGGTGGAAGACGCGTGATGTGGCTGATGGCACACAGGGGAGAATCAGGGCCCGGGCTCTGTGCAGGAAGCAAGTTCTCTCCGATTGGCCGGGGCCAGAGAAGCCCCACCCCAGGGTCCCCCTTCCGAGGGAGGTGCTGGCCCCAGATCAGATGCTCCCGGTCTGCCCAGGCTCAGACTCGCGGGGTCTGTCCCAAGGGACTGGGATGGGACTCTTTCTGGGCTCAATGCTGGTGGGGCGGGGAGAGTGCGGGGGGACGAGGACGAGGGGCCGGGGCGACCCGGAAGGGGAAACCCAGGGAGTGTGGCTGGGGAGTTCACTCTTGCCAGTCTCTTTGCCTCCCAGGCCAGAATCCCGGTGGGCCTGCCGTGGGTTCCCTGGCCATCTCGGGCTAGCTGGAGGCTGCTGCCCCTCCGCGGGGCCACCCTGTGCTTGACAGAGCCGAGTCAAGTGAGGAGCTGCATGTGAGTCATGGAGGGGGGAGGGAGGGGGCGGGGGCGGAGGACCATCGGAGTAGCCCTTGCCGTCACCAGGGAAGGCTCCTGGACCGCGCCGCTGGACCGCCAGTCCCTGGAGGAAACGGCCTCCTACTCTCTTCCCCCAGATCAGCAGGTGGTGGAGGAGGCTTCTTCTCTGGAGCCTTCCAGAGAGGCCAGACGGGTCCCCCTATTTTTGCCCTAATTGAACCTCACCTTTTGTCCTGGCCTGACCCTTTTACCTGGCCTGACCTTTTTACTGGCATAACCTTTTCTTTTGCCCTTCCCTTTTCCCTTAGCCCAATCTTTTCTCCTCACCCAACCTTTTCTCCTGGCACAACCTTTTCTCCCGGCCTAACTTTGTCTCCTGGCCTGACCTTTTCCCCTAGGCAAATCTTTTCTGCTGGTCAGACCTGTTTCCCTGGCTTAACTTTTTCCCCGGGCCAAACCTTGTTCTTCTTGCTTAACCTTTTTCCTGGACTGACCTTTTCTCCCAGCCAAACTATTCTCATGGTCTAACCTTTTCTCTTGGCCTAACCTTTTCCCCTAGGCAAAACTTTTCCGCTGGTCAGACCCTTTTTCTTGTCCAAACCTTTTGTCGCGGCCTAACCTTTTATCCCGGCATGACCTTTTCTCCTGGCCTCACTTGCTGTCCCAGCCTCACCTTTTCTTCAGGCCTGACCTTTTTCCCTGTCTTCACCTTTTCTCCCAGCCTAAACATTTTTCCTGGTCTGACCTTTTCTGTTGGTATGACCTTTTCTCCCGGCCTCACTTTTTCTCCCGGCCTCACTTTTTCTCCTGGCCTCACTTTTTCTCCCGGCCTCACTTTTTCTCCCGGCCTCACTTTTTCTCCCGGCCTCACTTTTTCTCCCGGCCTCACCTTTTCTCCTGACATACTTTTTCTCCTGGACAAACCTTTTTCCCTAGCCAAACCTTTGCTCCTGGTGTGACCTTTTTCCCTGGCTTAACCTCTTTCCTGGCCAAACCTTTCCTCCTGGCCTAAACTTTTCTCCTAGCCAAACCTTTCCTTCTGGCCTGAACGATTCCCCTAGCTAAAACATTTTTCCTGGCCTGACCTTTTCCCCTATCGAAACCCTTTCTCCGGGCCCAACCATTTCCCCTAGCCCAAACTTTTCCCCTCGTCTGACCTTTCCCTCTAGCCAAACCTTTTCTCCTGGCCGCACCTTTTCTCCTGGCGTGACCTTTTTCCCTAGGCAAACCTTTTCCCTTTCTGTACCCTTTGCCCCTGCCTAGCCTAATGATTGTCCCTGGTCTAAAGCTTTCCCCCAGGCCAAACCTCTTTCCGTGGTGTCATCTTTTCCCCGGGCCTAACCTTATTCTGATGGCCTAATCTTTTCCCTGGCTCCCAATCTTCCCTTGCCTTCTCCTTGCTCTGTCGCCTAACCCTTTCACCTCATCTAGGCTTTGCTCCCAGTCCGACCTCTCCCCATCCTAACCTCATCCCTGAGCTAAACGTTTTCTCCTGGCCAAACCATTGCCCCTGACCGAACCTTTCCAACTCACCTCACCTATTGGCCAGGCCAAACTTTTTCCCTGGCTTAACCTTTTCTCTGGGCCTAACCTTTTTCCCTAGCCAAATCTTTTCTCCTGGCCTCACCTCTGCTCCTGGCCTGACCTTTGCCCCTGGCTCAACGTTTCCAACTCCCTTCCGCTTTTTGCCAGTGTCCAACTTTTTCTCGGGCTTAACCATTTTCCCTAGAGAAACCTTTTTCCTCTAGCCCAACGTTTTCCCCTAGCCAAACTGTTTCCCTGGCCTCAAATTTCCTCCCAGCCTATCCTTTTCTCCTGGCCTAACCTTTCCCCCTGTGTCACCTTTGCCCCTGACCTCACCTTTCCCACTCACCTCACCTTTTGACCAGGCCCAACTTTTTCCCTGGCTTAACCTTTCCTCTCGAGCTAACCTTATCTCCTGGCCCAACCTTTTCTCCTGGGCAAACCTTTTTTCTCCTCGGCTCACTTTTTTCTCCTGGCCTAACCTGTCCCCCTTGTCTTACCTTGGCCCCTGACCTCACCTTTCCAACTCACCTCACCTTTTCCGCCAGCCAAACCTTTCTTCCCGGTGAAACCTTTTCTCCTGGCCCAACCTTTTCTCCATTGGCTAACTTCTTACCCTGTCCTAAACTTTTCTGCCGGCCTCACCTTTTCTCTTTGTCTGACCTTTTCTCCGGGCCGATCCTTTTCTCCCGGCCTAACCTGTCCCCCTGTCTCACCTTTGCCCCTGACCGAACCTTTCCAACTCACCTCACCTTTTGGCCAGGCCAAACCTTTTCCCTGGCTTAACCTTTTCTCCCGGCCCAACCTTTTCTCCCGGCCCAACCTTTGCTCCCGGCCCAACCTTTGCTCCCGGCCCAACCTTTGCTCCCGGCCCAACCTTTGCTCCCGGCCCAACCTTTGCTCCCGGCCCAATCTTTTCTCCCGGCCCAACCTTTGCTCCCGGCCCAACCTTTGCTCCCGGCCCAACCTATTCTCCCGGCCCAACCTATTCTCCCGGCCCAACCTTTTCTCCCGGCCCAACCTTTTCTCCCGGCCCAACCTTTTCTCCCGCCCAACCTTTTCTCCCGGCCCAACCTTTTCTCCCGGCCCAACCTTTTCTCCCGGCCCAACCTTTTCTCCCGGCCCAACCTTTTCTCCCGGCCTAACCTTTTCTCCCGGCCTAACCTTTTCTCCCGGCCTAACCTTTCCTCCCGGCCTAACCTTTCCTCCCGGCCTAACCTTTCCTCCCGGCCTAACCTTTCCTCCCGGCTTAACCTTTCCTCCCGGCTTAACCTTTCCTCCCGGCTTAACCTTTCCTCCCGGCCTAAACTTTCCTCCCGGCCTAAACTTTCCTCCCGGCCTAACCTATCCTCCCGGCCTAAACTTTCCTCCCGGCCTAACCTATCCTCCCGGCCTAACCTATCCTCCCGGCCTAACCTATCCTCCCGGCCTAAACTTTCCTCCCGGCCTAAACTTTCCTCCCGGCCTAAACTTTCCTCCCGGCCTAACCTATCCTCCCGGCCTAAACTTTCCTCCCGGCCTAACCTTTCCTCCCGGCCTAACCTTTCCTCCCGGCCTAACCTTTCCTCCCGGCCTAACCTTTCCTCCCGGCCTAACCTTTCCTCCCGGCCTAACCTTTCCTCCTGGCCTAACCTTTCCTCCCGGCCAAACGTTTTTCGCTGGCCAAACACTTCCTCCCGGCCTAACCTTTCCTCCCGGCCTAACCTTTTCTGCCGGCCTAATCTTTTCTCCCGGCCTAACCTTTTCTCCCAGCCTAATTTCTCCTAGCCAAACCTTTTCCCCGAGCCAAACCTTTTCCTCTAGGCAAACGTTTTCTCCTAGCCCAACCTCTTTCCCTAGGCAAACCTGTTCTCCTGGCCAAACCTTTTTCCCTGGCCAAACCTTTCGTCCCGGCCAAACCTTTTCTCCCGGCCTCACCTTTTCTTCTGGAATAACCTTTTCTACTGGCCTCACCTTTTCTGCCGGCCTAACCTTTTCTCCTGGCCTAACATTTTTCTCCTGGCCTAACCTTTTTCCCTGGGCCGACCTTTTCCCCTCGCCAAACCTCTTCGCCTAGCCCATTTTCTCCTGGCCTGACCTTGTTCCCTGGGGTAACTTTTTCTCCCGGCCTAACCTTTCCTTCCGGCCTAACCCTTTCTCCCGGCCTAACCTTTTCTCCCGGCCTAAATTTTTCTCCTGGCCTACCCTTTTTCTCTGGCCTAACCTTCTCCCCTGGCCGAACTTTTTCCCGTGGCCTAAACCTGTGCCGCAGACGAAACCTCTCCCCTCCTGTCCCCTGCTCCCCTAGCCTAACATTTTCCCCTAGGCTAACCTTGTCCCTGGCCTGCACTTTCATTCCTTCAGTGGTATTTATTGAGCGCTGTCCATGTGCAGAGCCCTGTTCTAAGCGCTGAGCTAGATCCAGGGTCATGGGACTGTGACACGTGGGGCTCACCGTCTTACTCCCCATTTTCCTGAGGAGTTACCTGAGACCCAGAGACGTTAAGTGACTTGCCCCCAGTCACCTAGCTGAGAAGTGGCAGAGCCGGGGTGCCTTGCCCGTTTCCCCCAAATCCTTTTCTTCCCATTTGGGCTTCCCCAGCATTAGCCTTGCAAGTTTGGCACCAAACCCTTACGTTCCCTTTTAGGACCAGCCCCCCCGCCCCACTTTTGCCTTGCGGGCCTAGTCCCGAACTATTTTTGTGGCAGTTGAAGCAAAAAAGGGTTGCTCAGGGCTTCTCCTCGGCTTTGAGGATCCTCTCTCTTGTCCTGTGGGCACTCCACTCCCAGACTTTCCCTCTGACTGAATGGACCGCACTGCTACCCCAAAGGGGGGGGGGAGGGTGTGTGTGTGTGTGTGTGTGTGTGTGTGTGTGTGTGTGTGTGTGTGAAACCTGGGGGGAAGAAGAGTGATGAGGCTGAGGCCACTCAGGGGAGAATCGGGGCCCGGGCTCTGTGCAGAAGCGAGTTGTCTCCGATTGGCCGGGGAAGGAGCAGTCCCACCCCCGGGTCCTTCTTAAGAGGGAGGCGCTGGCCCCAGAGCAGACCCTCCCGGTCGGCCCAGGATCGGCCTCACGGGTCCTGTCCCAAGGGACTGGGATGGGACTCTTTCCGGGCCGAATGCGGGTGGGGGTGGGGGGGGATGACGATGTGGTGCCGGGGTGAGCCAGCAGGGGAAACCCAGGGAGTGTGGCTGGGGAGCTCACTCTTGCCTTTCTCTTGCCCTCCCAGACCAGACACCAGTGGGCCGTGCTGGGGGTTCCCTGGCCATCTCGGCCTATCTGGAGGCTGCTATGCCTCCGCGGGGCCACCCCGTGCTTGACAAAGCCAAGCCGAGTGAGGAGCTGCACGTGAGTCATGGGGTAGGGGCAGCGGGGTGGGAGGACCATCGGAGTAGCCCTCGTCGTCGCCAAGGAAGGCTCCCAGACCGAGCTAATGGACAGCCAGTTGCTGGAGGAAAAGGCCTCCTCCTCTCTTCCCCCACATCAGCAGGAGGAGGAGGAGGATTCTTCTCAGGAGGCTTCAAGAGAGGATGCATGGGTCGCCTTAGTTTTCCCCTAACATTTTTCCCTGGCTTAACCTTTTCCCTTAGCCAAACCTTTCCTCCTGGCCTAAACTTTTCCCCTTGGCAAACCTTTTCCCTAGCTCAACCTTTTCTGGTGGCCTAACCTTTTCTCCTGGACAAACCTTTTTCCCTGGCCTAATCTTTTCTCCTGGCCTGACCTTTTCTCCTGGACTAACCTTTTCTCCTAGCCAGACCTCTTCTTCTGGCCTGACCTTTTCTCCTAGCCAAAGCTTTGCTTCTGGCATGACCTTTTCTCCTAGCCCAACCTTTTTGCCCAGCCAAACCTTTTCCCCTCCCCAAATCTTTTCTTCTGGCCTGTCCTTTTCTCGTAGCCAAACTTTTTCCCTGGCCAAACCTTTTCTCCTCGTCTCACCTTTTCCCCTAGCCAAACGTTTTCTTCTGGCCTAACCTTTTCTCCTTGTCAAACCTTTTCTCCTCGTCTGACCTTTTCCCCTAGCCAAACCTTTGCTTCTGGCCTAACCCTTTCTCCTACACAAATCTTTCCTCCTGGCCTAACCCTTTCCCGTAGCCAAACTGTTTCCCTGGCCTAACCTTTCTTCCTGGCCTAATCTTTTCTCCTGGGCAAACCTTTTCTCCTCGGCTAACTTTTTTCTCCTGGCCTAACATTTCCCCCGTCTCCCCTTTGCCCCTGACCTCACCTTACCAACTCACCTTACCTTTTGGCCAGGCCAAACTTTTTCCCTGGCTTAACCTGTTCCCCTATCGAAACCTTTTTCCTCTAGCCCAACCTTTTCCCCAAGCCAAACTGTTTCCCTGGCCTAACCTTTCCTGCCGGCCTAACCTTTCCTCCCAGCCTAACAATTTCTCCCGGTATAACCTTTTCTCCCGACCTAACCTTTTCTGCTGGCCTAACTTTTTCTCCTGGCCAAACCTTTTCCCCGAGCCCAACCTTTTCCCCTAGGCAAACCTGTTCTCCTGGCCAAACCTTTTGCCCTGGCCAAACTTATCCTCCTGGCCAAACCTTTCCTCCCGGCCTCACTTTTTCTCCCGACCTAACCTTTTCTCCCGGCCTAACCTTTTCTCCCAGCCTAACCTTTTCTCCCAGTCTCACCTTTTCTCCTGGCCTCACCTTTTCCCCTGGGCTGACCTTTTCCCTTCGCCAAACGTTTTCTCCTAGCCCAACCTTTTCTCCTGGCCTGACCTAGTTTTCTGGAGTGACTTTTTCTCCCGGCCTAACCTTTTCTCCCGGCCTAACCTTTTCTCCCGGCCTAACCTTTTCTCCCGGCCTAACCTTTTCTCCCGGCCTAACCATTTCTCCCGGTCTAACCTTTTCTCCTAGCCCAAATTTTTCTCCTCGGTTTACTTTTTTCTCCTGGCCTAACCTTTCCCCCGTCTCACCTTTGCCCCTGAACTCACCTTAACAACTCACCTCACCTTTTCTCCTAGGCCAGTCTTTTCCCCTCGTCTGACCTTTTCCTCTAGCCAAACGTTTTCCCTGGCCTAACCTTTTCGCCGAGCCAAACCTTTTCTCCTGTCCTCACCTGTCCGCCTGTCTAACCTTTGCCCCGAGCGAACATTTCCAACTCACCTCACCTTTTGGCGAGGCCAAACTTTTTGCCTGGCATAACCTTTTCTCCTGTTCTGACCTTTTCTCCTAGCCTGAGCTTTTCCCTATCCAAATCTGTTCTCCTGGCCTCACCTCTTCTCCAGGCCTGACCTGTTCTCCTGGCTAAACTTTCCAACTCACCTCGGCTTTTCGTCAGGCCAAACTTTTTCCCTGGCTTAACATTTTCCCCTAGTGAAACCTTTTTCTTCTAGCCCAACGTTTTCCCCTAGTCACACTGTTTCCCCATCCTAACGTTTCCTCCCGGCCTACCCTTTCCTCCCGGCCTACCCTTTCCTCCCGGCCTACCCTTTCCTCCCGGCCTCACCTTTCCTCCCGGCCTCACCTTTCCTCCCGGCCTCACCTTTCCTCCCGGCCTCACCTTTTCTCCCGGCCTCACCTTTTCCCCTTGCCAAACTTTTTCTCCTAGCCCAACTTTTTCTCCTGGGCTGACCTTGTTCTTGGCGTAACTTTTTCTCCCGGCCTAACCTTTTCTCCCGGCCTAACCTTTTCTCCCGGCCTAACCTTTTCTCCCGGCCTAACCTTTTCTCCCGGCCTAACCTTTTCTCCCGGCCTAACCTTTTCTCCCGGCCTAACCTTTTCTCCCGGCCTAACCTTTTCTCCCGGCCTAACCTTTTCTCCCGGCCTAACCTTTTCTCCCGGCCTAAACTTTTCTCCCGGCCTAAACTTTTCTCCCGGCCTAACCATTTCTCCCGGCCTAACCATTTCTCCTGGCCAAACATTTTCCTCTAGGCAAACATTTTCTCCTAGCCCAACCTTTTTCCCTCGGGAAACCTGTTCTTCTGGCCAAACCTTTTTCCCTGGCTAAACCTTTCCTCATGGCCAAACCTTTCCTCCTGGCCAAATTTTTCCTCCCGACCTCACCTTTTCTCCCGGCCTCACCTTTTCTCCCGGCCTCACCTTTTCTCCCGGCCTCACCTTTTCTCCCGGCCTCACCTTTTCTGCTGGCCTAACCTTTTTCCCTGGGCTGACCTTTCTCCTAGCCAAACTTTTTCTCCTAGCCCAACGTTTTCTCCTGGCCTGACATTGTTCCCTGGCATAACTTTTTTTCCAGGCCTAACCTTTTTTTACAGCCTAACCCTTTCTCTCGGCCTAAACTTTTCTCCCAGGCTTACCTTTTCTCCCGGCCTAAATTTTTCTTCTGGCCCAACTTTTTCTCCTGGTCTGCCCTTTTTCTCTGGCCTAACCATCTCCTCTGGCTGAACATTTTCCCGTGGCCTAAATCTGTGCCACAGACAAACCTTTTCCCCTCCTGTCCCCTGCTCCCCTAGCCTAACATTTTCCCCTAGGCTAACCTTGCCCCAGCCTGCACTTTCATTCCTTCAGTAGCATTCATTGAGCGCTGGCCATGTGCGGAGCCCTGTTCTAATCGCTGGGCTAGATCCAGGGTCATCAGACTGTGCCACCTGGAACTCACTGTCTTACTCCCCATTTTCGGAGGAGTTACCTGAGGCCCAGAGACCTTAAGTGACTTGCCCCCAGTCCCTAGCTGAGCAGTGACAGAGCCGGGGTGCCTTGCCCATTTCCCCCAATCCTTTCCTTCCCATTTGGGCCTCCCCAGCCTTTGCCTTGGAGGTTTGGCCCCCGACCCTTACGTTCCCTTCTGGGACCCGCCCCCCCCCCGCCCCACCTTTGCCTTGCGGGCCTGGTCTCAAACCATTTTTGTGCCAGTTTAAGCAAAAAAGGGTTGCTCAGGGCTTCTCCTCGGCTTTGAGGATCCTCTCTTGTCCTGTGGGCACACTCCACTCCCAGATTTTCCCTCTGACTGAATGGACCGCACTGCTACCCCAAAGCGGGGGGTGTATGTGTGTGTGTGTGTGTGTGTGTGTGTGTGTGAATCCTGGAGGGGAAGAAGAGTGATGAGGCTGAGGCCACTCAGGGGAGAATAGGGGCCCTGGCTCTGTGCAGGAAGCGAGTTGTCTGCGATTGGCCGGGAACAGAGCTGCCCCACACCCGGCTCCCCCTTCCGAGGGAGGTGCTGGCCCCGAGCAGACCCTCCTGGTCCGCCTAGGTTCGGCCTCCCAGGGTCTGTCCCAAGGGACTGGGATGGGAGTCTTTCCAGGCCGAGTGAGGGCGGGGGTAGGGGGGACGACGATGTGGTGCTGGGGTGAGCCAGCAGGGGAAACCCAGGGAGTGTGGCTGGGGAGCACACTCTTGCCTTTCTCTTGCCCTCCCAGGCCAGACACCTGGTGGGGGGTGCAAGGGGTTCCCTGGCCAACTCGGCCTAGCTGGCGGCTGTTACCCCGCCGTGGGGCCACCCCATCCTTGACAGAGCCAAGTCGAGTGAGGAGATGCACGTGAGTCATCAGAGGGGGGAGCAGCAGGGTGTGAGGACCATCGGAGTAGCCCTTGTCATCGCCAGGGAAGGCTCCCGGACCGAGCTGCTGGACAGCCAGTTCCCTGAGGAAAAGGGCTCATCCCCTCTACCCCCAGATCAGCAGGAGGAGGATTCTTCTCAGGAGGCTTCAAGAGAGGACGCACGGGTCACCTTAGTTTTCCCCTAATGATCCCTAACCTTTTTTCCCTGGCTTAACCTTTTAACCTAGCCACACCTTTTCTTCTGGCCTGACCTTTTCTCCTAGCTAAACCTTTTCTCCTCGTCTGACCTTTTCTCCTAGCCTAACCTTTTCTTCGGGCCTGACCTCTTCTCCTAGCCAAACCTTTTCCCCTAGCCAAACCTTCTCCCCTAGCCAAACCTTTTCATCTGGCCTGACCTTCTCTCCTAGCCAAACCTTTTCTCCTGGCCTAACCTTTTCCCCTAGCCAGTCTTTTTCCCTGGCCTAACCTTTTCTCCTAGCCAAACCTTTTCTCCTGGCCTAACCTTTTCCCTTAGCCAAATTTTTCTTCTGGCCTGACCTTTTCTCCTAGCCCAATCTTTTCTCCTCGTCTGACCTTTTCCCATAGCCAAACCTTTTCTCCTGGCCTCACCTGTCCTCCTGTCTAACCTTTGCCCCTGAGCGAAGCTTTCCAACTCACCTCACCTTTTGGCCAGGCCAAACCTTTTGCCTGGCATGACCTTTTCTCCTGGTGTGACCTTTTGTCCTGGCCTGAGCTTTTCCCTATCGAAATCTGTTCTCCTGGCTTCACCTCTTCTCCGGGCATGACCTTTGGCCTGGCTAAACATTTCCAACTCACCTCGGCTTTTTGCCAGGCCAAACTTTTTCCCTGGCTTAACCTTCTCCCCTAAGCGAAACCTTTTTCTTCTAGCCCAAACTTTTCCCCTAGCCAAACTGTTTGCCTGGCCTAACCTTTCCTCCCGGCCTAACCATTTCTCCCGGTCTAAGCTTTTCTCCCGGCCTAACCTTTTCTCCTGGCCTAACCTTTTCTCCTGGCCTAACCTTTTCTCCTGGCCTGACCTTTTCTCCTAGCCAAACCTTTTCTCCTGACCTAACCTTTTTCCCTAGCCAACCTGTTTCCCTGGCCTAACCTTTCCAGACCGGCCGAACCTTTCCAGCCCTGCCTAAGCTTTCCAGCCCGGCCTAACATTTTGAGCCCGGCCTAACCTTTCAAGCCCCACCCATCCTTTCCAGTCCGGTCTAACCTTTTCAGCCCTGGCTAACCTTTCCAGCCCGGCCTAACCTTTGCAGCCCGGGCTAACTTTTCCAGCCCGGGCTAACCTTTCCAGCCCGGGCTAACCTTTCCAGCCCGGGCTAACCTTTCCAGCCCGGGCTAACCTTTCCAGCCCGGGCTAACCTTTCCAGCCCGGGCTAACCTGTCCAGCCCGGGCTAACCTTTCCAGCCCGGGCTAACCTTTCCAGCCCGGGCTAACCTTTCCAGCCCGGGCTAACCTTTCCCGCCCGGCCTAACATTTCCAGCCCGGTCTAACCTTTCAAGGCCAACCTAATCTTTCCAGCGCAGCCTAACCTTTCCCGCCCGGGCTAACCTTTTCAGACCGGCCTAACCTTCCAGCCCGGCCTAACCTTTCCAGCCCGGCCTAACCTTTCCAGCCCGGCCAAACCTTGCCAGCCCGGCTTAAAGTTTACAGCCCGGCTTAACCTTTCCAGCCCGGCCTAACCTTTCTAGCCCGGCCTAACCTTTGCAGCCCGGCCTAACCTTTCCAGCCCGGCCTAATCTTTCCAGCCCGGCCTAATCTTTCCAGCCCGGCCTAATCTTTCCAGCCCGGCCTAATCTTTCCAGCCCGGCCTAATCTTTCCAGCCCGGCCTAATCTTTCCAGCCCGGCCTAACCGTTCCAGCCCGGCCTAACCGTTCCAGCCCGGCCTAAGCTTTCCAACCCGGCCTGACCTTTCCAACCTGGCCTGACCTTTCCAACCCGGCCTGACCTTTCCAACCCGGCCTAACCTTTCCAGCCCGGCCTGACCTTTCCAGCCCGGCCTAACCTTTCCAGCCCGGCCTAACCTTTCCAGCCCGGCCTAACCTTTCCAGCCGGGCCTAAACTTTCCAGCCCGGCCTAACCTTTCCAACCCGGCCTAACCTTTCCAGCCCGGCCTAACCTTTCCAGCCCGGCCTAACCTTTCCAGCCCGGCCTAACCTTTCCAGCCCGGCCTAACCTTTCCAGCCGGGCCTAAACTTTCCAGCCCGGCCTAAACTTTAGAGCCCGGCCTAACCTTTCTAGCCCGGAGTAACCTTTGCAGCCCGGCGTAATCTTTTCTCCCAGCCTAAACTTTTCTTCTGGACAAACCTTTTCCTGTGCCCTAAACCTGTGGCGCAGACGAGCCTTTACCCCTCCTGTTTCTGGCTCTCGTAGTCTAACATTTTCCCCTAGGCTAACCTTGTCCCTGGCCTGCACTTTCATACCTTCAGTGGTATTTATTGAGCTTTGGCCATTTGCAGAGCCCTGTTCTAAGCGCTGAGCTACACCCAGGGTCATTGGACTGTGCCACGTGGGGCACACCGTCTCACTCCCCAGTTTCCAGAGGAATTACCTGAGGCCCAGAGACGTTACGTGACTTACGGCCAGTCACCCAGCTGAGAAGTGGCGGAGCCGGGGTGCCTTGCCCGTTTCCCCCAAATCGTTTCCTTACCATTTGGGCCCCCCCAGCCTTAGGTTGCACGTTTGGCCCCAAAGCCTTATGTTCCCTTCTGGAAGAACCCCCCGCCCCCTGCCCTATTTTGCCTTGCTGGCCTGGTCCCGACCCATATTTGTGCCAGTTTAAGCAAAAAAGGGTTGCTCAGGGCTTCTCCTCAGCTTGGAGGATCCTCTCTCTTGTCCTGTTTGCACAGTCCACTCCCAAACTTTCCCTCTGACTGAATGGATTGCACTGCTACCCCAAGGAGGAGGGGCTGTGTGTGTGTGTGTGTGTGTGTGTGAATCCTGAGGGGAAGAAGAGCGATGAGGCTGAGGCCACTCAGGGGAGAATAGGGGCCCGGGCTCTATGCAGGAATCGAGTTGTATCCGATTGGCCGGGGAAGGAGCAGCCCCAGCCCCGGGTCCCCCTTCCAAGGAAGGCGCTGGCCCCAGGGCAGACCCTCCCGGCCATCCCAGGATCATCCTCGCGGGGTCTGTCCCTAGGGACTGGGATGGGAATCCTTCCGGGCCGAGTGCGGGCAGGCGTGAGGGGGACGACGATGAAGTGCCGGGTGGAACCGACAGGGCAAACCAAGGGAGTGTGGCTGGGGAGCTCATTCTTGCCTTTCACTTGCTCTCCCAGGCCAGACACCCAGCGGAGCGTGCCGGGCTTTCCTTGGCCATCTCGGGGGGCAAACCCGTGCTTGACAGAGACAGGTCGAATGAGGAACTGCACGTCAGTCATGTGGTGGAGGTGGCGGGGGGGTAGCAGGGTGGGAGGACCACCGGAGTAGCCCTCGTCGTCGCCAGGGAAGGCTCCCGGACCGAGCTGTTCGACAGCCAGTTGCTGGAGGAAAAGGCCTCCTCCTCTCTTCCCCCAGTTCAGCAGGAGGAGGAGGAGGAGGAGGAGGATACTTCTCCAGAGGCTTCAAGAGAGGACACACGGTCACCTTAGTTTTCCCCTAATGATCCCTAACCTTTTTCCTGGCTTAACCTTTTCTCCTAGCCAAACCTTTCCTCCTTGCCTAAACTTTTCCCCTTGGCAAACCTTTTATCTAGCTCAACCTTTTCTACTGGCCTAACTTTTTCTCCTGGACAAACCTTTTCCCTGGCCTAATCTTTTCAAACTGGCCTGACCTTTTCTCATAGCCTAACGTTTCCCCCAGCCAAACCTTTTCTTCTTGCTTGACCTTTTCTCCTAGCCAAAACTTTTCTTCTGGCCTGACGTTTCTCCTAGCCAAACCTTTTCTTCTGGCCTGACCTTTTCTCCTAGCCAAACGCTTTCTTCTGGCTTATCCTTTTCTCCTAGAAAGACCTTTGCTCCTCGTCTGACCTTTTCTTCAAGCCAAACCTTTTCTTGTGGCCTGACGTTTTCTCCTAGCCAAACGTTTTCACCTAGCCAAACCTTTTCCCCTAGCCAAAACCTTTCTTCTGGCCTGACCTTTTCTCGTAGGCAAACTTTTTCCCTGGCCAAACATTTTCTCCTCGTCTGAACTTTTCCCCTAGTCAAATCTTTTCTCCTTTCCTGACCATTTCTCCTAGCCAAACCTTTTCTCCTGACCTAACCTTTTCCCCTAGCCAAACTGCTTCCCTGCCCTAACCTTTCCAGCCCGGCCTAACCTTTCCAGCCCGGCCTAACCTTTCCAGCTCGGGGGTGGGGGGGACAACGACCTAGTGCCGGGTGGAACCGACAGGGCAAACCCAGGGAGTGTGGCTGGGGAGCTCACTCTTGCCTTTCTCTTGCTCTCCCCGCCCAGACACCCGGCGGAGCATGCCGGGGGTTCCTTGGCCATCTCGGGGGGCAAACCCCGCGCTTGACAGAGCCAGGTCGAATGAGGAACCTGCACGTCAGTCATGTGGGGGAGGTGGCGGGGGGTAGCAGGATGGAAGACCACCGGAGTAGCCCTCGTCGGTTGCCAGGGAAGGCTCCCGGACCGAGCTGCTCGACAGCCAGTTGCTGGAGGAAAAGGCCTCTCCTCTCTTCACCCAGTTCAGCAGGAGGAGGAGGAGGAGAATACTTCTCCCGGAGGCTTCAAGAGAGGACACACGGTCACCTTAGTTTTCCCCTAATGATCCCTAACCTTTTTCCTGGCTTAACCTTTTCTCCTAGCCAAACCTTTCCTCCTTGCCTAAACTTTTCCCCTTGGCAAACCTTTTATCTAGCTCAACCTTTTCTACTGGCCTAACTTTTCTCCTGGACAAACCTTTTTCCCTGGCCTAATCTTTTCAATTGGCCTGACCTTTTCTCATGGCCTAACCTTTCCCCCTAGCCAAACCTTTTCTTCTTGCTTGACCTTTTCTCCTAGCCAAAACCTGTCTTCTGGCCTGATGTTTTCTCCTAGCCAAACCTTTTCTTCTGGCCTGACCTTTTCTCCTAGCCAAACGCTTTCTTCTGGCCTATCCTTTTCTCCTAGAAAGACCTTTGCTCCTTGGGCTGACCTTTTCTTCAAGCCAAACCTTTTCTTGTGGCCTGACCTTTTCCCCCAGCCAAACGTTTTCACCTAGCCAAACCTTTTCCCGTAGCCAAACCTTTCTTCTGGCCTGACCTTTTCTCGTAGCCAAACTTTTTCCCTGGCCAAACATTTTCTCCTCGTCTGAACCTTTCCCCTAGTCAAATCTTTTCTCCTGTCCTGACCTTTTCTCCTAGCCAAACCTTTTCTCCTGACCTAACCTTTTCCCTAGCCAAACTGTTTCCCTGGCCTAACCTTTCCTCCCGGCCTAACCTTTCCATACCGGCCTAACCTTTCCAGACCGGCCTAACCTTTCCAGCCCGGCCTAACCTTTCCAGCCCGGCCTAACATTTCCAGCCCGGCCTAACCTTTCCAGCTCGGGGGTGGGGGGGACAACGACCTAGTACCGGGTGGAACCGACAGGGCAAACCCAGGGAGTGTGGTTGGGGGGGCTCAGTCTTGCTTTCCCTTGCTCTCGCCCGGCCAGACACCCAGCGGAGCGTGCCGGGGTTTCCTTGGCCATCTCGGGGGGCAACCCGTGCTTGACAGAGCCAGGTCGAATGAGGAACTGCACGTCAGTCATGAGGTGGCGGGGGGTAGCAGGGTGGGAGACCACCGAGTAGCCCTCGTCGTCGCCAGGGAAGGCTCCCGGACTGAGCTGCTCGACAGCCAGTTGCTGGAGGAAAAGGCCTCCTCCTCTCTTCCCCCAGTTCAGCAGGAGGAGGAGAATACTTCTCCGGAGGCTTCAAGAGAGGACACACGGGTCACCTTAGTTTTCCCCTAATGATCCCTAACCATTTTCCTTGGCTTAACCTTTTCCCCTAGCCAAACCTTTCCTCCTGGCCTAAACCTTTCCCCTTGGCAAACCTTTTCCCTAGCTCAACCTTTTCTGCTGGCCTAACTATTTCTCCTGGACAAACCTTTTTCCCTGGCCTAATCTTTTCAATTGGCCTGACCTTTTCTCATGGCCTAACCTTTCCTCCTGGCCAAACCTTTCCTTCTTGCCATACCTTTTCTCCTAGCCAAACCTTTTCTCCTGGCCGACCTTTTCTCCTAGCCAAAGGTTTCTTGTGGCCTATCTTTTTCTCCTAGAAAAACTCGTTCTGACCTTTTCTCCAAGCCAAATCTTTTCTTCTGCCTATCCTTTTCTCCTAGAAAAACCTTTGCTCCTCGACTGACCTTTTCTCCAAGCCAAACCTTTTCTTCTGGCCTGACCTATTCCCCTTAGCCAAACGTTTTCGGCTAGACAAACCTTTTGTCCTATCCATAACCATTCTCCTGGCCTGACCTTTTCTTGTAGCCAAGCTTTTTCCCTGTCCAAACCTTTTCTCCTCGTCTGACCTTTTCCCCTAGCCAAACCTTTTCTTCTGGACTCACCTTTTCTCCTAGCCAAACCTTTTTTCCTCGTCTGACCCTGCCCCTTAGTCAAATCTTTCCTTCTGGCCTGACCTTTTCTCCTAGCCAAACCTTTTCTCCTTACCTAACCTTTTTCCCTAGCCAAACTGTTTCCCTGGCCTAACCTTTCCTACCAGCCTAAACTTTTCAGACTGGCCTAACCTTTCCAGCCCAGCCTAACCTTTCCAGCCCGGCCTAACCTTTCCAGCCCGGCCTAACCTTTCCAGCCCGGCCTAACCTTTCAAGGCCAACCTAATCTTTCCAGCCCGGCCTAACCTTTCCGGCCCGGCCTAACCTTTCAAGCCCGGCCTAACCTTTCCAGCCCGGCCTAAACATTCCAGCCCGGCCTAACCTTTCCAGCTCGGCCTAACCTTTCCAGCCCGGCCTAACCTTTCCAGCCCGGCCTAACCTTTCAAGGCCAACCTAACCTGTCCAGTCCGGCCTAACCTGTCCAGCCCGGCCTAACCTGTCCAGCCGGCCTAACCTGTCCAGCCCGGCCTAACCTGTCCAGCCCGGCCTAACCTTTCTAGCCCGGCGTAATCTTTTCTCCCGGCCTAATCTTTTCTTCTGTAGAAACCTTTTCCCGTGCCCTAAACCTGTGCTGCAGACGAGCCTTTACCCCTCCTGTCCCCGGCTCCCCTAGCCTAACATTTTCCCCTAGGTTAACTTTGTCCCTGGCCTGCACTTTCATTCCTTCAGTGGTATTTATTGAGTTGTGGCCATGTGCAGAGCCCTGTTCTAAACGCTGAGCTAGACCAAGGGTCATTGGACTGTGCCACGGGGGGCTCACTGTCTCACTCCCCATTTTCCAGAGGAGTTACCTGAGGCCGAGAGACGTTAAGTGACTTGCGGCCAATCACCTAGCTTGAGATGTGGCGGAGCCAGGGGTGCCTTCCCCGTTTCCCCAAATCCTTTCCTTCCCCATTTGGGCCTCCCCAGCCTTAGCCTTGCAGGTTTGGCCCCAAAGCCTTACGTTCCCTCCTGGGACCGCCCCCCACCCCGCACCACATTGCCTTGTGGGTCTAGTGGCGGGCCATATTTGTGGCAGTTTAAGTAAAAAGGGGTTGCTCAGGGCTTCTCCTCAGCTTGGAGGATCCTCTCTCTTGTCCTGTTTGCACAGTCCACTCCCAGACCTTCCCTCTGACTGAATGGACCGCACTGCTACCCCAAAGAGGAGGGGCTCTGTGTGTGTATGTGTGTGTGTGTGTGTGTGTGTTTGTGAATCCTGGGGGGAAGAAGAGCGATGAGGCTGAGTCCACTCAGGGGACAATAGGGGCCCCGGCTCTATGCAGCAATCGAGTTGTCTCCGATTGGCCGGGGAAGGAGCAGCCCCAGCGCCGGGTACCCCTTCCGAGGAAGGCGCTGGCCCCAGGTCAGACCCCCCCCAGCCGACCCAGGATTAGCCTCGCTGGGTCTGTCCCTAGGAACTGGGATGGGACTCCTTTCGCGCCGAGTGCGGGTGTGGGAGTGGGTGACGACGACGAAGTGCCGGGTGGAACCGACAGGGCAAACCCCCGGAGTGTTGCTGGGGAGCTCACTCTTGAAATTACTCTTCCTCTCCCAGGCCAGACACCCGGTGGAACGTGCCAGGGGTCCCTGGCCACCTCGGGGGGCCATCCCGTGTATGACAGAGCCAGGTCGAATGGAGGAACAGCGCGTGAGTCACGTGGGGGAGGTGCTGGGGAGGGCAGCAGGTTGGGAGGACCACTGGAGTAGCCCTCGTCGTCGCCAGGGAAGGCTTCCGGACCGAGCTGCTGGACAGCCAGTTGCTGGAGGAAAAGGTCCCCTCCTCTCTTCCCCCAGTTGAGCAGGAGGAGAAGGAGATACTTCCTCAGGAGGCTTAAAGAGAGGATACACGGGTCACCCTAATTTTCCCCTAATGATCACTAAACCTTTTTGCTTGGCTTAACCTTATCCCCTAGCCAAACCTTTCCTCCAGGCCTAAACCTTTCCCCTTGGCAAACCTTTTCCCTAGCTCAACCTTTGTTGCTGGCCTAACTTTTTCTCCTGGACAAATCTTTTTCCCTGGCCTGACCTTTTCTCAAAGCCAAACCTTTCCTCCTAGCCAAACCTTTTCTTCTTGCCTGACCTTTTCTCCTAGCCAGACCTTTTCTTCTGGCCTGACGTTTCTCCTAGGCAAACCTTTTCTTCTGGCCTGACGTTTTTTCCTAGCCAAACCTTTTCTTCTGCCCTGACCTTTTCTCATAGCTAAACCTTTACTTCTGGCCTATCCTTTTCTCCTAGCTAAACCTTTTCTTCTGGCCTGACCTTTTCTCCTAGCCAAACGTTTTCCCTGGCCAATCCTTTTCTCCCAGAAAAGCCTTTGCTCCTCGTCTGACCTTTTCTCCATGCCAAACCTTTTCTTCTGGCCTGACCTTTTCTCCTAGCCAAATGTTTTCGCGTAGCCAAACCTTTTTCCCTAGCCAAAGCCTTGCTTCTGGCCTGACCGTTTCTCGTAGCCAAACTTTTTCCTTGGCCAAACCTTTTCTCCTCATCTGACCTTTTCCCCTAGCCAAACCTTTTCTTCTGGACTGACCTTTTCTCCTAGCCAACACTTTTCTCCTCGTCTGACCTTCTCCCCTAGTGAAATCTTTTCTCCTGGCCTGACCTTTTCTCCTAGCCAAACCTTTTCTCCTGACCTAACCTTTGTCCCTAGCCAAACTGTTTCCCTGGCGTAACCTTTCCTCCCGGCCTAAACTTTCCAGCCCGGCCTAAACTTTCCAGCCCGGCATAAACTTTCCAGCCCGGCCTAAAATTTCCAGCCCGGCCTAACCTTTCCGGCCCGGCCTAACCTTTCCGGCCCGGCCTAACCTTTCCGGCCCGGCCTAACCTTTCCAGCCTGGCCTAACTTTTCAACGCCAACCTAACCTTTCCAGCCCGGCCTAACCTTTCCAGCCCGGCCTAACATTTCCAGACTGGCCTAACATTAACAGACCGGCCTAACCTTTCCAGCCCGGCCTAACCTTTCCAGCCCGGCCTAACATTAACAGACCGGCCTAACCTTTCCAGCCTGACCTAACCTTTCCAGCCCGGCCTAACCTTTCCAGCCCGGCCTAACCTTTCCAGCCCGGCCTAACCTTTCCAGCCCGGCCTAACCTTTCAAGGCCAATCTAATCTTCTCAGCCCGGCCTAACCTTTCCAGCCCGGGCTAACCTTTCCAGCCCGGGCTAACCTTTCCAGCCCGGCCTAACCTTTCCAGCCGGGCTAACCTTTGCATGCCCGGGCTAACCTTTGCAGCCCGGGCTAACCTTTGCAGCCCGGGCTAACCTTTGCAGCCCGGGCTAAACCTTTGCAGCCCGGCCTAACCTTTCCAGCTGGGCCTAACCTTTGCAGCCCGGGCTAACCTTTGCAGCCCGGGCTAACCTTTGCAGCCCGGCCTAACCTTTGCAGCCCGGCCTAACCTTTGCAGCCCGGCCTAACCTTTGCAGCCCGGGCTAACCTTGCAGCCCGGGCTAACCTTTGCAGCCCGGGCTAACCTTTGCAGCCCGGGCTAACCTTTGCAGCCCGGGCTAACCTTTGCAGCCCGGGCTAACCTTTGCAGCCCGGGCTAACCTTTGCAGCCCGGGCTAACCTTTGCAGCCCGGGCTAACCTTTGCAGCCCGGCCTAACCTTTCCAGCCCGGCCTAACCTTTCCAGCCGGGCCTAACCTTTCCAGCCTTGGCTAACCTTCGCAGCCCGGCCTAACCTTTGCAGCCCGGCCTAACCTTTGCAGCCCGGCCTAACCTTTGCAGCCCGGCCTAACCTTTGCAGCCCGGCCTAACCTTTCAAGCCCGGCCTAACTTTTCAAGGCCAACCTAACCTTTGCAGCCCGGGCTAACCTTTCCAGCCCGGCCTTAACCTTTCCAGCCCGGACTAACCTTTCCAGCCCGGCCTAACCTTTCCAGCCCGGCCTAACCTTTCTTGCTTGCCGTATCCTTTGCAGCCAGGCGAACCTTTTCTCCCAGCCTAACCTTTTTTTCAGTCAAAACCTTTTCCTGTACCCTAAACCTGTGCCGCAGATGAGCCTTTACCCCTCCTGTCCCCGGCTGCCCTAGCCTAACGTTTCCCCTAGGCTAACCTTGTCCCTGGACTGCACTTTCATTCCTTAAGTGGTATTTATTGAGCTGTGGCCATGTGCAGAGCCCTGTTGTAAGCGCTGAGCTAGATCCAGGGTCATCGGGGCTGTGCCACGTGGGGCTGGCCGTCTTACTCCCATTTTCCAGAGGAGTTACCTGAGGCCGAGAGACGTTAAATGAATTGCGGCCAGTCACCTAGCTGAGAAGGGGTGGAGCCGGGGTGGCTTGCCCGTTTCCCCAAATCCTTTTCCTTCCCATTTGGGCCTCCCCAACCTTAGGCCTTGCAGGTTGGCACCAAAAGCCTTACGTTCCCTTCTGGAACCCCCGAACCCCACCCCACTTTGCCTTGCTGGCCTGGTCCCGACCGATATTTGTGGCAGTTTAAGCAAAAAAGGATTGCTCAGGGCTTCTCCTCAGCTTGGAGGATCCTCTCTCTTGTACTGTGGGCACAGTCCGCTCCCAGACTTCCCTCTGACTGAATGGACCGCACTGCTACCCCAAAGAGGAGGGGCTGTGTACGTGTGTGTGTGTGTGTGTGTGTGTGTGTGTGTGTGTGTGTGAATCCTGGGGGGCAGAAGAGCGATGAGGCTGAGGCCACTCAGGGGAGAATAGGGGCCCCGGCTCTATGCAGGAATCGAATTGTCTCCGATTGGCCGGGGAAGGAGCAGCCCCAGCCCGCGGTCCCCCTTCCAAGGAAGGTGCTGGCCCCAGGGCAGACCGCCCCGACCGGCCCAGGTCATCTTCGCGGCGTCTGTCCCTAGGGACTGGAAGGTACTCCTTCCAGGCGGAGTGATGGCGGGGGCTGGGGGGACGACGACGAAGTGCCGGGTGGAACTGGCAAGGGTAAACCCAGGGAGTGTGGCTGGGGAGCTCACTCTTGCCTTTCTCTAGCTCTCCCAGGCCAGACATCCAGTGGAGCTTGCCGGGGATTCCCTGGCCATCTCGGGGGGCCACCCCATGCTTGACAGAGCCCGGTCGAATGAGGAACTGCTCGTGAGTCATGTCGGGGAGGTGGCCAGGGGGCAGCAGGGTGGGAGGACCACTGGAGAAGCCCTCGTCGTCGCCAGGGAAGGCTCCCGGACCGAGCTGCCGGACAGCCAGTTGCTGGAGGAAAAGGCCTCCTCCCTCTCTTCCCCCAGTTCAACAGGAGGAGCAGGAGGATACTTCTCAGGAGTCTTCAAGAGAGGACACCTGGGTCACCTTAGTTTTCCACTAATTATCCCTAACCTTTTTCCTTGGCTTAACCTTTCCCCTAGCCAAACCTTTCCTCCTGGCCTAAACTTTTCCCCTTGGCAAACCTTTTCCCTAGCTCAACATTTTCTGTTGCCCTAACTATTTCTCCTGGACAAACCTTTTTCCCTGGCCTAATCTTTTCAATTGGCCCTAACCTATTTCTCATGGCCTAACCTTTCATCCTAGCCAAACCTTTTCTTCTTGCCTGACCTTTTCTCCTAGCCAAACCTTTTCTTCTGGCCTGACCTTTTCTCCTAGCCAAACCTTTCTTCTGGCCTGACCTTTTCTCCTAGCCAAACCTTTTCTTCTGGCCTGACCTTTTCTCCAAGCCAAACCTTTTTCTTGCCTGACTTTCTCCTAGCCAAACGTTTTCTCCTAGCCAAACGTTTTCTCCTAGCCAAACCTTTTTCCTCTAGCCAAAACCTTTCTTCTGGCCTGACATTTTCTCATAGCCAAACTTTTTCCCTGGCCAAACCTTTTCAACTCATCTGACCTTTTCCCCTAGCCAAACATTTCTTCTGGACAGACCTTTTCTCCTTGCCAAAACCTTTCTCTCGTCTGAACTTTTTCCCCTAGTCAAATCTTTTTCTTCTGGCCTGACCTTTTCCTTTTAGCCAAAACTTTTCTTCTGACTTAACCTTTTTCCCCAGTCAAACTGGTTTCCCTGGCCTAACGTTTCCTCCCGTCCTAACCTTTCCAGACCGGCCTAAACCTTTTCCAGCCCAGCCTAACCTTTCCAGCCGCAGGCCTATACCTTTCCAGCCGGGCCTAACCTTTCCAGCCCGGCCTAACCTTTCCAGCCTGGCCTAACCTTTCCAGCCCGGCCTAACCTTTCCAGCCCGGCCTAAACGTTCCAGCCCAGCCTAACCTTTCCAGCCCGGCCTAACCTTTCCAGCCCGGCCATGCCCTTTCCAAGCCCGGCCATCCCTTTCCAGCCCGGCCATCCCTTTCCAGCCCGGCCATCCCTTTCCAGCCCGGCCATCCCTTTCCCAGCCCGGCCTAACCTTTCCCAGCCCGGCCTAACCTTTCCAGCCCGGCCTAACCTTTCCAGCCCGGCCTAATCTTTCCAGCCCGGCCTAATCTTTCCAGCCCGGCCTAACTTTCCAGCCCGGCCTAACTTTCCAGCCCGGCCTAACTTTCCAGCCCGGCCATCCCTTTCCAGCCCGGCCATCCCTTTCCAGCCCGGCCTAATCTTTCCAGCCCGGCCTAACCTGTCCAGCCCGGCCTAACCTGTCCAGCCCGGCCTAACCTGTCCAGCCCGGCCTAACCTGTCCAGCCCGGCCTAACCTTCCAGCCCGGCCTAACCTTTCCAGCCCGGCCTAACCTTTCCAGCCCGGCCTAACCTTTCCAGCCCGGCCTAACCTTTCCAGCCCGGCCTAACCTTTCCAGCCCGGCCTAACCTTTCCAGCCCGGCCTAACCTTTCCAGCCCGGCCTAACCTTTCCAGCCCGGCCATCCCTTTCCAGCCCGGCCTAACCTTTCCAGCCCGGCCATCCCTTTCCAGCCCGGCCATCCCTTTCCAGCCCGGCCATCCCTTTCCAGCCCGGCCATCCCTTTCCAGCCCGGCCATCCCTTTCCAGCCCGGCCATCCCTTTCCAGCCCGGCCATCCCTTTCCAGCCCGGCCATCCCTTTCCAGCCCGGCCATCCCTGTCCAGCCCGGCCTAACCTGTCCAGCCCGGCCTAACCTGTCCAGCCCGGCTTAACTTTCCAGCCCGGCCTAACCTTTCCAGCCCGGCCTAACCTTTCCAGCCCGGCCTAACCTTTCCAGCCCGGCCTAACCTTTCCAGCCCGGCCTAACCTTTCCAGCCCGGCCTAACCTTTCCAGCCCGGCCTAACCTTTCCAGCCCGGCCTAACCTTTCAAAGCAACCCTAATATTTCCTGCCCGGTCTAAATTTTCCAGCCCGGCCTAACCTTTCAAGGCCAACCTAATCTTTCCAGCCCGGCCTAACCTTTCCAGCCCTGCCTAACCTTTCCAGCCCTGCCTAACCTTTCCAGCCCGGCCTAAACTTTCCAGCCCGGCCTAACCTTTCTAGCCCGGTGTAACCATTGCAGCCCGGCATAATCTTTTCTCCTGGCCTTACCTTTTCTTGTGGACAAACCTTTTCCCGTGCCCCAAACCTGGTGCTGCAGACGAGCCTTTATCCGTCCTGTCCCCAGCTCCTCTAGCCTAACATTTTCCCCTAGGCTAACCTTGTCCCTGGCCTGCACTTTCATTCCTTAAGTGGTATTCATTGAGCTGTGGCCATGTGCAGAACCCTGTTCTAAGCGCTGAGCTAACACCCAGGGTCATTGGACTGTGCCACGTGGGGCTCACCATCTCACTTTCCAGTTTCCAGAGGAATTACCTGAGGCCCAGAGACGTTAAGTGACTTGCGGCCAGTCACCTTAGTGAGAAGTGGCGAAGCCGGGTGCCTTGCCCGTTCCGCCAAATCCTTTCCTTCCCATTTGGGTCTCCCCAGACTTAGCCTTGCAGGTTTGGCCCCAAAGCCTTACGTTCCCTTCTGGGACGCCCCCCCCCCTCCCCACTTTGCCTTGCGGGCCTGGTCCCAACCCATATTTTTGCCAGTTTAAGCAAAAAAGGGTTGCTCAGGGCTTCTCCTCAGCTTGGAGGATCCTCTCTGTTGTCCTGTTTGCACAGTCCACTCCCAGACTTTCCCTCTGACTGAATTGATCGCACTGCTACCCCAAAGAGGAGGGGCTCTGTGTGTGTGTGTGTGTGTGTGTGTGAATCCTGGGGGGAAGCAGAGCGATGAGGCTGAGGCCACTCAGGGGAGAATAGGGGACCAGGCACTATGCAGGAATCGAGTTGTCTCCGATTGGCCGGGGAAGGAGCAGCCCCAGCCCTGGGTCCCCCTTCCAAGGAAGGCGCTGTCCCCAGGGCATTCCCCCGCGGACAGCTCGGATCAGCCTCGTGGTGTCTGTCCCTAGGGAATCCTTCCGGGCCGAGTGCGGGCGGGGTTGAGGTGGAACCGACAGGGCAAACAGAGTGTGGCTGGGGAGCTCCTCTTGCCTTTCTCTTGCTCTCCCAGGCCAGACACCCGGTGGAGCGTGCCGGGGGGTCCCTGGCCATCTTGGGGAGCCACCCCAAGATGGGGTGTCAGAGCCAGTCGAAAGAGGAACTGCACGTGAGTCATGAGGGGGAGGTGGCGGGGGGGCAGCAGGGTGGGAGGACCACCGAGTAGCCCTACTCGTCGCCAGGGAGGGCTCCTGGACCAAGCTGCTGGACAGCCAGTTGCTGGAGGAGAAGGCCTCCTCCTCTGCTCCCCCAGTTCAGCAGGAGAGGAGGAGGATACTTCTCACGAGGCTTCAAGAGAAATCACACGGGTCACCTAATTTTCCCCTAATGATCCCCTAACTTTTTCCTTGGCTTAACCTTTTCCCCTAGCCAAACCTTTCCGCCTGGCCTAAACTTTCCCCCTTGGCAAACCTCTTTCCCTAGCTCAACCTTTTCTGCTGGCCTAACTTTTTCTCCTGGACAAACCTTTTTCCCTGACCTAATCTTTTTCAATTGGCCTGACCTTTTCTCCATGGCCTAAACTTTCCTCCTAGCCAAACTTTTCTTCTTGCCTTACCTTTTCTCCTAGCCAAAACTTTTCTTGCTGGCCTGACCTTTTCCCCCAGCAAAACGTTTTCTTCTGGCCTATCCTTTTCATTCAATAGTTTTTATTGAGTGCTTACTATGTTGCAGAGCACTGTACTAAGGGCTTGGAATGAACAAGGCGGCAACCGATAGAGACAGTCCCTGCCGTTTGACGGGCTTACAGTCTAATCGGGGCATGCGGGGGGTTTCTCCTAGAAAAACCTTTGGCTCCTCATCTGACCTTTCTCCAAGCCAAACGTTTTCTTCTGGCCTGTCCTTTTTCTCCTAGGCAAACGTTTTGCCTAGCCAAAACCTTTCCCTAGCCAAAACCTTCTTCTGGCCTAACCTTTTCTCGTAGCCAATCTTTTGCTTGGCAAACCTTTTTCTCTGGACTGATATTTCTCCTAGCCAAACCTTTTCTCCTCCTCTGACCTTTCCCCTAGTCAAATCTTTTCTCCCTGGCACTGACCTTTTCTCCTAGCCAAACCTTTTCTCTGACCTAACCTTTTTTCCCTAGCCAAAACTGTTTCCCTGGCCTAACCTTCCATCCCGGCCTAATATGTCCAGCCCGGCTTAACCTTTCAAGCCCCACCTATCCTTTCCAGCCCGGCCTAAACTTTCCAACCCGGCCTAAACTTTCCAGCCCGGCTTAACCTTTCAAGCCCCACCTATCCTTTCCAGCCCGGCCTAAACTTTCCAGCCTGGCCTAAACCTTCCAGCCCGGTCTAACCTTTCTAGCCCGGCCTAACCGTTCCAGCCCGGCCTAACCGTTCCAGCCCGGCCTAACCGTTCCAGCCCGGCCTAACCGTTCCAGCCCGGCCTAACCGTTCCAGCCCGGCCTAACCGTTCCAGCCCGGCCTAACCTTTCCAGCCTGGCCTAACCTTTCAAGGCCAACCTAATCTTTCCAGCCTGGCCTAACCTTTCCAGCTTGGCCTAAACTTTCCAGCCAGGGCTAACCTTTCCAGCCTGGGCTAAACATTCCAGCCTGGCCTAACCTCTCCAGCCCAGCCTAAACCTTCCAGCCCGGCCTAACATTTCTAGCCCGGCGTAATCTTTGCAGCCCAGCGTAATCTTTTCTCCCGGCCTAACCTTTTCTTCTGGACAAACCTTTTCCCGTGCCCTAAACCTGTGCCTTAGATGAGCCTTTACCCCTCCTGTCCCCGGCTCCCCTAGCCTAACATTTTCCCCTTGGTTAACTTTGTTCCTGGCCTGCACTTTCATTCCTTCAGTGGTATTTTTTGAGCTGTGGCCATGTGCAGAGCCCTGTTCTAAGCGCTGAGCTAGACCCAGGGTTATTGGACTGTGCCACGTGGGGCTCACCGTCTCACTCCCATTTTCCAGAGGAGTTACCTGAGGCCGAGAGACGTTAAGTGACTTGCGGCCAATCACCTAGCTGAGACAGGGCGGAGCCGGGTGCCTTGCCCGTTTCCGGCAAATCCTTTCCTTCCCATTTGGGCCTCCCCAAACCTAGCCTTGCATGGTTGGCCCCAAAGCCTTACATTCCCCTTTGGAACCCCCGAACCCCACCCCACTTTGCCTTGCTGGCCTGGTCCCGACCCATATTTGTGCCAGTTTAAAAAAAAAAAAGGGTTGCTCAGGGCTTCTCCTCAGCTTGGAGGATCATCTCTGTTGTCCTGTGGGCACAGTACACTCCCCAGACTTTCCCTCTGACTGAATGGACCGCACTGCTACCCCAATGAGGAGGGGCTTGTGTGTGT